>NC_069089.1:3588177-4229643 GCF_947172395.1 Bicyclus anynana | reverse complement strand
ATGTTTGTAGGCGATGCACAATATAATAGAAAATTTACACTCTTATAACATTTTTTTAAATATCACACCATTAAAACTTGTTACATATACCTGCGTATGAAATATACTTAAATAATTAAATTGAAATATCTGTAGGTGATTTTAAAATAGCTGTGTTTCTCAAACGCTTATGATTATTACTTATTTACACGATAAAATAAACGAACGATTTTTTAAATTTTGGCTCTTGTCCGGGAATTATTGGATTTTAATGGTATTGGCATTTCATTCAAACCTGCGCCCTCCAATTCGAAGGCAGAGGTCATATCCACTAGGCTATCACGTCATGTCAGCAAATTATAGTAGGGGACTAAAAATAGCGAACTGCGATTACTGTGAATATTTTATGAATACGGTGTTTCGTCACAGTACGGCAGTATTCGTAGATAGCACACATACGATGCCGGGGCAGATCGCTAGTACTGCAGCAATATACCACCTGCGTGTATGTCGTCAAATTCAATATAGCTTTATGCTGTATATACTTAAGTGTACGCTTACCTTCACCTCGTTCATTTTTAATTGCAACTTCAAAGAGCTTTGAGGCCGTAACGAGATCATTTGTACAGAAAATGCTTAAATTATTTATGGATTTGACCGCATTTATTGTGTAAATTAAATAACAAACAATATATTCGAACAATATTTTTCTTTAAAGTTTAATCTCAGACCAATTATTGTGTAGGACCTGCCTCGTTAGACGTTACTTTTCTGTCAAAGTGGTCAACGGTCATGATCAACGGTCTAATGCGATTATTAAAACTGTCTCAATAGTATCGATCTCAACAGTTAGCCGAATATGATAATTGGTTCTATAATAATTGGTCTGAGAGTCTGGCTCTGGTCTAATCTGATGGTAGGCATCGGCCGTGGCTGGTTACCACCCTACCATTGAAGACGTATTGTCAAGTGATTTAGCGTTCCGGTACGATGTCCTGTAGAAACCACCAGGCGTAGAATAAACTTGGACCTCTACCAAGCCCGCTTCCATCTTGACTGTGTCGTCAATTAACCTCAGGTGAGATAACAGTCAAGGACTTGCCATTCAATAAAAAAAAATACTATGGTTTTTGCTAAGTTAATAGTTTTAAAGTCTAAGTAGCGCTTAGGGAAAATATATAACACAATGTCATGTAGTTAAATTAATGTTTCTTTGTTTCTAAAAATGTACAAGAGATTCACACAAGAACAAATATTATAAAAGGAAAAGGAAAACATTATAAAAGGAAAGATTTTTTTGTTTGTTTATTCAAACAACTGAAAGAAACTGGAAACTGGATTCATTTTAAAAACTCTTTCACCAATAGAAAGCTACATTATCAGAGAGTAAGATAGGCTATATTTTATCCTCGTTTTCCCACGGAAAAAGGAACTACGCGAATGAAACTGCAGGTGTCCTCTAATTGTGTATAAACAGCAGTTTCCACTTTTCTTTGTTTCTTACTTAATTAAAGAAAAGTAGATTACAAGGTTCATGCTCATTTGTTCAGGTAATTTAAAAATATTACACAAGATGTCACAAAGACATTTACCTCATTATAAAAATAATAAAAAAACATGTTACGAATTACTCTCCTTGAAATTAATGCTCGAAATGGCCGACTCGAAAAACCTGGTGACATGTTTAACCTCAATTTACCTTCTGACATAGTGGACCGACGAGCCTGCGGTGGCCACACATACTCGTACCTACCATATTTATGAAGGCCAAAAATTTGTCACTTACCATAGTAAGTACGGTGGCCAATTATGGTGTTTGGGACCTGCGATTGGAAGGTTTAAGAATCCACATTCTTAACCGTCCAAGTGTAATGCGTTTCTTTTTTTAAATATTTTCCTTTATTTTTTTATTTTCCAATAATTCTTATGCTGAATAAGAATTATGAGAATAGTCCTCAGTCGTAGTCACTTAATTTTGTGGCAAACCTTCGAATAATACTGTAAAAGATTTTTTACAAGGAGAACTTTAAGGGTCTCTAGAAACTAAGGGTCTGGCGATTGAAGACGATATTGTTTATGATAATGCCGTAGAAAAAATCAAAAAATAAAAGAGATCCGATTTATACTTGGATATTTTAATTTAAGACTTGAAACCTGACAACTTTCAAAGGCACCACAACCCAAACTCTATAATTTAGTAACGTAATTATCTATAGTAGGAGTAAACCTCCCAACCTTCATAAAATGAGGTATATGTGGCCACCGCATGCGCTCGTTCTATAGCCTAAAGGAATTATCTCGGGTATGAAAATAGCTGGAACCGTGTCGCTTAACTTATGCTGGGTTATTAACGTCCGTAATTGGATTCAAATCCGACCTCGATCGATTTGAAGCGGGAACAGCAGCGCTTTGCTTTGTGATTAATTAAAGCCAACAGCTCTTCTGTGTACTTCTGCGTTTTTGATCTCGTTTTTTTATTCGTTGACAAGGTAACGCTTGATTGCGGATTAATTAGAACAAGGCTACCCAATCTAATTTTGTTAAGTCTGAAAATAATCTGAAAACCACAGTTCAAGCTCTAAAATTGCCTATCTTTACCTATGGTACGAGCATGGCTTGACAATAAAGCTTGGTATTGAACTGTACTGTATTGTGTACGACTATGAAATTAGTTAGAGGTAATTTTGTAAAGTGTTGATAAGCAAAAAAAAATAAACCCCGGCTAAGTATGTTGTGGGCTCTTGTCGGACTAAGGCGCGTTTGGAACCATCGTAGCTTTAATTTCAAATTCCACCACTAAATCATGGCATAACTTGACGTTTCAAAAGCGCTTGTAAACTAAGCCTAATTTAAATAAATGAATTTTAAGTTTGAGTTTTGAGTTTTGACAAACTTTCGGCCTTCATAAAATAAGGTAAGTCAGGCCATCGCAGTCTCTCAATCCATATAAAGGATTTTGATGTATTAGTAATGTTAAGTTCCTCATTGGTCCATTGGTTAACCTGTGGATCGTGAAATCCAGGGTCGGACTGACCCACTGGGGGTTACTTTCATAAAACCATCACGGTGCTACAAACGAACAGCTCGACTTTCAAGTGTTTGTAAAAAGTGCTTATGTAAACGACTTTTTTGCATTTATTATTTTTTTTAATACAAATACAAATTTAAAATTTTATTTCGCAACAAAATTAGAAACGTAACTGATGCTGAAATCTGTTGAAATATTATATTTTCTAGAACACCATTGCCGGTTGTTGCAATGACTCATAAATACGGTGATGCTGTGTCAAATCAATATTTTACGCCGATTGTGACATGACGACGAGCTTTCTTTAAGTGCACTCTCGGTTTCAATATACAACAAACAACAATCTATATTAACTGACGGCCTTCGTGGCGCAGTGGTATGCGCGGTGGATTTACAGACGGAGGTCCTGGGTTCGATCCCCGGCTGTCCAATTGAGATTTTCTTAATTTGTCCAGGTCTGGCTGGTGGGAGGCTTCGGCCGTGGCTAGTTACCACCCTACCGGCAAAGACGTACCGCCAAGCGATTTAGCGTTCCAGTACGATGTCGTGTAGAAACCGAAAGGGGTGTGGATTTTCATCCTCCTCCTAACAAGTTAGCCCGCTTCCATCTTAGACTGCATCATCACTTACCATCAGGTGAGATTGTAGTCAAGGGCTAACTTGTAAAGAATAAAAAAAAATAAAAAATAACTTATATTAAGAACGTACCTACCTATTTGAAACTTTGTCTATATTAGATACGTCTCAGTTGTTACAGTTTCACAATCAAATAGCTGAACCAATTTTGATGTATATACTGGTACAGATGTAAATTAGCCTACTAAGTACATATTGGCGTTCTCCGTGGCGCAGTATTTCATATTTTAAAAAAAAAAAAATTTTTGATGTATGAAAAAATCGTTTTTGCCCGTAAGGCAAAGACACAAAATAGATGATAATACGAGTACAATTTTAAATTTATAAAGAAAGTAATCGTCTTTAGGTTAGTCTTTCTGTGTCTTGCTCCCTTGCATTGTTGATAAATAATAATAATCATGCTATTTTATAGAAAGATATTAGGCGTGAAATAACACAGCATTCAACTTTTTCTTTGCACAAAAAGTCTGCTACCGATGATTTTTTACTAAGCGACAATGGAAAAGACTTTCGATTATATTTGAAGAAAACGCATTCGTCCTACTTCTTTTTATTTATTGAAATCACTATAAGTACACGTATCTTTCATTTATTTACACACAATACTGTCGATTAATTAATTTATTGTCTTCTCTTTTTATTGTATGTAAGAATTAATAGATAGTAATAGTAATCAGTACATAGTTGCAATAGAAAGTTTTGCGCTAGTTGATTGAAGAGGCCGTATTGAAAAGTAAATATTTGTTTTGTTTGAATGTGTGTTTTTGTTACAGAACATCTAAAACGCTTAAGCTGTCGTTTCATCAAGTCAATAAATTAATTTAATTGTATTCCTGTTAAAAATAGTGTAAACATCAAGGTTTCTAAGGGTAGCTTATTTTTTTGTGTGTCAGAAAGTTTTTTTTTCAATCGACGAAAGACAGAGAGAAGGTTAACAATTCGACATGTATATTTTTTTAAATGTAATTTGTAACTGTTTATTGTCTGTTGTAACTGTTAGTCCGATTTTTAAGTTAGAAAGGGCACATTTCGAATTAGGTCGCATATAAATTTGGAAAAAAATATCTAACCTTAAGGGTAGGAAAACAGGGGATGATTGATTGTACACCCATTCATTTTAAAGTAAAACCACGCATAACTTTTTATAGTGTTGTCCAATTTTAATAATTATATTTTTATTAAATGGTTATAAAAAATGTTTCTACAATAAGGATGGGAAAATAGGGGTGACTCGCAGTTTTACTCGCGTAGTTCCCGTTTCTGTAACAATACGAGTATGAAATATAGCCTATAACACTAACAAATAACGGGGATTTCTAATAATATAAGAGTTTTCAAAATCGGTTCAGTAGATCCAGAAATTTAGAGATAGAAGCCAACATGTCACAGACGGACACGTATAACTTGTAACACCACTCATTTTTACGTCGCGGGTTAAAATAAAAGAAAGTAGGTCTGTCACCAAAAATAAAAATCGGTGTTAAACCCGCATGTATCAAAGAAATCACCCACCTACATAAATCTCGAAGCCTTTATCAAAAGGACACGTCGGGACTGTTCCATGAACCGTCAAATTTAATCACCCGCATCAGCGATCATTTATTGAATAATTGTGACCGCGCAAATTCACAACGGTGCTAAGGTCGGCGCCGAATTCGATTCGTAAGCGATTCACAATGAGAACTTGCGATAGCGAGACATACCTCATTCTATGAAGTTTGTCAAAAAGAAAAAAAAAGAAAATAACTTTATTTCAATGTAAAAGTTACAGACAGTACTCCTATCCTAATGTCAGCATAGCTATCTTTAACCCTTTAAAAGAAAGCGCCTAGGCTTCTGCCTCAGGTAAGGACGGTAGAACGATTGTGGATTTTGGACTGGTGGTGGATTTAGAAGGTAGCAGGTTTCAGGGATAGACAAGTATGTAATTAAAAAGCGTGTTTTTTTATAATATTTTCTTTCGCACAATAAGAGAAATTATGTCTCATCAGTCAGTGAGAATCGCGGCAACCCTTAAATTAAAAATGTTTTTTTTTCAAGTAAACTAAGTAGTAGTAAGAAGTTTTTAGTCGTTAAAGTAAGAGAAGAGTTGCCAAACAGGTCAAGCGACTGGAAACATGGATTATTCATTATTCGTTTGTAAATATCAAAAAATCACGTTTTATGTTTGGGTATTTTAGGGTATGGACCCTTGAAACCACGGTCCAAAGATAATTGGTTATCGAACTTATGATAGGAGCAAAGGCTGACAAAATTTCAGCCTTCATAAAATGCGGCATGCCTGGCCATCACGAGCTCATTCCACAAGGCTTGTTGTTGTGTTTTTTATTCGATTTTACGATTTTATTTCTCGGCCGCACTGCGGAAATCTTTGCGCCGTAAACCTGAGAGGTTTTTGTGTCAGAAGCTTGTCACCAATAAGATGAGTTTATACGCCTTTGGCTGGTGACTAGTTTCCTGGTTGCTGGTCTGAATTAAAATTTCCGTTTGTCCTTCGAGTCAAAAGTAAAATAGCAGTGAAACTAATTGTTTCAGAAATTTCAATTTGACTTTGTATGAACGAAATAAAAAATTATTGTCTTATTTTATGTATGTTTGTGCTTAACGGCTCAATGAATATGGATAAATTTTGGAACAGTAGTAGGTGTAGCATAGGAACGTAAGTTCGCGGGTGTAACTGCGGGTTAAAGCTAGTTGTATAAAAAAATCGAATGACATAATTTTATCTAGATACATGAATCAATCAATTCTAGTTAGGTACTTATTAGAAACCTGTATCGATTATTGTCTTATGCTAACAGTTATATAACATAGGTTATTATTAGGTTTCGAAGGAGTAACTACAGAGATTAGTATTAATAAAATCTATTAAGTCGACCTTAGAAAGTAGGCCGTGCTGGGATTAATTGGTCGTGTGAGCTTATAAAATAAATGTCCAATACCACGGACTTATATTTAACTAGAGACAGGTTGTTAGCTCAGTAGTAATATATCTTAACGAGTCGATGATGTAACGAGAGTGATATATTAGATACCAAAAAAATATATTGGAAATAAAAAACCTGATGGCGTAAAATTTATTTCAATCAATCAATCAATCAATCAATTTATTTCTTTGCAGATACATGCATAAAAGAAAAATATAACCTTTGTCAGTGCCATATCTGAAAATCATCTAATTATACCACATATTTTGAAATACCAAATAAAATTTTATATAAGCATGCAAACTAATACATTCTCGTGTAAAAAGTCTTCCGCAGTTTGTAAAAATTATGTCCACTCGTGTTCCTACTGTAGAACTGTAAGCAACTATAGAGATTAGAAATATGGCGTTTTTGGGACGTAGCAGGTTCAAAAGGACCAAATCTTTAATCACCTGTGTTTTTTTCATATTTCTTTTAGAATAACATAAGAAATTGTGCCCTTAATAGTTAGACACGGCTTCATAACAACCTTTCTCTGGCAACCCCTATGATAAAGCTCTGGTCGTCACAGGGTAACATAGAACGCAAACTGAAGAATATGCACATGAGTATTGCATATATGATGCGGTATCTATCTATATATAATATAAGTTCGTCATTCAACGCCTAAGACCTTGTAGGTTATTATGTTTAAAATGTGACTATGTCAATAACATATTTACTGAAAGTGTTGTTTTTCTAGCGTTTAGCATAACCGTGATCTACGCGAGGCTCTTTATTGTGTACCTACCTTCATTTACGAGTACAGTGTGTCAATACAATATTAGTAACTCACGAATATCGATATTGCTCATAGCTAAAAATAGTTACGTAAACTAACTAGCAGACCCCCGCGGTTTCACCCGCGTAGTTCTCGTTCCGTGGGAATACGGGGATATAATATAGCTTATGACACTTACAAATAACGTGTCATTTTATTGGTAAAAGAATTTTCAAAATCGGTTTGTAGGTCCAGAATCAGAGAGAGATTGTAGTAGCGAATGGAGTCGCGGGCGTCCACTATAATAAAGACAACAAGGCCTTTAGCCATGTAACACGTCGATTCTCTGTCTACAATCGCAAACATTGCGAAAATTCAAAATTGTATGGAAATTATATTTGTTATCGACAGGTCACGTGGTCAAGTTATCGATCGGATCTGTCATTTCCATAGTTTTCGAAGTATTAGTGTTTGTAGGAAGAGAATCTACAAGCCATCATGGCTAAAGGCCCTAAATTCGAACCTGACTTTCTAACCGATGGTAGAGTCTACAAAGTCTTGATATTTCATTTTCAGAAGTACTTATAAGCTTAGCCTTTTTTTTTTGCTGCAGTACATAAATATAGAAATACATCTGTACTAATATAAAAAATAGCCGCGATAGCCCAGTGGATATGACCTCTGCCTCCGATTCCGGAGGATGTGGGTTAAAATTCCCGAGCCGGATTTTAACCCACATCCTCCGGAATCGGAGCATCGGCATGCACCTCCAACTTTTCAGTTGTGTGCATTTTAATAAATTAAATATCACGTGTCTCAAACGGTGAAAGAAAACATCGTGAGGAAACCTGCATACCAGAGAATTTTCTTAATTCTCTGTGTTCTCTGAGTGTGTGAAGTCTGCCAATCCGCATTGGGCCAGCGTGGTGGACTATTGGCCTAACCCCTCTTATTCTGACAGGAGTGTCGAGCTCAACAGTGAGCCGAAATTGGGTTGATAACGAATATAAAAAATATATAAAGAGGTAGAGTTTGTGAGGTTGTAGTGTAGGGTTTAATTTCGTTGGCTGATGTAATATCGCAACAAGAAAATAGTTAAAATGCTCGACACTGTGTTTAAGTTACGTAGATACCCGTATAACCTTACGATGAAGTTCAGACGAAGTAGTTAACATTCTAGCACCGTAGTACAATGAAAGTAAAAGTTCCTCTGGCCTGTGTCGAACAGTAGGTATTTAACATGAGTGCTATACGTGATTCAAATCTGAAATAATATCATTTTATTCGTTTCACGATGTTCTGTGATAGGTTGCCCCTAATGCGAGTTTTTATAGTTTTTCAGAACGAAATTTCGTCTGATGTTCTCGCGACTGCAAGGGTCTTCAAGACATTTTTTTTTATTGCTATATATTTTCAAAATTTTCTCTATTATTTATAAAAAGCAAAGATTGGATTTGATTAATTTTGAGACTAAGACAAAGCTATATTACAAAGGATAACATAGGCTATATTTTAACACCGTATGTAGGAATGGGACCTACGCGGGTGAAACCGCGAGGTTCTGCTAGTGACTACCGTTTTTTTTTTATTATTTACAAATTAGCCCTTGACTACAATCTCACCTGATGGTAAGTGATGATGTAATCTAAGATGGAAGCGGGCTAACTTGTTAGGAGGAAGATGAAAATCCACACTCCTTTTCGGTTTCTACACGACATCGTACCGGAACGCTAAATCGCTTGGCGGTACGTCTTTGTCGGTAGGGTGGTGACTAGCCACGGCCGAAGCCTCCCACCAGACAACTATCGTTTCCCTCTAATTAGTTAGTAAAAAGGTCTTTAGCCGAGGTTTGTTTTGTATGTAAAACGTCTAGCCGTAACTTAGTTCGTTTTAAAATTGGTTATTTGCAATTTTCTATCTAACGTATAAAATTTTTGAAAATAAATTATTGTCCATGTTATTATTTCCAATAATGTTTAGTGAATAAATTGTTAAAATATTGGTTCAGTAGTTTTGCAGTCTATTTGCTACAACTAAACAAATTTTCCCTCTTTATAACGTTAGTATAATAGTATGCTAAATAAAATAAAAACCACAATGTACGAATTACTCAATATTGTTACTTAGCCTTGAAACTGAGTCAAGATAACATGTTTTCAATGATAAAGCTTTATGCCGGTGAATCTCTCCCATGAATAACAAACAGTACCTACTTACAGAGGAAAACCTTTCACGGTCATTATGACCAACTGACAGTGTTGTACACGAGGTTTCCAACTAGGGTATGCACTATATATACAGTTGGTACTAAATGGAAAATTCCTTCTCCTGTAGGTACAGGTTCATAATAAGTTTTCAGGGTAGGTAATTTCTGCATCTATGAAGTGCACGCCACTGCCAACTGATGATGACGTAATGTATGACTTTAAATCTTTGACGTAATAAAAACCATTCAGATATCTTAGTATTATCTTATTTTAACA
Organism: Bicyclus anynana; assembly: GCF_947172395.1. Lineage (NCBI taxonomy): Eukaryota > Metazoa > Arthropoda > Insecta > Lepidoptera > Nymphalidae > Bicyclus > Bicyclus anynana. The sequence goes on along the minus strand of NC_069089.1, from coordinate 4,219,830 downwards.
AAACACCATGATTAGCGTTATCACTTCAAGAGATGCTGAGCCTTCTAACCGTTTCGTTTACTATTTGTTAATATTAGAGATATTGCGAATGCTGGTATTCGACTATTAAATATTCACACTAATAAATGCATCATCTTATTTAAATAGAATCGGATTCATATATCTTGAACTTCATCTCTTTGATTACATAATAATTAGAATTACATAACCGATAATAATAAAGTTTGCTTGCTGATTTGTCTGTGAATTTCGGTATTTTACGGCTCCTTTTACGATTCATGTTATCAAGCTGTAGTAGTAGAATGGTAAGAGGTGGTAGGATGTTCAATTTAGCGACGGGGCTTACGGAATATTTGAGGGTTAAGTACATATTTGTGGGTACGAAGTACCAAAGGACTTAAATAAAAAGTCTCAATCAATAACTGCGGGGCGTCTGCCTGTTTAGTATACAGCCATAGCCCCGTTACAGCAAAATACTCGCAGTGAAATGATGCCTGTAAAAACAGTTTCGGCAAACAATTTGGCACAGATATTCGCATTGGTTGCAGTGCACTTGCAGACGATAAGCAAACTAAAAAGTGTGTTAACTTTTTTTAACAGACCGCCCGTATCTATTGAATTGAAAGTCAACGGTGTCATTGACCCAGACACAGCTGTTAGGCGGTTTATCGTGCAGTTTTAAATTCGTTCTAATGTAATGTTTTTATTGTTATGCGACGTGAGTTTTGATAACAAAAACGTTGTTTTACATATTTGTATGCATTTTTGCATAAGTATATTTTTGAAGAGTTTAAGCGCGTTTGGAACCCTCGTAACTTTAGTTTTAAGTTTTCGACTAATATTACCACCATTAGATTAAATTAAATTATGTCATAATCTTGACCTTTCAAAAGTGCTTGGAAACTAAGCCTAATTGAAATAAATGAATTTTGACTTTGACTTTGATTAAACGCCTTGCAAAATTGTCCCTCTTTGCCTGCGTTTATTAAGGGGTGAACTTTGAAACATGTTTACCTATTGTCTAAAAGAAAGTTTTAGAGTCTAGATCATACTCTACGTACTCAATACGTATTTATGTAATCTATACTTCTTATAGAGGTAAAGTTTGTAAAGTTGTTAGTGGTAATTTCTGGATCTACTGAACCGATTTTGAAAATTCTTTCACCGATTTAAAGCCAAGTTTTTTGTGGCTGTATTTTATCTTCCACGTGTACAGAAACTACCTACTCAGTTGAAACCGCGGAGGATCGGCTAGTTTATATTAATATTGAATAGTAAAGAGAAGAGCAGAGTTTGTCTCTAATTACTTAGGGAATGACAGTGTCAAGGATATCACGCGGACGAAGTCGCAGGGATCCGCTAGTATATTCATAAAGTTATACGAAGAGTAAATTTTGTTGACTTAATGTTACATCGTACAATATACTGAGAGAGCTAGGCCTTGAAATCACCCATCCAGATATTAAACGAGCCTTGGAAAAGTGTTACTTTACCTTCTGGTGAGAGGGTCATGATTTCTTAAGTAGCATTAAAACCTGTTACGAGCATCCTTTTTAAACGAACTATAAAAACGGAAGCTCAAATCGTTGAGTATTTTTAAGGGTACCACAGGAAAAATCGTTTATAGAATCACTTTCTTGTCTGTCTGTTAATCTGTCTGCCTGTCTACAGAAATCACTTTTAGTAATTTTATAGAAGTAGCATATTTTTTATATTAATAATAGATTGATTATTTTGCTTGTGAAATTAAGATGAAGGCAACAGTTCTCTAAAGTCTGATAATAGTGATAAGAGTCTTATCGCGGCAGCGTCGCCGCGTCGGCTGCGACGTGCTATATCGCCCTTATTTGACCAGATAACGTCTCTAAATCTGATCTTTGTGATTTTATCTCAGCATGAATAACTTATAAAATATATACTCAATAAAATGTACGAGACAGCATTTATTCGAAAAATTTAGCTAGAATTACGACTTTAATGTCAGCAAATCCTTTTGTCATGAGAAATGCAGGCATGAATCTTTATCGCCCGTAGATATGGATCTTCTACCCAAACCGGCTTTCTAGTTAAAAAACACGCAGCCAATAGGTTGATTTATTTGGGAGCTACGTTGATATGTTACAGAGAGACATTACTACTAACAAGATTTCCGTATAATTATAGGAAAAAGTGTTTAATATTCTTTCTACTATACTAATAATTTTCTTTTTTTTGTATCTGTGAAATGTAAAAAAAATACATTTCACAGATGTTCGAACGATTTCGTTTACGACAAGTAGGTATCTATTGATCGCTCAAGTCGGTACATACAGATAACAGTAAAGTCTAGACCGACTTTTGAATGTACGGGTATATTTGGCTTACAAACGTAAAAGATGAGATACGGGGACATCTTATTTTATGACTTTTAGTTCTCTACGATGTCCATTTTGATATTGGAGTTTTGAAATATTTGTGTAGGTGACACTATGAATGTCAATTTCATTTTGAACTAGCTATGCCCCGCTGTTATTTGCGTAATTCTTGTGGGAATGTCAGGATTAAAAGTAGCCCATGTGCCAGACTGTAATCTATCCCATTAAATATGTATTTGTTTTGTTCTTTTGAAATACGGAACCCTAAAAAGATGCCCATGACGTGACACAAAGTGTATACGAATTCACATACACCAAGGTATACAGCTGCTGTGCAATGGGCATCACGGCATGATAGCGTCGTGCTGTTTGCTGTCACGGTGTTCAAGTCGATTTAACAGGGTATATTATATATATTTAAAAAACAGAGTTCGATATATCTGAAGTGAAGTGTCTGAAGTGTGAAGTAGAGTTGTCGTCTTTGTCTGGTTTTTCCTTTTGTCACTGAAGCACTGTCTCAAATTGCTATAATCTAGAAAGCATTTGGCAAATAACACACACATATATAGGTATATTAAGCAAATAAAAAGACTTCCATTCCCCGGTACGCAAGTTGCTTCGCATTAGTAATCTAATGCAGAAGACATCTGCAGAGCGCGCCAAAGCCTAATGATGCATAAACGATGTGGAAACGCACGGCGAAACACCTGATCTATATAGCCGGCCACTGTTACGTCTGAACGGGGCTTTCGTTATTTACAAATACGGACCTTCATGCTCAGTTTGAATTAAGATATTTTATACTTTCAATGATATAATATCGGCAATATTACTAAAATGGATTGATCGATGTGGACATCGTGAAATCTAAACTAATGTTATAAAGAAGTAAGGATTGGATATTTGTTTGTTTTTTTAAGATTTAACACAATAAATACTCAATTGTTTTTAAAGCTAGTAAAATAGGCTATATCTTATCCCTTATGCCAATTGGAACGGGAAATACGCGGATGAAACCTAGGGTCGTCTGCTAGTAGGTATGTCATATAACCTGACGTTTCAAAAGTGCTTGTAAACTAAGCCTAATTTACGAGTAATTAAATGATTTTTGACTTTGACTTTATATATAGGTACTCGTAAAAAGAACGTACAGAAGTATTTTTTTTTTAATTTTATTAGTTTTCACAGTAATAAAATACATTGAATCACTCTACTCACTTGAAGCTTACTTAGTCTTGTTTAAAGACACACTCGAATAAGATCATTTTTGTTGGGTATGGATTAATTTTACGATACGAAAAGTTTGCGTACATAGTGCTGAATATTATTATTTTATGTCCTTGTATCTTGCTAAATAGGCCTCCTGGCAGTTCAAATAACCCATCAATTTTTGGGCCTGTAGTCTACAACAAAATTATATGATGTAAGTAAAATAACTGAGAATTTAAAACAAAGATTAACCCCGGGTGGTTTGTACTAATTGTTTTTGTTTAACCTACGTAATATCCACATCTCACAGCCGGTAAACTGCTTTTGCGCATTCGCATCGGAAAATTCTAGGAATGTCTATATTATACAGGAACTTTCCGGTCGTATTAAGAACATTTCTGGGAAAGTTCTAAAAAGGATGTTACATAACTTATTTCATATTTCTCGAATAGGCAGCAACCACGTACGTAACTCAGCTTATTAACTTATTAATTGCAGCTAGAATTCATTTCCTGAATATATTTTATACTTAACTTTGATTCGCTTGTAACAATTTCGGGTCATGTTGAATTTCGCCACAATGTAAGGTTCACTTTGTTCACTACTTCATTGTTGTGGATTTTTGTAAACCTTGTATATCGATTGGACACACAACATTTCTGCTGTTACGTATACTATTTTAATTATTATTATTTATTAATATTTAATGATTCACGGCTCTTATCAATCCGCATTGGGTCAGTTTGATGGACTATAATGCTATACCCTCTCATTTTGAGAGGAGACCGGTGCTCAATAGTGAGCTGAATATGTTGATGATGATGATGAATGAATTATTGGTTTATTTGCTATTGTCTGTGACTAACTGACGAATCTAAATGAAAATTCAGACCCGACAAAAAGCCCTTTACGAAACTGAAATATCATCAGAATGTACCTTTTGAATCTACCGGGCTTTACAATATATGTGAAATTGTTTTGCGACAAGAATAATAACTCTTGGTTGCGATTTCACTTGATGTTAAGTCCAAAATAAGTAGCGTGCTAACTTGGCTGGAGTAGGTACACTTCGTTAAATTGATGTTCTGGATGCTTAGTCTCTGCGTAGATGTCTTTGAGGATCATAACTAACAACTGAAGGCTAACACCAAAGCAGACCCAAACCATATGAATTCTTAAATTAATCCTGGGAATCAGCCTAGGTTACAAACTAAGCCAAAGAAATCTAAAAAAGAAACTCTTTAAGATCGCAACGGATATACATTCAAAGATCTTTAAAGAACAATTATTCCGAAAAAATCTATTGCAATGCGGGAAGTTAGCGTCTCAAAATATATAAAAGCAACACTTAATTTTTACAACTATTTAGCTGTATAGTTATTTTGTAACGTTACCGTATTCGGTAACTTTATAGTCGGTAATAATTTTCGAAATATTTAATAACAATATCGCTGTCATTGTACTATCAATCAATGTATTGGAAGTAGATTTGGCACGTATATGATATGGTATTAGTATTGCTGGGCAGTGTTTGTGTAATGCGGAGCTTATGTAAATGTTAGAGATTATGTTGCAATGTAGACATTGCGTACATCTAGACTTAAGTGTAAAGACTTGAACACACTGATGCGTATTTGATATATAAACTTCGTTTTTGGTTTACATATAGTATAACTAGCGTATGCCCTGCTGTTTCACCCGTGTAGTTCCCGTATCCGTGAGAATACGAAATAGAATATAGCCTATAACACACATGTAAAATGGCTGTTTAGTGGTAAAAGAAATTTCTAAATCGGTAAATTAGATCTCGAAATTAACCTTAATGAAATTAGTATAAATATAGAATCATTGATTATTATAATGTTTTATACAACGTCATAAAGTTTACAAAAAAAATAGGTTGTGTTAATACAAGACAGAGAACACGAAATCTGGTAGTTATCTAGTAAATAATGTACATGCATATACGTATTCTGTGATAATACGTGTAATGTGTGTTATATAGGTACTTTAAAAATATGTATGTATCTAATTTACATAGATTAATTTCGAGTTCTGTAAAGACAACAGCTAAAAAGGTAGGTAAATAAAACATCGTTATAAAAGTTAATACGACGCTAATACGTAATTTATGTAGACCTACAAAATGTTATTTTTAAAAAGTGAATTAATTTATCTATTATTAAATAATACCATACACGTGAAAGTGAAAGAGAATTTTAATATAAATAGCTAATGTGATAAAAACTGTAAAAGGTAGTTGAAATTGAATAGAAAATTAAATTGAAAGCATTGACTTAAACAAGCACACGCATAGCAAAAGAACTTGATTGACTTAAAAACACTGAAATAGAGTAATGAGATTATCTTTGTACAAAAAATGTACTATAATATTATTATGTGACAATGAACTGATGTTTTGATGATGTTAACTTACTTGTTAACTCTAACAATAAACAAAACAAAACAATCATCAAATAAGATTGTTACATACTAGCAGATGCCTTCGACTTTGTACCGACGCGATATACGAAATATATTTTTAATGTAGTAAAAGAATTACCTATTTTTTTGAAATTGGTTCCGTTGTTTTGGACTAACTAACAAATATTTTTTATTTACTTGCTGTTGTTAAAATAAAATACAAATATACAAAATAGCCACAAAATCCATTTTACCTATGTGCTATATACTTACTTATCGGTATGAACATGGTGCGAAAAATTTGGGAAATATCACAAAAACGAAAATAAACTTTTGAGTTGTGCCAAGTAGATTGTCATAATATCAGTAAAAAATAGTATTCAAGTTGAACGAACTGTTAAACAAAACAAATTGCTCAATTAGTTAAGAACCGGTACAAACAATAGTCTTTGACATCAAGAAGCTAATGTGATGTCATTGAAAATTAAAAAAAAACATAGTCATTTTAACAACATGAAACAAATACGTATAATTAACTAAAAAAAAGTTGCAAACAATAATAGTTATTAAAATAATTGTAATAAGATTCAAATTTGCAGTATAATTTTCGCCAGTCTTTCGGTTTCACAGCGTAGTTCCTGTGCCATTGTTTCGAGCGGACCCGCCATCGATTATGTGTACGATAAGGTTACGTTATCAAATGTATGGTAAAATTTTGACCATGTGACGCATATAATTAACATATAATTATTTCGAAAAAGAGGTCGTTGTTGTTTGGGTTCACTTTTGTACATAGAACTTTGGCTTTATACGATGCAGCACATCGTGTAAAAAATGTTTTCCGTTTAAATCTAGGAATTAATGAAAAGTATGAAAAGTGTTATATATCAAATTAAGTGTGTTATTAAATATGTTGCGAGTAGGTTGCCTTAAATCTACCATTAATGTTAGTTAATAATCTATACTAATATTATAAAGCTGAAGAGTTTGTTTTTTAAATGCGCTAATCTCAGAAATTACTGATCCGAATTGAAAAATTATTTTAGTGTTAGATAGCCCATTTATCAAGGAAGACTATAGGCTATATATTATCTCCATATTCCTACGAGAACGGGAACCACGTAGGTGAAACCGCGCAGCGTCAGCTTAGTGAGTTAATAACAGATTGGCAATGAGACTTAGGCAACCTACTCGCAATATATTTTGTAACGTACTTTTGATATAAAACAATTTATTATATCCGTTAAAATGATGGGTGAAGGTCGTTTCTAATTAGAATCTTCCACTTGAGTAGTCTTAATTACCAAAGATTGAAGGGTTTGCTTATTTAAAACAACATGCACTTCATAACTATCTATATAAAACAAAGTCATGCGGTTGTCACTAAAAGATAGATTGATTCTTGAGGAAGGTTTAGGTATAAAAATTATCATGGTCTTGTGTAAATTGGTTCAAATATGCCGATAAAATTGTTGGAAATGCCGGAAAAAGTCAAGCCTCCTAGGAGTATTCATTGAAAACCCTACTCTGAATTACTTATTTTTATTCATTATCCACTCACTGCTGAGTTAGACGCTTCTCTCAGAATGAGAGGGGCTAACTAGGCCCTAATGTTTTCGTTCGAAATTCGATGTGTGACTGGGACATCACACATCAAGTGTGGAAGATCGTTAAAGGACGTCTTTCAGGCTCTATTGTGAGATCATCAAATTACGAGTCGATGTTGTATATCAAAATAATTTTCACCAATCTAGGCTTTAATAATACACCCTGGTGGTCAGCTGTTCCACGTCGGTTAACCCTACCCCGTAATGATTCAGTGGATTTCAATGAACGAACAGCGTGCCTAATCAGTTTCATGCGTAAGTAATCACCGAACCACATGTTAGGGGTTAATTGAATTTGCAATTAATAGTGATGTTTTTTATTCGACGTAGCACTTAATTAAGCAATTAATTGAGAGGTTATTACTGAGATAGCTTACAATTAAGCTTTTACATCATCATTCTCAACCCATATTCATGAGAGGGGTTATGCCAATAGTCCACCACGCTGGCCCAATGCGGATTGGCAGACGTCACACACGCAGAGAATTAAGAAAACTCTCTGGTATGCCGGTTTCTGGATGTTTTCCTTCACCGTTTTTGAGACACGTGATATTTAATTTCTTAAAATGCACACAACTGAAAAGTTGGAGGTGCATACTCCGGACCGGATTCGAACCATCCGGAATCGGAGGCAGAGGACATATCCACGGTTTTTTTTATTTATTTACATATAAATACGTATTGTTAAAATTTTTCTTAGCTGAAAACGCTACATGTTCTGTGGTCTTAATTAATATAAAAATATATAATTTGATTTTTTGTTTGTTTGTCACGATGTAACTGAAAAATAAACTCCGTATTAAAAAAAATCTTACTCTATTAAAAATGTACATCTTCACCGAGTAACATAAGCTATGTTTTATCCCCGTATAGGAACGGAAACAACGCGGGTAAAGCCGTGAAGCGTCTGCTAGTTTTACAATACTTATTTTGTTTATAAGCTTCGACGCAGGTTCAATCAATTTAATGAAATCATAGCAAAAAGTATGTACAGTAATTAGCCGGGTCTCGAGGTTTTTTTTTTATTCTTTACAAGTTAGCCCTTGACTACAATCTCACCTGATGGTAAGTGATGTTGTAGTTTCTACACGGCATCGTACCGGAACACTAAATCGCTTGGCGGTACGTCTTTGCCGGTAGGGTAGTAACTAGCCACGGCCGAAGCCTCCAACCAGCCAGACCTGGACAAATTAAGAAAATCTCAATCTGCCCAGCCGGGGATCGAACCCAGGACCTCCGTTTTGTAAATCCAACGTGCATACCACTGCGCCACGGAGGCCGTCAGTCTCTCTCAATCAAACTAAGTAAAGACGATGTTGCCCAAGCTGTGACATCATGTCAATAAATGTGACATACTCGTGTAGTATCAAATATCCAGAATACGCCTTGTTATTAAATTCGGGAATGCAGCCAGCTTTCTTGGCACTGTTCCAGGCGGACCTGTTTTGTATAGCAATAAGTTTAAGTTACATTTTAAGTTCGTTTTAAAGTTTTATTAAAAACAGAGGTCACGTAAAGTATGTAAGTGTTGTGTTACGAAGAAATAAATTAGGAATTTATTTATTTGTCTTTCGGATTTTGGTTCTCAAAAGGAAAAAAATAATCCTTAATAAGATCACTTTGTTCGCGTGTAGATATCGAGTCGATATTAACACTATGTACACTGATGACTGTAAATAGCTGGCCTATTCGCGATCTTGATATTTATTAACAACCTATTAAAATGAACATTAATTGAGAAATGTCATCTACCTGTATGATATCCACCAGTAGGCACCGGATGACATTTGTTAGGATTCAACAAAACAAAACAAAACACAAAATTCTGAGTTAACGTAAAAAATCATTAACGCCTCAAAACTTATATTTCGACACACCCAAGGGAACTAAAATTTATAGGATATATCTAAGCACTAAACCATTGATGCAGGATAGAGGTCTCGCGCCATTCGAGAGACCTATCTTTTATCGACGCACAAAGACCAATTGACCCGTATTCGCGTTTGTCAATGCGAAAAGTTTGTACATTAAAGTGAAAAGTCAGACATTGTACATAGAAAGTACGTTCTCTCTATGCACTTTCAGCGTGCTCTAATTTCCATGTGTAATATTTAATGGAGTAACAATGGAAAATCTTGCTCATTGCTTCAATTATTATTGGAAAGATCATTAATGTCTATTGAACAGTGACAAATCACTTCATATTTTCTTTTGTGTTCGTTGTATGTTTCGTATTAGAAAGCTCAACTTTGCAAGTCATTATGTACTGTTTGATTAAAAATTATTTCCGTTTCAGTTGTTTATTGTTTAATATTTATTCGATCTAATTGGCATTTAGGAAGTTCTATTCCCTGCTCAGGAATTTAGAATTGTTATGTTTGGACCGGTGGTAGATTTCGGTTGTATTTTGAAGTTTACTGGTAAATATGTACCTATCACATTGAACCACCACGAGTGAATTTCTTGTTATCGCTGCATTGCAACGACTTGCGGTACGGACGGCTTCAGCGTGCTCGTGGCGTTCGAGCCGTTCACATCTCTTGTTGTGTAATTCTTTATGGGTTACTTGGGATAGGCGGGGAGAGTGACTTGAGTGTAAAAGGGGAGTGTTTGTTAACAGTCAAAGGATCATTTAATTCTACACACAACGTTCACAAGTGCGTGACTTCACTCAAGGGTCATTCTCTGCCATTCCAGGGTCTTATTTTGGTTACAGTTTGATTTGTTAATTAAGTTGTCCTGACAAATGTTCATCATTGATCATAACCTTTGTTCGACATTAGTTTTCTTATTTTTGTAATCACGTTTGAGTCTGCTAAATTCTATTTTTCACAATCTCGCAGGAACCATTGACTTTTCCAGCATAAAAATTACTTTGTTCTGTTCCAAGGTTGCCTTTGTTATTACTGTACTAAAATTCATCTAAAAAAATCCGTTTAGAGGTTAGACTACAGACTTTTTTATTATAAATTCCCATTTATAATATCTAGTATGAAATATGGATTATTAGAAGCGTTTACGATACAAAGTTGCATATAAACCAATTATGTGCGTGTTATAACTTTTTTATAGAAAACAATTATGGCTTTGACGCATTATCAAGTAAGAATATGTTAAAACTTCTTGTGCACTAAATAAATTCCCAAAAAAAAATCAACCCCCATCATAAAACATAAATAAGTATGTACTACCTACCTACTTACCTACTAAAACGATAAGTAATATCAAACCTATGTCCCATCTACTAATAGTTTTGAAGTAATAGGTCCTCTTTAAGTTTTACTTTGTCATTGTATTCTGCCTTCAAATCAACTTGGGAATGAACAGGTTACAGAGATCTTACATAATTAAAGTACTTATTCTTCAATTATGTAAAAAAGAGCAATCAAACTTGGAAGTTTTCATGCCAGAGATTAAATTTTAATGGAAAAGTTTTTCCTGGTATAACAGAGATTTCAAACAAACTGGCAGCTACTTGGCGTTAACCGTATTTTCTTGAAGTCTACGTAATTATTCATCATTAATTACATCATAATTTTCAAGAGTTAGTATTACATGTTTAGAATGACTTAAGTGTACAGTTCGTGCCGATTAACTTGACGCTCGAATGATATTTGTGCTGAGTATGTTTAGCTGTACCTATTTTGTAGCCAGGTGTCAAGTAAATGTGCATACCCTCTCGGAATAGAAGGCAGAGGTCTTATTGACTGTGTCAACTGGCTTTAAAAATATGTTACTCGGTGTAAATGTAGCTTTATAATGGTGAAGTAATTAAAAAAATCGGTCGAAAAGTTTCAGAGTTAAATCGGAACATCTAAACAAAAAAAAAGTGTTTGTAGCTGCGACGCACCAATGGAGTTTACTCTTTCAGATCGACTGTCTAAATAGTTGACCTGCAGCTACACTATGTAGGTACGTCTCAATACTTACGCCTGAAAAGTGAAAGGTGCGCAGAATAGGTTGCACACAAAAACGTAACGCTGTCATTCGTTCATCGATTTTTACTCTCCGTATTTTTTCCATACCAGGGGCTATATATGAAAAATCGATTCTTAAAGAGTAAATACAAAAAAAAATCGACTTTATAATAGTAGCTTAGATCCTAGATAAATCTATTTAGAGGAAACGTTATAATTTTTCAACGATGAATTTTAATTACATTTAAAATTATCAATTAAAAAGTAATGTAATGATCTTATTAAGCGGAAAATTCAGGCATGACCTAACTTCAAGCGATTTATATTCTGACTGAAGGCAAAAGTGCGTAACACACGGCAGTAAAAGTTAAAACTGTCTACGCATTGGAACTAAATAATTAGCTCGATTGCAATCTACCTCTTCATAAGGTTTTTATTTGATACACGTACGTTGAGACTTTTAATTAAAATTCAATTTAGGTCGTGGCTTGGTTCCACCATACAGGACTTTTTACTAGCAAATTGTTCAATATTAACTTAACCATAAAAAAAAGTTGGTAAAATATGTAAAGGGTGCATCTCGAGCGGCAGGGGAGGGTTCGCAGATGCACTTCGCTAGGGGACAAAGTTAGGCATTATAAAATATGGTGCCTATTTGTGTCCCTTATGTGTAGGTAAGTTTATTTTATATAATAACTTAACATAGGTAATTGTGAACTCGCTGTCCTCACAAAAACGTGAAGTTTATGAGGATGGCTATTTATGTAGCTAATTGTGTAACACTTTTTGTATTTTGTACAATAAAATAAAAAAAAAAATAAAAAAAGGACACGTTTAGCCAACCGTTTTAGCGTTCCGGTACGATGTCGCGTATAAGCTACTAGCTGACGCCGCGCGGTTTCACCCGCGTGGTTCCCGTTCCTGTAGGAAACAGGGAATAATATATAGCCTATAGCCTTCCATTTTTCAAATCGGACCAGTAGTTCCAGAGATTAGCGCGTTCAATCAAACAAACAAACAAACAAACTCTTCAGCTTTATTATATTAGTATAGATACCACAGAAAACATATGTACAAGTTGGCTATATGCATACGGATTGTATAAACTGTCTCTCATATTAGCGCTCTAGCTGTCTCTACTCGTATCTTCTCCAATCTAAACAGTAAACAAATATTATAAAGAGGTAAGATTAGATTTTTTTGTTTGTTTGTTATGAATTAAGCTTTGAAACATTGGTCTGGTTTTAAGAATTCTTTCATTAATATAAAACTACATTACCAGCGAGTAACATAAGCCGTTTTTTATTCTTGTATTCCCACGGGAATGGAAACTACGTGAGTTACAATTGCGGGGCGTGAACCAGTCTCTTGTAATTTGCGTCCAAGGTCCTTAACAGTAGAAGAAGTTAAATAAGTAAGTAGTTAAGGCTTCTATTTTCAAATTTTTTGACTATTATTGACTAGGTATTCGAAAAGTCACCTGCTGAATAAGTTTTCTATGTTCCTACTAGTCTCTACTAGTATTTTGTCGTAATTTTATTTGTCAGCCGTTCCATCTAATTTGGCTGACGCTCTTTTGCGCGTCTCAATTCCACTTGAGTTTACACTTGAGGAAATTAGAATCCTATTTTGATTAATATCTCAAAGCATATCATCAATCATATTTAGTAATGCAAGAGCTATGTATCGTGATCGTTCAAGAGGCACAAACCTCTATTTCTACCCTTGGTAGAATACGTCACTCACGAATTTCAAGATTAATTAAACAAACAGTCTGTAGCAATCACTTTACCAGGTGTATCATACCAGTAACTTTGAGGTGTAATTATCGAGTGTTCATAACCACAAGGCTACCTCAAAGTTACGAGTAGCTTTGATCATTGTATTGGATAATAGATACGTCCTCAAAAGCCTCTTACGGCCTACGTGGCGCAGTGGTATGCGCGGTGGATTAATAAGACGGAGGTCCTGGGTGCGATCCCCGGCTGGGCCGATTGTGGCTTTCTTAATTGGTCTAGTTCAGATTGGTGAGGCTTCGGCCGTGGCTAGTTTCCACACTACCGGTTCCGGTACGATGTCGTGTAGAAACAGAAAGGGGTGTAGATTTTCATACTCCTCTTAACAAGTTAGCCCGCTTCTATCTTAAATTGCATCATCACTTACCATCAGGTGAGATTTTAGTCAAGGATTAACTTGTAAAAGAATAAAAAAAAGCAATTAATGACTAGCCATTGACAATGTGTGTAAATAAGTGATATCGTGGGAACTACTATTATTATAGCGAATCTTTTACGTGAAGGAAATGATAATTAGTATGTTGGAAGACGAAGTAAAAAGCTAAATAAGGTTTTGATTGTTGTGGTGACACCTTGAAGCATTAGGCATTATGTGTACAGTCACATGCGTTTTAAAGATGAATAAATTTATATACTTCCTATATTAAGCCTTGGATCCTGGTTCTTTAAAAAAAATGGTTTATGGTACCTTTTTACTATACAAGTTTAGTGTGTACATGGTTGTAAAATTGTTGGCAAAATTACACGATGATCATTGACGTAGCCAAAGTGTGTAAACAATAGATCATCGGAGCGGGGATCGAACCACCACTACTGTGATGAGTGCGACCGCTCTTACCGTTGAGCTATTGAGGCTCACTATAATTAACTTGGTCTTAAATTAATGAAAATAAATTCGATTAATAAGCATAGAACAATTAAATATAGTTAATATATTTTGAATAATTCGTAATTAGTTCGTAATTAAAACAATTGTATGATTGTGGATAAGTAATGTCTACTCGAACAATTATATATATTGTAAAATTTGCGCACTATTTATATGGCAATACACTATGACTTAATATTTGTATGACCATCTTGTATATTTAAGTGTATTATGACAAATAAAGTTCATTTCATTGGAATAACATTTTATAAACGCACAATACATAATTTAAAGTTAATAAGTTATGAAATGACATGTTTTCTGCTTTCATTTATAATTTGTTTGTTGGTAAACAGTACACATCGAGTAAGGAGTATGTATATACGTATATGTAGTATGTAGTAATAGGTCACACAGCACATCATTCAATTCAATGGTGTATGCGTTTTATATGATGCATCGCAAAATTTGGAGTTTAACGTATCTGATGAAAACCCTAACAAAGTGTCGCTGATTACATATCATAGCTATTATTAATCCGCTAACAAAAAAATACTTCCTGCACGTAATAGTTCAAGGCTTAACAATGATGAGAAAATTACATGTATAGGTATTGGAAAAACGAAAGTTTGATGCGGAGTTAAACAAATAAATACAATTGAAGTGTCTGTCTGTAATTTTAAATTTAAGATTTCACTAATTGCATTTTTTTTTTAACTTTTTTTTATTGAGAAATAATACAATAAGGAGCTTAAGCTAACTTATCCTTATAACTGTACAAATCATGTCCACGTGGAATGGTGGCAAGAACAGTGGCTACAAAAAAGTACTTATATCAAAATAACTATTTTAATATTTTTGTCTATCTGTCTGTCTGTTTGTTCCGGCTAATCTCTGAAACGGATGGAAAATCTGTTGCACAGTGGCTTTCGTACGATTACATTGATATTTCGTTCTAATTTAACCGAGTTGAAAGTTCTGCATTCGATCCGTAGTTGTAAGTTGGTGAATTTCTCAAAAACTGTTCATTTAATTTCTCAAGGTTTTCTCTATTTAAATGAACAAATCAAATTTTATAGAAATACTTACCTTATTTTTATAAAATTTTAAAGCGGTTCGATTTTCATTGAACATTATTGTATTATACATATATCATAGGTACCGTTTTTATATTTATTTAAATTTTGTACAAAATAGCTTGAATTATCAAATAATATTTAGCTACTACAAATTAATCAATACTTTTGTACGATAAAGCGGTTTTTTTGACCCTTTTGATAAATTATTCATGCAAATGAAATGACGTCATACCATATTCGGAAAGGAAAATCTTGCAATCTTGACGATACGTTTAGATAACAGATTAGTAGAGATAAGTTACCTGTGCAGAATATGAGAAAAATTCGATAACATCTGTGAATACTCATTGACATGGATAAAAATAATCAGTTTTATTTAGCGACAAATCCAATGATTCTATACTATTTTATAGTATAATTAAAATAATATCATAAAATATCTATACTAGTATTATAAAGCTGAAGAGTTTGTTTGTTTGATTGAACGCGCTAATATCAGGAACTATTGGTCCGATTTGAAAAATTCTTTCAGTGTTAGATAGCTCATTTATCGAGGAAGGCTATATGCTATATTTTATCCCCGTATTTCTACGGGAACAAAAACCGCGGAAGAAAAGAAAATTTTCTACTAGTATAAAATAATCATTGGGCAGACCGGCCAGTCCGCATTGGAGTTGGTGGGTGTAGTTTTTATAATAACTTTTAAACTATAGGGCTGAATCAGTAAATAACAACCCTTGACCTTTCATTCATAAAAAGGGTTTCTTTAAATTTTCGTGAGTAAAAGTGATTATTTAAATTATATCCGGTATTTGCGACCTAGTCCGTATTGTCTTGATTAACACGATCACATAATCTACTAAAAGTATATTACTTAATAATACAACAATAATATAGTACCGTTATTGTGATTTGTTTTTGTTATTCGAAAAATATTTGCCATATCTTTTAAATATGACCAATATTCCCGTTCAAATAGTCCAAATAGTCCGAAAAGACTGTGTTATGAGTGTGTATACGACAGTGTTCTAACAACCGGGATTAGAACCTAAGACTTCTCGGCATTCATAACAAATCTTTCTCACGATTTGGTGATTTATTGCATAGATTTAAGATTGATAGTGCAGTGCTCGACTGTTCTGAAACAAAAGCACTTACAAAGTGTTCTTGTATTGTTTCGTTCCAATATTTCTACTTTGATCTCAGTTTCGTTTATGCAGGGAATGGTTCTTGGAATTTTTTTCCATACCAATTCCTTCGGATCAAAGGAAGTAGCATAAATTATAAAATGTAAAAATATTTATACCGTCGAAAATTCATTATCGTCCTATTTAACGGTCCACTACAAGGCCAGGCAGCCCTCATTATAGGAAATGAGTTATGGTGTTTAGACCCACCACGCCGTTCCAATGCGGGTTGGCGGGTTTAGGGACTCCACTATCAGATGTTAATCTTACTGACCGGGACCAACAGCTTAATGTGCTTTTAGATACACGGAAGTCTAACATCACCAATTTCCCAATTCCGGACTGGGAATTTTTCCTTTTTTTTTTTTTAGATTAAATAAAGCTCAGTATGTCATAGCCCAACCAAGGACTTGAACCTCGGAACTTACGATCCGAATCCACATAAACTATCTACAAGATAGACCTTAATTCTAGTTATTTGTATTTTCTATATAACATGTATTATTTATAAAATTTGTCTTTTTGTAAATTTTTACCAAGAATAATATTAACTATTGTAAAATAATTTTAGAAAAAGCCTTAGGTTGATTTGAGATATTATTATTTATACTAAACTTTAATTAATAAATCGGTTAATCATTTATGATCACTTAGTTATTTTATAACATCAATAATGAAACCTTAATTCAATAAAGTTAAATATAGAATTTAACTTCAAAGTTAATTTATTCCACAACACATTGTAAGTAAACACCCACTTCGTTAGAATAAAAAAATCAACTGAAAACCAGCAAAGAAAAATTAAAAATCCGTTACAATATTTTTTACACAAAAAGTCAGAGATTAATTACCATGCTAAATATGTTTATAAAATGCAAACACAACCTTGCTCCAGTCAAAGCCAAGTGCGAGGTTATACAGTCCACATAATCCAATTAGCGAAATATTAATTAATTTACCTTCAACAACATGTTGGTGTTCACTTTCAGACACAGTTACACTTTTGGTTATTAATTAAAGAACTGTTTTCACTTTTTGTCACGCGCGTCCAAGTTTGTGTGTGCGGGCGCTGTGCGCGAGGCTTTCGCGCGGCGTCGCTTGTTACTGTGACGTCTGATAGCGGACGATAGGTTGCGCGGGCGCATGCATCACGTGCAGGGTTGCCAGATGTGTAAATGGGAAATAAATTTATTGTATTTATTTTTAAGAAATTAAATATCACGTGTCTCAAATGGTGAAGGTAAAACAAGGAAATTCTCTGGTATGAGGAAACCTGCATATCAGAGATTTTCTTAATTCTGAGTGAGTGTGTGACAATCTGCATTGGGCCAGCGTGGTGGACTGTTAGCCTAACCCCTCTCATTCTGAGAGGAGACTTGAGCTTGGCAGTTAGCCGAATATGGGTTGATAATGATGATGATGATTTATTTTTAATTGAGAAAGAATAAATTATCCTAATAACTATACAAATCACACCCACGTGGAATAGTGGCTAGAATACTGGCTGCATTTTCGCGTTGGACAGCCAGGCTGATCTCTTGCGCAAAAAATGAGCCACCCCTGCTGTCTTTGTCTGTATTCAATTAGTTTATTTTCATGAGCTATGATAGCCCAGTGTATATGGCTTTCTGCCTTAAAGAGCGTTGGTTCAAATCCACGTAATTTCCACGTGGGAATACAGGGATAAAATTTCAAAATTGTAAGAATTTTTCAAAATACAAAATATATAGTTTTTGAGTTCGTTACATACAACAATTTAAAAATACAATTCTTTATTTTTTATAATGTTAGTATAGATAGTAACTGCCTCATTGGTTCAGTGGTAAGCTGGTTCGGCTACGGACAATGAGGTCCAGGGTTCGAATCGCTCAACCAACAAAAAATACGTAATTAGGTTTTTCTAACAAGAAAAATCTTATTAGCAGCCTGGAGTTAGTTGGGCGGTGTTACTACACCCCCGTGCCTCGGAGAGTACGTAAAATCGCCGGTCCTGCTCCTGATTTCTTACCGGTTGTGTCCGTCTGCCGTCCCATTGGACTATAAGAGTGAGGGAATAGAGAGTGCATCTGTGCTTGCGCACACATTTGTGCAGTATAATATCTCCTGCGTATATTCGTTCGGTTCGGTTCGATTGATTGGCCGCCGTGGTTGAAAAATTAGGTCGGGAGCATATTATAAACTAGAGTCCGCTCGTGACTACATCCGCGTGGATTTCGGTTTTTCTCAAATCCCACAGGAACCTTGGATTTTTCCACGATGAAAAGTAGCCTTTTTTATAATCCAGAGTAAATTCTATTTCAATTCCAATTCAATTCAATTTCAGCCAAGCTTCAGTAGCCGCAGCGTAAAGGAGAACCAAACATACTTACACACACAAACTTTCGCCTTTATAATATTAGTATGATGTAGATATAATAACATCTGGCAACCCTGATCACGTGCCCAGTGGCGCTGGCGGCCCGACGCGGCCCGTCGCGGAACTAACGGCGCTTTTCACGCTCCAGCGACAATCGCCGATGAATGATTGCTCTCTAGAAGATACGTACGAGTAACTACTTTATCTGCACTTGGGTTGTAAACGTAAATTGAGTTTTTTATGGTTCCGTACAGGCGAATCTGCCATTGTTAATTATAATTGCAAATTAATCTATTGTGATGTCTTTATTTTATTGAATCTTTTGTTTATTGTTCCTGGACTAGATTCGCGGTCGAGGTCAATTGGAAAAATTGCATG
Organism: Bicyclus anynana; assembly: GCF_947172395.1. Taxonomy (NCBI): domain Eukaryota; kingdom Metazoa; phylum Arthropoda; class Insecta; order Lepidoptera; family Nymphalidae; genus Bicyclus; species Bicyclus anynana. Next base: position 4,200,655 of record NC_069089.1, on the reverse strand, counting down.
GTACCATTACAGTGAATACCCTCACTAGTAATAAGACCCATATGCCGACGCACGTTTAAATTAATATTAATAATTATAAAGAAATTATTTCATTTTCTGTTTTTTTATTCGTTAAGAATATGCTCCGTACTACGTATACACTATCAGCGAGTAAGATAGGCTATATTCCTGGAACGGGAACTACGCGAGTGAAATAGCAAGAGGTTCGCTAGGAGTATAAATAAATACTAAATATAAGTAAATTGAATCATATCTTAACTAATCATCATCATCATCATTAACAACCCATATTCGGCTCACTATTGAGCACGAGTCTCCTCTCAGAATGAGAGGGGTTAGGCTTTAGTCCACCACGCTGGCCAAACGCGGATTCGCGGATTTCACACACGTAGAGAATTAAGAAAATTCTCAAGTATGCAGGTTTCCTAAGATGTTTTTCCTTCACCATTTGAGACACGTGATATTTTTTTTTTTTTTTTAATAAACATAACTGAAAAGTTGGAAATGCCCCGGACGGGATTTGAACCTACACTTTTCTCAGATAATATCCTCTGGGCCATCACGGCTGACATAGGCTATAATTATGTTATTCCCGTACTCCCACCGGAACGGGAACTACGCGGGTGAAACAGCAAGGGGTTCGCTACGAGTAAACGCAATAAAATTATCATTCTTCATATCTAAGCAATGTGTCTATTTTTGTACTGCAATGTACATTGGACAAGTAAGTAATATTAGTTATATTAGACTTTACAACAAAATATAAACATTATATAATACAATTTAATAATAAAAATTACTAATTCGGGTGCTAATGTTAAATGCATACATGCATTATATATATACACGGAAGGCACTTCGGTATACGACTCATATTGTTAAGAAGAACCTTACACTTGAAGTCTAACCATCGATTGCTTGGGATCAAAATCTCCACCCAAATTGTTAAAATATTTAAAGAATATTATACACAAGCAGACGCCTTATAGTTTCACCTGTTTAGGTCTTTTTCTCGGGATGAAAAATAGCTTATGACACTCTTACTTAACTTAACTGTTTCAAAATCGGTTTAACGGTTTGGTTCAACAACTTTACATACTTTACCTCTTTATATAATTTTAGATAAGTAAGTAAGTAAATAAATAAGTGAATGTGCTTAAGAGTTTCTGTATGTAAAGACCTATTACATACAGAAACTCTTAAGCACATTCACTTATTTATTTAAGCTTATATACAAAATTGGATAAGCGGGACGCGGGCTGTTTGCATTAATTTAACTCTTCACAGCAGCTGAAGTGGAAACGAGCGCCGTTTGTTCTTGTATTGGCAAAGCTTCAAATGCAAATAAGGGCGCCTCTATTGACGTAGCATATCGACTCTACTTTTCATACTGTATATTGGAAAATCTGTTTGAAGGTACTTCAAACATAACTTAATACTTATATTATTACGAGAAAAGTTTGTGAGGTCGTACTGAACCTTATGTATGAGTATCTATTCGACCGATTTTAAAAATTCTTTTCTTAATAGAAAGCCACATAGATTATTTTCGTAATTTAAAGAAAGCCACATTGTTTATGAGTGTCATTGATTAAATTTAATCCCTGTTTTCCCCCGAGAAAGGGAACTTCACCGGTAAAACCGCTGGGCGTCACCTAGTATGACTGCTGATTATAATATTAGTGCTGTAAACAAGTGGAATTGGATTTTTTACTTGCATAAAAATCTGTCCATCCTGTCTGTAAAGCTACGAGTAAGTATAGCTACTATATTGCTCGTATATGGCTGGTGGCAGGCTTCGGCTGCGGTTAGTTACCACCCGACAAAGACGTACCGCCAAGCGATTTAGCGTTCCAGTACAATTTCGTGTAGAAACCAAAAAGAGTGTGGATTTTCATCCTCCTCCTAACAAATTTGCCCGCTTCCATCTTAGACTGCATCATCTGTTTCCATCAGGCGAGATTGTAGTCAAAGGCTAATTTGTAAAGAAAAAAAAAATATTGGCGGCCCAAAGTATTAGTAAACAGTGAAGCGGCTAGTGCAGATGTGTTCTGGAGTAGAGACCACATACCAACAAGCGCAGTGTGGGACGCCCTCCACCTAGATGGTCCGACGACATTAAGAAGGTAGTGGGAATTGTCTGGATGAGGAAGGCTGAGGATCATGTGTGGTGGCGAGCTTTCGGAAAGGCCTATGTCCAGCAGCGGACGGATATAGACTGATGATGATATTGCTCTAAACTAGGCTACTAATTACCCTTTAAAGTCAGGTGACAAACGTTTTATGGTTTCAGAAAAAGACAAACCGAAATAGATATACCGCTGGCTCTTAGTCTATAGGCCCGTGATGGACCGAATGTCTTTTGTCGTCAAGGATATTTCTTGTTTGTTAATTGTCTTCGTTAATGGTCCTAGGGTAATCAGAGGCAGATTCCTCGCCTTAACGACACTGGACATTTCTCCGGCGTTTATTTTCATTTCGCGGAGTTACGGAAATTGAATTGTATTCCAAAAGGAAAAACGGCATGAGGTTGTCACGAAGTTTTTATAGCTTTGTTATAACGCCAAGCGATTATAATGAGTCGAATAAAAACGGAGTTCTTTCAGTGCCCATTAATTTTATTTATAATTCGATAAACGAGTGTTATTTTGTTGTTCTTCCTTGTTGCTTTTTAAATGTACAGTTAGTGTTTTTAATACATGGTTTCTTTGCATCAAAAACAACTAACGTATATAACATCGATAACATGGAGCCGTCAGTCACTCTAATAATAAAATGGTAAATTTTCATTCAGGAAGAAATTATTGACTTTTTACATGTCTTTAAGGGACTCAACAGCAAAATTCAGGAATGGCAACTGACTATTTTCTGGCTGCATAAAACAACATGGAAAATGACTGTACAAGGTTGGCCCGGGAGGCTATTGACCTTGAAAACTGCTCCTGACTCGAGAATTTTGTCCCAGATAGAGTTACCAGGTGTCCGGATAAAGTCGGACGTAGTTAGGATTTTCTATTCCGTTTTTGCTTGCTTGCTTTTGTTACATTTATGACTATGACTTTACATTTAGCAAATGAGCGAACGACGAGTGTGTGTGGGAAAAAAAAAATACGGTAACAATCGTAAATGCTTGATATGACATAAAAAAACGTTGTCATACTTATTAATACTGATGTACACAAAATAATCAATAATGTAGACTGTCCAGCCTTTTTACCCAAATGTCAGGCAAAAGTGGCTGGACTGTCCGGCTTTTATTTTCTGCGACCTGGCAGCCCCAGTCCCAGTCAAAGTATCGATCTACTAGACTCGATTAGATGTTTAAAATCAGCGGATACCTTTTCCTTTTAAAATGTCATTCCACAGTACTTGTAACAGAATTGTTTTATTAAGTACTGGACTGATTTATTTTATTACACAATAATGTACTATTGTGTGTACTTCACAATAGCATATTTGCAATAACACATACATAATTTTATATTATATATTTTGTATGCACTGAAAGATTGTCACGTTTTCATTTAGACGGTCTTCACGTGGCTCACGACCATAAAATACATATACAACATATATATACGTATATATGTAAAACTTACATATGCACGTACATATATTTGTCATTTAAATGTTGTAACCACAGTGCAAGTAAGTTAACATTATATACGAGTGTATATAAATAACAACGCTTTGCCATTTCTTGCGGAACACAGTCATGTCAACATAATTAAGTCCGAACTAGTTGTCGTGAGTGTTTCAAATTTACATAAAGTCGGTCATATTTAATAATATCATTGCATAATAAGTTAACTGTAACTCGCAAACGACACTACGGTTCAAGGTTTTGTACAAACTTACTGAGGTAGATCGCCTTAAGTAATAAGTTAATGAGCAATTTATTTTTGTATTCACTTTTTAGACCATAGCCTGTTGGTAAGCGATGAAATACGGGCACAACTCTAGGTTTTAAACTCAATAAACAATAAAATGTTAAAATATCAGATTTGTCTTTTTGTTTATTACGAATAGAATCTGAAACTACTGGACCGATAAAAAAAATCACTCACCAACGGAAAGCTACATTACTAGCGAGTAACGTAGGCTATATTTTTATCCCCGTATTCCAACGAAAATGGGAACCATGCGGGTGAAAGCCCCTGATGGTCTACTAGTACCACAGACCACAGTACATATTATTTTTTTATGCTAGGGAAAAGTTGAGCTTGAAAATAGGTGCTTAACGGTTTTCCACGCAGAGTCGCGGTCTAGTGGTTGTAAATACAACAGCAGTGGAATACAATTACAAAAAAAATACTATAACTCAAAGAATTTTATGATTTTTGTAATAATTCGGACGTGAGCTTTTGAAACATGCAACGCCGATGGCGTCGAGGCGTTTAACCTCTCGAATGAGGGGAGAAAACAGAAAGTTCACAAATACCTTGAGTAATGAAACGTTATTGCAGGATTATATAATGATTTATTTATTTTGCTATCATTTGCAATTGCACGTTGTATAGTCAACATCTCCTGAGGATGCTCCGGTTTCGGAGTGAAACGTACGTAGAGAGTATTTTGTCGGACCTGGGTGACGTTGTCGCATGGGTTCGCCGAATTTTCGCGGATGATAGCAAAATAAATAAATCATTATATAATCATGATGAACTTCCGCAAAGTAACGCCTGCTTCTATCCAATGTTATTGCAGGATTTAACATGTAACCAAGGCCGGAAAAGAATGACCCTATTTACTTTATTATTATTTTATTACACGCCGAAATATTAAATGGACGGTATAATTGTCAGTTTCTGTTTTTTAGTTCCTTAATTATAAGATTGAACGTGAATTTCTAATGTATAATGCTTTTCTTTATTCATGGTTTTACGGTAGACTTTAAACTTGCAAGTAAAGGCTTTGTTCTTGTTTTAATTAAGGTACGAAAAGCTAAATTATTACTAGGCATCATTTTGACGGGTAGGTACAGGGTACGTAGCACAGTTCTTAACGCGTGTGCTTCGTAGGTCAAAGATGCAACCAACTATCGTGGAAAGAAATAGACAAATGTCAACCAATAGGGTACCTACTTGACTTATATTAAATTTAATATAAAGAATATTAATATCGTATAGAACTTGGAAGACGGGTCCGAAATATACCAATTCTAATAAAAATAGTAAAAGATAATTTAAACAAAAAATAGTTGAAGAAAGTTAAAAATTACTATTTTCCCAAACGCCAAAAACGCTGCTGCCATTTCGTGACGTCATTGCATTAGTGAATATTTACACATCCAACTAAAGGGAAACTAGGTCCAATTTTTTTGCTATAAAACGATCTAAATGCTTTAAGTCACAGTTTTCCTGGATTCTCTCTAAATACAGAGATGGTAATTTCTATAATTTCGGTTAAAATATTTAAATTAATGGGTTTTAATAGAAAACTGTAAGTACTGGAAACTAGTTAACAAAACTTCCTTGACATAATGTGACAGTGGCCGACAGCGTTTTTGGACGTTCAGTCAAAACTTTAATTTAAAATTCAAATTGCGGAGGACTCAAAAAAATTCAATATAATTTTTTACGATCTAATACAGCGATAATGAACAATTTAAGATCGATTTTAAAAAAGTCAACTAGCCTATTGCGGCGCAATACCTTGCGGTGGGACAAAAGAGATGCGACTACTCTGCAGCTATTGGTTGACATTTTGTCTATTTCGCATCACGAGATATGTCGTTGGTCGCATGCTAGGCCTACTGTTGTATTTGAGAACTTGATCTAATCCAAGATGTAAGTGCTGAGTTGTTCTTACCCACAGTCGGTATTTATCTACTTAATTCCTCCTTACTTTGAAGAGCTTCCTTTCCGAGTTCAGAGTGTTTATCTTACACTAAACCTATTTTACTTTCGTTAAGGAAAATCGGTTAACAAGATAAAACGTGACTAATATTTGTAGGCTGATTAAGACCGTGTAGCCATCTTTAATCTGGTGTAACATAACTAGTAGGTAGGTACATACAGTAGTAGGCAAATTGTACAATATACAGGGTCGGGTAGTGGGATGCACCTAATTAGCTACATAAAAAAATATACTTCCTAAATGCATTTTGTAATCCAGCTTCTTGATTAAGTTTCGTAAGTCCTTTGAGTTCACTTTTAATTTTGTTGACTGTTAACACAGTCCTGTTTGTGTATGTTTTTTAATTAATTCAATGTTGTTGAAAAACCTTGGCTGAGTTTGTTGTAGGCTCTTTTCGAACCAAGGCGCGTTTGGAACCCTCGTTTAGTTTTAAGTTTTCGACTATTATTACCACCATTAGATTAAATTAAATTATGACATAATTTTGACTTTTCAAAAGCGCTTGTAAACTAAGCCTAATTGAAATAAATGAATTTTGACTTTTTTTGTTGGCGTCCTCTAAAGTTTTATGTGCCCGTTTTTAATTGGAAAATAGTACAACATACTAAATAACTTTTAAACATTTGTAGTGTACATTTTACCTAATCGTTAGCAGATATAGGTCATCCAAACGCAAACGGACTCGCAAAAGTGGATAAACTACTTATAACAAGCTATAGCCAAGCTATAACTACAGTTTGATTGATTTCAAAGTCCAAGGCGTCAATTATAAACACACGTTAGAAGAACATGACCCTCCTTCTGCAAACGGGTAAAGCCTACAATTAGTGAAACTGTGAAATCTCGGAAAATCTTGAATTTTTAGATAAGTACCTACAGAAGGCGATTGTTTGCCGTGTGATTGTCGGCCGCGAAGGACATCTCTGATGCGAGAAATAAGCGGCAATGACTAGTAAATTAACGATTGCCCCCCTAGCCTGTTACTAACTTGTTATCTTCTTTGATTGATAGGTATACATAAAAACCGGCCAAGTGTGTGTCGATCTTAACCGAAGTCACTTCTGATATGATTTTTTTAGACTAGCGGACGCTCGCGACTTCGACCGCCCTCTTTAATTCAGCCCTTACAGTAGTACCGCTGTAAAAATGGAGTAACTTCTCCCGTTTTCCTATCATTTCCCTTAACTGCTCTGCTCCTAATGATCGTATCGTGATGAAAAGTATACTTTAACCTGCCCAGGAGTATGAAAAATAATTGTACCAAGTTACGTTAAAATTCGTTCAGTAGTTTTTATTTCTATAACGAACATACAAAGAAACAGACATACAGACAAACAGACATAAAATTTTACTGGTTGAATTTTTGGCATCAGTATCAATGACCAATCACCTCCTGATAGGTATTATGAGACCTTCAAAAATTTAGTTTTAAGTTATTAAAATTTAAAAATTATTATCCGATACCAATTTAAAAATATATAATTTGAATTCTATATTTTTACTTAGGAATGTTATAATAGCCGACTGTGAATCTGTAAGTATTTAGCTCTATATTCTATAATCTAGTTCTCTCGTCCTGCGATTGTTCGACATACCTCGTTTCATGAAGGTTGTAATGCTATTAAATATATTTTTTGATATTTTCTACGCAATATAATCAGGTATCATGTTTCCAGAGCCTTACTTGGTGGCAACATTTCGCTAGACCCTTAATTTTTGGTCTTGAAACCGTAAAACGGTTGGATTAGAGACTTGGGACTTTATTCCTCGTACTATGCCGAAGAAAGTATTGAAAAAATACAGGTTATGTAGTTTAGCGTTTGAACCCTTGAAACCTGCTTGCTACCTTTTAAATCTACCACAGTCCAAACTACATTACCTTTGGTAAAAGCACGAGCTAGCCAACTTTCAGCCTTCTTAAATTGAAGTATGTCTGGCTGTTGCAGGTAGTCTACTATGTGGTTAACGTCATATAGATGATCTAATCGCGTGTCATCTTTGTACACGCAATAATAAAATCCAATGACACGACGGAATGGCGGCAGGATTTTTCGCAATTACGCAGTTTTCGAGAGAGTATGCTTTCATCTTTTTTCTCTCATGTATTGTTTGTAGGCCATTAATCAAAGTACTTATTAAGAAAGAATAACTGTTATTGCTATTCAACAATACATCATCAGCGGTTTCGCCGCGTAGTTCCCGTTCCCGTGGGAACACGGGGATAACATATAGCCTATGTTACTTAATTTATATGTAGCTATCTAATGGTGAATGAATTTTTATAATCATTTGAGTAAATTTTGAGGTAAATCGTAACAAACAAACGAATGTTAGTTCTATATAATATTAGTTTCGGTATGCTAGCGAACGACGCTAGGAAGTCCAATCGTATGAAATTCTTATATTTTTTCCAGAATAGCCTATTTGTCATTTTAGATAATCTATTTCCCTGCCAAACTTAATCGAATTATATTCTGTATTTTTTGTGTAATTTAACAAACATATTTGTTTTTTATTCTTAATAAGTTAGCCCTTGGCTACAAACTTCCCTGATGGTAAGTGATGGTGCAGTCTTAGATGGAAGCGAGCCAACTTGTCAGGAGGAGGATGAAAATCCACACCCCTTTCGGTTTCTACACGGCATTGTACAGAAACGCCAAATCGCTTGGCGGTACGTCTTAACCAGCCAGACCTGGACCAATCAAAAATATCTCAACATGCTCAGCCGGAGATCGAACCCAGAGGACCTCCGTTTTGCAAATCCACTGCGCCAAATCCACATGTCCATCAAAAACTTTCACGTTAGTAATGTTAGTAGGATAACGATTGCAAAAACCATAATTCATTCATAGTCGGATAAATGCATCCGCAATGGAGCAGCATCAATATTCATCAGACATAAAATTTAAATTGAGTTCACGTCAAACGTTTAATTCTCGCTTTTTGAGCGCTTTTCAGCCGCTGAAATCAAGAAGCGACTCTGGATTTTAGGGTTCCGTATTTCAATGGCAAAAACTGAACCCTTCATAGATTCGTCATGTCTGTCTGTCTGTCCGTCCGTATGTCACAGCCACTTTTTTCCGAAACTATAAGAGATACACTGTTGAAACTTGGTGAGTAGATGTATTCTGTGAACCGCATTAAGATTTTCATACAAAAATAGAAAGGAAAAAAATATTATGGGGGCCCCCCATACTTAAAACTGAGACTCAATTTTTTTTCATCGAACCCATACGTGTGAGGTATCTATGTCTTATTATCTTATATCTTCTTTTGTATAGTTCTTCAAAAATGATATTGAAGTTTCCAATATCATCTTTTTCTAAACTGAATTGTTTGCGCGAGAGATGCTACGAAAGTGGTAAAATGTGTCCCCCCCCCCTCCTGTAACTTCTAAAATAGGAGTATGATAAAATAAAAAAAATGTATGATGTACATTACCATGTAAACTTCCAACGAAAATTCCTTATTTTAATACATCATAAATCGCAATCGTAATACGAGTATATGTAATATGTATACATATTATATATAACGTGTCTAAGTAATTAATGAGCAAGAAGTTTATGTTACTTGCTGAACGGAACCCTTCATGGGCGAGTCCGACTCGCACTTGGCCGCTTTTATTTCTATCATGAAAAGATTCCTATTACGATTTAATTTTCCGGTTTTTTTGTCTGCACGATCACATAAAAGTCTTTCCCCTTATGAAGACAATAGTCACATCAGAAGAAAAAATGTGAGGATGCAACCTATATATCATTAACCTAGTTATTGTCTTTCTGATGCATACAATCTTCATATGATATGATAGCAGATAAATCACAGGCTTTTCATCGCCTCACGAAGATTACTTGTCGTGAAAACTTTTATCCATTTATCAAATTCTACTATGGCAGCGCAATAAAACGTACTTGGACTGTGATTGGACCAAGTATTTACAACAGAAGCGAAATTCAATTTAATAGGGATGATGACAGTTTTTTTTTAAATTGTATATAAATTTAGAGTATGCTATTAGTAAAGCAATTTTGTAAAAGTAACAGGGTATCTCCGATCATTACTTTCGGAGCTACAGAGATTTAAAGGGTCAGATTTGCGGCGCTACCGCGGATCCCTGAAAAACGCCCCATACAAAATGGTACGAACTAATGACGTCGTAGGCAATTAATGATCGTTAGATTTGTATGGTCGTTTAAACAAAATTACTGATATCTTTGTTATTTCTGCGTTTATGTTTATAGTTCATTTAGTAAAAAATGTCACATTTAATTAAGCTAAAACTGTATGAATTTTCATCTAATTACGTTAAAAGATTTTCAATAGATTTTGAAATTTTATAATTTTATTTATTTTGCAAATATCCAGTCAATCTTTGCTTTTTATGTATAAATTAGTTAACTTATTTACCCGAATTTATTATAAAAATCAATATATTCAAACCTAGTCATCATCCCCATTATTTATGAAACGATCAAATAATGTCATTACACGTCACAATAACGCATTGAAAATAACGCATTTTTCATTGAATATCGCAACATATTTTATATGTCTCCAAAGCGCAAAATTTAAACCGAATACTACCACACAACCTGTAAATAGATGCGTTTCTGTGTGTTAGATCCAAACAATATTGTCAGACTAGCGGACGCTCGCGACTTCGTCCGAGTGTAATTTAATTTTTCACTAATCCCTTAGAAATCATGGATTTTTCCGAGATAAAAAGTAGCTGATGTGTTAATCCAGAGTAAAGTCTATTTCCATTCCAAATTTTAGCCAAATCGCTTCAGTAGTAGCGGCGTTAAAGAGTAACAAACATTCATACAAACTTTCGCGTTTATGATATTAGTAGGATAAACCTAAAAACTTATTGTTTCTTGCCTGACCGCGTTATCTGCTTTTCTTACCAACGCGCGAAATAAAGAAATAAAGAAAGTGTTTTTCGAGGAAGTTTCCCGTTCCGCTTCTGGGAAGTCCTAGTTATCGTTGCATTATTAAATTGGCCTCGGCCTACAGCTATCAATGTTATTATTGATTTTTTATGATAACAGATCGCTTGGATATAATATTGCTATAAAACAGCCTCTGAATAATAGTTTGCCCCAGTTACCTGCGCTTACAATTTTTAATTTTTGTTGTGGGCTCTTCTCGGAACAAGGCGCCGTCGTAACTTTAATTTTAGGTTCTCGACTATTATTACTACCATTAGATTAAATTAAATTATGACATAATCCTGACTTTTCAAAAGTGCTTGTGAACTAAGCCTAATTGAAATAAATGAATTTATAATTTTGAATTTTTTGATTTTTTTTTTAATGACATTTTTTTCAGAATAGGAAAAGCTCATGTTTCATAGCCCGGCCCATATAGGTGCATTTTAAGGCGTTTAGTTGTTTCAAACGTCCCTATTGTGGGTTATATCACCATATTAAATAACCTCTTTTAAGTGGTCTGACTTTGAGAATAAGCCCAAGAACACTAAGATATTGATTCAAGCCATGAATATTGAAAATTTTTCAGACAGTTCTTTCACCGGCTTAGCACCGTCTTCGAACTGATCAGCAGGTAGGACATAATAATATTATGATGTTATTTTTCACTTTTTAGTTAAGTGTCTTTCTTTTTTTAGTCTTCAGGTTTTGAAGTCGGTTGTATTTTTTTTGTTTCTGAAACCTTAGGGCATATTTGTAGGCATGCGTGATTTTGTCGCATGATGCGTGTATGTTTAATGAAACAGGTCAATGTATTAACAGTGTTATTAAACGTGACCCACTGAACTAAGCTTTGGCATGATATTTTCAAGGTGAAAAGGGAAGTTATAGAAATTCAAAAGCCTTTGGCGTTTTCTTTCATACTGGGAATATTAATGAACGGTGGAAATTAATTAACGTGTAGTTCTCAATTTATTTAATTACGTGAAATTATTATTTTATTCTACCACAATAGCCTATGTTACTCCCCGATAATGTAGCTTTAAAATAATTTTGAAAATTGGTTTAGTAGTTTTGGAGCTTATTTGTAACATAAGAAACAAATATCTTAGTTTTCACAGTATTGAGTTACGTAAGATTGTTTTATTCTAAAAGCTGACACGGTTTCACACATTACTTTCATACCCCATGGGAATTTGGAATGTAATTTAGCTTAATATTACTCGCTGGTAATGTAGCTTCCCATTGTTGACAAAATTATGAAAATCACGGCAGTAGCTTTAGAGCCTTTTCGTGACAAAACAAATAAAAAATCTTACTTATAATATTACTCAATGATGTTTTAATATTTATATAGATAATTAATTAATTAATTTATTTTCTTTACAATTTTGCTTTACCTGACTTCGATTTATAAATGACTCTTCGATAGCGATTTGCGAGTGTGCAAACCTCATTGCGGTTTGAATATAAATTGGCAATTAACTTTAATGTTAGCTATTAATTCGCTCCCTATACAATTATTATTGATTAAGCAGAGAAAATTATATATATCAATTGTCCATTTCAGTTCAGATTTCGTGAATTTTCAGCATGCAATTATGTAAATACAATTAATTACGATATCAAACAATGTGCTAGTTACAAATAATGAGTATGAAATTCGCATATCTCTTTAAATAACATACTCTGTGGTGGCAGTAAAATAAACTGAAATAATTTTATCTCCGCCGATTGGTAATAATGATGACAATGCCTACAAGTGTTAAATGTTAATAGTTAATAACCCATAAATTGAGTTAGAAATTCACGTCTTTTGTCTAATGTCTATGTTGTTACAATTTCATGTTAAACTTCGTACCGAGTATTTTCTTCATCGATAAATCACGAAATATACATATATCTGTTTCTGTACTAATGTTTTAGGAAATGTTCTTTATTAATATACTAGCGGAAGTCGCTTCGCTTTGTTTTATTAAACTTGACAACTTAACCCCATTTGCTGGTGTAGTTACACAAGCAACCAATAAGTAAAAGAAAAGAATATATGTTTTTTACCCGACTGCGTTAGAAGGAGGGTAATGTTTTTTAAGATATCGCTTACAAGATAGCTTGTTTAAACTAAAGCGTACCATTAAATCCTGGTAGGTTGAGAATTTGAAAAGAGGTGCATGCTTCGGACCGGATTTAAACCTACGCCCTCCGAATCGAATACATATCACGGCTCAACGTGAGGAAACCATATATACCTGAGAATTTTCTTAATTATCTAGGTGTGTGAAGTCTGCCAATCCGCATTTTGCCTGTGTGGTGGGCTCAACAGTGCGCTGAATATGGGTTGCTAATCATGACGAATCTCTGGACCTACTGAACCGATTTTGAAAATTCTTTTACCACTAGAATGCCTCGTTATTTGTGAGTCTCGTAGACTATATTTTGTCTCCACATTCTCACGGGAACGGGAACTACGCGAGGCGTCGGCTACTATTAATATAAATACATATTATATGGTTTTTAAGATAGCTTTTTTGAGCTAAAACGTCTCGTAAAGTCCTGGTTGGTTGACAACCCTACTTACCTATACTAATTCTATACTAATATTATAAAGCTGAAGAGTTTGTTTGATTGAACGCGCTAATCTCAGGAACTATTGGTCCGATTTGAAAAATTCTTTCAGTGTTAGATAGCCCATTTATCGAGGAAGGCTATAGGCTATATATTATCCCGGTATTCCTACGGGAACGGGAGTCATGCGGATGAAACCACGCAGCGTCTACTAGTATTGATAATTTTAACGGTCTTGAAACATCGTCTCTGTGCAGTATATGTGTACGGCGTTATACGGCCGAAGGTTGCGCCGCAAGTTAACGTATATTTATGTAATTGCTCTTATTATTCTGAAGGCGATTCCACTCCACGCGTGGCCATTATACCCTCTAAATTATTGTCCATTGTAACAGTTTCAGTAAATAAGAGTTGACCCTAAAATATAAGAGGGAATTGTAAGGTATATGGAACTATTTAAAAAAGGATATAATCGGCTCTTTGCTACAATAACGTGATATCTTGTAAAACACAATTTAGTAGGAGGCTATTCTCTTAACGTATAAAAAAATTTCGTGTGAAATCAAATGTGTTTATTCAAGTGTTATAATCTTAAATTTACTTGAAAAACTCATACATTTAAATATATTTTTTTAAAACATGTGAAATCGCGTGGCTAGTCCTACTAATATTATAAACGCAAAAGTGTGTATGGATGTTTGTTACTCTTTAACGCCGCAACTACTGAACCGATTTGGCTGAAATTTGGAATGGAAATAGATTTTACTCTGGATTAACGAATACCCCGAAAAATCCATTGTTCCTGAGGGATTTGTGAAACACTAAATTTCACGCGGACGAAGTCGCGTCTACTAGTAGATCATAAATTGTTGGTTGGATTTCATTTAGGCTGATTTTTTGTTCTAGAAAAATTGTGAGATTTTTTCTATACTTAATAATATAAAATATGGAAAGGCAAAAACGTATTTATGATTGTTTTTCTTTTGTTTCAGGTAATCTCGCAATTCCAAAGAAGGCGTACTGTTCCGTAGACTTTTCAATTTCATAGTGTCATCACAAGTATAGACAATGTATAGAAACTTATATGACACAAATCAGGAAATTTGTTCCGACGTCTCCTCACACGCTGTCAGCTGTCAGCTGTCAGCTGTCGCTTGTCAGACAAGAGCCTCCTTCTTCTTCAAACGCTCAACGCGGCAAGTCGGCGTTCTTCATAGTATCATTACATTCTGAATAAGACAAGTGATTTAAATATTACATTCGTCATTCTTATCGTGCCAGCCATTATTTGAAATTGCCAAGCCTGCAGCTATCTACTAACAGAGGGGTACCCCGGAAAGAGGACAGCGCCAGCAATACAAGGTACGTCGAACATTTTTCCTGGTTTCTCCTACATAAATTCCTACGAGCCGGATCAAAATTACCATGGCTTTTAAATACTTGTGCTGGCACTATATTTCTACATAAACTCTTAATATTTCGTATCCAATTCGTATCTTTCATGTGACTACCTACCCGCATTCCGATCATATTTATTCTTTAATTTTAATTATTACGTATTATTTCTTGAAAATACCTATGCGTGCAGTGTTTTTAATCCATATTCTAACTAATTAAAACAATATTTGAACTTAACATTACTTATTTCCAAATTTTCAATAACTTTTTACCACGACGCGGGTACACGTTTCCACCGCTAGCGTCGTGTCATAAAGGTGGTGTCACACATGCCGAGTAATGAATATACATTAAAATTATATTTTATAAATATTACATTTCGCAATATTTCGTATTGTAACACGTAATTACAATTTAACATACTAGTTTCATACTCCGGCATTACTTACGTACTCATACATAATTACACATCATATCACAAAATTATATTTGTATTTTCGTACAAATATTTATCACATAATTCGCAATACTACATTCACACCCAGGCATTACATGCCGATTTCTTACCCAATCGTAATTTACGAGTAGGTAAATATCGTATCGTATCACAAATCTTACATCGTTTCTGCATCTTCGTGCAGAACGATATCATATCTGTATTTTATACAAATTATTATCGTATCTAATATCGTTTCTGTATTTTCGTACAGAGCGACATCGAATCTGTATATTCGTACAGATTCCTATAGTACCATATTATATTGCTTCTGTATCTTCGTACAGAGCTATATAATATCTGTATCTTCGTACAGATTATTATCGTATCTGAAATCTATATCTCTTTCTAGATATTCGTACCCTTTTGATATTTTTTCATACAGGATATTATCTTAGGTATATCGAATATATATTTCGCACAAATAAATAAAATATTTAGCATAATTGTGACAAATAAACATAAATATTCATTACGTTTTTGTTCTTATTTTTCTATATCAACCTAATTAAACAATTTATAAATATTTATTTTTGAAATATGGAGTTAATACAATTAGTCTTTGAACGAGACGTTTGTATAAATAGTATCCAACGCATGGCTGATTGCATAGACAATGAAGCAGAGTTTCGAGTTCGATCTCGGGAATTAAATAACATAAAGAAACAATTTCAATCAATCCAAGGTAAAATCGAAAAACATACTGCAAAAAAAGGTGAGTTTAACCAAGAAGACCACTTAGCTATTCGCGATAAATTTGACAATTTGTATTACCTGGTTCAAATAGCATTGGACAATTTAAAAATAAATATCAGAAAAAACTCCGCTCATGTAGCTACACCTTTATGTCATAGTCTTCCATCGAGATTAAAGTTACCTACTATTTCGCTGCCAACGTTTAGAGGCGATGTAACTGAATGGAATGCATTTTATGACTTGTTCAAATCTTTAGTCCACGATAACGAGGATTTATCAGATGTTCAACGTTTTCGTTACTTATTATTGTCGTTGCGTGACGAACCATTAAATTTAATAAAATCTTTTCCTGTGACTGATTCAAACTATCAAAACGCCTTGACGGTGTTAATAAACCGCTATCAAAATAAAAGAATCATCGCGACAAAACACTTTGATAAAATTTTTGATGCTGAGCCAGTTAATGATAAAAACTTAAAACAAAGTTTAAAATCTATCATCAATATTTGTCATGAGAATTTAACTGCTTTAGATTCGTTAGATTTTCCAGTACAACAGTGGAGTTTTCCACTTTTAAATATTTTACTTCGGAAAATACCATCTAGTATTCGTCGACGTTTTGAATTATCTTTAAAAACGCCAAGCGAGGTTCCACTGGTTAGCGAATTGCTTGATTTTCTTGAAAAAGAGTTAGCGGCTTTAGAAGTAATGTCGGCCGCCAAAGATAGTGCACCTCTCGCGACTACGTCCGGCAACTTACGCCAACCCGCTGCTGCAGCGCGCATGGTCGGCGGCTCAGCTCATTCTATTTCATCACAGCGAATCGTCTCTTCTACGCCTCCAACATTTACTCGCGCGCATTTTAATTCTAAAATTAATAATAACTTGTATACAAAGCCTCCCGCGCACAGCGTTAGTTTTCATAGTACTACGAAGTCTAACTCAAAAAGACCTTGTTATTTCTGTAATGAATCTCATACATTAAATAATTGCGAATCATTTCATAATTTAGATTTAAAAGATCGTAAAAGTTTTATTAAAGAAAATAAAGTTTGTTCAAACTGTCTTTTCAAAAATCATGACACTGACTCGTGTACATCGCGTTACAACTGTAGAATTTGTTCTCAGCGCCATCACACTAAACTTCACGAGACTAATGACAATCCTACACATAACTTAGTTGCTGAAATTTCTCAATTTTCAAAAAATACTTTAAATTCTTCGACTGTCCTCCTTACTACTGCATTAATTAATATTAAACCTATCAATTCTAATTCTCAGTCGAATGTCATCCGCGCTTTAATTGATCAGGGATCACAGGCGACTCTTATAACCGAGTCTTGTGTTCAACGACTTGGTCTTCAACGGTTTCGCACTTCTACGAGTGCAACTGTCACAGGAATAGGTGATAAGGATAACCAACCTCGTGGTTATGTAATGTGCGAGATAACTCCGTACAACAAATCCGAACCTAAACTTTATATCGAAGCGCTTATTTTACCTAAAATTACTAGTTATGTACCTACAATTCCTAGTTCATTCGAAACTATAACTCATTTACAAAATTTACCGTTAGCAGATCCTGAATTGCGTTCATCTCGACCTATAGAGTTGCTGTTAGGATCGGATTATACTGATCGTATACTGCTTCATAATATTATCAAAGGGCCCTTAGGTACACCCGTTGCCATCAATAGTATCTTCGGTTTTTTACTTAACGGTCGAATATCATCAACGGTTCCTTCACAAGTTTGTGTGAATGTTAGTACTTATCAATTGGATATGCAAATCCAAAAGTTTTGGGAAAGTGAATCTGTGCCTGAAACTCAGCCCCTCACTAAAGAGGAGGTTCTATGTGAATCAATTTATCAAACCACTTATTCTAGAGACTCAACCGGTAAATACACTGTGTCTCTTCCATTCAAAGAAAATGCACCTCCACTTGGTGATTCTCGTGGAATTGCTCTTTCACGTCTTCATAGACTTGAGTCAAAACTCTCAAATAATCATGCGTTGCGAGCTGATTATATCAAATGTCTCCAAGAATACATAGACTTGGGACATATGGAACTTGTTCGAAATCCTTCAACTGCAAATTGTTACTACATACCACATTTTCCAATTGTTAAACAATCTTCAACCACAACAAAGGTCAGAATTGTGTATGATGCA
Source organism: Bicyclus anynana (assembly GCF_947172395.1). Lineage (NCBI taxonomy): Eukaryota > Metazoa > Arthropoda > Insecta > Lepidoptera > Nymphalidae > Bicyclus > Bicyclus anynana. The sequence continues at coordinate 4,182,535 of NC_069089.1, read as the reverse complement.
TCTTGTAAGACCACTTCTGGTCATTCTCTCAATGATAATCTGTTGATTGGACCTAAGCTTCAACAAGATATTGTTCAAGTTCTTTTAAAATATCGTCTTCATAACATTGTGTTCACATCTGACATCAAAATGATGTATCGTTACATTCAAATTAGAAATGAAGATCGTGACTTTCAACGGATTCTTTGGCGAAATTCAGTAGATGATCCTATACAAGAATATCGCTTATGTACTGTAACTTTCGGCGTCGCATCGGCACCTTTCCTTGCGTTACGAACACTTCGTCAATTGGCTCTAGACGAATCATCAGTTTTTCCTCTTGCATCGCAAGTGTTGTTAGATGACGTGTTTGTCGATGACGTTGTTACTGGAGCTGCTACGTTGGAAGATGCCTTGAAATTACAACGCGAATTGACTGGTCTTTGTAGAGCAGGAACATTTGAACTTCGTAAATGGACTTCCAATAATTCTGAATGCTTATCTTCTATCAGCAAAGAGGATCTTAATCAGGATGATGCACTCATTTTATCTAGCATTGATGATGATAACTCAGTTAAAATCTTAGGACTCCAATGGAACCCTAAAACAGATACATTTTCTTATCATGTTAACATACCTTCTCCTAAATGCACCAAGCGCATTATGCTCTCTGAGATTTCTAAAATCTACGATCCATTAGGTTTTGTTTCCCCTATAACATTACTTGTAAAGCATTTAATCCAACTACTTTGGATATCTGGAGTAGGATGGGATGAACAACCGCCCCAATCTATTTGTGAGCTATGGGCTAACTTTATTTCAGAGTTCTCACTTATCAAAAATATATCTTTACCACGCCATATTCTTCCTTCATACAAGGAAGTACAAATTCATGGCTTTTCTGATTCCTCTGAAAAAGCATATGCTGGTTGTGTTTATTTACGTGTGACGGACCACACAGATAATATTCACACATTTCTTATTATTGCAAAAACAAAAGTCGCACCACTCAAAAGGATTTCTCTACCCCGTTTGGAACTATGTGGTGCAGTACTTGTTGCGAAACTTATCGAAAAGGTTCTCATAACATATGGAACTATTTTACCTTTCCAAAATGTCTATGCCTGGAGCGATTCTTCGATCTCTCTTGCATGGATTCGTTCACCATCTCATGAGTGGCGTACATACGTCGCTAATCGTGTTACAGAAATCACAAGTCGCGTACCGGCTTCACAGTGGCGACATGTTCGTTCAGCAGACAACCCTGCCGATGTAGCATCTCGAGGCGTTCTGCCGTCTCAGTTGAACCAAGAACTATGGTTCACAGGTCCATCGTGGCTTAAACTTTCACAACGTGATTGGCCTGTTTCTCACATAGACTTACAAACAAATGAAGAGCGTCGCAAACACACTTTGGTGTCCCAAAAGGAACCTCAAGATTTAGATTTCATAGAAAAATTTTCATCCCTGTCAAAGCTGCTGCGAGTAGTTTCTATGTGCTTTCGATTTTATCATAAATGTCGTAAATCTAAATCATTTTCTACAGATCAAATTACAGTCCACGAAACCAAATTCGCTCTCCACAGAGTAATTTCACTTGTACAACATGATCAATTTTCAGATGATATATTACAAATAAAAAATAACAAAAACTGTTCTAATCGTTTACAAAAGCTAAAACCATTTCTTGATACTACTGGAATTCTCAGGGTCGGCGGTCGAATTCAAAACGCTAAAATTCCATATGATGCTAAACATCAAATATTGTTACCTAAAAAACACGTTTTTACTAATTTGCTTATCGATCACTTTCATAAAATTCATTCACATGTCGGACCACAAACTTTACAATTTTTACTCTCTCAATATTACTGGATTATATCAGCGCGAGATGCTATTCGCATGCGAACACGCCGTTGCATACGTTGCTATCGTACTCGACCTACAGCACTGCAACCAATTATGGCTCAACTTCCAGCCGCAAGAGTACGTTCTCTTCGACCTTTTCTACACGTAGCTGTGGATTTCGCCGGTCATTTTTATTTAAAATCTAGTCCAATGCGTCGGGCTAGTGTTTACAAATTCTATGTTGCTGTCTTTGTGTGCATGTCCACCAAAGCAGTACATCTAGAATTGGTACCTGATTTATCAACTGCCTCATTTATTAATTCTTTACGTCGTCTAATATCACGTCACGGAATTTGTACTGATGTCTACAGTGATTGTGGTAGAAATTTTGTCGGTTGTGACAGGTATTTGAAGGAACTCGTCCAGTATCTTCAAAACCAATCTCATCAAAACGATATTCAGCGAAAATTAAGTGATCTTTCTATCACATGGCATTTCAATCCTCCATATGCTTCGCATTTCGGAGGTATATTTGAAGCCGCGGTAAAAAGTATGAAATCTCATCTTTATCGCGTTATTGGTAATCTTACTTTATCACACGACGAATTCAATACACTCTTATGCCAAATAGAGGCAGTCCTAAACTCAAGACCCCTGTGTGTGTTAAGCAATGATCCTTCCGATCCGTTGCCACTGACACCAGCACATTTTCTCATCGGAGAACCCTTTACCTCTCTTCCAGAATACGATTTTTCTAACAATAACACCAAACGGCTTGTTCGTTGGCAAGTGCTTCAACAAAGTGTACAGCATTTTTGGAAACGCTGGAGTGTAGAATACTTACAGCAGCTACAACCAAGAGGTAAATGGTTCAACGATAGTAAGCACTCACCCCTCCGTGAGGGTTCCGTAGTAGTGTTGATTGACAACTCGCTACCGCCACTGCAATGGCGTTTAGCACGTGTACACCAACTTCACCCTGGCGTCGACGGTGTAACGCGCGTCGTAACTGTACGCTTGGGTAATACTTTAGTCAAACGATCTGTGGTCAAGGTTTGTCCCTTGCCCATCGAATAATTTATTTTCATGCATCTAAATACTTTATCATTTACTATATATTATTTTATCATATTCATTTTATCATATTATATTATATAATCATTCATTCCTTAATCAGGTATCTATCATTCATTATGTATGTATCAATCTATCACTTTAAAATAAGCTGGGTTATTTTAAGGTCGGCGGCATGTTCCGTAGACTTTTCAATTTCATAGTGTCATCACAAGTATAGACAATGTATAGAAACTTATATGACACAAATCAGGAAATTTGTTCCGACGTCTCCTCACACGCTGTCAGCTGTCAGCTGTCAGCTGTCGCTTGTCAGACAAGAGCCTCCTTCTTCTTCAAACGCTCAACGCGGCAAGTCGGCGTTCTTCATAGTATCATTACATTCTGAATAAGACAAGTGATTTAAATATTACATTCGTCATTCTTATCGTGCCAGCCATTATTTGAAATTGCCAAGCCTGCAGCTATCTACTAACAGAGGGGTACCCCGGAAAGAGGACAGCGCCAGCAATACAAGGTACGTCGAACATTTTTCCTGGTTTCTCCTACACGTACTTTCTCTATTTACGAGTAAGCCTGAAGTTTCAGAGAATCTCGTTTAATAACAACTTTCTCTTATTGACTAGCTAACGGGCAAGCGGCAGGCTTTGATTGAACACCAAAGAGCCTTTACTTAATTAACTTGGAATTTTATTCGCTTACTTATTTCCCGGGAGGGAACTAAGTGCGGGAATTTAAGTCTTAAAAGCAGATTGATAGATAGTTAGTCAAAGAAATTATTAAAATAATGTTACACAAAACGAGCCACCCACGATCCGATAAAATCAAATGCCTGCACATAACAAAGACATGATGAGTTTTACCGGACATCATGCCGGCAGCTCTGCAGGCATGTGGGTATAACGAAGCGTGGGTGGCTAGCATAAGAGGACACTCTTTGTATGTCTGTCAAATGACTGTTGTATATTCGTTGTGGCCATGATTTAGGAAGATTTTCTTTAAATTCATTTTCACGTTAGCCCTTGACTACAATCTCACTTGATGGTAAGTGGAAGCTGGCTAACTTGTTAGGAGGATGAAAACACATCCCATTCGGTTTCTACACGACATCATACCGGAGCGTTAAACGCTTTGCCGGTAGGGTGGTTACTAGCCACGGCCGAAGCCAGACCTGGATCAATTAAGAAAACCTCAATCGGCCCTGCCTGGATCTAACTCAGGACCTCTGTCTTGTAAATCCACCGCGTATACCACTGCACCACGAAGGCCGTCAAGGTGTTGACACTGTTCAAATTGTACATTATTACCTATTATCACAGAAAACATATGCTATTATCAACTTAACAGCTTCGGTGGTCTTACTCGTGTGGATTCCTGTTGGCCTATTCACTAATGTGGTCTTTATTAACAACCTATTAAAATGAACATGAAATCAACTGAAAAATATCATCTACGTACTGCATGATATCCACGAAGGAGTTTCAGTAGGCACCAGATGACATTTTTTACGTAGAATCTCAATTTCGTATGTCAACTTACATGGCAGTAAGTTAGTGAATTCGCCTGCTGGGTTAGACTATGTAAAACTGAGCTTGTCATTCTTCTAAGAAATTTTTGTGCCCTCGGTTCTTCGGAAAGTCTTAGTGAAGGCTAACTATTAAGTAAATATTACGAGACAGCAAATTATATGTAGAGGCAGCTTTCCTTTGCCTCGATGAGCTCGATTTCCCTCTCATTCTGAGAGGAAAATCGAGCTCAGCAGTGAGCCGAATAGTTGATAATGATGATGATGATGAATTATAGAGGCAAATCTTAAAAGAGAGAGATAGAAAAGGTTATGATCTAAAGGTAAAAAATATATTTCTGATTTTAATCCAGCACTCCTGTTGAGCTTTTGAGTAAGAGGAAGATATTGCATTTATCTACTTGCGTCACCGGACATGACAGGAAATTGACGAAGTCTGCCCCAGACTCTTAGCCGATTGCTAGTTATCAGCGGGTGGTTCATATGAATACTAATATTTTTTACCGATTTAAAAAAAGGAGGAGGTTCTCAATTTGACCCGTATTTTTTATAATGTTTGTTACCTCATAACTTCGTCATAATGCTACCGTGTTCCCAAAAAAATTTGATAAAAAAATACAACCGACTTCAAAAACATAAAACGTACCAACTAAACTAAAAAACGAAAAATAACATCATATTATATAGGTATATATAGGTTAGCTAATTACGTAATAACTTGAAACAGAAGATCCCTTAATTACAGACAATAAGGTATCGAATCAGATAAATTTTAATATCTCAAAATCTATTTGTTACAGCTCGGTTATAGCCGTAATATCGGCAATGCCCGTTGGCTATTTTACCGATAAGTTATCTGCCCGCAAACGATTGTGAGTTACACGTATTGTCTTGGAACTCTATCATATAGTGAACATACAGTACGTGATGTTGTGTGAAATTGGTAACTCGGCAGAATTCGGTAGCATAACCTGCGAAGTATTAAGTAGGTAGGTACTCGTATGTGCACTGGTTGTTCCACTGATTATCAGAGTAGCAGACTCCCGCGAATTCGTTCACCCTTAGACAACGGCCCTGTCACAAAATCCGTTCTTAGCGGACGTCTATTTACTATAAAATACCTCCCTGTCAAATTTTTTTCTACGTCGAGCGATTTTAGACCTTTCGCTTTTATACAGGATGTCCCGTTATTAATGGATAAAACGCAAATATTAGAAATATTAGATAGACGCGGGGCGTCGGCTAGTTTAAAATAATCTTTTTAACACTAAAATAGAACCGACTTCAAAGAAGTCGGTATTTCAGTTATTTTGATTTTAACACAAATTACTAAACCGATTTTCATGAAAATTAAATGGGACCAATATGGAAGAAGATTCTAACAAACAAAAAATTTATTTTCAAAATTGGTTAATAATTGACGAAGTTACGAGGTAAGAAACATAACAAAAAACATGTGCATCGAATTGAGAATCTCCTCCTTTTTTGAAGTCGGTTAGTAAAGAAAGAGAAATATATTTTGGCCGTGGCTAGTTACCACCCTACCGACAAAGACGTACCGCCTAGCGATTTAGCGTTCCAGTACGATGTGGAGAAACCGAAAGGGGTGTGGGTTTTCGTCCTCCTCCTATCAAGTAAGCCCGCTGACATCTTAGATTGCATCGTTACTTGCCACTGTAAACAATACAAAAAAAAAGAAAAATATATCTTATGCATAGTTTCGAGATTGACTTAATAATGATTCTTCATCCAGCAAAATTCCTCAGACGCTATGAAAGTTTATCAAAGTCGAACAAAATGTTATCTTTATTTGACAAAGCCGGAGGACTGACGACAATATTAAGTTTACGACTCTAATCCATCCGCCCTACTGTTTCCTTGAATCCAATAAAATTTCCAATGAAATTCGTCCTAAATCCTGCTTCGTTTTATAGTAGGTACGACCGGAAACCAATCATAGAAATTGCCATAGAAGTTGAAATTGCAAAAGCAAGTGGATTTATTGTGTTCTATTCGTTTACTTTGTAAACGTGTTTGCTTTCGACACTAGCTTCACTAGCTTATTTTCTTTGAGATCAAATCAAAAGACAGATTGATAAAATAACTAGTTACCGACGGTTCATCTAGTACGAAAATAAAATGAAAAAAACTGCCACGAGTAGTGTAATGCCACGTAAGCTCCCGTGCCTACAGCGCTAACGGCTTGACAGCCGATAAAACTGATCGTGTGTTGGTCGCGATCGGCATGATGTCATGCATATTAATAGGGCTTACTTCTGTGCTAATAATTGAGCTCAAGACTTCCGGTTGTATAAATAAGTATACTACTTCATCAAAATTACTGATATCAAGAAAAATACACACATGTACGTATCGTTTGAAAAACAGCAAACAGCTTTCACCTTGCTTCTCTTCTTCAAGAGAGCCGTGATAGCCCAGTGGATATGACCTCTGCCTCCGATTCCGGAGGATGTGGGTTCGAATCCGGTCCGGGGTATGCACCTTCAACTTTTCAGTTGTGTGCTTTGTAAGAAATTAAATATCACGTGTCTCAAACGGTGGCGGAAAAACATTGTGAGGAAATTTTAGAATTTAAACTATCGTGAGTGTTATTCATATTAATTGATTATGAAACACGGCTAAAACTCACGTGATATTACGTCGGAGTATGCCCGACTAGTTTCGAACCCATACGGGGCCCTTAGTCATGAGCTGGTTCTTGCATCGCACTAGTCGGGCATACTCCGACGTAATATCACGTGAGTTTTAGCCGTGTTTTATAATCAATTAATATTGTGAGGAAACCTGCATACCAGTGAATTTTCTTAATTATCTGCGTGTGTGAAGTCTGCAATCCGCATTGGGGCAGCGTGGAGGACTATTGGCCTAATCCATTTTTTTCTGAGAGGAGACTCGAGCTCAGCAGTGAGGCGAATATGGTTTGATAATGATGACCTTGCTTTTATTTACAAAATACAGTTTATTTATGCAACAAAAACAGAGTTCCGCAAAGCATATAAGACTATTTTGCCTCTTTATATTATTTGAATTAACTTGAAATTCTGTTAGCCCGTTCTTGCTTCGAATAAGAAACGAAATTGTTAACTATGTGAATTTTATTCTCAATGTTTCCGTAATAAATTCTTCGGAGGCACGATTTTAATTAAAATCCCTCCGTGATAATATTTGTACAAAATTTGTTTTATACCGTGATTTTTTTAAAGAATTCCTCGTTAATTCGTCTTAAAGTAAAAAGCTCGTAAAGGGTTTAATAAATCCTTTGATAATAATTATTTACCTTGTGAAACTTGATTATTATTTTGTTTTATCCTGAAGTTATCGCCTGACCGATTATGTAATACAAAAATATCTGATGTTTTCAAGCCCGCCAATTGTATCGAAGCCTAAATTCAAATCTCGTCTAAATAAAGTGAGATCTGATCGTTCAGTCGATTTAGATATTATCTAAACAACCCTATTTTTTAAACATACATATAATGGTGGACCCTACACTACCCTGGTACAACGTTTAGGCAACAGAACGTCCCCTCGCGGTCATCATCATCATCATCATTAAAAGCCGATGGACGTACACTGCTGGAGACAGGCCTCTTGCATGGACATCCAAACAAAACGGTCTAGAGCCAACGCGACTACCTGCAACCCGCTTGATGTCCTCGATCCACCTAGTGGGAGTCGCCATTCCAGCACCTTGGGACCCCAACTTTCATAGGCTCTTCGAGCTATGTGCCCTGTTCATTGCCACTACAGCTTCGTGATTCACTGAGCTATGTCAGTGGCTTTGGTTCTTCTGCGGATTCCTCATTTCTGATATGATCTCGCTGCATATCTCTCTCTATCGCCCGCTGAGTGATTTTAAACGTTCTTATGAGGGTCTCGTGGTGCATGCCTTTAAATCTACGCCCAACAAAGGTTTTAAGCCTCATTTTTAGGTTATTACATCTGAGCCATCTTTATCATTACAACCAGCAGACGCCCCGCGGTGTTCCCGTTTCTGTTGCTATACCTTATATACGGGGATAAAATATAACCTATCTTACTCGGTGAAGATGTAGCTCTCTGTTGCCAAAAAAAAATCGTTTGAGTAGAACCAAAGATTACCCCCTCCAACCTCATAAAACTTTTCCTCTTATTAGTAAAGATAAAACTGCTAAGTCCTTTCATGACACGGACACTTTTTTGAAAATGTCTAAATACGCGTTATTTCGTTCTAGTCAGCTGAATAATGATACCATTACAGTGAAGCGAAGGTTGTAAGGCAGATAAATTTCCAGTAACATCAGAATAGGCTATTATCAATAATAATTGGCGTCTCACGATCGGTTTTCGTGACCGGAAAATCTCAATCTGTTGTCATGTTCTCATATGCTGCCGACGACAGTCTGTCGTGTGTTGTCATGTGACGGAGACAATATGTGATTACGATAGGTATATTATCAAGTTTCAAGGATTAGAGTGATTTCAGACTAGCGTATTTTTTTGCGCGTATATGCACGGACTCGCGTAAGCGGGTATATTTCGGCGTGTTTGCTGAACCGGTGGTATCGTGTCAGTATCAACATAACATATACGAGCTTAGAAGCGCGTCAACGCTCGTATGAGTTGAGCGTACTTGCTACATGCGCTTCCGAAGACGAGCTCATACGCGCGTATAAAACGCTAGTCTGAAACCGCTCTTATAGAACATCTAAGACCGGCGCTACGTATACGTAGTTCAAATCACTGTCAGTGTTATTTGAAGCTATGTCTGGTACTGGACTTTGAATCTTTAGGTTCAAAGAAATGTTCTTTGCAGAGCAGTGTTGGTTTTGTGCCGGCGTTACACATAGCTTCAAATATTTAAACACTGAATTACTTGTACATATGTATTCTGTCATGAAGGTATATCTAGCATGGGATTTTAAATCTTTGTTCATGTAAATGCACAAAGAAATACGTGTAGCTATGTCTGGTACAGACTCTGGACTTTGAATCTTTGTTCAAATAAGTGCACAAAGAAATGCACTTTGTAGAGCAGTGTAGGTTTTTATGCCGGCGTTACACTTAGCTTCAAACACTTGAACACTGAATGAAGCTATGTCTGGCACGGGACAATGCACAATGATATTTAACTTAGGCGCTACACATAGTAAAAACCAACACTTCGAACAATTGAACACTTCGATGAAGCTTTGTCTGGTACAATACTTTGAATATTTTGCAGAAAGAAATGCCCTTTGCCGAGAAGTGTCAATTTTATGCCGGCGCTACGCATTACTTCATACATTTGAATTGAGTGAATCAGTGAGTCTGGCACGGAACTTTGAATTTTTGTTCAAACATATCCGCAAAGAAATGGAAAATTATGATTCCGATGCAAAAGTAATAATGTAATAGATAAACGGAGCACGTGAATTTGTTGGAATATACCCAACTATTTTCAATATTTTTCAAGACACTCACTTCACGCAGAAATTAGTTACTAAATCCTCAAACGATAAACTTGTCTGTGTTCTAGAAACAATGTTACCTACAGCATAAACAATGTAAAGCCAGCAGAAAGACATTAGTTAAGAAAACTACGGTAAACACCCTATATATAGTGATTACGTCATAATTAACAAAGACTTAGCGCAATCCAAAACATATCTAAACTGAAGTAAATATAAGGTTCAATTTTGACTGAAAAATGGCAGTTAGTATCTCCTTAAACTGTTCCCTGGCGTGTCAACTTTGTAAGCACGTCGTTTGTTACTTTGCAAGGCTCTATTATCTTAGATAAATATGTCATTGCAAAGTTCTTTCGTGTTAGAAGATCACAAAGTAACTATAATTTACTGTTAAATGAAACAGGATATTGAAAAATTCATACTAATATTATAAATGCGAAAGAAAGTTTGTCTGTCTGTGACTTTTTCAAGGCTAAACGGCAGAACCGATTTGGATGAAATTTGGTATAGAGCAGAACATAGGCTACTTTTTATTTCGCAAAAATCCATAGTTCTTGCAAAAAATCCACGCGAACGGAGTCACGATCTTCCGCTAGTCTTAAAAAAGTATGTCCAGTCTAGTCCAGTCATCTTATTTATTTATATTGCAAGAAGCAGATTATTCTAGTTTGAAGGGACATTTGACACCACCTAACCATAGGTAGAAGACGCCGGGCGTCGCGTTATAATACCTATAGGATGTCCTTTTGTTCTACGAAGTTTTGCTTTAATATAAGCGATGGTGACTCCACGTGGTGAATCCACTTAATAGTTGCCCATCTGTGATCTGTATATTCCGTCACCACACTAACTTGTTGCTGAAAGTTCTTAAAGTCGAAGTCGAACGATATGTATAAAACATTTGGCTGGTGGGAGGCTTCGGCCGTGGCTAGTTACTAACCTACCGGCAAAGACATACGATGTCGTGTAGAAACCGAAAGGGAGTTTCAACCTCCTCCTAACAAGTCAGCCCGCTTTCATCTTAGATTGTATCATCACTTACCATCAGCTGAGATTGTAGTCATGGGCTAACTTGTAAAAAATAATTGAAAGAAACATCTATTAGTACAATATTTTGTATTTTGTTCTTTACATTCTACTGCTTTTTTAATAAATCGTGATGGAAAATGTGGCGACTCGATGGCGACAGTTAACCCTACTCGCTTAATCGTATTTGACTCGACGCAGCGAGCGAGGAAAATTATCATACTTAGATATAATATCAAAGGACCTTTAGATAACGTCCCTTTACTCTATTAAATCAAAGATTTTCCGTTGAATTTTCCGTTGTGTTGGATTTTTAATGTCTATGAACCCTTTTTAGTTAACGCTGGCATAACAATCACTATATAAGTCAAAGTATTATTAAATATATGAACTTATTTTAGTCAGTTTTATGGAAAAATAAAAATACATAAATAACTTCACTTTAATGATAGCTGAAGCGCCGTTAACAGAAACTTCGTAACGCTGTGTAATGAAGTTTTATACATAAACTTTAAAAACATCGAAGAAGAAGTTTTTGCTGGCAATTTATCATAAATAATGTATTTATTAGCTTTTACTCCTTAAGAATCAATTTTTATATAAGCCGCTGATCTGAAAACTTGAGGAGTGAAATTTGTTTTGCGTTACCAAAAATCGTTGTTTTTCTGGCCAACGACCCCTTTCTCAACTTTCACTTTTGAGTATTTATTTTATTGTACAACTTGAGGAGTAAAATCATGTCCGTTAAAAATAAAATATAGATAAGAATATCCTTTTAATTTATTTATTAATTTTTAATTGTCCCCTTGATATGTGTAATGTTTGTAGTGTGATCACAGAAACAACATTGGGTAACACGTAATAAGATCTCCGTGTGGCATGTTAATTCTTTTTCTACAATCGCTAACGCATCGAAAATGCGAGCATAATCTAAGGGATAGCAAAATCTATGGGATTGATCCGATCGGTAACTGGATCACGTGACCTGTGACCGTGACCGTAACGAATGCCATTCCCATACATTTTGTTATTTTCGAAAGGTTAGCGTTTGTAGAAACAGAATCTACGCGCCACATAGCTACAGGCCCTGCTCTGTCAATACAATACAGAGGGCCTAGTGGCAGTTTGATACTGTTACCGTCACGTAACGTAAACGCGAATTTCTAAGGAATTGAAACAGCGCCATCTAGTGGCACTACTGCACAACTGTTTTAATTCCATATAAATTTGCGTAAACGTCAACGTGATAATGATGACGTAACAGTATGAAAATATTGAAAACTCCCACTAGGCTCACAGTTCAATACGCGATCTACTGCAGTCATACCCTTCTTTCAAATCGCAACACAGTAATGGCGCGTGGCGGTAAAAGTAAGTGCTTCCCCTGACGAGCTCGCACTTACAAACTCTCTACTGATGATAAACTATCTCCGTATAGATATAATTATGTAAGTTTTTTCATTGCAGTTGAGTTCCATCGAGAGCATTCCGGTATGATGGTGTTAAATAGACTGTAGCGTTCTATTAGTGCTTTCCATCGACAGATCCAATTATCACTTACTGCTCAGAATATATAGATTGTAATACGTAGTGATCATGTGATAATATTTAATGTCTCGTTCGTCCCCGTTTTAGGCTTCAGCTTCGTATTCTTAGATTCGAGTCCTGGGTCAGATTGGTGTGGTGTGTCTACTCTCAAAATTCTGACACTGTGTCGTTTAATATATAATGTTGTGGTGTTTTGTGTCCTTTAAAGTGATAAAGTGCGATTTCTACTTGTAATGACAAGCACAATATTCTTATGGGAGTTACATTGTTTAAGTAAGTGTATTAATCACTAGCGACAGCCCACGACTTGGTCCGCGTGGAATTCTGCTTTTCACGAATTCCGCGGGAATATTTTCCCGGGATGATGTTAATCTAGAGTAAAATCTATTTCCATTCCAAATTTCAGTCAAATTGCTTCAGTAGGTGCAGCGTACAGGAGGAACAAACATACTTACACACATAAACTTTTGCCTTTATAATATTAGTGATAAGAATTTAAAGAAATTAGATCAACCCAAAAGTACAGATGATGACCAATAAAAAATCCATCTAAGGTTAGGTTAACCGTCTTTTCGTTATGTTAATTAGTACCTATTATACAGTTATAGTTAATAGTTAATATTTTAACCTTTTTATATGTCGATACCTAAAAACATGTTATTGAACGTTAGGTAAAATGCATTTAAATTAAATTTAATAATTTCACCTAAAGCTGTCTGTAGGGAGATGATAAAGCTGGCGCGATGTGCGATGTTTTTCATTTAATATTTCACCGTGGATAAATGTCCGGTGGGCGGACATTAATTTTCATACAAATGGATGTCCCAGGTTACGCCGGCAGAGCAAACTTTGTGCATAAATGTTAAACAGCAATTTTACTAGTCATTTTTCTTGATGAATTCAATTGTATGTCTAAACTTAATACTATAAAGATGTAATTGTTTGTAATTTTTTTATTTAAAGACAGAAAATTATGAAAAATGAATTTATTTCAACATTATGAGCTAACTTTGTGCATAAATGTTAATCAGCAATTTTACTAGTCATTTTTCTTGGTGAAATTGATTGTATGTCTAAACTTAATATTATAAAGATGTAACTGTTTTTTTACTTTTTTTATTTTAAGAATGGAAGAAAATAAAAGAAAAATAATTTTTTTTTAACATTACGCTACACATCAGAATATCTCCAATAATTTCAAGACAATACCCTGCACTAGGGTATGGCATAACCTAGAAAATGTCTCCAACTGAGCATAATGTTAATTGACCTATGTCATGCAGCGCTTATTTTGAGGTGATATAACTCGACTGATTTTGAAAAACCTTTTAAATTTGAAAGGCTAAACATCAGCGAATAACATAGGCTATAGCCGAAATAAAGTAAATTTTTTTTTAATAAATAAAGAAAAAATATATACAGTGGGGCGTCGGCTAGTTGCTCTATACAAATAATTGTAAATATAATAAAATGCAGACTGTTTATTCAGAACTGAAAATGTTCTGTAGCTTATATGCCAGTCAAGTTTGTATGCGTTGCTTTATAGCTGTGAGTTTGTGGGTTCGACATACCAGATCTTCCAAGTTTACATCTTAAACTGCATCGTCACTTAACATCGTATCATCTTTTGAGATCGCAGTCTTCTCTAGCTTCAGTAGGTACAGTCGTCTATAAAACTTGGCACAGAAACAGCACTTTGCATTTGGTCATTACCATCTTAGTACAAACTAATTATGTTTACTATTACCTATTAGCTTTGCACAAATGCGAGATCATGTAGAGCAGCCACGCTCGTTCGAAATGATACTTGTACCTGAAATGAAAATTAAGAAATAAATTGTGTTGCCTTTATGCTAGCCACTTACTATGCGATAAGTCCACATGCCTGCAGCGCTAACGGCTTGATAGCCGATAAGACTGACCGTGTGTTGGTCGCGATATACATGACATCATACCGTTCGCACCATCAGTTTTACACTAGCTTACTTGATCGTCAGTGGCTGACATCACGTGTTTATCTATATCTATATTCTATATATATATCTATATATATATATATAAAAATGAATTGCTGTTCGTTAGTCTTGCTAAAACTCGAGAACGGCTGAGCGGATTTATCTCATCTTGGTCTAGAAATGTTCGTGGAGGTATAGAGAAGGTCTAAAAGGTGAGAAAAACTAGAATAATTGCCGGGAAAACCATAAAAACAGCCGTTTTCTATTTCTCATACAAATGTTTAAGAGTCAAGCAGAAGAAGTAGGGGAAGGGAGGGGTAGGGTTAGAGTAGGGATAGAGAAGAAGTGCACATAAGTCAAAGCGAAGTTTGACCGGGTCCGCTAGTAAGAAATAAACCAAAATAACTTAAAATAAATATGCTCGTAAATATTAACAACTCGCGGAATGCCACATCAGCTGGCTTATTCACTTATATGATTTATATTAACAATCTCTTAAAATAATCATTAAATCAACTAGTAAATGTTATCTACCTACTGTGTGATATCCACGAAAGGTTGTCAGTATGCACCGGATGACATTTGTTACATAGAATCTCAATTTCAAATATGTAAACTAACATACGTCCAAGTTAGTGAATTAGCCTGCAGTCCACGCATCTCCAACGAGATATTGGGTATTATACTCGTAGATTTTCTACTTTTAGGAGATGGTTTTATTTTGTTGTACCTAGTTGTATTTAAAATGCGTTTGTACTTATATGAAACTGAAGGAGCGTGAGAAGAAAAGAAGTGAAAACTTTTATAATTTAGTGGTAGAGTGGTTTCTAGGTAGTGGATTTTCGGTTAAACTCCACTAGTTTCGGCAGCACGCACTTTCCTCTGTCGTCGTCATCAACCCATATTCGGCTCACTGCTGAGCTCGAGTCTCCTGTCAGAATGAGAGGGGTAAGGCCAGTAGTCCACCACGCTGGCCCAATGCGGATTGGCAGACTTCACACACGCAGAGAATGAAGATAATTCTCTGGAATGCAGGTTTCCTCACGATGTTTTCCTTCACCGATTGAGACACGTGATATTTAATTTCTTAAAATGCACACAACTGTATAGTTGGAGGTGCATGCCCCGGACGGGATTCGAACCCACACTCTCCGGAATCGGAGGCAGAGGTCATATCCACTGGGCTATCACGGTGATTTTCCTCTGTAGCACTCTAAATAATTTAGGAAAGCGTTTCTGCTGTGCTGGCGGTCAATCAGTTTACACACACAAACGAAAGTAAAGTATTTCGAGTTTTACAAGGCAATGAACTCATTTCTAAAAGTTGAAGCTATAAACCAACATGCAAATGATAATTTCCATTTGAAATAATATTTTCACTTATCCAAAGTACCCCATTGCGTTTTATTAGGCAGTAAATCAAGTGGTACACTGAACGTCTTTCAGCGTTCATAAAGCGTGAAGCTATTTGGTGAACTAAAACATCACTATTTATTAACTTTTTAGTGGGCACGAAGACCTGCACTCTCTATATTCGACTTTTTTTGTTATTCTGCGTCATGGCAATCTGCTTTTAAGCAAGCCACTTTTCTGCCTGATGGTATTATCTTGGATTACTTTTTTTCTTTATACATTTGTACATTTGGTTTAAATTTTCTATCAGCGACTCCCTCTTCGGCTGGTTAAACGAATCTCTTCTTTGGGTCAGGGATGCTGTGTGTCTGTACCCGAGCGAAACAAAGTCCACCCTCACAACTCAGAGCCCGCACTATCTCATTTGCATGGACTGAAAGTTTCTCCTGATACCTCAGGCTGCACTGGGTTATTTCTTCACAAACAGATCGTATGCCGATATCGAAGTACTTATTGCTGATATATAGTTATGCTAAACATTTTGTATATTATATACTCGACTGGCGAAGAAAAGATAGGTGTTTTTCGAGTGTATTGTACCTATATCGTGATTATAGCGATTATTCATATATATAACAAATTTTCAGCACACTCAACCTACAACAAAAATATTTTAATGTCATTTAGATTCGTAGTTCTTTCTCGTAACAAACATTTCAAGAACATCGCTTTAAGCGACACTTTTATTTAAATGCCTTACGCAAAATTAGTGGGATTTTATGTCCTGGAGGATCAACCGTTGTACTATATGTTTACTTTTGATTCTTTTATTTAAATTTAATTTTTTATTATAATTTTATCTTGTTTGTGACAGATCACATGGTCGGTTTTTGAAAACTTTATTACTTTTCCATACAATATACAATGATTTCTTGTTCTGTGAATAAAATATTTATTAGGTCTGTCAATGTTTTACTCCTTAAAAACTAAACCTCCCAAAATTTTTCCTTTTAGGTTACTAAGAAAAAAGAAACGTATTTGACTTTTGAAACTAGTCTTGCTATTTTTTGTTTGTGTTGGAAAAGTTTAAAATGCCAGCTCGTAGAGTGTTTGCAGAAAACTTTGGAGCGTCAAGACGAAATAAATTCATACTGGGAAAGAGAACATTCGGCGTTAACATAAATCTCTTTCTATACTTATTGAAAACGAAAAGTTGATGAGAATTACTTATTTTCGTTCTCTGAATGCTAAACAGGACACAAATTGAATCATTTTAAATACATTAATTTGTTCTGATTCTAATGGAATTTGTTCCCATTGAATATTTGCAAAAAAATATTTAACTTGCTTTAGGCTGAGACCGCATTACGATTTTTTTCAGCAAGCAATTAATCGCTATAACCGCGAAACCGCGATTAAAAATCTTGAAACGACCCGCAGTTTCAACTTCACTATTGGTCGACAATATGTATATTTCTCTTCACGAGATATATCGTTGAAGTTAGGCCTACAGATGTTAGCATACTTTTGTTAAAAAGTAAAAGCTTGGTTTATTTTAAAAATAATATCAGATTCCCCGCGGTTTCTCTAGCGTAGTTCATTTGCGTCTGAAAACGGGCATAAAATATAGCATATGTTATTTGGTAAAGATGTTGATATTTAAAATGGTGAAATATTTTTTTTAATCAATCGAGTAGTTTACGAGTTAATTAAAAATATCAACTTATATCAATGTATTCATATATCTTTATAATATTGGTTAAAATGTACGCATTCGAAACTCTCGATGTTTGTCTTAGAAGCAATGTTTCGACTTAATATATTCGCGACATTTGTAGCATCCATAGTGATTAGTTAGTTGATTGATTGCCAACGGTAGTTTATTTAACAAAGTAGCTAATTGTTGATTAACTCGAAACGTTAATAGACAATTAGCGACTTTATAGCTTTAATTCGGACACAGTCCATTTACCAAACTGTCGAGTGAGATGCGTAATTGGTTTCTAAACAATAATTGACACGACGTCTACAAATAAATGTCGTTTCATTTTACATTTGCGACTGATCAATTAAATATTAGTAAGTTTACCTAGTGGCAGTGTGATTATTATGAGCCGTGATAGCCCAGTGGCCTCTTGCCTCCGATTCCGGAGGGTGTGAGTTCGAATCCGGTTCGGGGCATGCACCTCCAACTTTTCAGTTGTGAGGGTTCACCTCAGAACTCTGTTGGGCACTTTTCAGACAAAACAGTGTTTGTAATTATGACTGACTTTAGTTATTATAGTGTAGAGAATTATAACAAGATTAATGACGATTGTTCGTCGTTTAATGGTAGGCGTCCACATATCCGCATCGTACGGATCGCGCGAATTTACATTGCATCCGATACGTGGACGCCTACCATAATCGTTCTTAGTGAATTTTAACTTTGATAGTTATGGCAACGCGCTAACAGAGATACAGTGTTTAGGGTTCTGTACCCCAAAATGAATAAAAACTTATTTTTTATAGGATTCTTTTGTTGTACGTCTGTCTGTCGGTTGAATCAGGCCTACCAAAGGCAATTCAAAAAATATACATTCCTTATGTTACTCGAGCTATAAAACTACGATTAGTCTAAGACTAGTCTATATGCGCATTAAGCTAGGTACATACTAGTAAGGTTACAATCTGCATCATTAAGATCGTGGAAATAGTGCATTTGCATTGCATTTCATTAATCTACATATGAAGTGCAGATTTAACTTGAAATTCATTTGAATATATTATTTAGCTCTAAAGAATATTTTTATATTTCAAACGGAATATAACTTTTCACGTATTATACTCGTATTTCTATATTTATTCATTCCTCAAAGAGGCGTTGAAACTCGTAACAGTTCGAGCCGTCATACAAACTGAATGGAACTTTCCATACAAATGTTTGGTGCATTTGTATGAAAGATTCACACATTCGCATGTTTCTTGGCTCTACAATTTTTCTCGAATGGATCGTTCGGGGATAGATTTTTAACGGATATCGCTGGATAAGCGTGAATAGTAACAAAATCGTGAAAGATTTTCCGTCAATGTATCGTATCATGTAATTGCATTAAGACCATGATACCATTTGGATTTTAATCAAAACCTAAACGTATCTATCGGAATGACAATTGGATGGCACAGTTACGTAATTACCTATCTACACTAATGTTATAAAAATAAATGATTTGATTTGTGTGTGTGTGTGTTGTTTGTATGTTTTGAATAGGCTCTGGAACCACTAAACTGATTTGATTTGACACTAAAATTCTTTTCATTTCTCATACTCGGAAAGTAGTGTTGTTTTGATCTGAGTATTGGGTGGAAAATGCTCCCTCCCTACACAGGGAGGGAATAACTCACATAAATTATTTCCCACCTAAGGGCCGGAATGAACTTTAAAAATAGAACTGCTGTCATTAGCTGTGAAGAGTTTTATGTTTTTTTTTAATTTGTCCCCAACTAAATTAGGGGACAGGCAAAGATCGTTGACCATACATAGCTATAGTCCGAGTAGGAATTTCGACTTTCCACCCTCGGTTAACAGTCTACTATTCACTGTTGGGAAGCTACACTGTCCCCGAGTTCTACATATACCTACAGTGTTATATTTTATACCCATATTCCTACTACGGCGAGAACCACGTGGATGAAATCGCGCGGCATCTGCTAGTTGTTTTATGTCTCCGTTAAATTGTAAAATCCGTTAGTTTATAATCTCACTCGCGATATTGTAATCTGTCGTTTATTGTGAACTGAACATACTGATTACAATAAAACGTGTTATTTTTCGGTATATTATAATCTATCGAAGTGATACCGTTCATACATAAGGTAATTTCATACATGTACAATGAATGGGTATTAGCCGACAAGACTCGTATTAATACAAATGGTATCATCCCGCACTGGTGCGTACGTTGTTTCATTAATGTGTGACGCGGTGCTTGACTTTAAGTGATATTGTTTGCGTAATCGTGTCGGACTGGGGACGATGTGACGACGATATTGCCGAGGTTACAGAATAATTATGTCAAAATTTAAATTGATATTTTTTTCCAAAAGAAGTACCTATTGTCCGTTTTGAAAAAAAAAGACTGAACTTATGTAATATTGTTTGGGTAATCGTGTCGGAATCGTGTGAGGACGTAATAGCCCAATGGGTTTGACCTCTGCCTCCGTTTCCGCAGGGTGTGGGTTCGAATCCGGTCCGGAGCATGCACCTCCCACTTTTCAGTTGTGTGCATTTTAAGAAATTAAACATCACGTGTCTCAAATGGTGAAGGAAAATCTACCTGAATACCAGAGAATTTTCATAATTTTCTGAAATCTGCTAATCCGCATTGGGCCAGCGTGGTGGACTATTGGCCTAACCCCTCTCATTCTGAGAGGATACTCGTGCTCAACAGTGGACCGAAGTTGGGTTGCTAATGATGAATGATTACTTTAAGATCGGTTGTACAGTTAAGAGCCAGTCTACATTTTCCTGTCCGAAATTGGGATTTTTCAAGCGCCTATACGAATTTAAGAATGTTTTTACACTAGGGTATGGAAAGTACCTAAGAGTAGATTAGTATTTCAAGTTGATTAATCAATAAAAAAAATCTAATACTTGATTATTCTTTAAAAAAAAATGTGTCCCTTGGACAACCTGTGAGTAACAAAAAAAGTTTTCTAAAAGGGTTCCTAATTTACGAGTCATTTTTATCTTGAATACATATTAAAGAGAACCGACCCTGAGGTAGAATTTGACGATGGGATCGTTTTATGGGAGGGTCCTGTGGTAAAATACATTCCCTGTAAAATTGTTGCCATTTTGTGATTTTACTCGTAATATTATTTTTACTGAAAGTGCCTTTTATGGGGTTCTCTATGGAATGGTTATTTTTTGTAGATGTGCTCCATAAAGCAAGTGCAGTACCGGTCTTTAGAAATCATTTGCATCTGAGTAAGTTACAACTCAGAAGCAAATAAATTAAACTTCGTCACCTGAGTTCGCAAACCAGACTTAGAATAGAGTGGTGGATCTAAGCTCCAAATCTCCTTTCCTTAAATTAAAGAGCCGGTGGAAAACATGGACTCGTTCGGATTGGATATTACTCCAGGACCACGATCTTCAGAAATGAAGAAACGAATCCAGTGAGAGACAAAGGTAAACCTCTATCTATAGCACTACCCTGCCATTTAATGGTGAAGGGAACCTTTTTTTTTATCACAGCACAGTTAAGGATTCAAATGTCGGGCATAATTTAACTAGAAGCCGTACCACTTCTACCATTCTACCAGCATTCTGTTCAGAAATGAAGGACGAACTGCCGAAAGACATACATAGAAATGAGCTATGGTAATGAATGAAACCTATTATATTTTAATAGCCCAGCCAATTGCTCGAATATTACGTGTTTTAAACGGTGTAGGAAAACATCGCGAGGAAACCTGCATACCAGAGAATTTTCTTAATTCTCTGCGTGTGTGAAGTCTGCCAATCCGCATTGGGCCAGCGTGGTAGACTATTGGCCTAACCCCTCTCATTCTAAGAGGAGACTCGAGCTCAGCAGTGAGTCGAATATGGGTTGATTTTTAGCCGAACAACTACAGTTCGTTTCATGCAGAATAGTGCGGGTGACAGTTCGTTTCACTTTTGAAAGTTTGCCGCGATTCTTGATAATGTTCACCGTACCCATGCTATCTGAAAAACACTTTAAGTCAGCGTGAACGTTTTACGAAATGCTAACACCGAGTTACTATAATTGTTATCAACCCGGTGGCGGCACGTAGCGCGCAATCTGCTTACGACACGATCCGAAGTGCCGTTCAATTATGTAAATTTCGTATACGAGTATTGCCGTACGATTGCAGTGGCAGGGAAATTTGAATATCTATCTGCACATTTTACAATACACGCCACCTTTTATTTTCATTGTTCAATGGTATGGTAACTTAATCAGAGAAGCTTGGAAAATTTCATTTTGTCTGCCTTTGTTATTAAACAAAAAAAAAACCTTGGCTGAGTTTGTTGTGGGCTCTTCTCGGACCAAGGCGCCTCGTAACTTTAGTTTTAAGTTTTCGGCTATTATTACCACCATTATTAAATTAATTATGTCATAATCTTGACCTTTCAAAAGTGCTTGTAAACTAAGCCTAATTGAAATAAATGAATTTTGACTTATTTTCTTTATGATGGTATAGTGGGCTCCTTAATGGGACCGCAGCGGCGACTTTGGGGGTTTTGGGCGAGTGCAGAAGCATCTCCTTATGGGGCCCAAAGTTGCATGTCTGCCGGTCTGTCGGTCAAGAATATTTATTTCGTGAATGCGTAGAGATATCAAGCTGGGATAAAAACCAAGTAGGTGTATGGTTTTTATTGAAAGAAAGAAAGAAAATTATTTTATTTGGACACACACACATAATAAACAAAAGACAACAAATACTTAAAAAAAAGAAAGAAATTTTAAAAACATAGTAAACTAATAATTTAAAGATATTAAACTAATAATTAAATAAATCCAAAAAATATGTGTGTGGTACCAAAATGGTCACCACTCAGCATGTGCTACGCTAGTGATGGATGCACCAGCGCAGCGCTGGTCTTCAGTGGAGCCATGTGGTGCTGGTATTGCAGCTCGTTACCTCTACGTCTCTTCTTATTGTACGATACGCAGGTCCTTACAGTCCCTTGAAGATGTGAAAATATAAAAACTTTTAAGTTAACGTAAAAAAGATGTGGCTGCTGCAAAAAACGTATATTTTAACACTCTCATGAGAATAAAAATTTATTAGAGTACTTCCCGTTGACTTAGAACCACATTTGTCAACTAATATATCTTATACTGTAAGAAGGTACCTACATAGGTAAAAAATACAACACGTTATGTATTTTTTTTAAGTATCAAATACCTGTAATATAAATTTGTACGGAACCCTCGGTGGGTGAGTCTTACGCGTAATAAAGATAGAACATGGAGGTGAAAAAAAATACGATTCCGACTTCCGATTCTAATCGTGTCACCTCTTCAGTGCAAGTGACTTGCAAAGGACGTGGAATCGTGCCAAGAATAAGAAAATAGGCAAAGATTTTTCGTCGAGTGTAGGTATTAAATCCCAATAATGAGTATAATTTAGTGTCTTCTGTTTTAAACGACTTTGGCTACTTTCAGTCTTAATTATTACTAATTACTGTGTGCATTTGTACTAAAACAACAATCTATATCTCAATAGCTCAGTAATGGGGTCGGACTCATCACAAAGAGGTGGTAGATCGATCCCCGGCCGCTAGTCTATTGTCGTACTCACCCCTAACACAGTTTTTTCCGACTAGTTGGAAGGTTTTGCCGGCCTCCGTGGCGCAGTGGTATGCGCGGTGGATTTACAAAACGGAGGTCCTCGGTTCGATCCCCGGCTAGGCCGATTGAGATTTTCTTAATTGTTCCAGGTCTGGCTGGTAAGAGACTTCGGCCGTGGCTAGTTACCACCCTACCGGCAAAGAAGTACCGCCAAGCGATTTAGCGTTCCGGTACGATGACTTGTAGAAATCGAAAGGGGTGTGGATCCCTTTTTTTTATTGTTTACAAGTTAGCCCTTGACTACAATCTCACCTGATGGTAAGTGTAGATGCAGTCTAAGATGGAAGCGGGCTAACTTGTTAGGAGGAGGATGAAAATCCACACTCCTATCGGTTTCTACACGACATCGTACCGGAACGCTAAATCGCTTGGCGGTACGTCTTTGCCGGTAGGGTGGTAACTAGCCACGGCCGAAGCCTCCCACCAGCCAAAAACACAAATCCAAATATCACAAATCGCACCAGCTTTCTGAAAGATGCATCAAGATATTCGTAACATTAATATCTTCCGATACAATGTAAATTCTCTTATTAAATGATTATGAAACACGGCTAAAACTCACGTGATATTACGTCGGAGTAAATTCTCTTCTGTAGGTATCTCAATAGATCCAACTTAGTCATTGTTACTGTACCGCCTTGCCGGCTAGTCAACAGAATAAACGCTTTTACTCGATAAAAAGGTTTTGTATGAAAGTCTTTAAGAATTCAGCTCGGGAAGTGCAGCTCTTGAGCGTTGTGACTTGCAAAAGATATGAAGACGTGTCACGGGTGAGGGGACGGTAGAACGGCAAAGAATTTTCTCCTTCCCCGCTGGTATTAAGTTTTAATACGGGGTAGTATTCGTAACTTTTACTTTGAAAACTTTACTTACAACTTAAGTTGGAGTACGGTGTGACAATAGCTTAATGAACTTCATTGTCAAAGTCAAATTCAAAGTTTATTTATTTCAATTAGGCTTAGTTAACAAGGACTTTTGAAACGTCAGGTAATAATATTACAAGATAGTGGTGATAATAATTAGTCAAAAACTTACTTAAAATTAAAGTCACGAGTGTTCCAAAGGCGCTTTGGTCCAAGAAGTACTTACAACAAACTCAGCCAGGGTTATGTAAAAGTAAGTTAAATGTATTAAGTGTTTTAATCTTTCTGACATTATCCCACGTTGAGTGAGTGGTATTACAATAACAGATCCTCTTCGATTTACTTTTATCATACGTCTCTTACACACATTTCTTACACACTTCTGCTGCTAGTTACCACCGTAACGACAAAGGCAGTACCGCCAGGCATTACAAGTCATACAAACGTGTCTATACTGATCCAGATCGTACGGATTGCATCGAACGGATTTTATCTATCGTAAAATCAAAAATCCGTTTGATGCTATACGTACGATGCGGATCTGCAGACGCCTACCACAAGCGTTCGTATGATGCCGCATTGAAAGCGTCAGAGGTTTGAATAAACGTATCTCTTCCAAGTAATGGAAGGCGTCCACTAATCCGCATCGTATTAAAATCCGTTTGATGCGATGCTTAATTCCGCCATGGCATTTTCATTTATTGAAGTCGGTTAAAAAGGCTTAAAATTCAAGAAAAAATAACAGATAACACGTAAATAAATTGACGAAAGTAATTAAACCTGAAAAACGTGAAGTGCAAATAACGCCTCGTACTGTTACGGATATTAACTCAAACAATACGAGTATGCCGGGCATTGACCCGGCAGGCCCAGTGCAGCCAATTCGTTTATTTGATTTAAATATTAAAATTGGATTTTTTTATTTAGGTATAACGGAGTGCATCATGGCACTGGATGGATTTTGGCGCAGTTTGAATACATTGGTAATAATAGACATGTCCTGGATTCGATTTTCAGCTCGATTTAGTTGCTTTTTTTATTCTTTACAAGTTAGCCCTTGACAATGATCTCACCTGATGAGTGATAATGCAATTTAAGATGGACGCGGGCTAACTTGTTAGTTTCGGTTTCTACACGACATCGTACTAGACGCGGGCTAACTTGTTAGTTTCGGTTTTTACACGATATCATACCGGAACGCTAAAAGCCTTTAGGGTGGTAACTAGCCACGGCCGCAGCCTCCCACCAGCTAGACCTGGACCAATTAGGGAAACTTCAATCGGGCTATGGGAATCGTACCTAGGACCTTCGTCTTGTAAATCTGCCGCACATACCACTGCACACGGAGGCCATGAAAAATATTAAGAAGTAGTAAATCCAGCCACCCCACAGGCAAAGACGTCCATGCCGGTACGAAGGCACATAAAATCTAGTCTGGGCTAGTCTGGCTGGTGGGAGGCTTCGGCCGTGGCTAGTTACCACCCTACCGGCAAAGACGTACCGCCAAGCGATTTAGCGTTCCGGTACGATGCCGTGTAGAAACCGAAAGGGGTGTGGATTTCATCCTCCTCCTAACAAATTAGCCCGCTTCCATCTTAGACTGCATCATCACTTATCATCAGGTGAGATTGTAGTCAAGGGCTAACTTGTAAAGAATAAAAAAAAAAAAATGTCTTCATATGGTTAAAGGGAACGATGTTACCTACATGTGCTACATGTCTCTTCAAACTAATAATAGTTTGTATGTTTGTATATTATATCGTATATCAATATGAGCGTGGCTTGTATGACAATATTAGTCGGGAAGTAATATAGAACTAATATAAACCGTTGTCTGGTTGTCCGGGCAACAGGCGCCGGTTTTATTAAGTTTGAGCGACACGGGGCGTGGGTAGAACCACTAACCCTGAACCTTGTGTTTACTTCGTTGTTTACCATTTTTATCGTAATACTATAGGTAAGATTTGATTTTTGTTTATTTTGCGAATAGGCTCCGAAACGTCTGATCTTTTTTGCGGGATGGAATGCTACATTGTCAGTGAGTAACATAGGCTATATTTTATCCAAGTATTCCCACGGGAGTAGCTATGCGGGTGAAACCGCAAGGGGTTGTTATCTAGTAAACATTAAACGAGAACCTAGGTACATAAAATTGTACCTTATTCAATATATTTATCCACTTTTATTATCTGGCCTTTGGGGATGTTTGTTTCCCAGAGCACAGTTGGTGCTAGAAATAATATATTATACGTTTAATTCGCTTGGAAAAGAGGATTTTGGTCCAGTCTAGATATCATACCCAAGGCTTGTATATATGTTTGCAAATAGTAACTAAATACTACTTTACACTATAGTTACCTACTGTTATTTCTTTGCGCGGTGGATTTGCAAGACGGAGATCCTGGGTTCAATCCCGGCTGGGCCGATTGAGATTTTCTTAATTGGTCAGGTCTGGCAGGTGGGAGGCGTCGGCCGTGGCTAGTGGCCGTGGTAGACCACTCTACCGGCAAAGACCAAGCGATTTAACGTTCCTGTACGATGTTTTGTAAAGACTGAAAGGGGTGTTGATTTCATCATTGATTGTTGATCAACAAGTTAGTCCGCTTCCATCTTAGATTGCATCATCACTTACCATCAGGTCAGATTGTAGCCAAAGGGTAACTTGTAGAGAATTAAAAAAATCTATAATTTGAGGTAGTTTTCAAATAACCGATCCTTTGCGAATAACCTTGGAATTTTTTCAAAAAGACTAGCTATTTGATAATCCCTACGACAAATACGATTGTTAGCTCCTGTATATCAAAAAATCTATGAAGTTTGTTGGCACATATTCTTAACAATGTGAACGCTCAAAGCAATTGTGTGTGCAATTTAAGCCCATTCATTTCACCTCCGATCCATTTGATAAGCAATCCAGTTAGCCTGCAAATTGGTCACGCGATGTTGTAGGAAAGCAAAATCTTAAGTTCAAAGTTGATCACACATCGCTATTTTAGACATTATAGAACAAGAGCTTCTGACAGCCAGATCTCCCTCATTTTATAAAAGCTGAAAGATTTTCACACCATTTTTCAGTGACGTCGTTATCAACCCATATTCGGCTCACTGCTGAGCTCGAGTCTCCTCTTAGAATGAGAGGGGTTAGGCCAATAGTCCACCACGCCAATACGGATTGGCAGACTTGATACACTTAGAGAATTAAAAAAAATCTTTGGTATGCAGGTTTCCTCACGATGTTTTCCTTCACCGTTTGAGACACGTGATATTTAATTTCTTAAAATGCACACAACTAAAAAGTTCTAGACGCATGCCCCGGACCGGATTCGAACCTATGCCTAAATGCTGCTGCTTTGTTGACGTCATTTATTGCTACTCATACTGCACTGTGTGTGTATGAATGGTACATTGTTTAAAAAGGAAATAATATAATTAATCTGTCTATGTATAAAAATCTTGTGTAACTTCCAGTAACGGTCGGCCATTTTTTTAAATCGGTCCGATTTTAAAGATTCTTTCACCAAAGGGAAGATACATTATCGAGCGAGTAACAAGGACTTCACATTTCAACCCCGTATTCCCACGGGAATGATAACTACTCGGGTCAAACCTCGGAGGTGTATAAATAAATGGCAAACAGTATCAGTGGCGAAGGAAGGAATTTAGATGAAGGTAAGCCGTCCCAAAGAAAAGGAAATTCGTATAGCGTGATACGAACTCTGGTTTCTCATATATCTAGATACAGTACAACAATGGATATGCATGGCATTTTTAAAGGTAACCCGGTGGGAATCGGCTTGCAACTCTTCGCCGCTGGTGTGTATATCGTTGTTCTGTTAAGCACTTAGCTCGCGTGCAGCGCACGGCTTGTTGATTCTCAAACGCAAACTCAACGGCACGTGCTATTGCTACTTTACTTTATTTGCGATATTTCAAAACACTAAACGAAAACAGTTTAGAAAATATCGTTCAGTTTTTATAGTTACTCGCTGGGTGGATTTATAATGTGCTTACTTTGCAAAATTGGTATAATTATATTCATTTAAGAAACTATAATTTAACTTAACTTCTAGTAATTTTACTATTATCCAAAACTCAAATCTTCAAAAATAAAAAAAACTTACTCTACTGACAAAGATGTATTATAATACATGTATTAAAATATAATACATGTATTTAAATATAATACATGTATTTAAATATATGTATATATACTATCAAATATTAAAAAAGTTTAACAGACTTCATAAAACACAAAGATGTTACTACACTTAAATCCTTATCTACCTACTGATATATGTCTTACGATGTTGTTTTTTCGATGTTTGGTGTAGTAGGTCTTAGGTTCGTAAGTAGGTAAGTTCAAAATCGTGTTATTTAGAAGTCCTTAAGAGAGGCAGGAGTGGACTTTCATTCGCTGATAATGATGAGAGAGCCGTGATAGCCTAGTGCCTCCGATTCCGGGTTCGAATCCGATCCGGGGTATGCACCTCCAACTTTTCAGTTGTGTGCATTTTAAAAAATTAAATATCACGTGTCTCAAACGGTGAAGGAAAACATCGAGAGGAAACCTGCATACCTGAGAATTTTCTTAAGTCTCTACTTGTGTGTAGTTGCCAATCCGTATTGAGCCAGCGTGGTGGACTATTTGCCTAACCCCTCCCATTCTGAGAGGAGATTCGAGCTCAGCAGTGAGCCAAATATGGGGTTGATAATGATGATTATGAGGGCGTATTTTATAAAGCCTGTTCAAATTAAAGAAATAGATGATTTTTTTATGACACTGTTTCGTTGCAAGTATTGAACGTAAAATTTCATGTGGATACAAAGTTCAGTAAACTGGAGCTTGTTTTGAAAGCTTAGGCTGCTTCAGTTTGCTTTCAAAACAAATTTTAAAAGTAAACCGTAAGCCGAGAGGGGATTACGAGTTATGTTGTGTTCTTCGAATAAGTTAGTAGGTAAACATTTTCAAAGCCGTGAAATGAAAGCTTTTTGCCGAATATTTTTCTAATGAAAATATAGAAGCTAAGGTGGAAGCTTCTGTCATGGCTAATTGGCTAGTCACCACATTACTAGCAAAGACGTATTTACAAGATGTATGTTTGTTTAATATTTGTTAAGTGACGATACAAGTTATGACGGTGGCACACTATCGTAAATTTTTCTTTGCCTTGCGCATTTTTATTCTATTTTCTGTTTTTTGCAGTCACAGTCCAAATATTTTGCGTATTTTTTTTTTTTGTTTTTAGAAGTGGAAAGTTTTTTACAGCAGACAAATAATCTTTCAAAGGCCTTACTGAATTATTTTCTATTATGTTACCCAAATATTTTGCGTATATTTCCGCAAAAGTACATTTTGAAAATTTCAGTTTTAAGCCTTCCTTTAGTATTGCCTCAAGTAACTTAGATATATGTAATATATGTTCTCCAAAAGTTTTAGAATAGTATATTTTTCCTAAAATTTTCATTGATGCTCCATTCCCATTGGCCGTAGCACCATGATCAACAAATAGTCTATCTAACAAAAAAATAACAATTTTCCAATTCGATCCATTATTCTTAATAACTTAAGATAAATAGCGTTCAAACACAAAAAAAACAAAACTTGCAGAAAACTCTAGCTTTATGATAATTTTAGTGATAATTTTTAGCTCTATATCCAAATTAAAAACCTTTTGAAGAGCATGTAGATTTGTAAATAAATGAGTAGTACATTTGTGTACGGTTTTAAAGCAAAGCCTGGCTCACCTTCAACCTTTTTGTCAATAAGTCGTATGTTCCAGCTGTATACTTAATGAGAGGAATCCCGCGCTAACGACGTTGTGCGGTTTCTGGTGACGCGGATTTCATTCGAATGCTTTAGGTATGTTTTGGATTATGCAGCCAAGTTTCTAGAGGGTATATACGAAAGATAGCAGTAGTGCATCGGTGCATCGTACTGGAACGATATATCGCTTCGTTGTACGTCATTGTCGGTAGGGTGATAACTTCTCTTCTTGGTCGCATTCTTCATTGCTGAAGGTCGTGTCCGCACTGCAGTCCCTTCGATGCGTTGTTAACAATTCGCCTCCACACAGTCCGGTCCTCAGCTTTTCTAATGGCTGTTGTTACAGGAATCCAGTGAGTGACTTAACCTGGTCAGACCAGCGGATAGGTGATCGGCCGCGTGGTCGTTTCCCTTCCACCTTGCCCATCATTATTACTTTATCCAAGTTATCGGTAAGGCGACGGGCTATATGGCCAAAGTAACTCAAAATCATCTGATAACTAGTCTCAGCCTAATGCCTACCACTAGTCCAGATCAGAGTGAATTTAGAAATTATAAAATCCTAAATTAGACAGAGCTAGGAATCGAACTTGGGATCTCTCTATTGAGAACCGTAGCTACCATTTGTAACAGAGAGGTGTTCTACGCCGCTATGCTATTAAGACCTTCAAGCAGTATGGTTATTACGGGCACTTGATGCATAGTACCTACCCATGTCTTTGACCGAAAGCCTGCGATAGTCAGATATGCCTCTTTTATAAATGCTGAAAGTTCGTCAGCCTATACTCTCACCATAGATAAGTCATCGTCATCATCATCATATCAGCCTGATCCTGAGCCGCCTGCATCCAGCGAATGCCTTCGACTCTTTTGATGTGATGATTGACCAACACAACACTGCGCTTTAGTTTACTTTTGCGTTTGGTGCGGGGTCGACATTCCAAAACCTTGCAACCTCAATGGAAGTTGGGGTCTATAAGTACTGCTAGCCAATTATGATGTCTGTACTATGGTGGCCTTGGAAAGGAAGGCAGGTATCAGAATGGTTTCAAGGGTCCAGATCTTTTTTCATTAATAATTGAGAAAATAAACGTCGTGAAGCATACATTTACTTATATCTTTATAGTGTTACAATGTCTTTCTTTTTAAGGTCTGCAATAATATCGAGTGAAAACCCCATTAAGAAATTTTACTGCATTTTATATTGCATGCGGATTGCGGTCCAAAGAGTAGCAGATTGCTTCAATAATATAGCTAATGCCTTTCCTCGGTAAAAACGTTTAAAAGCAATGCGGTTGTCGTTGGTCCATTGAAAAGTGCAGACTTGAATAGAGTCTATTCCAATACCACTAAGTCTATAGAATTGAAGGAATTTAATACGTATTGTTTATGCATTTATTCAAATTCTTTTGAATCATGAAGGAATTTAATACGTATTGTTTATGCATTTATTCAAATTCTATTGAATCATGAAGGAATTTAATACGTATTGTTTATGCATTTATTCAAATTCTATTGAATCATGAAGGAATTTAATACGTATTGTTTATGCATTTATTCAAATTCTTTTGAATCATGAAGGAATTTAATACGTATTGTTTATGCATTTATTCAAATTCTTTTGAATCATGAAGGAATTTAATACGTATTGTTTATGCATTTATTCAAATTCTTTTGAATCATGAAGGAATTTAATACGTATTGTTTATGCATTTAATCAAATTCTTTTGAATCATGAAGGAATTTAATACGTATTGTTTATGCATTTATTCAAATTCTTTTGAATCATGAAGGAATTTAATACGTATTGTTTATGCATTTATTCAAATTCTTTTGAATCATGAAGGAATTTAATACGTATTGTTTATGCATTTATTCAAATTCTTTTGAATCATGTAGGCTTGCGAGTTCTTTTGTTTGTTTGTAGTAACTTAAACATCGGCTTCAAAGGAACATTGTACTACGAAATGAAATTCGGCAGTGGGTCTTTCCATAAATCAACTTAATTTAAATACGCTAAATATAGGTCAAACTATAGGATAAATTTCCTAGTAGTCGCTCCACAGTATTTTAGTTTAAAAATCTTTAACTGGTATTTTAAAACTACGGAGTTTCCGTGTGAAGAAAAACTTGGCACAGTAAAAGCGGGTTGGTACAAATTACAAATATCTGTCTCTAATTCGTTCACTTGCATCGTATTTTAAACGCAAAACACTTTTTCACTTAATGGTAAATAACGCTCCACTAGTAACTACCGAACAAAGATGTTGGTAATACTTCTATGTATGTATGCTGAAATTTGGGCAAGTTTAGTTTAACATGAAATTATTAAACTTAATAGGCTTCTAGAAGATTTGAACACGATGTATAGTTAATGTTATTCTAAAACTACAGTTTAAGGTCAAATGTATTATAATTTTACGATTTACCGGCGAAATTCGTCAGCTTACACGTCTTACGTAATATCTAAAAGTATGTAAATTATGTATTATTATTATAGTATTATAGTGCTGGGCACAGTAATTTAACTGCGTTGAAAAGTTCTGTTAGTCAATCACTTACTTACCCTTTTATGTATTGAAATTTTAAAACAAATTACTGTAAGTTAAAATCTTTAACTGTTACAAGAAGTTATAGAAATAGCCCAACCGGCCTTCCAAGTAACTTGGCACAGGCTTCGGTACTAAACCGAGATGTACGAGCTACGACGAGCTACGAATGTTCGCTACAACTTGGCTATTATTCTACGCTATTTGCTACGACCTCTACGAGTGCACCGGCAAATTGATAAATGGGAGAATATAAATCAGTGTATTCCATATAGATCTAAATCGTTCTTATTCGCACTTCTTTGACACACAATTATCAATCCATATTTGGCACACTGAATGAGAGGGGTTAGGCCTATAGTCCACAACGCTGGCCTAATGCGGATTAGCAGACTTCACACACGCAGAGAAATAAAAAAATCTCTGGTATGCAGGTTTACTCACGATGTTTTTCCGTGAGACACGTGATATTTATTTCTTAAAATGCACACAACTGAAAAGTTGAAGGTGCATGCCCCGGACTGATTTGAACCTACGCCCACCTACCTATCTAATCAGATATCACACTATATACACAGAAGGGTATCATGGCTATCACGGCTCTATTTGATACTACAGCAGGCTAATTCACTAACTTTGACGTATGTTATTTAACATATACGAGATTGTATGTATAAAATGACATTTGGTGCCTACTGACAACCCTTCGTGTATCGTACAGTAGGTAGATGATATTTCTCAATTGATTTGATGTTTATTTTAATATATTGTTAAAAAGACCTAATTAGTGAATAGGCCAACAGAACCGGTTTCTTTTAGATAAAACTGAATAGAGTAATTTAGTTGACTTTACGTTGTTGTAAAATATTAATGTTGTATTATTTGTAGCAGAAAAAGAATATCTTGGATTGAGTAAGCATATTCTAGATCCCAGTAGACAGAATTAAATAATACACCGCGATTGTCGGTGGACATGGGATTATTTATCAACGTCAAGAAATTACCTCGAATACGGTCTTATTTTCCTTGCTTGCCTTGAAATAAAGAAAATAGATTGATATCACAAAAGGCATGATTGGATCACGATTCATTATTTACGTAAAAGTTATCATAACTTGAAATCGAACACGCTACCCG
Source organism: Bicyclus anynana (assembly GCF_947172395.1). Classification (NCBI taxonomy): domain Eukaryota; kingdom Metazoa; phylum Arthropoda; class Insecta; order Lepidoptera; family Nymphalidae; genus Bicyclus; species Bicyclus anynana. The sequence continues at coordinate 4,149,100 of NC_069089.1, read as the reverse complement.
AAAGTTATGTCAAACAATTTTTACGAAAACTTAATTATCTTTGTAAATTATTTTTCGTAATACATTTTGGAACACGGGATTTCTTTGTGATAATACTTATTTTATTCCCTTTAGAAGATTTCTGAATTTATTTTATACATTAAAGTAGAAAGTATTAGTTATACGTAATATATGAAAGATTCAAACTACATTTAGGTCAAAATTTGGTAGTATTTGGCAGTGAAGTAAACGATTTAAACCACAAGTTATTTTGCCAAGTCGGTTGGGTCATTTCGTTCTGTCTGCAATGTATAAACCCATCGATGTAAATCGACTTTAATTCCTTGGAAATATACTGGTTTCAACATTCCTTTGTCTCTTTTTGTACAATCTTCGAGAAAAATACAGTGGAGCATTTTTATTGAAACTCTCAAGTGTCCAAGTAAATTAAGCTTCGTAGCGTTTGATTTAATATAGACCGAGAGCCTGCAATGGCCAGACCTACCTCATTTTAGATAAACCGATTATTTTTTTTTGCAATATTAGACGACGATTAAGCCTCAAAAGCATTAATGTGGTGTAAATTGGAGCGCAGTTGCCTAGAAGATGCCCATTCACTCATTTAAATTATAAGTGTCAGGACTCAAATCAGGACTCAGAAAACACAAACGCCAGAAGGGCTTACAAAATGAGCATGTGGCATACTATACTCTACTTTATCTCCGGTAAAAAGAAGTTCGCGTGTTATCTAACAGAGGTTCAAGTCGTTATTATTATTGTTAATCACAGACGGATACTTAAATTTATTGTATACGTACGACGTACGTATTGTAATAACATCACAGCAGTGGCTTGGAGTGCCCTGCTTTTGTGCTTTAAATTACTGTTAAAACTTTTGCACCAAATTTCATTGCTGTCGCGGCATATTATGCGGCTAATTTAAATTGGTCCTTTTGAAAAGCGAAGCTAGGTTTTAATACTTATAGCAGGAAGTGGCTGAGGAACTGAACTGTGGGTACTTTAAATGGCTTTAGCAGGCTCCCAGGTTTTATTGAACCTTTCTTTTTCGTTGTTAAAACACAGGAATATTTAAACTTAATATTTTAAAGAGGTAAACTATATTTTTTGTTTGTTTGTTACGAATAGGCCCCTAATGTACTGATCGATATTAAAAATTCTTTTACCAACAGAAAACAACTTTACAAAAGAATATTATATTTTACTGTAGTATTTTCACCCGCGTAGTTCCTGTTTCTGTGAGAATACACTCACAAATAACGTGGTTTTCTAGTGGTAAAAGAATTTTCAAAATTAGTTCAGTAGATCCAGAGATTACAACGCTACAAACTTTATCTTTATAATATTAGTAATAGATTCACACTAGAAAAGAAACTATGTGATGCTATGCTATGCTTCTATATTGTTCCCAGCCACATGTCAGCTGGCAAATGGGAGCGGATTGTGTTGTATACATAAAGGATTTTTATATCTTTTGTTGTAAACTAAAAAACGCCTGTCTAGCTGAAATATGACGTTGGCTGAAGTGTGTAGACGCTCCGCAATGCGTAATATTGATGCTGCGGCGTAGCCAAGTGACCGACTTTGTGATAAGTTTATTTTTGAGGGCCGCGTGGCGCAGTGGGTAGTGACCCTACCCTCTACATACAATGCCGTGGGTTCGATTCCCAAAACTGGAAAAATATTTGTGTCATTAACAATGATTTCTAGGTGGTTTATACCTAGTTTATACCTAACCTAACCTACATACACCCTCTAGATTCGGAGGCAGAGGTCATATCCACTGGGCTTATGGGATATCAAAGCTCTGTCGGCTAATATGTTACATACTTGAACAAAATCTAGTTCAAACAATAAATATATTTATTGATGAACTAAATTTTATTCATGTCTAAAGTTAAAAGATAAGATGCACGGCATAACATAATGTATGTAAACGATTATATCAATGTGTATCTAACTAGAGAACACTCCGCGATTTCACTTGCATATAGTTCTCATTCCCGTGGGAATACGGAGATAAAATATAGTCCGGGGTACTCGCTGATAATGTAGATTTTATTAATGAAAGAGTTTTTAAAATTGGTCCAGGAGTTTCGAAACCCACATGAAAATCTTTATAATATTTATATCACATGTAATGGATTATATCAACAGTCTGTTGCATGATTTTATAACATTAACCTAAAAATATTAGGTATTTCTTTTGAATTCACTTATATTGAAAACTTTTCAGCCAAAAGAAACACGGTCACGGTATGTTCAGCTCATAAAAGAAACATATAATATACCTATTGTATTTGTTTTGTAGTTGTTTCATCTTGTAGATAGGGTTAAATTAAAATCTCCAACTGTAATCGTATTCTACTAGCCGACCCCTGCGGTTCGCATATTTACCATTCCCGTGGGAATCATTATCAATTCATGTTCGACTCACTGTTGAGCTCGAGTCTCCTCTCAGAATGAGAGGGGTTAGGTCAATAGTCCACCACTTTGGCCCAATGCGGATTGGCAGACTTTACACACGCAGCGAATTAAGAAAATTTTCTAGTATGCAGGTTTCCTTACGATGTTTTTCCTTCACCGTTTGAGACACGTGATATTTAGTTTCATAAATGCACACAACTGAAAAGTTGAAGGTGCATGCCCCGGACCGGAAATGAACTCACACCCTCCGAAAACGGGGGCAGAGATGACATCCACTGGGCTTTTAAGGCCTAGCCTATGTTACTCGGTGATAGCTTTCCATTACTGAAAGAATTTAAAAAACAGTCTCGGAGCCGATAAGTAACAAACAAAGTACCTACTTACGTATTAGGCATTCTATAGATTGCCTAGGCATTGTATAGAATACCTGAATTAGGTATATATATTTTCGGTAACATATAAATTTTAGTGCTAGTTTAAAAATAACTATGATGTACACAGTGCACAAGGTTTTTAACTAGGGTAAGCGTTATACGTAAATAATGTACATAAAAATTTTAATAAAAAAAATACAACCGACTTCAAAACCTAAAAACGTACCCACTAAACTAAAAAGTGAAAAAATACATCATAATATGTTCTACCTGCTGATCAGTATGAAGGCGGTGCTAAGCCGGTGATGTATTAATTCAAGCCATGTGAGAATATCATATAGATTTAGATTTTGCTGACAGTGTTGTTTCATGTGGTCCTGTCAGAAATGGCTTAAATTAAGACAACACCGGCTAAGCACCGCCTTCATACTGATCAGCAGGTAGAACATATTATCATGTTATTTTTCACTTTTTAGTTTAGTGGGTACGTTTTTAGGTTTTGAAGTCGGTTGTATTTTTTTCATTAAAATTTTTATTATTTTTCCATTTTTAGTGTAAAATTTCATCTCAAACGAATACATCAGACGCCTAATGACAGTCACAACCCATCTTGGTACAAAATTCTCAGCAATACAAATTAATCAAGCCCAAGCACAAGGTAGCTACCGTAAACCGTTAAGAGGTTCCCTTAATTAAACTTGGTCTTCATCATCAGACCCCTAATAACAGACACAACTCATCTAGGTAGAAAGTTCTCAGCAATACGAATTAATCAAAGCCAAACACAAGGTAGATACTGTAAACTGTTAAGGAGTTCCCTTAATTGTCCTTGGTCTTCATCACCAAACCCCTAAATGACAGTCACAACCTATCTATGTGGAAAGTTCTCATTAATACAAATTAATCAAGCCCAAACACAAGGTAACTGGTGTAAATCGCCGAGGAGTTCCCTCGTCTGTTTTATGGCTCCATCATCAGATCGATTTTAAACCTTCATGAAATTGTAGTGCTTAAAAGTACTAAATGGAACAGTATATGAACACACTAGACACCCATATAATTTTCGAAAGTTCCCCTCAATTTCTCCAGGATTCCATCATCAGATCTGGACATGATGGCAATGGGACCAAATGGGGACTATACAGTTTCAAACAAAAAAAGAATTTTTGAAATCGGTCCAGGCGTCTTTGAGTAATCGGTGTACATACATAAATAAAAAAATAAAAAAAATACCGACCGAATTGAGAACCTCCTCCTTTTTGAAGTCGGTTAAAAATGAATTAAATTAATAAATTGATGAAAATTCCTACTCCGATACACTTTTCTAAGAACTTCACAGGGTAGGCAGTGCATGTTTGCATGTATGAAGTGCACACCACTGGGCGTACACCATTAAATATTATCATAATTTCTTTAGGTGTGGTTTGCGTTATTTAATAAATATACAGAACATTAGACCCTTGGCAAGGCCTCAGGTAAACAGGTCATTTGTATAAATAAACGCTTACATTTGTAGAGAATTGCCGTGAACAACAAAATGTTGACTTCTAAATCAAATAAAGTTTCCTTTTATTTTAATTAAAGAAGTCATTTTAGTAGATATTGCTAATGCTTCAGTAAAAGATGAGTAAAAATGTATTAACAATTTTAAAATATGTAATGGTGTTGTGTGTAGATGTCGTAAATTTAAACATATGAACGCGCTGAAGTCAGAGGGCCTAGTGGCAATTTGATACTGTTACCATCGCGTTAACGTAGACGCGAATTTATATGGAATTGAAACAGCGCCATCTCGTGGCACTACTGCACAACTGTTTCAATTCCATATAAATTCGCGTTTACGTCAACGTGATAGTAACAGTATGAAAATATTGAAAACTCCCACTAGGCACACTGATTAAGATCAAGAATTTTGGGTCAGTATACTCGTAGTTTTCTTTAATTATTATCAATTTGTAACTGTCAGATTACAAATATTACAATCTCAGAGCTGATTTTTGCAGAAGAGAAAATAAAAAGATTTTTAAAACTAGTGTAATCTCACATAGAGTAGTCCCTGCCAAAGTTAGAGGTATACGCTCGAGAAACGTAAAAGGTCATAAAAAAAAACTCGAAGTCATACAATAAACGTAAAAGGAAAGTTTCAATTTCCCGTAATATTTTTGAGCGCATGGGAACCGGGTGATAAATCCTCTAGAAGTAGCACTTATTTACAGGAGCTGCGAGGTTTACGAGCCAGATGGCGACATCGATACATGAGGTCACACCCGATTTTATATTGCCGAAAATAGTTACAGATATTGTAGTGAAAAACGCCTCGTTAGTCTAAGCAACGCTAAAACCTGTTTGGCAGCAGCCAGGCTATTCTGTAACAATATTTTTATATCTCGCAAATGTGAGTTTCGAATTCACCTCTATCTCTATCTCTGTTTAACACGATACTATAGAGTGGGAAAGATAGCGGTGAATTCGAAACTCGCACTTGCGAGTTATACAAAGCACCGTTAGAGAAGCCGTGATCCTGAGCTCGAAAGGTCGGGTCCTGCGCATACGTAATTCAATGCATCTGAGTTCAATGCAAAGGAAGGAGGTCATTTAAACTAAATTATTGTAATCAAAGTTCGCAATAAAAACTGTTGTGATTTAGTTGTTAAAGAAAACCATAAACGGAATAAATTTTCTTCTTTTTAAAGTGCCCTCAGTAGATTCAAGGTCTGCAGCTGCTATATCACTACGGATTTCGAATATGTGAACATTATCTATGTCGTATCAATCATTAAATTCGATCAAAAAATACGTGTGGCAGCCGGGGACTGCCGCGGTAAAGCATAGCATTTTTTATCAACTTACGCTGTGTTGGAGTGGGGGGTGTTAGGTTTATTTTCGTTACGGAGCTTCGTGATTCGGTCGCTGCGCTCAAAGCCCGCGATAAAACTATGCAATAGCTTAAAAACAGCTGATGGACGTTCACTGCTAAACGAGTAGATCTTATGTTAATAGTTCTAAATACCTAAGTCTTGAGCCGCTATATCTAAGAACATGATTAATATTCTAAAAAAATCTATATTCTTTACCATATAAGTCTTTGTTCTCAAAGTAAACCTACTTTTTTGTTAAATAATGAATTTCGTCGTGTTAAATCTTGTCAGTCACAATACCTTGCCTTATTGTTTTATACAATTATTCTGGCGCGTGTTAGAATCTCATATGATCTCGTAAATATTCATAGCCTTTCTTTATTCTCTTTGAACAATTGCGTCAACAATTTACATAACACCTTTCGAAATTGGAACATTGAAACACAATTTACACATGTGATTAATTTACGCATAGGTAACACTTGTCTCGAACATTTATACTTTTTATGAAATATAAATATTTTCTTCTTTCAAAATATTAACTACAAATATTGGACATCTGAGATAAGGTTATACAGTCAGCTTTCGGCGACATCGACCCGTATCTCTACTTGCCCGGAAAATTCAATTTCGTTGTTGGAAAGTTTCCCTGTTTTACATGATGCGGATCACAAGATTTGCTGCAGGTTTAGAATGTTTGAATATTTTATACTATAAGTAGCTTCAGTACAATAAATGCTGGAATGCATAATGTGATCTTAGGTCATTCTCCCATGAGACTAATCGACTAGCGACTTGTGTTTTGTACGTGAAGGTAAGTTACATGTTAAGTTAAATTTGAATTTGTTATTAAGGAAGCGCGAGACCTTCTGACACAGGTTTTTACTTAAAAGAAGGTCTCAGCTACATCATTGATAGTAAAACTATAAATTATAAATTTTCATTTTATTTCATTTTATTATTGTTCGTCTATTAATAATTATAAAATTTCGCTATGTTCCACGACGCGATTACGTTGACTATCCGTTTGATTGACATTAAACGGATAGTCAACGCGTAAGCGATTGATCACACACTACCTACTGGATGTGCTGCCCCTGCATTCTGTAAATTAACAGCGATGTGGCATCGCTCATTTAAATGGCTATTTCGTTGTTAGTGAAATAAAGTTCAAATTCTAATAAAACTTGTTGTCGACGAGTGTAAAATAGAATCACACTCCTGGTCACACGCTATAAGCTAACATTCGGTTCTTAGCGACCGACGACAGTGACGCGACCACGACTCACTGCTTTGTATGAAATTACGACCACGTCGCGCGACTGAAGCAGTTGTACGTCCACCGATCACGCGACTTGATCGCTCCGGGAGCGCGACGCAGTGTCTTCACAACCGAACCATCGCTTCGGTAGATGATATGAAAGTGGATAGTTTAAAAAACTAAATTATTGATGTTTGCTAAGAAGTGTTTCCTCATGGTAATATTTTTGTTTAGAAATACAAACGTCTTTGTGTTCGAGGAGTATGATCGTCATTCTACATCAAAGGCTATTGTGTCGTCTTTATGGCGTGCAACGCGCCACTAAAGCTCTCTTTGTGGACACAAACGCCAGTCATTATGCTGTACAATGTACACGCCTTCCTAGTTTACCCTTCGAGCTCGATTTGTACAATTTTTACTTTATTAAAAGTGTAGTATCAAAGAGAAGGATACTTTTAGGTCTGAACGTCCGAGGACGAAAATGAAACCCTTATTTATTAAACTTTTCCTGTGATATTTAGCGATTGCACTATGCATCGCATATCCTGTTGGAATACATAATTGATGTTCGTTAGTCTTGCAAAACTCAAAAATTGTTTGACCGTTTTGAATATTTCGTTTTTATTTTGGTTGCTCTAACACTGGATGGTATAGCAAGTGAAAAATAGGAAAAGCTTAAAAACAAACGAAAAATCGATACAATCAATAATGGTAATTTTGTATGGGAAGAGCGGTTTTCAGCTTTTGTTTTATAAATTCATTGAAAATTGAATTTTTTTAGAAGGTCGATGCTCTTTAGTATGGTATTTTGGTTATATAGAAGGACAAAATTGTCAAGTAACCTATAAACATTGATATAAGTTAACATATTACATATGGATTATGTAATATGTTAACTTATATCAATGTTTATATTATATAATTAAATATAAATAATATTATATAATTAAAAAAAAACTGAGCTAAAATTTTATATTTTTTGTAGCTACGTTTGTCACTTAACCCCTTCTAAACGGAAGGACTGATTTGGTTGCGAGTGGTTTTCTGGATGGTTTAAAAATAAAATTACACCCACGGAAGTAAAGTTTTCAGTAATTAAAACCGATAGATGGCGACCTAATCGTGTTTTCATGGAAAAGCTGTTTTTACAAATTTAGGACAGCACACAGATAGTCTGTCGGGTCCACTAACATTATTATATTAACACACATGCCCACCTCATAAATCAATAACACGGATAGACCATGTTAATGTATGTAGATCATGTAAATACATTAATACACCGTATTTGCGAACTTTATCACAATTAATTAATTAGCTTTTCCACCGAAAATACACGACTTAAATTCTGTGTCCGTTATAAATGAATCTGATTAGCGCTTTCGGGTATTCATTTGCTTAATGTCGGAATAACCCCACCCTTGTTCGTTGTTCTTTAGATTTGTTCATTGAGAGACATTGTTAATTAATTATTTTAATTAGAAAAGACATTTTATGTTGTTACCTCTTAAACAGCTGTGTGTAACAAAAAGGATCAAAGGGGATAACCTTGGGCCCACTATTCAGAACGATACAGAAATGAAAAATGTACTAAAAATTTTGTATATTTTATTAGATGACTCCATTAGAATATTAGCCGAAATAATATACGCTAACGGGGAAAATAAGCTGATTTCATTATTTTCACATTAATGACTGATTGTCAGTTGTCTTTGCCAACGCGGGCTGTCAATGTCAAAGTCAATCAATGAATGAGATGTTAATGTCAAATAATTTGTCAAATGTTCTGTTTATTAAACTGAGAGTTTTCCTAGGGATTTGACATGATATATTTGACTTGTTGTGTTTTGACTAAATGTGTCAAGTTACTGTCAAATCCTGTTTAAAACTCTCGTCTATCAGTTTGACACTGATAATAATTAATACAATGAATTTTATGTCAAAGGGATACTAATTATTGCACACGTCTGCGAGAAGAGCCCGCAATAAACTCAAACCCATGAGGAGCGATTCCTTGCTAAAGTACTCAACTTCCCGATTTATTGCAATAATCGCCCGCGAATTTAAATTTCTGTTTCCTCTTCTATAAATTATACTTTTTTTGTTTCAGGTAAAAATGTTTAACATTTAAAAAAGATTGGCGGTACGTATTTGACGGTAGGTAACTAGTCACGGCCGAAGCCCCAAGTACCTATCGAACTCAAGACCTTTGTCTTGTAAATCCACCGCGCATACCACTGCGCCACGAAGTCTAAAACAGGTTTATGGGGTACGTAATTTGGAATTCTTTTATCAATTGAAAACTACGTTATTTGTGGCTGTGGTATTTGAGGCTTTAACCTCGTATTTTCAAGGGAACTGGAACTACGCGGGTGAAACCGTGCGGCGTCTGCAGTAAATGATAAATATATGGATGTTGGGTGGTTTTTAAATTACTCGTAAAATACAAACGATAGATACTAGTATAGGTATCTACGATTGAATGTAATAAAGTATAATTATAATGCTGTTAGTGCAATAACCATAATTTATTGAAATACTCGTACATATTTCGAATTTCAAATTAATTAATATGTCGGGAAAATGTGAGCAGAATTCCCCGCTCAGTGGCCATTCGTTTGAATCGACAAACCATTAAATGGCTCATGGCTGTGTTAGAACATCCTTAATTTATTTATGAACACCATTAAGGAAATATAAATGCTTTTAAAATATTGACTTTTTCATAAATTTCATGTTAAATAGAGGTTTTACAAGAAATAATGATTAAACAATAATAAAGCTTGTTTTGACGACCTCTCTGGTGTAGTGGTTTCCTGTTGTAGGTATTAGGCCGTGGCTAGGTTACCACCACGCCCAATGACGTACCGCCAAGCGATTTCGCGTTCCGGTACGAAACCGTCAAAGGTACGGGTAGAATAAACTTGTGAATCTTCCAAGTAAGCCCGCTTACATCTTAGACTGCACAAATCAAGAGGATAGTTGTCATTGTGTTTTAAAAGTTAAAACATAAAACTACTATACTACAGCCTTTCTTGATGAATACTGTTTACAAACAAACAAATTAAAAATGAGGGTATAAATCACTAGTCATTTCACACCTAATAATAATTATAATTAACTTCTTCTTAAATTAATGAAAATAAATTTGATTAATAAGCTTAAAACAATTAGATATGGTTAATGTAATTTATATAACCATTTATACACAAACCATACATAATTTAAAATAAATAAGTTCATAATGACATGCCTCTTCTACCTTCATTTCTAATTTTTTTGTTGGTAAACAGTACTCATCAAGAAATGCTGTAGTAATAGGATATTAGCAAAATTCCCAGTTTCTTGTAACTTGCTTTCTAAATCTATACTAATATTATAATCTATACTAATATTATAAAGCTGAAGAGTTTGTTTGTTTGTTTGTTTGATTGAACGCGCTAATCTCAGGAACTACTGGTCCGATTTGAAAAATTCTTTCAGTGTTAGATAGCCCATTTATCGACGAAGGCTATAGGCTATATATTATCCCCGTATTCCTACGGGAACGTGAACCACGCGGGTGAAACCGCGCGGCATCAGCTAGTGTTACATATTTATGCGGGTAAGCTTAGAATAACCTTGTTTAGAAAATAAAACCCATCATCAAACTCTTTTGACTTAATAAAAAAAATTAAAAAGCAAAAGTTTGTAGCGTCACGGCCGCTAGGTTTTGGAGTACCAGTGACCTCGTTACGTGCAAAGTTTTGGGCTTATTGTGCGGTTTTGAGACTATATTTTTGCATGCGGAAGTTAAATGAGGTTTTATGGGCCTTAGGAAAAAACAACTGCGAATAATTCTTTGTTTAATTGCCTTTAAAAACGGTTAGATTGTACGGATGCGTATTATCAAGTTATCATCACTATCAGCCTATTATAACGGCGCACTACATGGACAGGCGTTGCTTAGATATTCTGGCAAGTTTGTTGATGACACTCTCATGATATATGCGAGCGCCGGGGGGAAAGACGTCGCGGGTGTGAAATCATCGCTACACGCCCCCCGGCCCGCGCGAACCTTCTGGAGTGTTACGTACGAAGTTTGCACCACGTACCAATGGAGGTTAAATTCTTAAAAGACTTCTATCTGGAACGACAGTTTAACGTGATTTTCGTGGTACGGGCACAGAACGCAAAATTTCATAGTAGCTCGACCCAGGAGTCGAACCCAGGACTTAATGATCCGAATCCATATAGACTAAACACTTGACCAACACGGCAGAGAGCGTAATAGACACATCAAACTAATAAAGACAAAAGTAGAATATACCTACACCGGTACAATCATTTATGTTGACATACTCATATGTGTTACAAAGAAAGGTAAGGCTACGTTCACACTGCAGTGTCCTGCATACCTACCATCAACTATAATAGAGACTCAACTGCAGACCTAGACTGCCCCTTATGATAAACTAACAATTTAAAGTTAAAACCAAAATTAATTCAAAGTTCGCGCTTTTCTCTTGACTATTTGTAGCGTTGTCTTCCTCAAACATATTGCTATTCAACCGCAGATCAAAGACAAACGCCGATCATTCATTCACAATAGACGATTCAAATGCTATTCAGTTTAGGAGAAGTCATGGTACGAATTAAAAGCGATTCAATATAGGCACCGAAGTTGAATAGCGTCGGATTTGGATCGCTAGGTTAAAGTTGATAGTAGCCCTCCTATACGTGTATTGCGGTGTTCGATTTTAAACATACAATAAGTCGGATTTATAGAGTAGACATCTATGTGTCGCTATTTAAACTTAAACCGAATATTTAATTCGGTTTGTTTGGCAGTTCGGTGAGTATTCGTTTAAACGTATTTAAGTTGTACATGGTAGCGTATACTGTATACGCTACTATGTACAACTTATATACATTTTGGTAGTCCTTGCCACCTTTCTACGTGGGTTAAATTTGTACGTAAATTCGAAAATTTGACTTCATGGGACCGAAGACCTAAAAGTATACGGTTTACAGACAGACCACGTAAAAGACAATTCTGTGTGAAGCTACCCTTACTCATACACGTGTCGCGACGCACTGGCATCATTTTCCTGATATATCGCGCCCCATTGTCACTCTGATGCCACAATAAGCCTCTTTGAACGCGGGAAGTGCTTCCGAGGCAATACAGATTGGCCGATTTCCGTTCAAACCTACGCTACGCATCGTTTGTAAGAATTGTATTACGATTTTCTTTTTTTTTCCGGAACATGTAAGTAATTTTATACATTTTGAAGGTCAAAGGTACGCCGTACTTACGTGTAAACATGTAATCAAAAGAGTTGGTCAATAAGAACTCATAGGTAATGGAGTAAGTAGCGAATTGTTTCAGGGCACGTAGCCATGTGGCACGCCGATTCTCTTTCTACAAACGCTAACGCTTCGAAAACTAATAAAATGTATGGGAATGACAGATCCGATCGACAACTTGATCACGTGACTTGTTGATAGTAGGTCTTTGACGGTACGGTGGTACCTAGCCACGGCCGATGCCACCAGTTTATACCAAATTTCATAACTATATCTAAATTGACTCAAGTCTAGTTTGGTAAGATAAGCTTACGGAATTTAATTTGTAAACCAATTTTCGTATAGATTTTGAGTTGTTAAGTAGACAAAAGTGGCATCAAATGGTTCTGTAAAGACCATTGTCGATTGTCCGATCATACCGTTACCGTAATCTAGAATTGAGCAGTAAAGTGTGGCATGGTGTTGTCTTTTTTTTTCATTTCTTTCTTTATTTAAGGAAATTAATTTCGCTGGTGTTTAGTGAGCGTGAAGCGATGCAGCCGGCCACATGTGTCTCGAGTGGAAAAATGTAGTGTGGAGAAACGCGCGCGGCTTGCACGGTCTGCTGCGCACTTTTTACTGCGTTGTGTTGAGGATAGCTGCGAACGTCTTATCTCGTCATCTGCCTATACTACACAGTTCTAATTCAAAATTCATTTACATATTTAATAAAAATAATAATAATAAACGTTTTATTTAGCGTACCTACACAAAAAACAAATATATGAAATGAAATAAAAAACGCAAGACTCGGTTAAAATAAAACACAGATTAACAATTTAAGAAAGGAAAGGGCTCCTTGGATGGTTCCTCAGAGCTTGGCTCCGGTCTCTTCGTCCATGCTAATTCGATTCATATTCCAATTAATCTAACTTATATACTACTATATATATTACATCAGCTAAAAAGGTTAGTAATGCTACAGTGTTTGCTGCAGGGCTAGTATTCTGCAACCTTTGAGGGCGTTGCGAATCAATTTCAAGTAAAGTTAATTTTCAAGCACCTTTAAAACACCAGTTTATGAAAAAAACCTGGTAGAGTTTGTTGTGGATTTTTTCGGTACAAGGCGTGCTTGGAACCCTCGTAACTTCAATGTTAAGTTTAAAATAATGACATAACATAACCAAGTCTAAACCAAGCTAAGCTAAGTAAAGCACGTAAACTAAGCTTATCTTCTTTGAACATTGACTTTATGTTTTGATGGTTATACTGTTGAAAACCTAAAATTAAATTTACTAGGGTTCCAAACACGCCTTGATCCGAGAAGAGCCCACACAAACTTAGGTACGAGTATCTAAAAGTAAAATTAATTTTGTAACATTTCTGATGAGCATAATTTCTCATGGGATAGTCTAACAATGCTAAAGTTCACGTGTAATCTACTGGTACTTTATAAGGTTTTCAACCCTCGATCTTAAATGAGGAGTGTTATTAAGTTTACGGTATATGTCTCTTTGTGGCATTGTAGCTCCCGAAAGATGGATCGATTTAAACATGATTTTATTTTCAATACTTAACTGATTTTTGAGAGATAGTTCTTAGCCATGCCACAGAATACGTCATATTGCAGATATGTTTTTAATTTATTTAATCTCCTTCTCTCATTAGTTAATTAAAAAATCTAAAAAAAAATAGTGCTAGAGTCTGGCTAATAAAAGTAGAGACAGAAATCGAAATTTTTTTATAAATTTAAAAAAATCATTTAAAATAATTAAAAAAGACATGCGTTTACATAATGTGTTTAAATTATTTTTTTTTGTTTGTGAATACATTACTACCTATAAGTATTAAACTCAGTTATTCCAATATTTGCACTATAATTTTCAGAATTTACTCCTTTTTTTTATTTGGCGGGCTATTTCAGTCTCTACTTTCATTAGCCAAACTCTAGTAGTAAATAGTTTATAGACTATACCCAAAAGAATTGAAAAAGTTAAGTAATATTATTTATATACCCTCATCAGTTATTTAGTCGTCTAATATGTCAGATAAAAGCTTATTATATGCTTAATTTAACTGTTATAGGTTAACCTTTGATCAAGTTCATGGTTTTCTAGATTTTGTATGAAAAATGTGTTTGTTTGTATGAAAAATTTGCTATGTGTCACTGTGAACATTACTCGTATCTATCATTTATTTCATAGCACTAATGAATAACATATGAGATTATATTTCTAATGCCGGCTCTTAGACCAAAATGTACAAGTACATACAATGAAAATTGGATAAGCCGCCAACCTGATGATATCAGAAATTCAATTATGTATCACGAGACTAATTCCTGACAGCGGCGTCGTAACACTAGCTAGATTACCTTACAAACGTAAACCCAAGTATAAATGAGATTATTTTTCCAAGAATACTTGTGGTTTGTGGAGGATCCAGCTACAGCTGAGTAAAAATTCCTGGAGCGCCATATCTATACCAATATTATAAAGAGGAAAACTCTGTTTGTATGTATGTTTGTTTGTTTGTTTATAATGAATAGGCTCAAAAACTACTGGACCGATTTTAAAAATTCTTTTACCATTCGAAAGCTACATTATCCACAAGTAACATAGGCTAAATTTTATTAAGGAAAAAAATAGGGTTCCGTAGGATATTTGGGTTTTTGGACACAAGGTGTAAAAAATTAACCAGAAAAGATGTATAAGATTAGGGTAGGGGTAGCGTAGGGGTAGCGTAGGGGTAGGGTAGGGGTAGGGTAGGGGTAGGTAGGGATAGGGTAGGATAGGGGTACTTGAAAGTTTACATCGAGTTTCACGCGGACGCGTGCCGCACGTAGCCTCCTGCACCCTGTGCTAGCGTCTCATCTGCCTCTCCGTGCGAAGCTGGGCGTCTACAAGGCGTACATCCGCACGCGCCTCACATACGCTGCCCCGGCGTGGTACGCGCTGGTCTGCGAGTCGGGTCGCAAGTCGCTGCGAGCGCAGCAATCTTTAGCGCTGCGCACAATTACAGCCGCCCCACGCTACGTACGCAACCAGGTCATCTCCAGAGACCTGAACATCGAGAGCCTGGACGATCACATTCGCCGCCTGAGCACCTCAATGTTCGCACGCGCCGACGGAGCGCAATCCCAGCACCTGCGAGGGATCGCGCCATACCATCGACGACCATCGGACGTACGAGGCCTGCCACGAGACCTGATCTCATGAACCCCCCAGACACGACCGCTCCCTCGCTGCTGGCTGACGGGCGCACTCCAGCACACATCTGGTGGGCTCCACCTCGCCGAGCAGTGAGAGAAGCCCCACACAGAAGACCATCACGCCGCAGCTCCGCAGATCGCCGGCGACCTGCGCAGGCTCGATCGCAGCGCGGCGTAACACACCGGATATGACACATCCATTCTGGCACCATGGACCGCGACAGTGGTCCCACCCAGTGACCCGCCTGTAGTCGCAGGCGGCGTTTGCAACCACCGTAAGAGGCCATCGCCGAGCCGGTAACCCCGAGACCCGTGAGGGTCTGCGTGGATGATCTCTCGTCGACGCGGACGAAGTCGCGGGCGTCTGCTAGTTTAAAATACAGAGCAAACCAGACACTATTACGTTTGTATCCGGCACCACGTTGTATACAAACTCCTTATGTAACATGATATTGCTTCTAAATGGCACAGTAAGCTGCACCATTACTTGTATATATACTCGCATGTATTTTACATAAATGCTACATCCGTAGTAAGTTGTCATTTCAAGCTTTTTACGTAATTTTTGTCTGTGTAAACAATTATATCTGCTTATTACTATTCAATCTATAGTTCTGTACTGTCTATACTAATTTTATAATGAGGTAAAATTTGTAATCTCTGGATCTACTGAACCTATTTTGGAAACTCCTTTACCAATGGAAAGCCACATTATTCGTGGGTATTATAAGTTATATTTTATTTGAGCAATCCCTCAGGAACTCGAACTACGCGGATAAAACGATCGGGGCATCTGCTGATAATTATAAAGTCAATGCATTGATTCTTTTTATCAGTGGGACCTCTTCTAGACATGGCCAGCGATCCTAAAACCTGCTATCTTTCAAAGCCACCAAGGTCCTCCATAATTGTCTACATTTACCTATAGTGGGAGCATGCATGCATACTTTCAGTCTACCTAAAATGAGGTATGTCTGGCTGTTGTAGTTGTTAAAACGATAGTAATTAAAATTCTCGCTCTGCAAGTGGATGAATGTAATGAAATGTTATCTGACGTTTTGTATTCTAAATGCATGTTTTAGATAGCTATGAATTAAATTCATACTTGGGAGCGGAATAATAAATTCATTACCTGCCACTTCCCCGTGCGTCTCTAATTTGACTTGTTAATTACTTTCGAAGTAGGCTCATGACTGACTAAAGTGAACATCACTTTGGTCGTAACAATAAAATTACTGTAAATTATACTTTGATGTTTATTATTAGTGCGAAATTAGTAAAAATATGTTTTTCCATAGGGAATTTACGAGCTTAACCCACCATGCTTATCTAATGCCGATTAGTATACTTGTGGCGATAATGTACTACTCTACGATAGTACTATCAGATTTTAATAATAATGACCGATGAACGAGATTACCGCCATGTGGAATGTTGACTCAGCTGTTATTGTTTCGAAAGGCTTATAGCAAAAAGCTTCGGCTTTACTGTTGGATAAAGGGTCGGATACAGAAGGCAGTGATTCGAATTGTGACGAGGTTCCTCACTTTAGAGCCTTGACCATCGGTTGCTTGGGCAAAATGTTGAGCACCGTGAGGGCTGGTTTTTTTTTATAGTTTTTTCCCAAATAAATGAGAGACAAAAAAATACCGATGAAAATAAATGAGACGGTTTAACGTGCTTTCTGAGGCTCGGAGGATACCACCAAGAACTTGTCAAATCTGGACTATTTTCTAACCTGATCCAAAATATACCCAGAACCTTTGCAATAATACTTAACTGGCGGACGTGGAAATCAATGTAAATTTTCAATCCCTATTTCACCACTTAAGGGGTTTTTTGAAATTTAAAAATTCTTGTATTACATTCTATTTCGTATATTTTTTATGATTTATGAACAAATTTTTAAAATTGTAACTTCAACAATGAAGGACTTTCCATACAAACTTTCACCCCACTTTTATTTTTATTTTAGGTCATAAAGTAGCCGTCTGTTGTGCTCCAAGGTCCCCTTTACCATTATACCAAAATTCATCTTGATCTGTTCAGCCGTTTAGCAGTGTAAAGGTAACAGACAGACTTACTTTCGCATTTATAATTATAGTATATCGCATTAGTATAGATTAAACTAGCGGATGCCCGCGACTTCGTCCGCGTGAAACTCGATGTAAACTTTCAACTACCGCTACCCTACCCCTACCCTATAAAATATAAGGGTTGATCGTAGAGGGGTGAAAATTTAGGGTTGTATGTATTTTTGTATGCTGTGTCATAAAAAAATAAAAACAAAAAATTTTGCCCAAAAAATAAAAAAAAAAATTTAGGGGTGGACTACCCTTAACATTTAGGGGTTTGAAAAATAGATGTTGGCCGATTCTCAGACCTACTAAATATGCACAAAAAATTTCATCAAAATCGGTCGAGCCGTTTCGGAGGAGTTCAATGTCGAACACCGCGACACGAGAATTTTATATATTAGATAATACCAATACTGTTACAGAAGGTCTAGCTCCAAGTATTCGCCTCTTACACAGAGAAACTTATTCATCCGCAATGCAACTAATATTTAATGAGAGAAAATATTATAGTTGTATTGGATTCAGTTGCGCAAAGCTTTCTGACATGGCGCTCATATTTTGCAGTGTTGTATTTTTCGAATTTCAATCTACAACATTGTTAAATATTTACGGTACATTGTTTATACCAAACATTTCTAGCCAACAAAAATTTCATTGGACGCGAGCAATTACAAAAATTAAAAGAAAATGCACGAAATATAATCCGAAGAAGAAGAAGAAGAAATGCTTTAATGCACACAAAAATACAAAAATAAATAAAAATCATTAAAAAATTAAAATAAGAGTTAGTTTGCAAAGGCGGCCTTATTCTCTATTCTCTATAATCTCTAATACAATCCGAGTAACTAGCAAACTTATAAAAGGTTTCGAACTCGAAAAAATCTGTGCGAAAGTTATAAAGTCTCCTAATAAGAAAGTAAACGTTAAGCTAAAGATAGGATTTATAGGTTATCCCGAAAAGTTTGTCCGTGGAGTTTCACCACACTGCATTTTAGGCAAGCGTGGTAGGATCCCTTAGCTTATTAGTTAGGGTGTGGTCACATAAGACGATATCCTTAGCGTAGTGAAGAATCAACCAAAGAATTACCACTTTGATGTTATTCCAGATTGGGTCGACTTGGAATTTTATTGGGATTCAAATTCAAAGTCCCAAACTTTTCAAAAGTCAACTCTGTCAGTGATTAAAAATGGAAACACGATTTACGTAAAAGTGGATTCTGTCAATAAAAGCTGACAAGAACCTCAGCAGAGAAGAGTCTTTATGAAAGAGATTTTATGAGACTTGAGACAACTTTTAGAACACCAAAGTAAAGGTGTATACGAATTTGCAGCTAATTATCTCTCATTCTGGAGGTAATTTATTTAGTTTCCTTATTTGACTGGGCTGGGTTGCGTTTCAGGCGCATTGATTTGAAATATCTCTGACACGACGCGTCTATTTATTAATTCATATGCAATCAATATAAGTATTTAATATTTAACGATTTTATAAAAAACCCCATGCAAACGTAACACATTCCGTATAGACGAGCTATCTCAATAATAAGCGAGTAATGAATGTAATAAAAAGCTGTTAACGGCGCGCCGCTGGCTCCAGTTAGGATTCGCTCCAGTTGCGTTCGTACCGCTCATATCGAGCTAATCGCATCTCGGCTATATAAAACCTAGTGCACAATTATGCTTTATTGTGGACTGCTGACGCCCCGCGGTTTCACCTGCGTAGTTCCCGTTCCCGGAAAGAATTTTCAAAATCGGTTCAGTAGACAGAGAGAGTACCCCCTACAATACCATAAACTTTATTAATATTAGTAGATATAGAAAGAAATATATCCATTGATCATCACAGATGTTAATGACTCCGAGTATTATGTACCATAAAATAATTTGATATATTACAGTTCGTTGCATGTAGGATGGTGCGAGTGACGGTTCGTTTCACTCTTGAAAGTTTGCCGCGATCCACGATAATAGTACGTATTATGAACATCATATAGGCGACTGTCACCGTACCCATGCTATCTGTCAAACACCTTAGGGACGAAAGTGGTCAAATGAAAGTCCATCGTCCGTCATTGTCCGTTAATCCGTCCTAGTCAAGTCATGTCATGCTCTTAGAAGGCAACTGTATACTGATGAGTATAAGGTTATATATGGTAGGTTCTGATGAGTTCACTGAGAAAATCGAATTAATCACTTAAAACACTTATTCAACCTTCGCTTCACTTGTGCATTACAGAACTATGTTGAATAAAATGCAAAATACTTTAAGAAATGCAGCATATCAATGGAATTGAAACGAGAGCTACTCGTATGTACATGTAGTTCCTTCGATTTTTCCGCCAAAGTCCTCTGTACCGTTTTTCAGAAGCAGTTAGGTGTTAACCCGTATGTGCCTGAAATGTCACATGCGACATTCAGTTCCAACTACGGGTTTTTGAGCCTCAATAGCTCAACGGTAAGAGCGGCCGACATCGTCACCAAGGAGTGGTGGTTCGATCTCCCTGTTGGTCTATTGTCGTAACCACTCCTAATACAGTCATGCCCGACTAGTTGAAGGGGAATGGGAATATTGGTCATATTTATAAGATATGGTAAATATTATTTAAAAAAAACTAATGCATTGCTACTTAGCAGACTAAATAAACATAGTGATTGTACAGTACTGTGTACACAGCATAAGATCTCTTTATGTATACAGGTACGTATTGATTCGTTACGAGATCTCGTAAATTGCGAAGTGACAGCTTTATATCCCCTCGGGTAGTAAAATAAGTGTCCGATCCACTTAAAAACATTACTAATGTATCGTGACGACAGTAAAACGCAGTGAAGTTGTCATCAAAACATTAAACTTCACACGCACTCTACAGTTATCATAAACTAGTAGAACCTACGTGGTTTCATCTGCGTAGTTTTGATTTCAGTGGTGACATAAAATACGGGGGTGATATAAAGCTGTTACTCATAGATAATTTAGCTTTCCATTGGTAAAGAAATTTAAAATAGGCTCAGTAGTTTCTATAATTATCCTCCTCCTAATAAAACTAGTTTATGTACTTATAAATTATATGATATCAGAGAAGTAGTTGTACCTACTGTCTGAGTTTCTGTCATGTCAGGATAAAAACGCCTTTGCCGAATGGCAAACGAATCAGCAGAAAATAAGTAAGATGCAAATACAGGAAATAAGTAAGAAGTAAATAGAATAATGAGCCGTGATAGTCCAGTGGATATGACCTCTGCCTCCGATTCCGGAGAGTGTCAGTTCGAATCCAGTCCGGGGCATGCACCTCCAACTTTTCACTTATGTGCATTAAAAGAAATTAAATATTACTTGTCCCAAACGATGAAGGAAAAACATCGTGAGAAACCTGCATACCATAGAATTTTCTCAATTCTCTGCGTGTGTGAAGTCTGCCAATCCGCATTGGGCCAGCGTGGTGGACTATTGGCCTAACCCCTCTCATTCTGAGAGGAGACTCGAGCTCAGCAATAAGCCTAATATGGGTTGATAATGGTGAAAATACTAAAATAGAATAAGTTTTTTAAGTTTTATTTTTCTTTTAAAATAAAAAAAATGTTATTAACTTATTAGTTAAAATTATCAATACTAATAATATTTTTATTACTAGATTAGAATGCAAAAAAATCTTATTTATCTACTAGTGCAAATGGAAATATGCCAAGCCAGACGTAAAATACTGTATTTCGACCACGGTCGCTAATCTCAGGATTAGCTACGCAAAAGTGTACGTAAACACAGATGTACCTACATTTTCATCCTTCATTCTCATTTTCCGTTAGGACGGGCACACTGACACGACCAACAGCCAAACTTAAAGTATAAATGAAAGTTATGTACTTAAAGGTGAAAATAAATATATCTTTTTGATACGGCACTTTGGGTGAAGTTAGAATAGACCTTAGATTATGATACAGATTAACATCAAGGCAGTGACAGTTTGTAAGGTAAACATGCTTTACAAAGATAAATTATTTTTTTAAGATAAGTAGGAATCTAGGAATCTCTCTCGCAGGAATTATACCAAAAGCAAAAAAAAATCCTTATGTTAAATGAAAATTCAATGATTTTCGAAATTTTCGATTTATGAATTTTTCGCCTATATTTACCAAGGACCTCTTATAATTCATTTTTCTTAATTTTCAGTGTTACGTGTATTAGGAGATCGTAAAGTTTTCGTGGCAGATTGAACTTTTAATTCTTGCTGAGTCGTTAAAATCTCTGTGGACCATTAAATAGTCCCACCTAAAGACAGACCTTCGAATTTTAACGACGTAACTTGGAGTCCCAGTTTTAAGTTGATTCAATTTATTTTATTTGAAAGGGGATTGTTAACCCAAACGTTTTAATTTCCCGCCCGCTACTGCCCAAGATTTCCAATTTCCCATAGGACTAAAGTTCTTCTCGCGATGAAAATTTATTGGTCACAGATAGACAATAATCTGAACTAATCTTAATATATAAATGCGAAAGGTCATCACGAATTTCTAGTATTATAATAAATGCAAAAGTAAGTAGCTATGTCTGTCTGTCTATCGGTTTGTCTGTTACCTTTTTACGGCTAAACCGCTGAACAAATTATTAAAATTTTATCCCGAAAAAGTGCATAGTTCCTGCGGGATTTGCGAAAATAGAAAATGCAAAGTCGCGGGTGTCCGCTAGTGCGTTGTAATTATGTATTTCAGGACACAGTGCATAGACCGTTTTTGTGGCTATTAGGCTTGAACTTAACTACAGTTATGTCATATAAAGGGTTTAAGTTAGGACGTGATTGCAGCAGACTCTTTACAACAAAGATCGTTTGGGGAAGTACTGCTGCAAAACATATCTAAACTAATAAAAAGGGGAGAATTTGATTTTTTATTTGTTGCGATTTCATTCGAAAAATACTCGACCGATTTACAAAAAAATAGACACCTTCAGAAAGCTACATCTTCATCGAGTAACATAGAGTATATTTTGTCTCCATATTCCTAAGAGAAGCGGGAAATACACGGGTGAAATTATAGGACGTCTGCTTATATGTAGGTACGTTGTATTTTCAAAATAGCTTTCAATATTTGGTGAGTGTGCTCAGGAACTTCATCTAGTTCCTCCTTCTCTTTTCTACCACAGAAAAGCAAGACGTCGAAAACGGTGGCATCCATATATTGTGGACATCCAGGCAACTCGTACGAAACGGTCTGTATCTACATTTGTAATTTCTACTTCGTACAGCGTAATTTTGGAATGCCCTTCCGGCGTTTGTGTTTCCTGACACTTATAATTTAAACACCTTCAAAGCAAGAGTGAATAGGCATCTTCTAGGTAAGCGCTCTCCAACTTAGACCGCATTAATGCTTGCCATCGGGCTTAATTGTAGTCAAGCGCAAGCCTATATTGCGTAAAAAAAACTATTTTTAATTAAATACTAGTTTGTGTCACTGGTCGTGACTTTCATCTTAGCAAACATAAACGAAAATTCAATTAATTTATGGAACAAAGCATTAACAAAACTGTCACCAAATCGTAACTTATAGTCGTTCTTTAGCAGCGAGAAAATAAACAAATAGTTTTCCACAGTAGAATGCGCTGTACGAATTTCACAAGCAGTATTTATGTGAAGACGTGTACATATGTGTACAAACTTATATATCTGGTGGAAAATCTTTTTCGCGAAGACATATTACGTTCAATGTGTGCCAACGCCATCCGTTACAGTTTCGAAAGTTGTGGTGCGTCGTAATAAGTGGTCTATGTTTTACTGACGTTTAAGTTAACACTGACTTAGTAAAGTTCATTATTGTAGTTGAAGCATTGCTGTGAAGTGTGAAGTCAAGCTGAGTTAGTTCGTGAACTGTTGCTATGATAGCATAACACCTTTTAACATTTAACATTTGACGGCCTCCGTGGCGCAGTGGTATGCGCGGTGGATTTACAAGACGGAGGTCCTGGGTTCGATCCCTGGGAGATTTTTTTAATTTGTCCAGGTCTGGCTGGTGGGAGGCTTCGGCCGTGGCTAGTTACCACCCTACCGGCAAAGACGTACCGCCAAGCGATTTAGCGTTCCGGTACGATGCCATGTAAAAACCGAAAGAGGTGTGGATTTTCATCCTCCTCCTAACAAGTTAGCCCGATTCCATCTTAGACTGCATCATCACTTACCATCAGGTGAGATTGTAGTCAAGGGCTAACTTGTAAAGAATAAAAAAAAACACACACTTTCCATTAAATTTTGTCATTTCAACTGCTTATCTTATGATTATAAAAACCAAATATCACCTGCTTATTATCCAGTGAAAGATAAATCGAAAACGATGGCCGGGTCGTAGACGTACATCTTGGCTCAAAAACTTACGCCAATGGTTTAATATGGGTACCAGTAACAAAGTGAAATTAGCCTTAATGATTGCTGACCTCCGATAGGAGATGGCACTGTCAGAAGAAGACGATCTTATGATTCAATGTAAATTCTTTTGTTATTTAGGTGTCAGGAACACATTTTAATAAGTAACCATATTTTGTGACGAAGTTTTTGAAAATAATGTACTGATATTTTACATATCATGTTTTTAAGCTAGATGTACAACTTTGCTCAGTACATTTTTTTTGACAATGACAAGCATCGCCCTCTTTTGCCCGACGGTTTGCGCTGTGCAAAGCGGTTTAAGTGATATTAAATATTAGCGTGATAATAATAAAAGGTTAATAAGAAATAAAAGGATTTTATTATAAGAAAAACCACAATAATACAGTTTGAATAGAAAGAAATACGTTTACAAATGCACATTAAAATAAAGTTTGTAATAAGAAAGTATCAGGGGCGAAGAGTTCATGCAAGCCGATTCACCCCGGGTTACGTTTAAAATCCATGTATTTTCATTGTTGTATTGTATGTAATATGTTATTTGAGAAACCGGAGTTTGTATCACGCTATATTAAAAAATTTAGAGACCCCTGCCTCCAATTTCGGAGGGTGTGGGTTCGAATCCCGTCCGGGGCATGCACCTCCATCTTTTCATTTGTGTGCATTTTAATAAATTAAATATCACGTGTCTCAAACGGTGAAGGAAAAACAACGTGAGGAAACCTGCATACCAGAGCATTTTCTTAATTCTCTGCATGTGTGAAGTCTGCCAATCCGCATTGGGCCAGCGTGGTGGACTATTGGCCTAACCCCTCTCATTCTGAGAGGAGACTCGAGCTCAGCAGTGAGCTGAATATGGGTTGATAATGATGATGATGATGATATGAATTTACTTTTCTTTTAGACGGCTTCCCTTCATCTAAATTCCATCCTTCGCCACTGGAAAATATGGTTACATTCAAGAAATTCTCCACCCGTCCCGCGGCTGTGGAGTGAAGAGCTACTCCACGGCAGATTACACTCGAGCGCTCTCGTTATGAAACACTTTTCCCAACGTCTTGTAATGTTGTGGCAAACTTTGCGTTCTTCATCTTTGAACTTTCTTTGGGATAACATCTTTAATTTTTGAGGAACTCTTGATTAGCTCAAACTTTGTAGATTGTAGATATATTACAGTATAATTTAACCAACGTTCATAAACATATACTTAATGGGACTAAAATATGGATATATAACATTTTTGTACTGCGTAGCGCAGTGTTGATCGACTCTTCACGTCACAGTAAACTTTACTCTGACTTGGTGGACTGACGAGTGGGACGACTGACAGCCGATGAATGCTGAAGGCCCGATACTGGAGTTCGGACTTCGAAGTCCAAACAAGAAGCCTCTGTCTAGCAGTAAACGTTAACTGGCTGATGATATTTTTATAGAAAATTAAGGAAACTTAAAGGAGAAGAAAATCATAAATATCTATATTTGAAAAGTTTTAAATAAGAATTTTTTTTATCATTTATTTATATGTCCTTTTTTAATTTTTAGCAATGTTAATACAAAACAAAAAATCAATACAAATACAAAATATAATACAAACATTACGCGCCGTCTCAAGAATCACTGCCTTCTGTTTTCGACCCTTGACCCAGCAGTTAATCGAAAGCTTTTTAAGGTGTTGGTCAATTTAATTTAATTGTACAGCCATTTAAACCATTTAAACCCTATTCCTGTAAAAGAGAAAAGGAAGAAGTTCCGTTTTTATAGAGGGTTCTATTGTATCATAGAAGAACATTTATGCTTCTACCTATATAAAATATCGTAAAATGAAAAAAGCTTGTAATAAAATATCAATATTAGTTCAAAAAAAGGATATACAAATATGAATTTATTTGTGATCCCTTGTCATAGAAGTTATCTAGTTTTGACACCGTGAAAAATGAATTTGGCCCCAAACTATTTGTAATTTCGCTCAAGCGGATACACTTTTTTGTCCCCCGGCACGAAAATTTATAGTTGCTGTCAAGTTAGCGAATAGATATTTGTTATTTCATAAGTAACTGACTGCTTTTGTCCAATTCGGATAATATGCAATATTTAGAGCCTCAAAAGCTCAACGGTAAGAGCGGTTGGACTCATCACCGAGGGGTGGTGGTTCGATCCCCGCCCCGTTGGTCTATTGTCGTACCCACTCCTAATACAGTCTTTCCCGACTAGTTGGAGGAAAATGGGAATATTGGTCATATTAAAAAAAATATGCATTCGTTTATATGCAATAGTTTCAGCTTACTCGAATAAATTCAAACTAACCTTATTAAGAAATACTTACAAAGAAGTCTATGAATTTGTGAGGTAGTAGGGGGTTATCTCTCGATCTACTGAACCGATTTAGATTTTTTTCCACCAATAGAAAGCCACGTTATTTGTGAGTGTCACGGGTTATATTTTATTCCCGTTCTTGCTAGTTCACAATGTTCTCAGAGGCGTCTGAAGTCTACCTAGCCGCACGTCAGATGTAGGACTTTTCCTCCGAGAAGAAATTCGTGTAATGAATAATAATGGGTTGATAAGACGACGATGAGTTAATTATACTCATCGTGTTAACTATTCAATCAATAAATAACATAACTATCTCATAGAATGTACAAACACTTCTGAATCAGGTTTCATAAAAACCACGATATTATGATAACACAATGCTATTCATACACAATGTAATGCGAATACAGTCCTTATTGCTATTGTATGTTGGGTTCATTTTTCCTTGAATTAAAATATCACATACACGTTGTGTACTCTCCCCTTATATCAGTAATTACCAACGTTGAATGGTTGATTGATATCGAGTAGAAAAAGCTAACGCTTCTAACATTCCGTTGACTCGCGCTGTGGAAAATTCTATTTAATTTAGTTCTGATCCACTTAATAATTCCTGGAGTGTACTTTGCTAGTGTTTGTTGTAAAAGTTTGTCTTTGTTGTAATATTGAGTTAGAGCTTTTGAGATCGCGGCAGAAATAACATCATACAGCAAACAGCGGCTTCTATAAAGCCAACATATATTTTTTTACATCTAAAAGTTGTAATTCAACATTTCCGTAGATACTTCGGTTTGAGGATGAAATGTGCGTAGATGGTTTTTCATCGGATCAAGGTGAAGTCGCATGGATTTGTCGGTATTTGGCGCAAACTGAAATGCAAAAAGTACCGCCTCAATTTGCAAAAATAAAGAATTAGATTTAAACACAATTTTGTGCAGTTTTTAAGATTGGTAGTTAATTTACTGAATTCACTGAAAATGTGCATTTTAACAACGAAAACTTTATTTTTATGAAGCATATTATATGAATACATTCATACTCATATTATACAAGACACGCAGAAAAAGATAACCCTTCCTTGCAATGACCTAGAGATTCTGAGAGATAACTGACAGGTTATATAATAAGGCCTATGCAACCTACAACTATTCTCGTAGCACTCTCGCAAAATTCGTAGCGTACACAAAATAGTACACGTTATCTACAGTATGATATTTTTATTAAATAAAAAAAAATACATATTCATTTTATTTGTTTGTTTTTAAGGGATACGATTATTTATTTTATATTATTGGATTTTCTAATTTTTATTCATAACTAGCGGACGCCCGCGACTTCGTCCACGTGAAACTCGATGTAAACTTTCAACTACCTCTACCCTACCCCTACCCTACCCCTGCCCTACGTTGAAATTTTTCCTGAAAGCGTCAGGAAGGAAAACCCGACTTTTATTTTTTATTTTATTTTATTTTTTTATAAAAACTATCCTATGTCCTTCTCCTGGCTCTAAACTACCTCCCTGCCAATTTTCAGCTAAATCGGTTCAGCCGTTCTTGAGTTATAAGTGGAGTAACTAACACGACTTTCTTTTATATATATACTTACCTACTGTTATATTGCTTGTTGCGTTTCATTATACGTTTATCTATACAATATTAATTTTTATGTAAGTTAATTGTATCTTAGCAAAAATATTTCCATATTTAGTTTACCAATGCATATTGTTTGCACTGTAAAAAAGTTAGAGACAAGCTTTTAACTGTACAAGCCTTAACTTAACACTGTGTAACCCTCACGTGTAGTGCTCTACGGAATTCTAGTCTATAGTTCTCAACACGTCATTGTCATATATTGTCTATAGTTCTCAACACGTCATTGTCATATATCTATAGCACCTCGAAAGGAACTTTATAAAACCGGCCGAGATTTATAAATCGGGCCTCACGCAGTGTAGGGTTCCGCAGCTTTACGCCGCTATTGCCGATATAGGCCTATATATTTATAGTGTCCATATTTTACGCAAAATAACCGTTTCGCTGGGGACACTTCTAACAAAAATTTACCTAAATATTGCACAGATACCTAAATCGAAAATTAGTGTATTTGACAATAATAAAATTGTAAGAAGATAGATTCTATCAACCCCACAATATGGTCTAAATGAATTAAAAATATTCATGTATAACAGGTACCTGAAAAAATAATTTATGAAGATTTTTGTAGGACTTTGTCGAAGTTAATGTACATACCTACTTATGCTAAAATACAGCTTTCTAGTACTAATAGCCACTGAGTTGAACCACGGACAGTTGGAAATGGCGAAACTAATGGCATTTGCTTGTTGACTATGGAACCCTAAAAAGCGATGCGATCATAAACAATATTGATTTATGAGACCGATGAATTATTTGATAGGTGGATAATGAACATTTAATAGTTACAAAGTATAAGTAAAATTATATCTCGTACTTAAGCTAAGTTCTCTTTATCACGAATTCAGTCATGCACGATGATGAATGACTGTTCGGTATTTTAAAAATAAAACACTTAACACGAAAATTTAGCAAAAAGAGACACGAAAGAAAACAGATCGTTACAGGTATGCACGTAATAGACTAAAACGAAACATGAAGAGCGAAACATAACTTTTTCTCTCAAACTATGAATCATCGCAGACTTTACAAATCTAAGATAATGACTATCCCTAGTCCCTACGTATATTACGAGTAAATTACTAGATCCTACAATATTCGCTTAAATATTGAATATTCGAAGATGTTCCGGTTTTGGAGAGCAATTTCTCTTCGGAACCAGAGCATCCTTCTCATAGCTTTCAAATAAATCTAGACTATAAAGCTTAGAACACTAGTGTGGGTTAAACAACGAATATTTTAATTGCTTTAAGTGGTTATTTTTTTTAGTAATGTTTATAACTGAAGTCTCAATTAACGGTCACGGCCACTCCTAATAGTCTTTTCCGACATATTGGAGGCAAACGGGAATATCCTAGTAATATTATAAACGCGAAAGTTTGTACGTATGGATGTACGTACAAACTTTCGCGTTTAAATTCGACGTATGTTTGTATGGATGTTTGTTACTCTTTAACGTCGCAACTTCTGAAACGATTTAGCTGAAATTTGGAATGGAAGTAGATTTTACTATTACCCGAAAAAATCCATGGTTCCCGAAGGATGTGTGAAAAACTAAACTAAAAAAAAATTTCACTATTTCACAGAAAAACTAAATTTCACGCGGACGAAATCGCGGGCATCCGCTAGTATTCTTTAAAAGAAGATCATACTGTATAAGATTGTGAAATAGCTGTACAAAAACCATGCATACGTATTTAGAGTAAAGTCATCCGACCGCATGCCCGTCTGTTAGAGAAAGCGCTTAATTGCTCTCTCATTAATTGCTGAATAAATTCTATTCAAGTTTTCCGCAACAGAATGTCTCCTGCAATGCGTTTTGGCCATTGTGTGCCACGACACCTGACACTTCTCCGAGTGTCTGAGAATTTATTAGCCGATTGTAATTATTGTGTTAGGTGTTATTTATTTGCTGATTATATTAGGTATTTATATAATAGTAAGTTGGTAATGATATTAAGTGTTGTACTTATACTGGTACCTATGTAAATTTTATAATATACACTTCCACTTACATTTACATTTAACACTTTTTTAACACTCTAAACTGTTATAATTTCTTCTTCTTCAGATATACACAATACTTCTAATTTATTTGCTGATTGTATTAGGTATTAATATATAAGTTGGCAGTGACAATAATTGTTGTACATACCTATACTGGTAACTATGTATATTTTATAATATACACTTCCACTTACATTTACAGTTTTAAATGTAAGTTTAGGCTAATAAATTATCAGACACTTCTCCGAGTGTCTGATAATTTATTAGCCGATTGTAATTATTGTATTAGGTATTATTTATTTGCTGATTATAGTAGGTATTTATATATAAGTTGCTAATAACAATAAGTGTTGTACATATACTGGTACCTATGTAAATTTTATAATATACACTAATTTACAGTTTTTAACACTCTAAAGTGTCATAGTTTCTTCTTCTTCAGATGTACACAATACTTTTAGTTTATTTGCTGATTGTATTAGGTATTTACATATAAATCGGTAGTGACAATAATTGTTGTATATATACTGGTAACTATGTAAATTTTAAAATATACACTTCCACTTATATTTACAGTTTTTAACACTCTAAAGTGTCATAGTTTCTTCTTCTTCAGATGTACACAATACTTTCAATTTATTTGCTGATTGTATTAGGTAATTACATATAAATCGGTAGTGACAATAATTGTTGTACCTATACTGGTAACTATGTATATACACTTCCACTTACATTTACTTACAGTTTTTAACACTTTAAAGTGTCATAGTTTCTTATTCTTCAGATGTACACAATACTTTCAATGAGATTGTTTAGAGTTATATACATATAGTAAAATGTAGTATAGCCCTATAACGAACATATATATAAAAATCCTTACCTTCGCCTTCTGCAGTGCGATTTCCTGCGACTGTGGGCGGGCGGGTCGCTAGTCGCGCCATCGCACTCCGCGCTATGTCCCGCGCCCATCCTCCATGCCACAACACACACCGTCACTGACACAGACCGTCGACACCCCGGTCTCCCTCTCCCGGCCCTCGGACACTGTCAGACACTGCACAACAAAGTGACACACCATGGGGTGTCGCGGTATACCAACTGGGCCAACGTTGTGCCCGAGCGAGTTGCGATGCGAATGTGAAACGTACCGTACCGCCGCACGCGCATACCGCACGCCCGCCTTACGGTAAGGGTGAGTACATGTGAGCGGATGTCTGGTCAATGAGGCAGTGTTTTTTATATATATACTAATAATATAAAGCTGAAGAGTTTGTTTGTTTGTTTGATTGAACGCGCTATTCTCAGGAACTACTGGTCCGATTTGAAAAATTCTTTCAGTGTTAGATAGCCCATTTATCGAGGAAAGCTATAGGTTATATTATCCCTGTATTCCCACGGGGACGGGAACCACGCGAGTGAAACCGCGCGGCGTCAGCTAGTTATTTTATATAACTATACAAGTTTATTTTAAAATACTAATAAATCTACCTACCTAAATTGGCAGTATTTGTTATATTTAAGCCTCAACAAAAAAGGTTTTCGTGCAAGCGTCGCGTATCGGTGTGCCTGTATGTGTAGTATTGTAATTCGTAGACGAATGTATTGATTAGAATGAGTTTTTTTTTAATAATAAGCAGATTTCAGGAAGATTGTTAGTGCGTACTATATGAAGTTCGGATTTCCAGTATTTTTCCATTAATAATATATTCTGACTTTCTGTCCTCATTCTAGCAAAATCGTAAAATTTACCTATTCTATAACCTTCTACATATTATAGTCTCAAATCATGGCAAGTTTTACTTAAATTCATTCAGTAGTTTTAGCGTGAAACCCTGTCCACTGGAATAGACATACAGACAGAGAGACAGACAGACAAAAAACAAAATAATGTATATTTTTGGTTTCAGTATCGATTAATAGCCCTCCAACAAAAAAAAAAAATATCTTCAATGTACAGAATTTTACCTGTTACAGTTTTATTGTAAGTATAGATAGATTATTATTTTACCATTTTATCAGAATATTTCATGTATTCCTAACTTTTATTTCTTCTATAACTTCATAGCTTACTCTATGTCGCTCCTATTCCTTGCAGAAAGATAAAGTTGAAATGGATTTATTTGCATAATACGAGTATGTATAATGTACAACATTGGAACTACTAGCTAAGTTATCCTAGTTTCATACACTTTATAGTAGGTTTGTGTTACTAATCTAAACTAATATTATAAAGAGGTAAGATTGGATTTTTGTTTGTTTGTTACGAATTGGCTCCGAAACTACTACACCGAATAAAAACATTCTTTCACCAATTGGAAGCTGTATTATAATATTTTTTTTATTCTTTACAAGTTGGGTCTTAACTACAATCTCACCTGATAGTAAGATCTCAATCGACCCAGCCGGAGATCGAACGCAAGACCTCCGTCTTGTAAATCTACCGCGCACACAACTGCGCCACAGAGGCCGTCAATGAGTAACATAGGCTATATTTTATTACCGTATTGCCTAGAATGGGAACTAAGCCGGTGAAGACGCAGGGACGAAGGTAAATGTATTAAATAAATTAAACAGTGCATCGCCAGTGTGAACCGAAGCTTACATTGCTTTTAATTACTCCGAATATTAAACGATGACGCTTCTTAGCTTCTATTGTGCAAATTGAATTATCTTTCGGATATTGAGGGCAATAGTTAATACGTGGGACCAGAATAGATGTTCATGTTTATTATTTATCTTAATATACTATACTAAGTGCAGACCTCTAAGAGCTCTGCCTCATTAAGACGCCATGGCGACGTCGCCAGCGGCGCAGACCTGGCTACTTCTGGCATCCCATGGTCGCCAAATCTCGACAATTTACGTCGTCAGAAATGCTCGTAGGATAAATCGCACTTCTTTGTCATCTACAAACTATGTCCTGGGTCTCACAATCGTCATGTTAGTTTTTCATTCAATTTCATCTATCTAAGAACACCCCAAAATTTTCCATGTATAAATATTTTCTTTGAAGAATGTAAAACTTGTGTGATATTTCAAAAACTTCCCACAAACGATGCAAAGTTGAGTATTAACAAATTTCTGAAAAGAAATATGTCTTTATTTTGATAAAATTACGTTTTCAAAGTGAAACATGAAATTTCCTGCTTTAAGCAAGAACGCGGAGAGATCTCTCTCTCCGCATTTCCCTCCGATTGAATATAATATTGCGGCGAGCGTAATATTTTTCAACATGGTGCCTCCTAATTGAGCAATTCGGATTTGTGAGGGTTTACATTTTTTTTAATTAAATATTTTTCGTCGTTTACTGACTATTGCAGAATTTTTCCAGTGAGATAGTAAAAAAGTTTTCTTTTTGTAACCCAGTTTTAAAGTCGTGTGGCGCAGTGGGTAATGCCTCTGCTTTCTGCACGTACGGCCGTGGAATCGATTCCCACATCTGGAAGATATTTGTGTGCTGATGATTATTCTGGTCGGGCTGAATTTGCTGTCACAGTATATAGTCCGTAAACGCTCATAGCAAACTAGTATATACGTAGCTTGGTCGCAACGTTCAGTAGGCCTAACATGCAATAATAATAATAATAATAATTTATTTATTCATCAGAAAGCAGGTTTACAAAGATTACTTAAATATAATAAGACCCTGATACTTTCTACCATAATAATTTGGTGTATGAAAAATTTAAATAGACTATGTATAATCCTAATTTAAAAGCAAACAAATAAAAAAGAAAACATATGTAATAGCTTATACAATTTAACATTTTAAGATTCAATGATTATGACAAATCTAACTCAAAACTACTATGACAGATAAAATAAAATAATAGTCATAATATATACTGTCAAAATTATTAAACCATGTTAAATTTAGTGCAAAGTCAAGTAATTATTACCAGTTAAATGTTAAAATGTCAATTAAAATTATGTCAAACACACATGTCAATTAAAATTATGTCAAAATATGTATCATACATCAAAAAAAAAAAGAATATCATTAAAATTTGTAATTTAAATACTCATTTAAGTTATAGAAACATTTATCCATAAGCATTTTAGAAACCTTACTCTTGAAACTATTTACATTGTCAATGTTATAGATATCTGGTAGTTTGTTATATATTGAAATTGCACTACAATGTACACTTTTAGCGAACATGTCAAGCCTTTTTGGCGGCATTATTAGCTTATCTTTTCTTCTTCGCCTGACATCACTTAACTCATTGTAACTTTTAAAATATTTAGGATATCTTTTAACTAGTAATAATATTTCTAATATATACAAACAAGGCAGAGGGAGAACATTGAACCTTTTACACGTTTTAAACAAAGGTATGCAACCAAACAACGTATCTCATCCGATGCGGCCAAGCGCGATACTCATGGTTTCTTCAGTTAATCTAGATGTTGCGACCACGTATTCGATGTAGTATAGTGCGTTAGATTTCATATACAGCGTTGATAGTCGCTATACGCGTATCACTTGCACCACGCCGCCGCGGACGGCTAATTGTTACGCGATGCGTTAGAAATCGCTTCGCTCTCGTTTCTACTAATTACACGATCTGCTGCTTTCCCGGTGAAGAGCTAAGCGGAAGGAACTGTATGGCGCCTTGGTCATTTTAGTGTTATATATTGATTGTACCTTTGTACTATTATTATTATTCACAAAATTTTCGTGAAAATATATTTGTAGTGCCTTTACAATATGGTAAGGAATGAAAGAGTATCAAACGGTTTTCGGGCCAACGGGCTTATTCACTATGTTGGTTTTTGTTATCAACATATTAAAATAAATATCAAATGAATTGAGAAATGTCATCTATCTACAGTATGATATCCACCAGAAGGTTTGTTGCATAGAATCTCAATTTCGTATAGGTATGTCAACTAACATATGTTCAAGATAGAGAATTAGCGTGCAGGTCTGTATGGTCAGGTTTATTAATAGATCTTAATGCTTACATTAAAAAAAAATAAACGTAGGGTAAGCACTAATTTACACTTGTAAATTATACGTAAGCAGTTAGCTTAAAATATATTGGTGAAAAAATTGGAAATGTGAAAATCACGTCAAAACCGCCTCTTTTGACTGACAACAGCATGCTAATCAGTGGTCCATTTATACTCCGTCTACGTCGTTTTATATCAGTTGAGCAATATCACGAGTGTGTCTCGCTTCAGAGACCGCTGCTTGCGGAAACCTTCCGCATTATGTTTCGTCTCACACACGCCAGCGATCAAACACTGATGTGCGATAGAGAGGGTGGAGTGCACCGTATAGATATACTGTTAAACTATATATGTGCGATTTCATAAGTGATTTATGCTGGTTACCGTTTGTTGGTCAGTAGTTACCAATGCTTATGTTACAGGCACGTATAGTGAGCGGCATGTAAGTTGAACTATACGCAGTAACACATTTCCGGGTGTAAAAAGAGTTCAGGGTGTAAAAAGGAAGACAACTGAAAGGCAAATGTAGACCTATATGTATCTATGAATGTCAATGAATGCAACTGAAAGGCAAATGTATGAATGTCTATGAAAGTGTCATACTTACATCGTTAGCAAATAGCGTCAGTACTGTCCTTGTTTATGATAAATTACTGAATACCGCAAGGCTTATCTCAAGATTAAGACTTGAGATGTTCCAAATGGTGAGCACTTAATTCGCTGAGGGGAATTTATCGTCCCGCTGAACATTCGGCGTACCGACAATAACGCGGTTAGTAACTTAACGACGACTTACATTTGTTACGACGAAATCTGACAAATACGAAGTGCCGCGGCGTCACGTACCTAAATTATGTCTCTTTCTTACTTAATAATCAAGCTCATGATCATGACGAAGACAAAAGGGCCCATCCTCGGCCATGGCCTACCCTAACCACCCGGAATTTTTCTTATACGAGTATCTAAAAAAACTTGATAATTTTACTTTAATTATGAAAACCTTACTTTATGAAAAAAATGCAACGTTTTACGTCATTTTTAATTTTTCCCCGACAAACAAACAAAACAATCGGCAATCTGTTGACCATACAGCCCGAGTTTTAAGACAACGAGATAATCTTCGTGAAAAGAAATAGACAAAATCCAACCAATGGCGGTGCAACCGGAAATACCGCTATCTTTTTCATTGCGTTGGGATGAAAGAGATGGGACTAGACAACTCTGCTGCTGTTGGATGATTTTTGTTTATTTATCTTCACTTGGTCGCATGTTAGCGCCACTGGTGCGTAATTAAGGCCTACTGGCGACAAACTAAATGCCACAAATTTTGTTGTAATATGTAATTTTTGCTTTATGTCAATTAATATTAAAAATTATAAATTCTTCGAATATACTTTGCCTTCATTTACTCAAACTGCGGATGCAATTTACTACCACTTATATTTAATGAGGAAACTGCACCAAAGACCGGCTGCATTGAGATTTTAATAGTAAAGCATTCAGAAAACACAAATTCAACTTCACTGTTATTGTATTTATCTACACTAACATTATAAAAAGGAAATATTTTTGTTGTTTGTTTGTAGCAAATAGGATCCGTAACTACTGAACCGATTATAGTAATTATTACACCTGTAGATGTATTCTATTGTTTGGTGTGGGCTCTTCTCGGACCTAAGCGCTTTGGAACACTCGTAACTTTAGTTTTAAGTTTTCGACTATTATTAACACCATTAAATAAAATTAAATTATGACATAACTTGACATTTCAAAAGTGCTTGTAAACTAAGTCTAATTGAAATAAATTAATTTTGAATTTGAATTTTATGTTCTTATTTTTAGGTGTCACAGAAATTCATAAACTATGTACTTGTGTACATAGTTTATGAATTTCTGAATTTCTGAAAAAGTGTAGTGTGTGAGGGGAGGGAATAGCTTCAAGGAAGTGGCTTTTAGAAAAAAAATGTGTGAATATTTAATAAAATTATTTCCATGATAATGAAAAACTAACCCACGTTGTTTCTAGTTTCTCTGCTAAACCACGGTTACAAGGATATGGCGAAACTATAAGATTTCCTTTTTGACTACGTAACCCAAACATGGTCACGTATAGTGAAAGTTTACAACGATATTATAGCGGACGAAGTAGCAGGTGTCGGCTAGTTAATAAATAAAGTTAATAAACTCGTAAAATGCCGCGCCTTCGAAAAGTATCTGAAATTCTCGCTCAAACCTGAAATTCAATAATTTCCCAGGTACAATTGTACGATGCATTTTTACACGACGTAAGTGGTTTTCCGTGGGCGATGAGTTAACTTATTTAACGCCAAACGAAAATATGAAAATGTATTTTCAATATTTTCTGCGGTTCTACAGGATTTTTTGTGCTGAATCTATGAAGTTGTTCGCACATGATTTAAGTCTTTAAACGAATGTTGTGATACCGCTTGTGTCTGGAAACTGCTTCGTTGGCCCTTTATTGGGTATCTTCTTAGTTCTCTTGAAATTTTCAGTTTATCAGCGAAGTTTCAGTTAGTGGTGTTGCGCCTCTAACCTCGGAGAGTACGTTAAGCCTTCAGTCCTTGGTCATTGTCAATAACATCTGATAGTGATCTTTTAACTTTATCACACTAAGCCCTAACCCTAAGCCAACCACACCTGGAGCTGTGTTTTGAGTGTGCTTCGCTCAAAGAAAATAAATAAATAAAAGATTATTTTATTTATAAGTGAAGCCACATATCACATTATTAAATTAAAAAAATAAATAAATTATGGCTTAACTGTCTACTCAAAACAGTGGAGCAAAAAAGAGTACACCCTGTGCATTGTATGCGACATGTAGCATAACCTAGAAAAAGACTCAGCATTCTGCCTAACAAAAAACACTGATTTTCGGCTAATTTCATTTAAGACCTGCCTTTCTAGCCTTGATACATATTGATTATATCTTTCAACGCTCCGAAAACTGAAAATGTATGTAAATGTATGGAAATCGGTATAGAAGCAAATAGTAATATCGTATTTGCTACCTGTGTCCTGATCTGTATGAAAGTGGTGCCAAACCGGTGTTGTATTAATCAAGCCTTTCTTAAAAGACCCATAATAAAGAACTGCCTCAAAAACTAATATTATGAAGATGTAAGGTTTGATTCTAGGCATGCAGTGAATCTTTGCAGCTATGAAGTTTCCGCCACTGCATAATTGAGTATTTCCGAAAACAATCAAAACTTTTTAAGATGCTCTGAAAATATCCATTTCCATTAGCTTTTTCCAGGCAATTTCCCTTATTTTTAGCTCTATATCCCGAAACCATTGTTTTACGATCTTACCGATCGGGGAAACTTTTACTCGTTATATGGTGTTTTCCCCAAAGCCATTTTCTCAAAAGCCATAGGGACTTATTAGCTTTTTATGTGAAAGTCGTCGGTACCGTGTACACTTACAGTAAACTTGATCTTTTAAATCTTTTCAGGATCTTTATGGGCTCAGTCACAGTCAAAAACACTCGAATGCTTAATAGCTTTACCACTATGCTTTCTGTCCACATCATGATGTAGGTATTTTGAGCATTTTCTCAAAAGCCATAGGGAATTATGAGCTTTTTATGTGAAAGTCTTCAGTGTCGTATATTCTTAAGGTTAACTTGTATCTTATAATATCTTTTCTAGATCTTTATGGGCTCAGTCACAGTCAAAGATACTCGAATGCATATTAGCTATACAACTATGCTATTCACGTCATGATGTATTTTGTGCACTGGGAGAAAACATTTTCAAGAGATAACAGCGCGGATATTTTATTAGTGAGTGAAATGAGAACTGTCCCCTTCACTTACATATATCAAAAAGCCATTTTGAGGGCTGTCCACAGAACAAAACTCAGAGCAATATCTCAGAATCACACGTATAAGAGTTAATTAGTTAAACTAACTCTTATTATACGTGTCATGATTAGTCGTGTCATGATATACGTCTTATACGTCTTGTCTTTTGTATTTCGTGTCATATTCGGAGGGCGTAGGGTCGAATCCAGTCCGGGCATGCACCTTCAACTTTTCAGTTATGTGCATTTTAAGAAATTAAATATCACGTGTCTCGAACGGTTAAGGAATAAAACGTCGCGAGGAAACCTGCATACCTGAGAATTTTCTCAATTCTCTGCGTGTAAAGTCTGCCAATCCGCTTTGGGCCATCGTGACTATTAGCCTGATGATCTCATTCTAAGAGGAGATTCGTGCTTAACAGTGAGCCGAATATGGGTTGTTGATGATGATTAAAAGATAGAGCGTTGTTTATTGATATGTGACGTCACAGATCACACATTTCACGCGAGTGTTTTCGCGCGAATTTCATATAAATGTCATAAGCCTACGAAAATTTTAAAGTACATTATATATGTTTTCGAAAACTGTCAAGTAGCCAAATTTACGCGAGCTACACTAGCTTACAAGTGTTATAGTGTCCATAAAATATTAGACAGAATACAGAATTGGTAAATCCAAATTTCCCAGTTTAGGTATTTCATCTACGTCCTACATTGTATCTATTGGTTATTGTAATACAAGCCTTATTTCAACGTAATAAACGTTAAAATCTTATAGCAAAAAGAAATGTACGATGCATAATGTATCATAGCCAGCTGTAGTGTTTTAATATCATGACATACGAGATACGAGAACCTCTGCTAACCAAATTAGTTTTTAACTCGTTTACTTTCTGTTTGAATTGCAAACGTTGGTTTAGTTGCGACTGCGGGTAGAATGCAAATAGTCTTTTTAGTCTGTCTGTGGTATTTTGTTTCAAGTTTTAACTGTATTTAATTACATAGCTTATTTATTATGTCAGCCACTGACGATCCCGATTTTTGACGGCCTCCGTGGCGCAGTGGTATGCGCGGTGGACACGCGG
This sequence comes from Bicyclus anynana, assembly GCF_947172395.1. Lineage (NCBI taxonomy): Eukaryota > Metazoa > Arthropoda > Insecta > Lepidoptera > Nymphalidae > Bicyclus > Bicyclus anynana. The sequence continues at coordinate 4,109,423 of NC_069089.1, read as the reverse complement.
TTTACAAAACGGAGGTCCTGGGTTCGATCCCCCGCTGGGCAGATTGAGATTTTCTTAATTGGTCCAGGTCTGGCTGGTGGGAGGCTTCGGCCGTGGCTAGTTACCACCCTACCGGCAAAGACGTACCGCCAAGTGATTTAGCGTTCCGGTATGATGTCGTGTAGAAACCCAAAGGAGTGTGGATTTTCATCCCTCTCCTAACAAGTTAGCCCGTTTCCATCTTAGACCGCATCATCACTTACCATCAGGTGAGATTGTAGTCAAAGGCTAACTTGTAAAGAAAAAAAAAAAGATCAAACGATCAAAATGTTCATGACATCATGACGATCGCGACCAACACACGATCAGTTTTATCGGACGTCAAGCTGTTAGCGCTACATGCATGTGGTCTTATCTGATGATGAATGGCTAGCATTAGGAAACACTTGCTAATATATCAAAAAAAGAACTACAGAATTGGACATTCTCTTGTTTCGTGTTTTAAGCCATTTTCAGGTCTGAAATTGCTATAATGTAAATTAGCATAATCCACATTGATTGATGCATACGAAATAAAATCAATTATTTAAAAGTGTCTGTCTGTGATTTAAAAATAACTGTTTTCTCAAGTTGGTATAGTTATTGGCACGATGTTAAAATACAAACTTTGTAACATTTTTGACTGTCTATTTGTCCGGAACGGTTGAACCTTTTTTGATAGAACTTATACTGAAAGATAGAGGAGGATATACTAAGCAATATTCAAAATACTTTTAACTCGGAAAAATTCATAGTTCCTGTGGGATTTATGAAAACCTGAATTTCACGAACACGAAGTCGCGGGCGTCAGCTAGTATATCAATGAACGCGTCGCAAACTGTAATATCTCTGTAACATGCTATACTGAACATTGAACTTGATGTTATTAACGTATGCAAATCGATGAATGTAGCGTGTTTTAGACTATCTGTAGTAATTTGTCATTGATACGAGCGAGAGTGACGTTCGCGGTGTAATGTACGCGTGTAGAGATGAAGATAAATTGTACTTATTTTGTCTGTAGACTGTGTTGTTCACATATGCAAGAGTAGCTATTAGTGTAGCGATAAAACTTTGACGCAGTCTCATTTGTTCGGTTGCAATGCAGAATTTTGTACGGAACTTTCGGTGGGTGAGTGCGACTCGCATTTGTCTAGTTTCTTAAATTGTATTTTGACTAATCATAATATTCAAGTAGGTGTTATGATAAGGAATTACATTGTAAATCCTTCGATATAGTATATACCTTTGATATCTTGCAACACTCAGTGGATGAAAGTTTTATGCATTGTAAGTACCAACGCACTCTTTACATTCGCTTTCTTACTTAGCACTGCACAAATAAATGGCTAGGAATCATGGACGCACTATCGATAAATAAGATGTAATGTTGGCTAGGTGTGATTATCACGAGTAGAAACTTTTCTTTTTTTTTTCTTATTTTTTTTTTCTCTACAAGTTAGCCCTTTACTACAATCTCACCTGATTGTAAGTGATGATGCATTAAAAGATGGAAGCGGGCTAACTTGTTAGCAGTAAGATGAAATGCACACTCATTTATTTATTTCAATTTGGCTTAGTTAAAACTTTTGAGGTTGTCATGATGATAACAAATTATACCCTGGATTTAACACAAAGACCGCTTTTTATCCCGGAAAACTTCATGGTTACCGCGGGATTTGTGAAAAACTGAATTTCACGTGGACGAAGTCTTGAACGTCTGTTATAAATTTTCGTAACATTTAGACTTTTCAATTACAGTGATATTTATTATCATTCCGACGGCAGTCAGTGGTTGGTTAGTTATGAGATATGACGCCATTTGTTCGGTTTACGCTGGATGCGCTCCAACTTCAGTTTAAATGCTCTGCTTGTGACGGGCGTTAAAAAAAGAATTCAGTATAGTCGTGAATAAATTATTTTAATGACTATGCTTAGCTTAAAAAAAGCGTGTGTCAGCTCCGACGCACGAATGCAGTTTACTCTTTCAGATCGACTGTCTAAATAGGTGTATGTTGCCCCGCAACATACACTATGTATGTTTCAAAACTACGCCTGAAAAGTGAAAGGTGCGCAGAATAGGTTGCGCACAAAAAATGTAACGCTGTCGTTCGTTCATCGAATTTTACTGCCCATATTTTTTTAATTTCATTTTCTATATGAAAAATCGATTCTTAAGGAGTAAATTCTAAAAAGGATTTGTTCTCAAATCGACGGTCATATTTTTTTTACGTTAACTTAGAAATTTGTATAACTTTTATTTCAACTCGATACCTCCATGCGTCGATATCTGCCTTCGCTTCGGATGGCGTAGGTTTGAATCCGGTCCGGAGCAGGCACCTCCAACTTTTCTGTTATGTGCAATTTAAGAAATAAAATATCACGTGTCTCAAACGGTAAAGGAAAACATCGTGAGAAAACCTGCATAGGTACCTGAGAATTTTTTTAATCCTCTAGGTCTTTGAAGTCTACCAATCCGCATTGGGCGAGCGTGGTGGAGTATTGGCCTAACCCTCTCGTTCTGAGAGCAGATTCGTGCTCAAAAGTGAGCGGAATATCAGTTACTAATGATGATGATGATGATGACCTCCCTGCGTTCCCGAGATAAAGGGTCTTGACAATTAAGATTGTCAATAAAGTGAACGAATATGGTTTGCGTTTTTTACGTTTTGTGATACGGAATCCTAAAAAAGAGAATATTAAAAAAGGCACTGCAAATACTTAAAATTGATTGCATTGTTTGTAGTTCCCAACTATTCTAATGAATCGATATTCGTAACGTACCAGAATGTAGTAAATATAAGTCATGTATTTGATGGAGGTTTTGGGGTTCATTGTGTAGCCTCAACGAGCTACGTCGTTGAGGCTAGATCGATGGTTATTGCTTCGTGATAGCTATGAAGTATAGGCTCGTCCTACACTTCAATATTGAGTGATAAGATTTGATATTCATATTTATACGAAATAGATATCGGTGTGGTAGTAAATATTAGCATTAAAAGTAAGTAAATACTAGCAAACCGGGTTTCACCCGCCTAATCCATTTCCCTAAGAATATGGGAACAACCCATATTCGGTTCACTGCTGAGCTCGATTCTCCTCTCAGAATGAGAGGGGTTAGTCCACCACGATAGCCCAATGCGAATTGGCAGACTACACACACGCAGAGAATTAAGAAATTTTTCTGGTATGTAGGTTTCGTCACGATGTTTTTCCTTCACCGTTTGAGACACGTGATATTTAATTTTTTTAAATGCACACAAAGCTTACTACTTGATATTGTTACTCGCTGATACTGTAGCTATCGATTTGTCTAAGACTTTTATAAATAGGTCGAGTAATTTTTTAAAATTCTTTGGCCACATGTCCAGAAATCATGATTCAATAGAGCGGTTGGTAGTGCAAGGGCAAGTCCAAGGCAAAAGATCCAGAGGCCGATCTCCAACCCGCTGGACGGATTTAGTTAAAGCTGCTTCACAATCATCTTTTTCGGAGTGTACTCAAAATGCAGCCAATCGCCAAAAGTGGAGGAGCATTGCACAGAAGGCGTCGCTCATCGCTGCAACCACGACCACTCTGCCAAGAGTGTACGATTAAGAAGAAGAATTTTTTTAAAGTTAAATCGTTACAAACAAAAATCAAATCTTTTTTTCTCTTAGTTTAGATAACCAAACTTCAGTTGTTCTAATAATATTTAGATTGAATTCCAAATACCACAACAAAGTAAGTGGGCTTTAACGGCGAGAGTCCCAGTGGACCTCTTCACTTGGAGAGCCATCCAGGCGTTCAGGGGTCGCCGGGTATCGGACTGCTCCTCGAGGGTCTCACTTGCCCTATATCCCAACGGTCTTGGATATGGGGCATATTGGTGTTATCTTTTCTAATATTATAGAGAGGTAAGATTTGGTATGTTTGTTTGTTACAACTTAATGCTATGGGGATGATGACTTCGTTAATCATAAAATAATAACACATAAAAATCAATGTCTCATAAAATCAATGTTTTTTATAAGACATTCGGGTTAATATTATCAGTTAGGATGTTTGCAAAATAAATAAGATCATAAAATTTCAAAATTTACTAAAAATCTTTTATAATTTTATAGATACGGGGGTGTAACACCATCTACTTACCAACTACCTGCTGATGATGTTTCCTGAGAAGAAGAAAGAAAAGCGCTGTATTTCAAAGCCTGACCTGGGATTCGAACCCAAGAATTTGCCTTGATCTGAATCCACATAAGCTATGTAGTATAGAGGTGTTTACTTATTTATTACCTTATGTATCATTTGTATGAAAGGCATGTTACTAGAAGCTGCAATTATACGGTTGCATATCAAAACAATTGACAGGTGTGATAGATCGGCCGGAGAAACATCGGAATGGCGATAATTAGGAAAGTGACGAGTAATTACAACATGTCCCGCGCGTTTGCGCCTGAGCAGAGTGCTGGTATTGTGGTGCAAGTTACGGAATGTACGTGTGTGAACTTCATCATAGTGTTAGCTGGTGGGAGGCTTCGGCCTTGGCTAGTTACCGCCTTATAGGCGCACCGCAAAGCGATTTAGCGTCCCGTTACCATGTCGTGTTAAAACTGAAAGTGGATTTTCATCCTACTCCTAACAAGTTAGCCCTCTTCCAAGATTGCATCATCACTTCCCTCCAGGTGACATTGTGGTAAAGTAGCCCTTTACTTTACTTGCAAATAATAAAAAAAATCATATTGTGGTGCAAGTTACAGTAGGTAGCGTGTTGTGAACATCATCATAGTGTGGTGCAAATTACAGGAGATAATGTGTGGCGGGGCACATAGTTCGAACAGCCGATGGACGTTGGGGTCCCAAAGTGCTGAAATGGCGACCCCGCACAAGAAAGCGCAGTTTTGCTCGACCCCCCACCAGGTGGACTGACAACATCAAGCGAGTCGCAGGGATTTGCTGGATGCAGGTGGCTCAGTATCGTGATGTTTGGAAGTCCCTACAAAAGGCCTATTTCCTGCAGTGGACGTCCATCGGCTGATATGATGATGATGGTGATGATGACACCATCATTGTCATCTATAGTCTATTTTGAATGATGATGTGATAAGTGATTTTATAAACTTGTACCTGAGCATCATGTGTGCACTAAGGTGTAAGCTCCCAAGGAAACAAAAGGAAATGTGTTAATCGTTGACACAATTTTCCACTTGATTATGGTGTAAGTTAAAGGAGGCAAAATGTAATCCAAACTATTAAAATCATTATCGCCAGCCTATTTTAATGGCCTAACAACGGCAACAAAATTAAACTAAATAATATTTTTTTTTTATTTAAATATTTAATATATTTTTGTAAACGTTATGGCATTAACTGTACGAGCAGGCGAGTTGGTAACTGGAGCGAGTAATTAGACCGGCTCCTGCACATTAAAGCAATTTCGTAGCGACAGTACACTAGGTGATATAAATCTTGGGTGCCATACCAGTACAAGAAAACAGTTAAAAAATGTACTAAGAAAGTAAGCAATATAATGTTAATGAGAAAAAAGTCATGTACTTTTGTTTGTTTTCGCTTCTTTGACATCCATATACCATCAAGACCATAACAAAGCAATGCTGTGAGGTTGGAGAAACAAGCAAAACTGTGGCACTTTGCCGGACGAACTTGGCCATAATGAGCTGTACTATCTAGTCCAGGATCCGGGGAGCATTTTTACAATTGATTGATTGATTTGACGTTCCTACGCTCAGAAATTTTCATTACCCTGAAACCCTGTTAGCTATCAGAATCAAGAATTTTTGTAAATATTAAGGTTGAGCGTCTCTCAAGATGAAGTTACTCACAGAAAATTTACTTGATAGTAATCAAATGTAAAAATGCTCTCCGGATCCTGGACTATTAACTATACCTACATTGACGTATTATTAATGTCAGTAAAGGATACGGTAACAAAGGCATACCATTTTTCACCCTCAATCCTTATTTCCACCTTGCACTACGTATACCCACGCTTCATTACGTTTTTCATTTATTATATATATCGGAATCCCTAAGTCTTTGTGTTGGTCCTAAGCTGAAGTTCACACGAATTTCAGCATTAACGAGCTATCAATAAGGTCTAAAATGTGATGCATAGAATACGTGTGAACGACAACACTTGCAGTTTATGTTGCGTGAAATAAAATCCGTTCGAAACATTTGGCGAGTACTTGCACATACGAGTACGAGTGTATCACCTGTATACAAATAGAATATTTGTTTTATTTCTTTCAAAACAAGTAATTTTGCCACATTTGATGATAAGTGATAATTCAATGTACTAAATTTAAAAGGGTATCGCAACTCCTACTCCGTGACTTCGTTAAGAACATAATAAAAGATTCATTAAATAAATTTCATTATATACCTATGTAATTTCTCGCTTTCTGTCTACACGCGCCCTAAAATGTATTATTTGTATTTTAAACATAATAATTTGTTTTTAAATGACGTATAGGTAAAACGTTTGTTTATAGAGATAATTTAAATGATGATTTTTCATTGTTACAGAAGTGTCGGTGACGTACCGGCGCGGACTACCTGTGATAACGGTGCCGCTACCGTCGCGTCGAGAGAAGTGCCGCTTCACACTCCGACCTGTCTCGCAGACCGTCGGCGACCTCCTGGAGCAGGTAACGCGTAAACTATCATTGTTACAGAAGCGTCGGTGATGTATCGGCGCGGGCTGCCTGTGATAAAGGTGCCGATGCCGTCGCGCCGAGAGAAATACCCCTCCACACTCTGGCCCGTCTCACAGACCTTCGGCGACCTCCTGGAGCAGGTAACGCGTAAACTATCATTGTTACAGAAGCGTCGATGACGTACCGATGTGGGCAGCCTGTGATAACGGTGCCGCTGCCGTCGCGCCGCTTCACACTCATTGAAACACGTAACGCGTAAAGTGCACGGTCTTTGATATTGCCTTGTCTTAATGACTATGTAATAATTTTTGGACTATATCACTGGTCGGATTACACCAGATTTTAAAGAAAATGTCAATTTCAAAGGCATATTTTTAATATTGTATTAAAATCGCAGGTGAAGGCGGAAGACCGCGGCGTGGAGCGCGCGGTGGCGTTAGCGGCCGAGGACCGCGTGCGCATCGCCGCCAGTGACACGGTGGAGGCGCTGCTGGAGAACGACTTCCGGCTGCTCATCAACGACACCGAGTACTACGTCAAAAGCCCGGCGCAGGTACATCAAACTCGTTACATGTTTGGCGTAGGCGGAAGACCGCGGCGTGGAGCGCGCGTTCTTACTGACGAGTCATTATCGTGTGCATATCGCTGCCAGTGACACGGTGAGGCTTTGATGGAGAACAAATTCCGGCTGCTCATTAACGACATCGAGTACTACATCAAGAGCCTATCGAAGGTGCATTGTGAGGCATCACGCTTTGTGGAAGTTATCCTGGATTGGATCGTCTTTTTCTACACGGAGAAAATATAACAGTGACACGGCGTAGGACGGCAGATAACCATCGAGCTATGACGTTCCCGTCACAACTTGACGGATAACCGCCGTCGTCGTCGTCGCCGTCGCCGTCGCCGCCGCCGCCGCCGCCGTATAATGGATGGAAAGCCAGAAGGAAGTTATAGCACACAAAGGGTCAGGGATGGCGAGAAAACCGTAATAATATTATAATCCGTCCACTCTTATTTTATATCGTAAATATAAAAGTAGGTTGTCTGTTACCTTTTTACGCCTAAACCGCTGAACTAACTGGCTTTTGGTTGATATTTGATGTAAAGATAAATTGTACCTTGGAGAAAAACGTAATCTTCTTTTTATCCCGGAAAAAGTTTCCTGCGGGATTTGTAAGAAACAAAATTTCAGGCTAACGGAGTCGCGGGCGTCCGCTAGTTACTTATAAAGTCATGAAGGCCACACCAGAACACACTACGGTCAAGTTGGTTTTTCTGGGTTTGACTTGAGTAACCGCCAAGTTCATGGGTCCATGAGAGGTGGTGGAGATTGACTTCGAGTCCTTAGTCCCTTGACACACGCCACAGATCCCAATTTATTTCATTACTAACTTTTATTTAACTTGCAATATTTGCTTAGGCTTAGGTGAAATCTTGTTAGTGAATTTTAAAACAGTTCTCCCCAAACGATTGGTCAGAAATTTTGGACATGTTATGTTATTATGCCAATTTAATTAACTAGCCGTCGCCCTGCTGTTTCTCCCGCATAGTTTATGTTCCTGTGAGAATAAGGGGATCAAATATATAATGAGATTAACAAATAACGTGGCTATCTGGTGGTAAAAGAATTTTCAAAATCGGTTCAGTAAATCCAGATATATCCCCATACATTACCAGAAACTTTACCTCTCTATTAAAGGCATAGATTAACATAGTGATGACGTTCTAAATATAATAAGGTGGACTCCTAGAAATGTTGAATTTTGTTTTGAACATTTATGTACAAGTTAATTATAATTATCATATTCCACGAAACCTACCACCTATTCGCGAACAAAACCAAAATTTTCAGCGTATATTAGAAAATGTTTTCCTGGAACAATTTTTATTCAACATTTTCCCAGGATTTTCTTATAACATTCGTATCAAGGTTAAAGTGATCTTGAACATTGATAAATGGGCACTTACACAACACAGGTCGAAGTTCTTACACCTTTGTTCGATGTGTTCGATAAGAAAATATATTTTCTTTGTTTTATTATTGGCGTCCTTTTTTTTTTAATTTATTTTATTATATATACTCTCGCCAAACTGTACATACAGTTTGTTGGCGAGTTGACGCTCATTATTCTAGTTATTATTTAAAGCTAAATCTAATCAGATGCTTTGATGATTTTCGCAAGTTGTTTCGTGTACATCGACAAATTTGCTTTTAGCGGAAATTATTGTCGTATTAAAGTCTAAAACTAGGCTTTAGAAATGCCTAATTTGTATTCAGTGTTCCTCTGTTAATGAAAGCTTTTTTGGAGCTCATAATATAAGCCCGTTACCGAAACCCACTGTAATAGCTTTTATGGTGATTTGTTTGATTGTTTATACGCGATATTTTCCCGACAAAAATTTAGTACATTCCAACAGCAAGAGTAGAAGAATTTCTTGTAAATGTAACAAATAAAGCTGCCGTAAAAACGGATTTATATGAACAAATTCTAGCCGCTGGTGAGTTAAGTTGGTCCTTACAAAGCCAACCCGTCACCTTACCCTACTTATATACTAAATATTTTAAGCGCATGCCATTAAAGTTAAGATGAATACATACCTGTAGCGCTATAGCTTGGCAAATTCGTTCGAACACTCCCGAAGGTCCGCGCGGGCCGGGAGGCGGGTAGCGATGCCCCGCTCGCACGACTTCATACCCGCGCAGTCCTTCCCACTGCCCCCCACGCGCTTTACTTCACACCCGCGCAGTATTTTCCCCCGTCGCCCGCATATCATGAGAGTGTCATCTACGAACTTGCCAAGCTATAACGGCTTGACATCCAATAAAACTGATCGTGTGATCAGTTATCTGATGGTGAGTGACAAGCATTAGGCGTTAGATGATGCCAAAAAAACAAAATAAATCTTGAAAGAGCGTATTTCGCATGACACTGTCTTCAATATTTTTAGTTATTTTTTTGTCTTTGAAGTTATTTGAATTATTTTGTTGAAAAGATATTTTAGTGTAATAGGTACATGGTACATTTTTGTGTCTTATGAAGTCTGATAATAAATTATCAGAGGTTATAAAACACAATAACTACTAAATCCGATTGCATAGCTACTTTCTAACATTGTCTAGATAGTAATCGAGCTTCTAAACAACATTAACATTGTAAACCTCGTGAATATTTAAAAGGGCGGTCTTGTTTAGCAGTAATTCATTAATCAGGTCACTAGACACCAATTACGTGAAAGCTATTAGCTTAAGTACAGCTTTCACATGCCCACACATTTTTTCCGCCTCTGACCCGTATTAAAATATTTGTAGGTTCATTTCTGTGCTACTCCAATTGAAACGTTAAGTCTAATATAAATTACTCTTTGCTATTATTGTAATTAAATTAAAGTTCGTTAAAGTATTGGTAGCCCAACTCTACCTTCGATTCGGAGGGCGTAGGTTCGAATCCGTTGAAGGGAAAACATCGTGAGGAAACTTGAAAATTTTCTTAGTTCTCTATGTGTTTATTTTGACGGCCTCCGTGGCGCAGTGGTATGCGCGGTGGATTTACAAGACGGATGTCCTGGGTTCGATCCCCGGCTGGGCAGATTGAGATTTTCTTAATTTGTCCAGGTCTGGCTGGTGGGAGGCTTCGGCCGTGGCTAGTTACCACCCTACCGGCAAAGACGTACCGCCAAGCGATCTAACGTTCTGGTACGATGCCGTGTAGAAACCGAAATGGAACCGGGGTGTGGATTTTCATCCTCCTCCTAACAAGTTAGCCCGCTTCCATCTTAGACTGCATCATCACTTACCATCAGGTGAGATTGTAGTCAAGGGCTAACTTGTAAAGAATAAAAAAAAAATGTGTGAAGTCTGCCAATCCGTATTAGGCCTTTATGGACTATTAGCTTAACCCCTCTCATTCTCTGAAACTCGTGCTCGTCAAATGTAAAGTTGGAATGTAAACACTAATCAGTAATTAAGGTCAGCAATTGTTTCAAGCCGAGCTCAAGATATTGATATTAAAGCGCTATTAAATTGTTCCAGCCGGCGAGCTCCAGCTCTCGGAGATTATTGGAATTTCAATTGAGATATAAAATGGATAAGGACGTAATCGTGACTGACTTTTAAATTAGGGCTTTAGAGATTGCTAGAAGGTTCCCGCGACTTCGTTCTATGGTGCTATTTTTAATACCCGACGCAAAAAGAGAAGGGTGTTTTAAATGTGACGTGTCTGTCTGTCTGTCAGTCTGTCAGTCTGTCTGTGGCACCATAGCTCCCGAATGAAGCGATTTAAATTTACTTTTTTTTTTAATTTAATGCGAGTGTTCTTAAACATGTTTCATGAAAATCGGTTGAGTCGTTTAAATGTTCTGGGATGTGTGAATGTTCTGGGAAGTGGCGAAGTTCGAATTCGTCTGTACATCTCTGTCTAATACGACACTATCTACAGTGTCGTATTAGACACGTGTCGAGAGCGATAGACACAAATTCGTAACTCAACCCAAGTTATAAAAATATCGTTATATAATATACGGATATAATTAGCGCTACTGATATTGCTGATAATGCAATGTGTTCGTTAGTTTGTTCGGGCTAAATTAGATTCCCTGGCTTAGGTTTTGGGAGTTTGTATTTTCTTTGGTTTTAGTCTAGTTTTTGTGATAGTAAGCTTTGACTTTGAGTTAAGCTTTCGTGACCGCTTGTCTTTGGGCACTTACAAAGTCCTCCAAACGATTAAGTGTTATCTAGGCATCTAACGTCAATCTGGCGCGACTATAATTATGACCAGCTAGCAAACAACCGCAATTTCGTCCACGTGATACCCGTTCCCGTTGGAGTAATACAGGGTTAAAATATATTTTAGGAAAAGTTAAAATAAAGTGGTTTTCTATTGACAAAATAATTTTACAAATCGGAACAGTAGATCTAGAGGTTATCACAAACTCACAAACTTTACCTCGTAATATTAATATAGATGAAGCTTATTAATTAATTAATATTCAAAATTTTTTTACCCGTAAGCGTATAATAGTTTTCCCTCTTCAATTCGTATCAGCAATCCTATCAGATATGATCAACATCTATACATTCACCGCAATGATGAATACGGGATATTCAAAATGGATCCGATATCTGAATAAGTAATTCAATTTAATGTAAGTAGGGTAAGGTACGGCTTTTAGGTCCAAGATTAATCCATCTCTGAATGAAACGAAATTTGTATGGTAAATGGTAATCCGCAAATGTATTTCTAAGCTTGAAAATATTGCCCTCCCGAGTTTTTCTGACTACACTAGACTGCGGTCAAGTGAAAGAGGGAAAATGTAGAAAAAATAACAAAACTACGCACGTTTCGTTAAAATGAAATTCTTTTCTACTTCTTATTCTTATTATATTGCTAACGACTTACGCTGCGTTGCTTTGGTTCACGGTGATTGGCTAAATAAAATATAAACTCGATTGTGAGCAGAAACAATCTTTGCTGAAGAAAACGAAACACGTTGTGTATCACGGAAAATTCTACCTTCGAAATTTTTCCTTTTATATTGAATATAAACTCCTTGGTTCCCAATAATACTATAGGAATACGGATATGTTTTCTTACTCAGGAAATCTTGGAAATTTATGTTCTCTTTTTGATTTAGGTACCTATTTCTTACTATACGTCAACACTTCATTAACTACTTTTATGCGGGCTACTAATCTGAGGTTTTCGTACAGTTGTACTGTTCACTGGCAGAGAATACTGAGAACTGTACAGCTTTTAGGGTTCCATAGTCCATAAGGAACCCATAGAGTTTCGCTAAGTCAGTCCGTTTGTCCGTCTGTCCGTGCTTTAGCGCAGAGACTATTACTACTAGAAAGCTGTAAATTATAATGAGTATGTACATTAAAAAAATGTAAATATAGTCGTAAAATAAAGTCTCGAAAAATTTTTTAGGGTACCTCCCCTACATGTAAAGTGGGGGATGATTTTTTTTTTCATATTGTGGGGTATTGTTGGATAGGTATTAAAAGATATGAGGGGTCTTCTACAAAAAATTCAATTTCGAAATCCGTTTGTAAAATAATAAGCTAATTTTTGATAGAGTCAAGTGTCCCCACCCTCAAATCTCGAAAGTAGGATCTATAATTAAATTACAAGGAAAACTATAACATCTAAGTAGCAATTGCTATTTAGAGAGTAATAGTCAATCAACTTATAAAACGTAAACCCAGCACCCGTACGGTGAATCCATGCTAAGATATAAATTAATCTCACGAAAAAATTCGTTCCTGACGATCGACCGCACATTTTTGTTTTACAACTGTTTACTTGTTTATTTACCGCAAAGAAATGTATTCACCGTGTGCTACTACCACGCGAACATGTCCTATAGAAACATTTCAAAGCGCACAACTTTAAGAAGATTGCGGTAACGCCGCGTGCCTTTTGACTTAGCAAGTGCCACTTGTCTTCTGTCGAAACTGAGACTCAAAATAGGACTTCCGAGCTTTGCATTAACTTTGCCTCTGAAAGTCTTAAGTGTTGCGCCACACTTGGTGCTTTCTACTAGTATAAGTTTTGTATTTCATTTGCTTTAAAATTTTAGTTTTTAGGTTAATATTTCGGGCATCTATTTCGTTTAAATATACCTATTCAATTACTCTGCATTCATCTTAATATTATAAAGTGTGTGGTGTTGTAGGAGATAACCTTTGGATCTTCTGAATCGATTTTGAAAATTTTTACCACGTTTTACCACTAAAAAGCCACGTTATTTGTTAGTATTATATAGGCTATAATTTATAACCGTTTTCTCACGAGAACGGGAACTGCACGGGTGAAACCGCGGGGCGTCAGCTTCTCTTATATTATCATTTATCAACCCATATTCGGTTCGCTGCTGAGCTCGAGTCTTCTTTCAGAATGAAAGGAGTTAGGCAAATAGTCCATCACACTGGCCCAATGCGGATTGGTAGACTTCACACACGCATAGAATTAAGTAAATTCTCTGGTATGCAGGTTTCCTCATGGTGTTTTTCCTTCACCGTTTCAGACCTTCCGCATTCATCTTAATCTATGCTAATATTATAAAGTTCGTGGTGTTGTAGGAGGTAATCTCAGGATCTACTGAATTTATTTTGAAAATTCTTTTACCACGTTATTTGTGAGTGTCATATAGGACACAGGATCTTTTATCCCCGTATTCTCACGGAAACAGTAACTGCACGGGTGAAACCGCGGGGCGTCGGCTTGTCTTGTATAATAAATAGCAATTTTTGCTACGCTTCCTTTTATTTGCATCTGTAAATATGTTTAGCTTGTTTTAATGTACCGCATTGCACCTTTTTATATTTTTGTAGGATTTTAGTTATGAATTTAATGTGGAAAACCTAACATTAAACGTGTTTTATTGTGCACCTGCATTGTGAACGTAACTTCTTCACGAGGACGACAATTGTCTAAACTTAAAATGTACGATTTTCAAAGTAAACTCGAGTTTTCTCTTAAACATAACGTTTGAAAACTAAACCTTATCTATTGTATGAATAATTTCAGTAATCTTTCAGTTTATATAATTATTTTCCTGTTACTTAACCGAAATTCCTTTATTCTGTTTAACTAAGTTGAAAGGATTGAGCAATTTAAACTAAAAATGCATTGAAACTAGACATCATTTCTCATCGACACTGGCTCAGCTTAATGTTGAGACTTTAAGAATTGAGTCTTTAAACATATAGTAGTAGAATTCACCGTCAGCATTCAGACAAAGGAAAACGCAAAGCAAAAGCTGTACTGTGCTGCACCGCGAGATTTGATAGCTTTGTTAAATTTCTTAGCAAAAGACGATATAAAATCACAATTCATCTCAATGTAGCTGACTTTCAGGAGCTGAAAGCGCTTTGTGAGATAAAAGTTAAAATGCAAGCTTGTAATTTTCAACGTTCCTTGGATGCTCTATCTTGGTTAAAATTTATAATTGTAGGTAAAAATTGTCTTTAGCTTAACAAGCTCGAAGTCCTTGAATTTATTTTAAATATTTAAACTTTAAGCATCAACCTAATTTTTCATTACAAAAAGATATTGTTCATTGCAAAAATATTTTCAAAGTTTTAGAGACTCGCTCCATCGCGCGCTGAGTGACTTTGAGCCTTTTTATGTGGGCCACAGTTAGCGACCAAGTAATACTTCTACTACGTTATATTTCTTGAAATACATAATTATTTATCTGATGTATGTAAATGTTTGCTTGCTCTTATGTAAATTTAATTGGGTCTCGGTTCTAGTGTGTGATCCTACACTACACGCCCCGAGGTTTCACCCGCGTAGTTCCCGTTCCCATGTGAATCGGTTAATCGGTATCCATATATAGTAGATCCAGCAATTACCCCTTACAACCCAAAGATTTTATTTACTACCTACCTATACCTAGTTATAATATTAGATAATATATGTGGTATAGACGTATAAGAAAATAATGTTCATTGCAAAAATTTTCATACTTTTAGAGGGATTCATCATTAGGTTTCTTGCAAGATGTTTCCGCTTACGCTTTTGGTATGTTTTCATTGACAGATAGATATTTCTTTAAATAAAAAAAATATCACAGAATACATTATTTATTAATCTTATATATATATATATATATATATATATATATATAAGATTCGTGAGGAAACCAGCATACCTGAGAATTTTCCTAATTCTCTGCGTGTGAAGTCTGCCAATCAGCATTGGGCCAGCATGGTGGACTATGGCCTAACCCCTCTCGTACTGAGAGGAGACTCGTGCACAATAGTAAGCCGAATATGGGCTGTTAATGATGATTGTATTATATTTGTTCCCATTTCCCCTAGTTTTGGTCATAAATAAATATTGCATTGTCAGTCGCCTACACAGCTGGTTACCTTCAGTTATACGGTCAATGCATCTGCTTCCTTATTTTATCAGCATGCCCGGTGAATAGAAGTAATCTGTCTTTAACTATACTGGCCGTCATCCAAATACGTGTACCTATGTTATAGAAGGAAAGCTTGCGACAGTCAGACATACTTCATTTTATAAAGGCTGAAGTTTGTCAGCCTATTCTGCTACCATAGGGAAGTAAGGCAGGCAACTATGGGGTTTGTACCGTGCTGGCTTTGAAAGGTCCATTAGTGTCCAGATGCACCTAAAAAGAAATAATTGTGATGTGTGGCATAATGTAGCAATAAAGGTATTTTCTTTCTTTCTTTCTGTATTTCTCTGATTGTCAGTCGCCTTTGCAAAAGTGCGTTTTCAATGTCAAAGTCAATCAATGAATGAGATGTCAATGTCAAATATCATTAATAACAAAATTTGATTAGATGTTTCAAGTTACTGTCAGTCAGTTAGACACAGATAATGCAATAAATTTTACGTCAACGGGGCTTTGAATTATTGCCCAGCTATATCAAGTAATTTAACTGCGTTTAAATTTAATTTAATTTAAAAATTGGCCTCATGAGTTCTCCTTAATTGTTCTAATTTATGGCCAATTTTCAGTTTTGTGGCATTCGTATATTTTGGACCCGAGTCTGTATGGAGACTAGGTATCTCCTTTTCATCAGCCTTTTTATTAAATGAGGTATATCTGGCTACAGCATTCTCTTATTCTATTGTGTAAGACTCGATAATTTATTAACCATTATGTCAATCCTATATCATTGTGATGTCATTGGCGTAATCTGCGGTATCACAGCTTTCAATAGCATCATTAATTATAGACTCGGCAATCAACCATAATACAGTAATTAATGTGAATTTATGTGATAAATCAATGAAGGATTAAAAAAACGTCAAGTGGATTTATGACTAAACTAGGCGACGCTCCGCGGCTTCAATTGCGTAGTTACCGTACCCGTAGTGCCAATACTGGGATAAAATATAGCCTACTAGCGAACGCCCGCGACTTCGTCCGCGTGGAATGCAGTTTTTCACAAACCCCGCGAGAACCATGGATTTTTCCGGGGTGAAAAGTAGCTTATGTGTTGATCTATCTCCATTTCAAATTTCAGCCAAATCCATACAAACAAACTTTCGCGATTGTAATAGGTATTAGTAAGTAATAGGATAGGGTGACACGATGATTAATTGGTGAAAGAATTTTCAAAATGGGTTCAGTAGATCCATTATTTTAAACCCAGATCCAGCGATTACCGTACAACCTTACACATTTTTTTGTTTGTCGTATCATTAATTCCTGACTTTATCTTAATTTGACCAGCTTTCGCTTTTGGATTTATGCCAAATATGCTTGTTGCATTTTAGTCGTCTTCGATAACCCTATTTGATAGGTATATTACTATAGCAGACTCGGCGCAGTTTCACCCGTATTGTTACCGTTCCCATAGAAATATAGGAATAAAATATAGAGTGTGTTACTTGCTGATAATGTAGCTTTCCACTGGTGAAAGAATTTTTAAAATCGGCCCAGTAGTTTCGAAGCCTATCCGTAACAAACAAAATATCATACCTTATCTCTTTTCAATATACTCGTAATATTACATACTATATTTATACAAGGGAATCTACTTTAACCAGCTTTCAACCGAGGAGACAATTTTGCGGGAAATAATAATTTGAGCTCTGGCGACAATTTATACGGTATTCTGCACATGGCAAGAATTTTCAGTGTAATAAGATAACACGTGCAACCTCCTTTGGACCATTTTATAAAGTTACATTTTTTTTTAATTTCAAATATCTTTTCAATTTATTTATTTTAAAAGATTATGTTCTAATGGAATTATTAATTTGGTTCTTGTCTTTCCCAGAAAGTACCTGAAGTTCTCGATTTCGTCTATAACTTGTTTTGATTTGACGTCCTTTTTGACTTTTTCTATAACTAGCATATCTTTGCAATACGTCCTTGTTCCACTTTCCATCTATCCTCATTATTGACATATAATTGAACAGGTTATAACATCTGATAGTGTTAAATAGTTAAATATTATGAAAACCTCAATCAGCCCAGCCGGGGACCGAACCCAGGCCTCCGTCTTGTAAATTCACCGCGTATGCGTCACGGAGGTTGTCAAAAAATACGGGTTATGGACTTCGATGGGATAGGAACGGCTATCAGACTTGTCGCTATTATATAGAAGCAGAAACTTTAGAAAAACTGAAATCGTGAATACATGATTTAATAAATAAATTTGTTGTAAATAAAATTTGTAAATCATTTGGGACCCCAAATAATTATAATACCTCTCCAAGGTACGCTACGCCACTGGGGCCTGGACCTACAGTGGACCGTTTAAATCTAATAGCTGAAGAGTTTGTTTGTTTGTTTGTTTGTTGCTTGCTTGAACGCGTTAATCTCAGGAACTACTGGTCCGATTTGTAAAATTCTTTGAGTGTTACATAGCCCATTTATCGAGGATGACTATAGGCTATATATTATTCCTACGGGAACGGGAACCACGCAGATGAAACCGTGTGGCGTCAGCTTGTAGGTTGAACAAGTTATTAAACAGTTTGTATATATTTTGCCAATCGGCATTGGGCCAGCGTGGTGGACTATTGGCCTAACCTCTCTTTCTCTTTCTGAGAGGAGACTCGTGCTCAACAGTGAGCCGAATATGGTTTGTTAATGATGATGATATATATTTCAGGAACGCCTCAGCATGGAGGAGATCACGCGGCTGAGCGACGTGAGGAACTTAGTGAACCAGCTGTACGAGGCGCTCAATGTTAGAGAGCACCAGGTCCGCAAGGAGCGCGAGCTGAGAGCGCAGTTAGAAAAGTTATCCGCTGAATTGCAGCCGCTAGAAGAGGTAAGACTAGAAATCTACAAGGTGTTTAAAATTGCATTTTGCTTCAAACGGTGTGAATGATCTGATAGTCCACCATTGGTTGTGCAAATAGCGATTGTTTGGTACATCGTATACATTAACATACAGATGAGGCGGTCACACTGACCCCGGCTGTGGTTTCGCATTCAGTGTTGGATGTTTTGTTAGTTTACTGAACGGTAAACATTCATACATCCACCTGTGAAACCTGTGTCACTAATTAAGAAAAATATATTCATTTAGGTACATGATAGCCCAGTGGATGTAACCTCTGCCTTTGATTCGGAGGGCGTAGGTTCCAATCCGGTCCGGGGCATGCACCTCCAACTTTTGTTATGTGCATTTTAAGAAATTAAATATCAGGTGTCTCAAACGGTGAAGGAAAAACATCGTAAGGAATCCTGCATATTTTTTATTTCTTAATTCTCTACGTGCGTGAAGTTTGCTACTCCGCATTGGGCCAGCGTGGTGGGCTACTGGGTGTAGCCCCTCTGATTCTGAGAGGAGACTCGTGCTCGTGCAACAGTGAGTCGTGCAAAATGGGTTGCTAATGATGATGATGATGATGATATCCATTTTTTGTTTCAATATTGCGCAAAAACCAATTTTTAAAATTCTTTCACTAATTGCAAACTACATTATCAACGTACTCGTTGGCAATATTTCAGCCCAGTATTTCCACGGGAATGGGAACTACGTGGGCGAAACTGCTAGTGCAATATATTTAACGTGTTGATCTTCCGAAAGCAGCAATGAATTCGCAAACTGAATTACCTTCAATTTTAATCACTTAAGTCTCCTTCCTTTAAAACAGACTAAACTTTTCGAAAGAGCTTGCGAAGCAAGTTAAGTAAACGAGTTTGTATTTGAAACTCGATCCATGAGCAATTTTACAATATTACATTTAAATTGAGACATATGAAATTAAATAAATTTAAATTAAATACTTTTAAATTATATAAATTTAAATTAAATAATGTCAGCTGGAAATTAACGCTGTATCCAGCATGCAGCTGCTCCAGCATTTGCTTGGTCCATGCAGTATGCTTCAGCATATTTCGTTTTTGATGCTTTTAGTCTTGCCTTGCCCGGGTTGTTGAGACATCGGGCACTACAATAGTGACATTGTGGTGTGTGGCATCATTTAGAAATAATCGTTTTTATTTCTTTCTTCCTTCCAAATAGTCAAACGGTTGACACTCCAGGCTATCTCTGCAACTTTCTGCTAATTTTAAGTTTAAAGCGTTCGAAATACTGCTTATAGCAAAAATGCAATTTGCGGACGGTTGCATCTCATAATTAGTTAACCGTCCTTGCAAAATGTGATAATAGCTTAGGCTGACAAAGTTCCAACCTTTATAAAACGATAGCCTGGTTATTAGAGCCTGTGCACACCACGTTTTTCAAACGCGTGGTCGACGCCAGTTTGTAGCGATACAGTCGCGATGCTAACGCGCGTGTGTGCCGATGCAAACGTCAACAAACTTTACTGTAAGATAAAAGCGCGCAGTCGTCGTACGTTTCTATAAAACGCGCGTTATCTGCGCCTTTAAAAAACGTGGTGTGTACAGGCTCTGAGGCTTAAAACTCGAGGTTAACAAAGTTACCTTAAATTTCCAGAAGCGCCTGTCACTAGAGGTGGAGACTACCCGCAAGACGTCAGCGCTGACGTGGGTGGGTCTGGGGCTCATGGGTGTACAATTCGGCGTGCT
This sequence comes from Bicyclus anynana, assembly GCF_947172395.1. Classification (NCBI taxonomy): domain Eukaryota; kingdom Metazoa; phylum Arthropoda; class Insecta; order Lepidoptera; family Nymphalidae; genus Bicyclus; species Bicyclus anynana. Next base: position 4,089,243 of record NC_069089.1, on the reverse strand, counting down.
GGCGCGACTCACCTGGTGGGAGTACTCCTGGGACATCATGGAGCCGGTCACGTACTTCGTCACGTACGGCACAGCCATGGCCGCGTACGCGTACTTCGTTCTCACTAAACAGGTTGGTAGTCGAGTAAACTTCTTACGACTTATCTTATACTTATCCATACTTTCGAACGCTTAATAAACGAAGATTCTAATCTCAGTTAACGCAAAACGAGTGATTTTTCGAACTTGTACCTCTCTATTTATCTTTTATTTACAACAATCTCACTTCACTCCCTTGACGACTACAATCTCACCTGATGGTAACCTGATGATGAAATCTAAGATGGAAACGGGCTAACTTGTATATCAGGATGCTCGGGAGTATTTCCCATAACTCTAGGGTTATATTCTTTTAGTAAAGTAAATTAAAAATGTCTATGGAACATGATGTGTTTTAAAATGAATATTTTCGGAGTATAAATATTTCTTTTGTAAATATATCAATCTAATATATTATAATCTTTATTACATTTCAGGAATATATCTTGCCTGATGTAAAGGATAGACAACATCTGATAACTCTACACAAGAAAGCGAAAAAGATCGGTCTCGATCTAACTCAATACAACCATCTAAAGGATGAGGTAAGATTTTTCATTTTCTTTCAAATAATTATAATCTTTCAATACTGACTTGTTTATTATCAACCAATGGACGTCCACTTCTGAACATAGGCTCTTAACGATTTCCAATCAACATGGCTTTGAGCCGCCTGCATCCAGCGGCAATTGCGGCGCCTGTATTCAATACCAATGATATTTTATACTAAAGATAGGGCATTAGGGCATCAAAACTGAGATGACAAATGTGCATAATTGACTTAATCTCATTTAGTCACTTATTAAGCAACGAAATTTATTTAAACAAATAATACCTAAGTTTTTTAGTTTACCTACAACGTTGAGTTATGTGTTAGTGTAAAAACTCCTACTTAAATATGTAACTTGAGTAAACACAAAAATGTGCATGTGTGCGCTCAATAGAGTAGCTAAATTCCGATCACTTTTTGCGGTGATTTTGTAAGCACGTAACATATCTGTAGTATAAAATATCGTTATTCAGTACTGTATTCGACTGTTCTTAAATAATTATTTTATGCAGCAAAGCCAAGCATAGAACATAGCTAATATAAGAAATCAACGTGTTACAGGTAGACAAAGTCCAAAAGGATCTCGCCAGACTGCGGGACCCGCTGCACATCCACCTCCCGCCGCTGACCGGCAAGTCGGAAGACTCCAAGCGCTCACCCTTGACCAAAATAAAGGACATGCTCGAAGAAACCACCAAAAAGATGAAAATCACGTAATATATGCTGTAACTGACGCTGCGAGGCGTTCCATAGACTAACCTGTTGTCAAAGGTTTTCGTCGTAGATATGTTCATTGAGGAAACTCATCGATGAGCACTGACCGACTTTTTACTTGTTGAGACGAATAATATATATTATTAAATCCTACTACAAAATATAAGGCACCTAGCACACTAGATTGCCACGCCACGACGAGGGCAGCAACAACCAAGTTAACTAAAGAAACCACATGACTGGTCGTTGCGACCAAGGTACGTATACTTTGTTATGACAATTCGGCGGCCCGATCAGCCAGTATTGAGCACGCAGAATAACCATGACAATTGGCTGCTTTACGACCAGTGCTGGATTTAGGCAACTTGATGCCCTAAGCAATCATCCCCTGTGGGCCCTTATAATAATTAAGTAAACAAAATATAAGTAGGTAAAATATGTATAATCAATTTAAAACATTCATGGGCTCGTTATATTTTCAGATCGTCTCTGATACCCCCCTATAAGGAAAGCCCTTAGCAATTGCTTAAATAGCTTATAGACTAATCCAGGACTGTTTACGAAGAGTCGTGGTTGTGCCCGGAAATCTGGTCGCAGACAAACCGTAGCTTTTGTGACCACGGACTAGCATTATCCGCATAATGTACAAGGTCCCTTATATTGAATGAGATTTAAAATGAAAACTCTAATAAATAAATACGTCTCGTATCTGTTATGCTTTATTCGTGTTAGCAAACAAGCTCATGAATCAGGACGTGATTCAATTTACTTTGTTACGACTGTTTATGAAAACAAGTTGTGAAATAATGACAGGAATGATATAAATTCTTTGTTGGGACATATCTACGATTGAAAACTTTGATCTGTTGTTCATTGATCGGTGCATTTTTTATTGATTTTTGGATGTTGAACTGTATTGTAACACATGTGTGAAGTCTGCTAATCCGCATTGGACCAGCGTGGTGGACTATTGGCCTAACCCCTCTCATTCTGAGAGAAGACGCGAACTCAGCAGTGAGCCGAATATGGGTTGATAATGATGATGATGATGCTGATATCAATATGTCTGTCTTATGATAATGGTGAAGGAGGAACACGCTCAAAAACTAGCTCAGCACGCTCCCTGAAAATACCGATAGATAGGCAACTTAACTGCAAAACCTTCAGCACTCTTACTGCGATAGTACATTATGGTTCAACATGCCGAACTAGATTTTTACATACATTTGCTGTAATAGTTATTAAACAAAGTTACGTGCGGAAACGGAGGTCTGTTTGAATATTAAAAAAAGAAACAGTTATGACGACGACGAGATACCGACCTACAATAACCTTTATTAAAAGCGACCATTCCGATGCTGACGACCAAGTGTCAGACTAATTACATAAGGACTAGTCATCATATCGGCCGATGGACGTCCCCTGCAAGACATAGGCCTTTTGTAGGGACTTCCATATATCACGATATTGAGCTACCCGCATCCAACGAATACCTGCGACTCGCTTGATGTTGTCAGTCCACCTCGTGAGTGGTCGGCGAACACTGCGCTTTCTAATGCGGGGTCGCCATTCCAGCACTTTCGGACCCCAACGTCCATCGGCTCTTCGAACTATGTGCCCCGCCCAATGCCACTTCAGCTTCGCAACTCGTTGAGCTATGTCGGTGACTTTGGTTCTTCTGCGGATCTCCTCATTTCTGATTCGATCACGTAGAGATACTCCTAACATAGCTCGTTTCATCGCCTGCTGTGTACTCTAAGGACTTATATCGCACCCAAATTCACGAACAAAATTGTCTTTCATTTTCTGAGGAAAATGAGCTTAGATTTGGTATACTAAACTAGATGATTTTGCCCGTTTTTTACACCATTCAATTACGCAAAAGGGTATTTTTACCGAGCTAATTAACCGACGAAAACGATTACAACTATGAAACATCGTTTCTATAGAGACATTTTATATAATCGCACTAGATCGTTGATTATATACTTTAAGACAAAAGTAACTTCTAGCGAGGCAGGTCCTTATCTAATTAATCTGAGGACCAAGCCGATTGACAAACGCGACAGACGACTGCGACAATCGCGGTTGCCTGTATAAGTTATTAGTTTTATCTAAAAGTTAGACGATTGAAGTGTATTGTAGGTCGGGAACGTTTTTAATTACATATTTAAAAATTATAGCTATTGTTCATGCACAAATTGCTTTTAGTCTTTAGTGGGTCGAATATTTTTTGTCATATTTTTCGTCATATTTTGCCTTTTATTATTTTTATACCAAGTTTTGATTTGAAATGTTGAATAACTATTTGCAATTTTATAAATTACGTACGTCGTATGTCTTGAGATTGAAATACACGCAATAATAAAATTGTTTTCTTTTAAAATTATAGTATTTTTTTAAAATTATAGAATTATAGTATTCTTGAATAATAAAGCAGTGGTAAAAATATCTGAAAAAGATATTGGCAACCGTTGTGTGTTTGTTTTGTAGTGAAAATATATTTAGTTAAATTTTATTATACTAATTATTTTATTAATAATATTAATTGTTTGTTGGTATTTTTGTAAACTGTGCTCAGATATATTGTTTCCTATAAATGTTAAGGACTAACACAAATAGTTTAACTGTGCCAACACAAAACTGAATCACGTAGACGTAAGAATTTACTGAAATGCAAAGATTGTTGACATACCTAAATGTATTTTAAATTTAAAATATTTTACTTTAATTATTAAAATAAACATTAGTCATATTTTTAGTGAACTCGCGTATATTTTTTGGGAATTTAGTTAATGGTTATTGTTGAGATTTTTATCATAATTATTACAATTGAACTGAATCGATATGTAAATGATAGAAGTAACATCGGCGCCTTAAAAATAACAAGTTATGTACAATATTATTTTCTTGTGACCAAAACGTCCTAAGAGCCGTGAATGCCTACAACTCGTGCGAATCAACTTGACATCTGGTTCGAATAACGTTTGTTTATGAACTGTGGTACGTAGTGCAAAAAAGTATTGAACTTTCTGATTGAACTTTCGGTCTCAGCCAAGGTTCGGTGAAATGGCTCCACTGTAGTTATGGGTATAATTATTAATATTAGCAAAGTATACTTTAACAAAGTGCGTCGATCGCTGCTTAGACAAATCGGTTTATTTATTCTAGTCCTTTTAGATTAAACTAACGTTGGTAAAATGACCCCATGGTTATGTGGAAGTTTTGACTGTCAAGTTAACTCGCACGAGTTACACGTGGCGGTTACACGTTTCGCTCAACAAAGTAAGCTAGACGGCTAGCTAAGTGCGGCGATATCGCCGCAGTTTCAGTACCTACACAATTGTGATGAGTTTTGTCTTCTGTAATACTTAGTACACGTAAATCATAACCAAAATCAATCTAAATGAAATTCCAATATACCTAAATAATAAAAAAAATATTATGTATTAGGCATATTAAAGGTGGTAGTGGACGCTTTTGGGCATGATTTTGTATTGTGATGTTGTTTCTATCTATTTATATATGTGTTTAAACCTGACTTTACTGAATACTTTTAATATTATCGACAAAGGGACCATCTGTCAAACACAAAAAACGTTAGAAAATTATAATGGATGGCCCTTATTATAACAATTTATGTATTTATTTGTAGTTAGTAATTTCTAGTCCTATATAAAACTGAAAAGTAATTTTAATGTGTTCCTTTTTGGCTTGCCCTAAAATATATAAAAAGTAAAATGCATGGCTTTTTCATAAGGAGTGACTTATTGAGTATTAAATTTTTTTTATAATTAAATACTTTAATCGCACAAAATGGAGATTGTGCTTGGAATTTATTTGAATTTGTATTAAATATTGTTATTATATTATTAAATTATGTCATCTGTTTATTTGATTAATAAATTATACATCAATTTTTGCATTTTTTTATCACTAACATGTCTTTTATACTAACTGAATTTAAATACGTATATCTCAGACCAATTAGACACCTTCTATCGCATTCCAAATTCACCAACAAAATTATGTGTCGTATTTTGAGGGGGACGAGGTAAACTCACACATTGAAAAAATTCAACACCAATAAATCTATCCTGTGTGCTTACACTACACATAACTATAATTTTTAAATCGTTATACACACTCGAAGACGAAGTTTGTATGAACACGTTAGATCATGATCATATAGTTTTGACAGAGGGGTAACTCTAGCGAGGCAGGTCCTATAAGTAATTGGTCTGAGACGTATATACGTAAATGATTTAATAGTTCATTATGTATTATATTTGCGCTTTTTGCACTTGTTAATTTTTAAATTTCTATTTAATTACACAAATTAGTATATTTTGGGATAAATCTATATATTATGTTCCTTCAATTATTTTAATTTGGAAGGAATATGTGTGAAATTATTTTGTTGCCCCTTGAACCTATATGACTTGTATAAGTAAGTTCTAAACATTATACATCCATGTTAACAAGGATGACTGTTAATCGGGTTTGCAAAAAGCTTACTAGTATAAAAGGGAATGCCTATCCCCGGCCCAGGCCTACTCTAACCACCCGGTAATTTACCTACAAAAACCTTGTTAATTCTACTTTAATAACGAAATTTTTAAATCATCTTTAACTTGTCCCCATCAAGCAAAGATCGTTCTTCATACAGGCTGCGTTTTACGACATTTTTTGAATTATACTTTTTGTATTGGCCGGTGGGTTATTCTCCTTTTCTACTTAAAAACATTAGCAACAGATGAAGATGATAAAATCAAAAAACTGTTGATTTCTTCAACAGTAAGTTGCTGCAACTTGTTTAATGTTTATAGTTAGATATAACAAAAAAAATCTTTATTAAAATCAACAAGCCGTAGGATTAATAAAGGCTGTGAATAAGAATATGAAAGAGCCATTCTGTCATTAGGAAGATGACTTCACTTTCATGCTTTTCCATTTATTTTTATATAAATTTATATGTGGGATCATTCATTAAAGAACTCAGAAACTAAAGCTACGTATTTGCCAGAGACGTTGGTTTTTTTTTTTCAAAATATCCAAAATATTTGCAAATTTGGTTTTACATTAGCTAAAGAGAATGGATGATCCTTTAAGTTTTAATTTCTGCTTAAAGCTATTGCTTATACTCGTATATGTTAGTTTTTTATCTATTGCACTGTCCATTTTTGAGTCCTCAAATTATCCTAATCTAAGCAAAAATTGTAATCTAGAAGTTTCTTATTAAAAAACTGTTGTATACTTACTTAAAATGTATCTTCACTCTAAACTAAGTTAAATGGCCTTGATATTATGGTCTAATATACTTTGTACATATTCCCCGTAAGTCTAGCTATAAGCACGCACATATTACTATTAGTGTAATCATTTATATTACAATACAAGTACATTTTAAACTATAACACACAAAGCTCCTAGCTTTTTTTTTTTTTAAATTTTGTTATAATCTTTTTTTAATATGACCAAGATTCTTATTCGGAAAAGACTGTCTGAGGAGAGTAATTTCGATCCCCGCCTGCTTGACTATCGTCGGGATCGCCGATCGAAATTACGACCTGTCTGTGTGAGTCCGGCCGATTTATCGTTGAGCTATTGAGGCATACACATTGAACATTATGTTATGTTTTTAAAAAAAAAAAGCAATTTTAAATGTATATTGTATAATATATATAAAACGCATATTTTTTACATTGCAATGTTTTAACATTGGGTGTGGTATGAAAATGCACAAACCTGCTTCAATTATTATTTTATTAATTGTGATTCTTCTTATTAAGAGTGTTGGTGTGAAGTCAATTGTCCTTCTTCCTTTCCTCCCTAAAAATCAGGAATAAAATAAAAACAAAGTCAAAATTACCTTTATAGTCAAAACTTACCGTCGCGTCGGTTCTCTAATGTTTGATAAGTATTGAACATTTTAAAACTACTTTAGCAATTTTCCTCAATCTACTACCTACTAAACCTTTTTCGATGTACGAGTACTTTCACTATTAAAATTATAAAATCTCCTCCTTCTATATCTTACATTGACTTACCAATTTCTATATATCTCACTACCTATTTTTTAATATCGTAATTGTATTGTAATATGAAAAGCTTCCTCTTGTGATTTGCTGGTTTGCCTTTTAGAGTCTTCTCAAGTGTTCTTTCTGATATAACGTTTTTATATGCCTAGATACTAAGTCGGAGCGAAGCTTCTGTTCACTTGGATACTTGTTATTTACTGTAGGGTTATGTATCACCCGGGCTACATACCTTCAGTTTTAACTGTGCAGTTTTATCTAATCGAAATTTCAATTAAAATCAGAAAAAACTGTACAGTCAAAACTGACGGAGACAGATTTAACTGAACATATGTACACTTAAAACTGCACGTCTGTATCGTATTATATACACAAACTGAAATAAATTGACAGGTGTGAAAGATTTCGAACGAACAATTTTTTTCCACCAGAAAATTTTGCTGTACTTAGACAAAACACTGTATCCTTAGATACACTGTTTTTTAGTAACATTCAAAAACGAGGACCTAGCACGTTGTTACTTTTTTAATACTTAATAAAAATGGAAATGCATTGTAAATTAAACAGTACAAGGTATATTTTTCAAATAATAGAGATAAAAAACAAAGAATAGCGCATAAATAACAATATTTCTCAAAAAATTGTGTTTTGACTGTAATTTCGCTTAGCGTTGAGTGTCAATATTAGCGCACTTAATGGTTACGAGAAATATTTATTATATTAAAGCCTTAATTCAGTACGAAAAACTGAATCGCTTTGTTGTTTTGCCAGTTTGACCAAAACTCAATTAAAAATTATAAATGACCAAATTCGAATTTAAATAGAACCTAATGAGTCCTAGGAAGGTTTGTTAATATTATCTAAAGCGTTTTCACACCTGTCAATTTAACACAGCATAAATGTTTGTGTAATAAATGAATACATTTTTGTGTGTTATTTTGTGAATTAACTATATCTTTATATATTATATTTTTGAGAGAGTAAATCAATGTTAGTTGAATTCTAAAATGAGCCGTCACGTCGTTACGTAATTATTATAGTATTATTAATATTTATTTTTACTATTAATATATTTTATTGTCTGTAACTATTAAACACTTTATTGTTACGTGTCTTAGATAACTAGTTATTTATTGTATTTAGTATATGTTTAATTGTTTACTAACAATTAAATTAATTATTACAACTGTTGCGCAAATATAGTTAGTTAGAAACATAATATTTTTCTTTGTGATGATTACGTTTACATGAAAAGGAATTTCAAAAAAATGGAAAACCACCTACTTTCATAAACTCGATCGCTTTCATGTCAAACACACTCAATTGGATTGCGAAATATATGTACTTAATCATTGTATAAACCACCTGAAATATCATTTACTTGCTGGGAGGTCTATGATAGCCGAGATTAAAATACTTTACAAATGTAAATGAAAAATTAATGGTGTGTAAGACCTGACCTAAAGACAACCGGCAACTTTATAAAAGCTCACTTTCAGCCCTAGTGTGCAAGTAGTGATATATAACATAGATCACACTATAGTGGCGTAGTAGAACTGTAGGCACAGCCACCCAGTGCAAGTAAAAGCGTAACAGGTGCGAACGAAAATCTTGTAATGTCATTATCATTAAGATTCATTTTTAAGTGAATGTAACTAACATAATTTCTGTTCTATATTATATAGGGTTATATACAAATATTTTTTTTATTGTATTATGATAATGTAAAATCTAGGCACTGTTCGTTCAATCTCGCAAGTAGTTAGGGTACTTATTGATAAAATATATATTATTATTATAATTATATTTAGAGTTAATAATTTACCCACATATTCAACTTTCCTGTTTATTCACTAACGAAAATTTGCCAAAGTAACCTTCCAATTAAAGCATTTCTTGTTAAAATTAACACCATTCGTAGTGCATGTCTCATGAATATTATGACCGTCTCCACTTGCATAATCTTAGACTTGTATGCAAATAGTTAATGCATCAATACGGAAAGCCATAATACAAACAATTGATTCTGCTCATTTCTATCAAAATTATGCTTTCTAACATACACAAGCAGAAGCCTAGACTATTTCCCTTATCTTCTAATTGTTGCATAAATCACCTTCATATCTTATTATAGAACATATACTTCTGAAAAACGTTCTGTGTCTTGCTACAATATTGTCTTTTAAAACTCTTAATTAGTTGGAGACTGTTTTTTTAAGCTTTAAGTTAGTATTTTGTTTTAAGAATACTACATATTGCTTGCGTTCTTTAAGTAAGTAATGAATATTCGTGAGACACTACTTATAAATCGTTACTGGTGGTAACATATAACAAAACACCGACAAAGCATTACCACCCAGGTCCCTTGTAAAGTTACTGTTTTGCATTTTTGTTAAATTTACAGTCGTGTTCGAATAAATTTATAAAGAAACATACCCCATCTTTCAGTTTATTGTAAATCCTTGATACTATCCTAAAATTAAACGCAAACAACAATATAAAATCTTTATTCACATAATTATTTCGTGGCTGAATGTTTTACAAATTGGATGTGAACCTACCTGAACTTTTGAAACAGACTTAGATGATTTGGTAATGGAGAGTTATGTTTTATCGTTTTCCAGAGCTTCGGAAGGTGAAAGTGGCTTTGAGTTAAAAGGATATAAGTCAATACTTTGTACATGTGCCCTAACTGACACACCAGGAGGTATCCCAAAATAGTCTTCACCTATATTTCTAATGATAGTTGCACCGGGCCTGGTGTGTTGTATATTGAATCCTACCGCAAAATCTGGTTTACTTTGCTCGCCACTCTCAACTTCGAAATCTCCGGGTGTAATAATCGTCCCTTGGGAAGGTTTTACCGGTACATAAGGTTTCTTCGTCGGCCTATAAGGTTTGGTCGGTTTGCTGGTCGGACGCCACGGTTTGCCTGCAAGTTGTAATCATTACTAAGTTCTATGAATTGTTTTGCGTGCTCTATCGCTGTGCGTTGGTGCCGTGAGGTAATGGTGTAATAAAAACCAGTTTGTCGGTGAACAATATTTATTGCGATCAAGCAATTTCTTATAATGTAGTCATTCCAAGTGCTCTCTCCAAACGCTCTGTGCTATTTCGATTGAATATTGTGATCTTGTTATTTAACAGTAAATGGCACATTTCTGAATGTTATTTAGCTTATCCGTCGATCTTTCTACGGAGAAAGAGCGCTGATGTTCGAGGGAACTAATAGTGGCAAAAAGCAATGTTCATCGTACACGATTGTCTTAAACAAGAGTTGATGAAAATCGGTAAATTCGTGTTTCAAACAAGATCACTAACATCAATATTTGCCAACATCCGTGCTATGCATCACCTGGTCCTTGAGTTGGATTTGGGCCTGCGAAACTAGAGGCATCCTCGTCCACATAGCCTAAGTCTTCGGATCCGGTTTCTTGGACGTAGGTAGGTCCTGGCCCGTAACTCTCACCGCTATGTCCGTTGTCTGGTGGGGATTCTTCTATTTCAGATGGGATAATGACCTGACTACTCGGCCTTTCTATTTCGGATGGGAACGGCGGTGGTTTGACATGTCCCGATGCAGCAGTTCCATCTGGTCCTGCAAAAGTTAAGTAGAATCATTCCCCTTACAAATAGTTTATGTTGTCATACATAGGAGAGGGGATATGGAGCCTATACCTACCATGCTGCTTTAATGCGAGTGGGAGGACTTAAAAGGCGATAATGTTAAATTCTTTAAGACCTACTATCAGATGATAATGATAGGTAATGACCAGGACTGACAGCTTAACATAAGGAACAGTAACGCTATCAATTTTCCAACTCTGGTCTGATAGCATAATACTGGAAACATCTTTGAATAAAAAGCTCAGTCACAGATTCGAACCCATAGGACCCCATGATTCAGAGCCACAGACTAATCGCTTTACCAACGTGGCAGTCATAGAATTAGAATAGTTAGTGTATTACAAAATAATCTTAGAAACATCATTTAGCTGCCAAAAACTTACCTTTAAAAACGTCATCCCCTCCTTCATCATTAGAGGTATAGGAAGGAGACACGGACCCACCACTACCGCCGACTGCGTTGAAGGCTGGGTCGAAAGCGCTGGGCAGAGTGGGGAAGTATGGTGGGATGATGGGGTCATTGCTGTTCTTTACGATACGGTACCCGATGCCGGGGCCGGCTATATAATGAACTGTCCTGTAAATGAAAAAAAGAAGACATAAGGATTTTGTCAATACTAGTAGAAATCCGGAGGTTTATCGATTAAATATAAATAGATCTACGTAGACGTTTTTAATTTTTTTTATTGTTTTTCAATTTCAATCAAAATTTTTTTTTATATTATTACCTACTTATAATTGATTTTGGCGTCTGGCTTAATTGAAAGTGTAAATTGTAATTAATTCGTAAGAGGAACTCTTTCGAAATCTTGGTAACAACGGAAATTAGACTATCTATTTTTTTGATACTATATTCGGACGTATTTATACCTTTGTACACCTTTGTCATCCAAAAATGTGTAGGAACCTCTGACGTTACCGTGCGAGTCGCTGCTTTCTGTTCTTCTCTGATCAGGACCAGCTGATATGAATCTAAAATTAGTAAGTATGTTATAATTATAAGTAGTCTGCCCATATATTCTCACATCTGCCAATCATGACCTTTTCATCAGTATTTAATTTAATAACCCCAGCCCAGGACTTGGATTCACGATCTGAATAATCCGAAGTCACATAGGCTACCAAGGTGAACCAACAAGGCATTATCATTATTTATGAGCACGTAGAATTACAGTACCTGTACAGAAATGATTCCAGTTTTTTTTAGTTTTTTAACATAAAACATTAATACAGAGAATTTACTACCTACATCAAGGCTTTCTCAAGATTAATGTTTTGACTCAGTCAACATATTTATCGTCGGTTTCTATCATGTTTCTTAAAATTTAGGGTTAAATTTATTCCTTCGAAGTGGAAAAATATTACGAACACTCAAGTCCTAACGGCAACTGTTACCGTGCTATGACATTACACTGTATCTTTATATACGGTGTTTTATAATATTACCTACTCATCAATTAACATTCTACATTTTCTAGTAACACTCATATTTTACTCCACCCTTATCGCATTTATTGGTATTTTTAAATTTAAAAAATATTTATGTAAATGCCAGTGGATAGGTGCGAGGATATTTAGCAGATGGTACCTAAACTGGCATTTAAATAAACATACTGAAAAAAGTACCTATTAAATAATAGCACTGAAACAAGAACTGCGAACTCAAAGTGGATGTTTTTAGATACAGTGTTTTGTCATACACGACATCGATAGCACGACAGTGTAAAATTAGATCATAAGTAATCTGAAATTGTCTTAATTAGCTGTGCGCAACAAATTCTATATCGCAAGTAGAGACCTGAGATTATTGAGGCAAGGTAGGTCCTGAAAGACTGATCCCGCGTATACTGTTCAGTGAGCAAGAATGGCAGAGATATGAGCAAATGGTCAAATGGATAATATTTAGAAAGGAAGAAAGAGAAAATAAAATAGATATAGAGAGTGGCATGAAAAAATACGTCGCGATACCATGCAGACAGAGTTGAGAAATTTTTAGTCCCTGGGAAATGGACACGCCTTGTCTCAAGTCGTCAAAAGTCTAAAAGGCATTATTCCTCCTCGAAAAAAAGAAAAAAACTGTATAGAGGCGAAATCGTCCACATACCTCCGAACACCACTAATACCTGTAAGAGCCGTCAAGTCCCCGCTGGACAGCGGTCTTGCCTCTGGGCTTGTCCTCCCCCCTGACGAGCGGCGCGCGGTGGAAGGGAGACCCGATCAGGTTGGGCGCGTCCGGGTGAGCCGAGGACACGTGGAAGCCGGTGTCGCGCCCCGCTATGTATGACACGTCGTGTCGCTCGCCTACATCGTCGACGAAAGAATAGTGGCCTGAAATAAATATTGCATTTTTTAAATCTTGAAATTTTTCGCCCTGTAATTGTTATCTATCTATACCAAAGTGGACCTAACACTAAAGGACGCATTATCTCGTGAAAATAATTAGACTCTTTTCAACCAATAGCGGCGCAACCAGAAATACCGGATATAAATAGACTAAACGTCGTCCAATGGCAGCGGAACTGTCCCAGTCCCATGTCTTTCGTACCAAGGTAATGAAAGAAAGAAAATAAATTTATTCAAATGTAAAAGTTACAGACAGTATACCCTACCCTAATGACAGCATGTCTGTCTGTAACCTTTAAAAAGAAAGGGTGTACAGCTCAGCATATGCTGTGCACTACATAGTTATAAGATTATTACATGAAAGAGATAGCTTTATTTCCGGTTGCACCACCATTGGTTGATTTTCTCTATTTCTCTTTACGAGATTATCTTCGTCACCACTGGTCACAAGGTAAGCCTACACTAACTATTTACCCTCTTTTAATTTTGGAGTGTACGAGTTCTCATAATAGGCAGAGGAAAATATTTAAAAATACGCTTTAAATTTGAACTGTTAAGGGTCTGGAGTAAGGATACTTAGGTACTTCGTCTCCCACAAACCTGTAGAGCGGAACTCTACAGGTTACGAGAGGTAGGTACGATGTCATAAAGAAACCAAAAGGACTGTGAATTTATATCCTACTCCTAACAAGCTAGTCCGCTTCCATCTTGGATTGCATCATCGCTTACCATCAGATGAGATTGTGGCCAAGAGCTAACTTGTATAGAATAAAAGAAAGCTACTTCACGGAGAAAGTAATTGCTCTAAAAATGCAGTTATGTATTTCAACATGCAGTTATGTACCTGTAACGTCGCCTCTACTGTCTGCATTCTCATTTTTCGAATACGTCTGTGTGTTTAGCTTGTAGGAATAGCTGGGGTCTTCGCTGGGGTCGAAGTAAGGGTCGTCCTTGTTACCGATGTTGCCTCGCGGTCGCTGATCCAGATCTATCTTGCGGTGGACGTTTGGACCTCTTGCGCGAAATCTGTGAAACACAGCTTAAGAATAACGTCGTACTTTCGATTTCAAAGTTTTTCGAACGATCCGATAGTGTCAAATGTAAAAGTCCAAAGTTTGCCAATTGTTAGTAATTGTAAGTTCCCATTTAGGTCATCTATGGAATATTTGCCATATATCTTAAATATTCCCGTTTCCCTCCAAATAGGCGCAAAAGACATATGTTAGGTGTGGGTACGACAATAGTCTAGTGGGTACGGATCGAACCCACGATCTTGGCGTGAGTCCATCCCCTTTGCCGAGGAGCTATTGAGGCTTTTTGTTGTATTAGCACGGGTTTAAATACATTGTTTACTGTTATTTATGCGTATAGTATTTACAAGTCTTCTTACTTTACATATAAAATCGTTATTAGTAAGTACACATCATTATAAAATAATAAACAGCTGGTAGAATTTCAACTCACCCTCTAGGTCCGGCAGTATAAATGGTTTCTTTGACTTCATTGTTCCCAGGATCCCTCGCTCCGAACCTACCGCCCACGACTCCGTTAACGTTGCCCTGAGCCAAATGGTAGCTACCGCCGACGTCTTTGTTCGTATACCTGTGAACGCATGTAATAATTATATTAGGTGTTATAGATTGATACACAAATTATTATCTAAAACTAATCAACCGCATAAATCTCGCATCGAACTGTCCTCGCATCGAAAAAGCAGACCACAATCCTGTGGTCTTAAGTTGCTAAGAGCAAACCGCATCAGTGTCGCATCGAGCTACAAAGAGCAGACCGCAACACTGTTGCATCAAGCTGCAAAAAGCAAATCGCAACACTGTCGCATCGAGCTGCAAAGAGTAGACCTCAACACTGTCGCATAGAGCTGCAAAGAGTAACCCTTAGCAGCCCTTAGCAACCCTTAGCAAACCTTTGCAAAAATTGTGTGCAATTTAAGAAATTAAATATCACGTGTCTCTTAATTGTCTGCGTGTGTGAAGTCTGCCAATCCGCATTGGTGGAATATTGGCCTAATCCCTCTCATTCTGAGATGAGACTCGAGCTCAGCAGTGAGGCAAATATGGGTTGATAATGATGATGATGAATTATTATGACCTTTTTGATTTCATTACATGAATATAACTTGGTAACTAGGATAGGTCTAATATCGATCTTGACGTGCTGATATCGTAATGAGAGCGCAGGAAGGAATTACGATAAAGCGTTTGAGTTCCATTTTGAGAATTGTGTTTTAAATAATATGATCCTTAAACGACACCGGAAAGAGGGTATCAATTAAATGGTATTACACTTAAGGATGAACAAAACTACAGAGTAGTTACTTACGAGAATTCTGTTACTACTAATCACTGATGTTTTAATTGCTGGCATGGCGTTTTGTATACAATCAAGATGCGAATTAATTACCTACAGCGTAATAAGGCAGATTAAAGATAACTAAAATATGTACACGTAAATAAAAACATACCGCACTAATGGCTGTTAATTTTACGTTGTAATTGATGTAACTATTACCCTCCTAATATATGTTTTGCAAGAGTGAAATGACTCTCGTAACGTTACATAACTAGGCTGGTAGATACCTCCTCGGAGGTTTTACCTACCTGCTATAAATTCAAGTAGGTAGGTGAGCCGTGATAGCTAAGTGGATATGATCTCTGCCTTCGATTTCGGAGGACGTAGGTTGAAGGTTCGAATCCATTTCGATGCATGCACCTCCAACTTTTCAGTTATGTGCATTCAAAGAAAATTTAATATCACGTGTCTCAAACGGTGAAGGAAAAACAACCTGCATTACCTGAGAATTTTCTTAATTCTCTGCGCGTGTGATGTCTGCTAATCCGCATAGAGTGATAGACTATTTGGCCTAATCTCCTCTCATTCTGAGAGGATATTTGAACTCCGCAGTGAGCCGAATATGGGTTGATAATGATGATGATGATGAGGTAGATATATACGAGTAGTTTGAGAATTTATTGAGTAAATATAGAGGCAAATTACGGAATTACGTTTAATAATATTCTTTACTGGCGGACTTAGCCCACAACTTCGTACGCGTAAAAATCTATGTAAACTTTTACCCCCTTCTATTTATAATTTTGAATGCTTTATATACATGTATATTATATATATATATAATAAATAGTCCACTAATTATTTGACAGGAAAAGGATTTAAAATCTTGAATTACATTATTATTCGTACTTTATTTACAATTTTTACAAATTTATTTTAATAAACTAAGGACTTTCCATACAAACCCCTACTTGACCCCCTTCATCTGTTTTTATTTTCGCAAAAGTTTCCCAAAAACCTTCATCGTATTATGGTCTGTAATTGTGCAAACTTTCATTTAAATTGATTCAGTAGTTTCAGCATGATGCACGGTCAACAAAATCAAAGACAGAACTATAGACATAAAATAAAAAATATATGTTTCTGGCTTCAGTTTCAATTATATAATGCCCTCCAACAAATAAATAAATATCTTCAATATACAGAGTTTCACCTATTACAATTTTATTATTAGTATAGATTTTATACTTTCAAATCTAATACTTTTCAAAAGTGTTTATAAACTAAGCTTACATTATACCAAAAGCACAAAATTCTTAATTCGTCTAGAATTCTTAATTCGTCTAGAATTAAGAATTTTGAGCTTTTGTTACGATTTATGATAAAATTTATCCTATTCTACCGTAAGTAACCGAAAACTTATTGCATAAGTATCTATATATTAAACACTAAAAATTTATGAATCTATATATTAAACACTAAAAATTTATGTTTATTGTTATATACTTGTGTAAAATTAAAATAAATATATGTATTATCAACTTAATTAAAAAATAATTTTAATGAAAGTTATTCTCAATGTTAATGTACCCGATCTGAGAGTCAAAGCTGATTAGTTTTTACACTTGATCGATACAATACAACAGTTTAAATTATGAATGATTGTCAGTTTTACGAAATCCAGTTTTGCTGAAACCCTTTTAAATACCTATTTAGTTTAACTGTACTCCAAAGTATAAATATATGTATAATGCATTCAACTAATAATTGACTTCATACTTATATCCTACTTATTTGTTATATAATAGTTATTATGTTTTAGGTGGGTAGTATTCTTTAGATTTATTATGTATGTCTGTGAAAGAAAAACATTTATGGTACTTGCCCAAAATCAAACGATCCATCCGAGTTCACATTGTTAAAATCACCATCATTCGTCCTGGACTTGCCCGGTATCACCTGAGTCCTGACCGAGCACACACAAACAAAACACACGGCATACAATGTCCAGGCCATTTTGTCACTTTGCACTATCGTATCACATAAACAACATAGAGGTCTATAAGACAACAGTTTCGGGGTTCGACTATGGAAATAAAAAAACAATGGCTTCTTATATATGGCGCTAAAGAGGAGCGTTCGCCGCGCGAAAACGACCGGACATCATTGTTATTAATATTGGCCGTGTGAGCCAGTGGTAGCGATTGCTAGCTTTGTATCGCAGCTATTACAACTGTACAAATAAGCTTGCTTTTATATACTAAAATCGGTTCATTTGACCTAAAGAATAACCCTTACAAAATTCAAAATTCATTTATTTCAATTGGTCTTAGTTTACAAGCACTTTTGAAAAGATTATGTCATAATTTAATGTAATTTAATGGTGATAATAATAGTCGAAAACTTAAAATTTAAGTTACGAGGGTTCCAAACGCACCTTGATCCGAGAAGAGCCCACAACACACTCAGCCGAGGTTATTTTTTTTGTTTACCACTATTTTACACACTTATTTAAAACTAACTAATTAACTAATACAGTCGTATAATACAGTGCAACACCAATCTTCAATATACAGAGTTTCACCTATTACAGTTTTATTATTAGTATAGATTTTATACTTTCAAATCTAATACGTTTCAAAAGTGTTTATAAACTAAGCTTACATTATACCAAAAGCACAAAATTCTTAATTCGTCTAGAATTAAGAATTTTGAGCTTTTGTTACGATTTATGATAAAATTGATCCTATTCTACCGATCGTAAGTAACCGAAAACTTATTGCATAAGTATCTATATATTAAACACTAAAAATTTATGTTTATTGTTATATACTTGTGTAAAGCAGTGTGTGTAGAGCAAGTTACGAGGGTTCCAAACGCACCTTGATCCGAGAAGAGCCCACAACACACTCAGCCAAGGGTATTTTTTTGTTTACCACCATTTTACACACTTATTTAAAACTAACTAACTAACTAATACAGTCGTATAATACAGTGCAACACCAAGCTTTTTTATCTTTTATATACTAATTAACACTATAATAAGACTTTTCTAAAAGCTTGCGTTTAATACAACACAACACACTTTACATCTTTATAATATTAGTAATGAGTTTAGATAACATGGGTTTTACTTTATTCCCGTATCCTGCACGGAACTGTAGTCTACACGGGTGAAACCGCGAGATATCGGCTAATTCTATATTATAATCTACGCAATCGTTTATCTGAGGCAGTATTTCGTATGTGTCTGTAATTAAAATTACAACCATACCATTAAGACTTGAGCAGAACAATACTTGTGGGCGACAAACATATGCTTGATAATATAATTTAAATCCTCAAACGAATTTTATTACAGAGTTCTCACTACTATTTCTCATGTAGGTACACCTCCACTTGCATACCCCCACAGTTTCAGCTGCGTAGTTCCCATTCCTGTGGGAATACATGAATAAATTAATATAGCCTATGTTACTCGATGATATGAAACTTTGTATATAGCTTTTGATGTTGCACAAGCTTTATGGCACAGAGATGCAGCCGCATGAGGGCCGCAACATCCTCATCGTCTCCAACACTAGCAAAATGTTGTGAACTTATAAATATGTATGTTTTCGTCATTATAAACGGTCACAGGCCAAAAAACGTGTGCATAAGCAATGATTATGTCGAGCTTGGATGTTCATTGTATCTAATTTCAAATGGTTTTTATTACAAAAAACTTCATTTACAAAACTCGGTTACTTTCGAAGGGTTTGCGAGATACCATAATTATTTCTGCTGGTCGACGCCCACTACGTGGATTGATGACATCATACTGGTTGCAGAGAGCCACTGGAATGTTCCAGCCCAAAACCGTAGAGTTTGAAAGTCCTAACAATATTATGTTGATGATAATGATGCTGATTATGATGATGATGATGATGATGATGATGATGATGATGTTTCTTTTTCCAATTACTGGACCAGTTGGGATTATATGGACGCCAATATAATCACATGAGGAGCTATCATCCTCATGTGAATAGTAATTTTATTCTCTACAAGTTAGCCCTTGACTACAATCTCACCTGATGGCAAGTGATGATGCAATCTAAGATGGAAGCGGGCTAACTTGTTAGGAGTAGGATGAAATCCACACTCCTTTCGGTTTCTACATCGTACCGGAACGCTAAATCGCTTGGTGGTACGTCTTTGTCGGTAGGGTGGTAACTAGCCACGGCCGAAGCCAATTTAGAAAACCTCAATCGGCCCAACTGGGAATCGAACCCAGGAAAAAAATACCACTGCGCCACGGAGGCAGTCAATTTTAAGAGCGCAAGGCATTGAAAGTCCATACTCGCGTGGCCTGCGAACTTTTTTTCACTCTTTCGGTCACGTACTAGGCCACGACCATAACCGACAGTGAAAATCGATGGCCGTGGTCACAAAAGCTACGCTTAGGCTGCAGCAAGAACTTCGACCACGATCCCGGCCGTTCGTGAATCGGACAATTCGGGCTGTGCGTTAGTTGGACCAATTTTAAGATTAAGAGAAAACTACATTACTAGCAAGTAATACAGGCTATATTTTATACCCATATTCCCACGAGAATGGGAAATATGCATGGGATATGCTAGTATTAAAATATTAATGAATATTAATGATTGTTAATATAATGTAAAGATTTTTTGTTGTTGGCTACTAATTCAGTCCGTTCTCTGGTTCGCTAATATCCGCGTCCGGCGTTTGTTTCACTTCCTGGTGCCTTGGGGATGTTTCACAACGTTGTAATAAATGTCTAATTGTGATGAGATCTGCACCGCTCGTTTCCATTGTGACACGTCGGAATGGAACGTCGTGCCGGACCGTTTTAAACGGCTTGGCGGGACGTCTTTTCCGGCAAGTGGTGTGGTTTTTTTATAATTTACATCAACATTTTCAAATAAATTCTGATATCTGATAAATTATAGTATTTATAATAATAATAATAATAAATATACTTTATTTGCACACCACAAAGACAAAAACAAGTGAAATAAAAAACAAATTAGGAAGAGATCAGCATACAAAAGGCGGCCTTATCGCTAAGTAGCGATTTCTTCCAGGCAACCCTCGGTTTAGGAAAACTTAAGGACATCAGCAGGTGGCGTAAAATAAAAATAACCATAATATTAGTAATACACATACATACGAATAATTTACATCCTAATACATAAACAATATTACACAAATACCTACAATAATGAATAAAATACATATCAAAATATACTAATAAATAGATCGTCTTTACTGCATCAGATAATGAGTCTTTACGGCATTTTTAAAAATGTCCAGTGTCTTTGATTGCCGTATGTTTAAAGGGAGAGCATTCCATAACTTAACGGCTTGCACAACGAAAGAATGTTTATAAAATTTCGTCTTATGCACAGGTAAATATAGAGTTAGTAATCGACACTGTCTCAGTTCAGACTGCTCTCCCTGAAACGTAAATTTCTCCTTCAGATACACAGGAGATTTTGGATTAAACAACACACAGTACAAAAGTGAAAGTACATGCAGATCCCGGCGACGACGAATAGGGAGCCACTTGAGCTTCTGACGGAATTCAGAAATATGGTCATATTTGCGTAGGCTAAATATGAACCGAATAGCAAGATTTTGAAGTCGCTCAAATTTATTGAGTTGGTCCTCAGTTATATTTATATAGCTCGCGTCCGCATAATCTAAAACCGAAAGAAGAAGAGAATGTGCTAACATAACTTTAGTAGGAATTGGTAAAAATGATCTGAAACGTCTCAGTGAGCCAAAAGTAGCAAACATCTTTATTAATTTCTTTAGTCAAGTTTATAAATTTATTTGCGTGCCATTTGTTCTGGAAATCGAAATTGGCTAAGTAACATAAATATGATAATCAATATTAGGTATATCAATTGCATTTTGCACATCACGTCTTTTGCTTCGTAGCACACTGTACACAAACATACTCGCTGCGTATAATATTAGTAATACTTGTAGGTATGTAGGTACATATGTTTTTTGTGGTGAGGATTACCACCGCGTCACCGATAACACAGCATGTGTGCACTAAACTGATTTCAAAAAATATTTCACCCAAGCTACATTATCAGCGAGTAACATAGACTATATTACCACAAGACGGAGAAGTTAAAATCGGGGTGAGCGTTAGTTTAAATTAATCTAAGTAATATACTCGTCAGAAGTGAAGGATGGAATTTAGATGAAGGTAAGCCGTACGAAAAGGAAATTCATACAGCGTGACAAACTCCGGTTTCTCATAATTATATCTACTTATACTTGGTTATCAACCCATATTCGGCTTACTGCTCAGCTCGAGTCTCCTCTCAGAATGAGATGGGTTAGGCCAATAGTCCACTACGCTGGCCCAATGTGGATTGGCAGACTTCACACACGCAGAGAATTAAGATAATTCTCTGGTATGCAGGTGTCCTCACGATGTTTTCCTTCACCGTTTGAGACACGTGATATTTAATTTCTTAAAATGCACACAACTGAAAAGTTGGAGGTGCACGCCCCGGACCGGATTTGAACCCACACCCTCCGAAATTGTAGGCAGAGGTCCTATCCACCGGGCTATCACGGCTCTCACTTATACTTACATATTTATATTCATTACAACAATAAATATGTATGGAATTTTAAAAGGTAACCGGTTCCTTGGACTCTTCACCGCTGATACTCGTATAGTAAGTAGTCAGTTATACATAGTTAAAGAGAGACGTTACATAAATGCACCGACACCATGACGGCATCAGACAATGGAAACAGCGCACCCAATGCCCGTTCCGGTGCGATCATCGCTTACAAACCGCCGAATTGTACTCACTGAGATGGAACACCTCCCAAACTTGACCTCTCAAGTGCAACGTCTCACGATCAATTCCGACCGGGCCAGGGCTCAACATACACTGGTTAATAAGACCATTAGCATACGTCCTTCCATCTGACTATTGTTTTGTAACGATATATTAGTTTGTTGGGAGATAGGTTGTACTGGCAGTTGGACCTTTCCGAGACAATAAGCCGAGATGATCGGGCACTGTACAGCTGTATCAATTATGCCTAATTAGGCTTTAATAATAATATGTTTTAGGCCTATTAATTACAACCGCTATGGCTACGGTCCAGGAGGTTATAACTGGCTCGACTTTGAAAGGCATCGGTAGTTAACCACCCTCAGACGTAGCGATTTAGCGATCCCGCACGATGCCGCGTATGAATAAACTTGTACCTCTATCAAGTAAACTCGCTATGCAAGTAAGATAGATCTTAGACAGCATCATCACTTAACATCAGGTGAGATCGCAGTCATAGTCCTGTCATTTTAGGTTTTATATGGGGAAAAATTCCTAATTAGCTAATTTTTTGTATACCTTTATTGGTATTATTAAGAAGATGTGAAAAATTTACATCGATATCGTGGCGGCTAAAAAAGTTACAAAGGTCACGAAAATCAATTTTTGGCACATATTTCGCGACAATTTTATGAGGAACAATTTTTATAATGACCTCTATTGACCTCCGAGCTTGGTGTGCGAAATACGACCTTTGTAGCTTTTTAAGCCGGCACGATATCGATGTCGATTTTTCACATATTTCCTCTTTAACGCCTCTACTAAAGCTATTTGGCTGATATTTAGAATCAAAGTAGATTGAAAAACCATGAATTCCCGAGATTTGCGAAAACCTGATGATGATTTTGATGATATGAATGTTTTTTACTCTTTCACGCCTCGGCTACTGAACCGAATCACCTGAAATTTGAAGTAGAGATAGATTATAGTCTGGATTAACACATAGGCTTCTTTTTATCCCGGAAAAATCCATGGTTCCCGCAGGATTTATGAAAAACTGACGTAGAACGGACGAAGTCGCGGGCATCTGCTAGTATTAAATAAGGCTTGCAGCACTTAGTGTAATCAGCGCAGGCTGTGCAGGAGTAGGGAGTAGGGCGGAGGTCGGAGGGCATACAATGGAGCGGCGAAGGTCATCTTTAGATCTTCACGGTGGCTGCGTCACAGCCTCATAGCTGAGATCGTTGAACAGTTTTTGCGCTTGTTTATTTCAAATTATTTTCCGCCTTACAAGACTGCTCAAAAAAGGAGTGCATTGTTTTCAAAATTCAAAAATTTCAATTACCTATAGAACGAGAGCTTGTGGTAGAGAAAAAATTCAATGAATAAAGAAAAAAAAAAACATCTTTAGGTACTAGATTACTAAGATTGCCAAACATTTTACGAAGATTGAATGTTTATCATTTCGTTTAAAACACAATGTTAGATGATTGCAATAACGAAAACACGATGAAAAACGATGTATTGATTCATTATTTGAATGGTACACAGATCCATAGTCCAAGTCACTTCTGAGTTTCTCTCAGAATGAAAATGAAAAAAGAGGGGTTAGGCTAATAGTCCACCACGCTGGCCCAATGCGAATTGGCAGACTTCACATACGCAAAGAATTAAGAAAATTCTCTGGTATGCAGGTTTCCTCACGATGTTTTTCCTTCACCGTTTGAGACACGTGATATTTAATTTCTTAAAATGCACTCAACTGAAAAGTTGAAGGTGCATGCCCCGCACCGGATTCGAACCCTCCGGAATCGGAGGCAGAGGTCATATCCACTGGGCTATTACGGCTCACCTCTCACTTTGCTCCTATTTTCACATATTTTTTCTGTTTTATTAGCTGCGCCCCACGGTTTCACCCGCAACCCAGTTCCCATTCCCTTGGGGATGAAATTTAATCTATGTTACTCGCTGATAACACACTCTCATTGGTGAAAGATCGGTTTAGTGGTTTAGAAGTGACACAAACGAACACACATTCGCATTTATAATACTTTAAAAATTTAGGATGTGAATTTGATGTTATTTATTACTCTTAACTTATCATTTAAACCCTACGTAACAAATATAACAAAGATAAAAAAACATACATTTTTAGAACAAAATAATGTTGTAGTGTTTATCTTTGAACACTTAATTGCATTACCATGAGAACGTTCATACAAAAAGATGTCGGGAAAAAAATCGCAGTTAAAAATCCTGGATTTATAACCAAAGTGTCTTGGTAGGTAGGCGCAGAGTAATTAATGGTTGTATGTTCTTATCTTCCATACATACAATTGAATTTAGTAGGCAAATACAAACGAATTGGGGAGGTCGTGGGACACACGGACAGACAATCGCTGATAAGGATCGTCAATTTTGTTCACGCTTTGTACCTACCTAGGTACGTACTTTGCGATGCTAATTCTAAGCTAAGAGCCCGCTGAAAAACTTTGGCTGTTTCACTAACTTCTGAAGATTTAAGGATTATTGTTTTTTTTTTAATATTCTGAAAATAAGGTCCTGAGTTTAGTGATATTTTACAACACAAGACAAAAATGTCTACATTAGATAATAGAATTCTCTTACTCCTATATTTATAAAACTTTGAGGTGTTAATAATTCTCCTCTCCGATGTTACACAGGGTGAAAGTAAAAGGTTGGCTGTCTATAACATCACGCATAAGAGCAGATTATCAATGAAAAATGTGGCGGAAACGGAGAAATATTTAGTAGTTTCAGAGCTTCCTTTCCGTCACGTAAACTCAAAATTCATTTCCATTTAAAAGTTCTAAGAAATAATCTTCGACATTATAGGTTTATTTTTTTAAATTCCTTATAGTCTTTCTTAGGAAATTTCTAATAAAAATACATTATTTGTGAAGGTTTTTTTTTATATAAACTAAACAAAGCATCTTGTATTCGATTGATTCCATCGGCCAATCAAGCCTGTATTAGTCTCACAAGAGATATTACATCGGTCTCTTTGCCTATGTGCTTTATGAGTAGGAACATGTAGGAAGCCGTGCTGATTATGAAAATTTTATAGCGTTGTGAATAATGAATGGCTTTGTTGGTACATTATTATAATTAATTAATTGCCTTTGGCGACTACTAATGCTTGTTAAGGTTTATTGTTTGGTTATCTAGGGTTCTCAATGGCGCTATAAATAATAATGTTTGTCATTACCCCTATTATAATCAGAGCCTGCGATAGTTTGACATACTTCATTAAGAATTATTAAGAAGGAAGCCCATTCTCCTATAGACTACAAGCCCTTGAACAAAAATTACCTATGAAATTAACCAACGTGAGTAAGAAGGCTTAGAAGGCTGTTACTATTACAGAAAATAACTCTGAACACTATGCCGTCATTTCTGAGCGGTACAGAGGTGCGTACGCACTACTACTAGCCGATTATGGAGTTAAGAAGGTAGCAGGTTTCAAGGGTCTAACTTTTTCACATGATCTACGGGATATCATGAGCAGTCATAAAGTATTTATTCGCCAGACATATACTTCGTGACAACCCTTTCACGTGTAACCGTACGGTTACATGGACCTACTTTATGGTAGGAGCATAGGATAGGTTAACAAACTTTAAAAAATTAGGTACATCTGGCTATTGCAGGCTCTTCATGAAAATTCAGACTATAAATAGCTTCGATAGTGTTCTAGACACAAGCATTTGTTAGGCTGCTTGTTTCACGAAACTTGTGTTTTTAAATAATGGTTTTAAATTTGGTTAATAGTCTTTAGAATATATCTACTTTATTAGAATATATCTATGTTGTCCTTAGCATATTTGTTGTCTTTAGAATAATTGTTGTCTTTAGAATATTTGTTGTCCTTAGATTATTTGTTGTCTTTAAAATATTTCTTGTCTTTAGAATGTTTGTTGTCTTTAGAATATTCGTTGTCTAGAATATTTGGGTAGGTACTTGTACTACTGTTACGTATTCTGTACCTATGTCTGTATGTGCCTGGTACTTTTAGAGTTCTTTGTACATAGTTATTTAGTTTATTTGACGGCCTCCGTGGCGCAGTGGTATGCGCGGTGGATTTACAAAACGGAGGTCCTGGGTTCGATCCCCGGCTGGGCCGATTGAGATTTTCTTAATTGGTCCAGGTCTGGCTGGTGGGAGGCTTCGGCCGTGGCTAGTTACCACCCTACCGGCAAAGACGTACCGCCAAGCGATTTAGCGTTCCGGCACGATGTCGTGTAGAAACCGAAAGAGGTGTGGATTGCATCCGCCTTCTAACAAGTTAGCCCGATTCCATCTTAGATTGCATCATCACTTACCATCAGGTGAGATTGTAGTCAAAGGCTAACTTGTAAAGAATAAAAAAAATAAAAAAAAAATAGTTTCATGTGTTTTTCGATTGCCTATTATTGATGTTGTATACGTGTATATTGTGTGAATAAATCTGCCAACGCTGCTCGAGCGGTTTACACTGCTTTAGAAAGAAGTTAAGTTTGTAAGGTTGTACGGGTAATTTTAAATATTATGTTTAGGTATCGCAGACTTTTAGACCAGGTATAATTTAATATATAGATTTTAAATTCTTTAATAAATTTGTCAAATGACTCAAAAATCGAATTATATAACTCTTGCGCCTGATATTTTAAATGCAGCAAATTCTGAACAAGAACATGTTGCTTAGTGAATTCCATTTAATGTGAAATGTCACATCGTGAAAGCTTAAATTACTAACTAAAAATATATATGAATGACGAGGGCTACTCCTTCTCAATCCACTACCAAAATTGCACCTATATATAGAAACACTGGAAACGGAAATAGAAATGTCAGAATTCTACGGAATGTGTAAATGGACTATAACTATTTTTACGCTGCTTAAAATATCGTCTTGGACTGTATAAGTTCTGGACTACAAGGGACAGAAATTTTCTTTCTGAATCGGACCAGTGCTAAACCGATTTTAGAAATTCTTTCCAATATTTCAATTCACACTCGCCATAGAAATAAATCCTTTCATCCATTCTCTCGACGTTCCAAAACCATTTAAGCATAACTTTGAAAAAAATAACAAGCTAGGGAATACTAGGGAAACAATAAAATCAATATATCGTGCTATTTACAGTATTTATTGAAGTTAACTTAAAAGTAAATTAATCTATCAGTTCGTTATAAAGCTTTAGGATCTAAGTTAAGATTAAGTAAATTCTAGACGTGCTTTTATTTTCATACATTTATCGGAAAATTTCTACAAAGAAACACCGTAACGTTGACCTCTGAACCTTGATAGTGCTTTCATAATGAGATTATACATTTTAGTTAGTAGGTATAGCCTGACCAGGAAAATAAAAAAATCACCATGATATAAAGAAAAAAACAATGTTTTTTTCTACTACGAGTAGTATACACAGACCCAGACAGCTTAAAAAGTATCTACATGTGGCGTTCTCAATCCAGATTTTTATTTTTCTGGTCAAGCTATTAAAAATTATTAATTATGTAAGATAGTAGGTATAGATGTGCAAATGGTCTAGGAACAAAACCAATTTGATAGAACAGTTTTTTCAAGTTTAAAAAGTTTAATTTTTTAGGCATAAACATTAATTGCGCTCTACACTCGCGGCGCGCATTCACGCCGTGTATTCAATTCCCGCGAACACCTGTAAACACATAGTTCACAGTGTTCGCGCTTGGAGTGCAAAGCGCTTAATAACAACATTACAATAGTTTGGTACTTTGTTTGAATAATCTCTTTAATGGGTAATTTAGTGTGCACACAACTTAGAATATGAAATGAAATGAAATGAAAATATACTTTATTGTACACCACACAGAAACATACGATACAGAAAAATAATGGAAAGAAAGAAAAATGCACAATAGGCGGCCTTATCGCTAAAAAGCGATCTCTTCCAGGCAACCTAACGAAGAAACTAATAATAAAAATTATAAAGATATAGGCTAGGGTGTACAGAAGTAATATATAAAACAAAATAACGCATAAAAAAGAAAATAGTTAAATACTTATGTAACAAAATACTAAGAAATATCAACATATATAATATACAATACCATATAATACAAATTGTATATTTACAATATTTATACATACGTATACGAGTATATATATAAATATAGATATATAAATAATAAATATAAATGTATAAACATGTAAAAAAATATACATAAACATGTCATAAACACAACAAACCATGACGATAATTATTTAAAAAAAAAAAAAAAATATACAAAATTTAAGGTGGAAAGTAATGTTTACCAATGAGCCCCTTGTAATATGTAGTAATAATTTAATTAATATGTAGTAATAATTTAATAGGTAGGGACTACAGAGACAGAGAACGTTTGGGAATCTCAATAGTTTCACTTTAAGACTTGACACTTGATGACGTGCAAGGTTACTGATGTACCTATCTACAAAGTTACTCTCTGCCATAGGGTCGCTAAATATCTGTGTGTATTTTAGGTAGGTATAGTTAGGTAGGTAGGTATAGGTAGGTAGGTACTGAAGATATTGACACATTGTCACGAAATAACTACCTAAATCAATCATTTAGTTTTTATTTTGTTTTTGTTTATGTTGAACTTGGAGTTTTTTTTTTCATTTTGTATATTTTATTAATTTTAAGGACACGTCTAAACTTATAGATAAAAATGGTAAAGCATCACAATTTAGTAGTTTTTAAAACACTTGTTTACAGCTATCTTATGAACTAATGCATACCTACACACTTGTAGAAATAATTGAACAAGTAAGCTTAAAAATAGTAAACACTTTGAAAAATATAAAATACAATTGGTAGCTAGGTAATTGTATGTGAAGTAGGTAGGTACTTCACATACTTTTTGATAAGTGTCTACATAAAAAACTAGGGATAGACCAAGAAGAATAAAGTAGCTAAGAAAGAGTAATAGGTGACATGATCTAACTACTTAAACGAATATCTTTTGGTAAGGTTGGTTAATTTTTGAGCATATAGCTTAACAAATCGTTTCGATCCTAAATCGTAATCTAAGCTGTTTGCTCAACATAGGTATAGATACGTAGGTAGGTACACATCTTATAATTATTTTATTGGTAACTAAAATAAAATATAAAAGTAGGTATGTACTACACCTACTCGCAATATTGATAATGTGGATTACTTATAAGTATCCCAAATTAGTTAAAGTATGTACCATAAAAACATCTTGATTGTGATAACACTGACATAGGTACCTACCTATGTCAGTGTTATCACAATCAAGATGTTTTTATTAAAGTATATGCTTTCAATGTAACTTTGGCAGAATTTCTTTTATTTTTTTTAAATTATTGTCTTTTTCCTGCGTCTGTCAAAATTACATCGAAAGAGTTTCACCAAAGTTATAGGATAAAAGATGTATACATTGCCTGGCACTTAATATTATGTACCTACTTAAAGAAGAGATAATTTAGTAGCTTACTGTGCTTTCATTGATCAAAATGATGTTTTCACTATTTTTAGTTTATATTTTGTCAGTTTTAATAAGCTCATATACCTAGCCGTGTTTCTTTGTTAAAAACAATGTCACAAGCGCGCTCTACACTCGCAAGTAAACTCACACTTGCGATATTTCTCTCAACAACAATGGACTACTATAATTTGGCAGCTGACAATTTCGCTAAAGATCTTATAGCTCAGATACACTCGCGCCTTGTACATCGTCTCATACCTCGACGCGACGAGACGAACTACAAGCGCACTGTTTACACACTCGCCCCATACTTCGCCTCACCTCGTCTCGCTGCAGGCGCGAGAGTGTAAATGAGGTATTAAAGATAAAATTCATAACCTTCGAACGCCTTTAAACTCGCGCTTCACGGCTTTAGCGCCGCGAGTGTAGAGCGCCCATTAGTCAAAGAAATTTTCCTACATTTTGCTAAATGAAGAATTTTTTTCATGCACCGACAAAAACCATAACTATAAGGTAACCGTACATATTATATGTGTTTGTTTATCTATAATGGTATCGTAAGTAGGTATATAAACGATAAGGAAAAGGCAAGGAAGGCGTGTTACTTTCACAATCCTGAGTTCCCGCAGTATTCGCCGATGCGATCGGAGATGCACTCAAATATATCGAAAGAAATGTCGCAATTGCGGCCGTTATCTGAAAAAAAAATCAAATAATTAAGAATTATTAATGATTATTACCTAAGTAATGTTTTACATTTATATTTAAATGATCATGTTAGTAAACAATGGCGGATTTACCAGCAGACCAAGTAGGCTGGAGCCTTGGGCGGCAGGTTTTAGGCAACGACAAAATATTATGTCATAAAAGTTTGTTGTCTTACACTAATAATATGAAAGAGAAAAGGAGTCTTGTAAATTTAATGAAATATAAGGAAAAACTGATGTGATAAAGACGATAGGGCAAAAAATATTAAGTTGCAATTTATTGACATAATAAATGTGTACGGAAATAGCTCTGAATAAGGTTTAATCTGAAGGATATTGCATGTATTCTAAACGTAGGCGGCCACAGATCCGTGTCGAACGCATCATACGGATCGCATCAAAGAGATTGTTGATGATACAACCCGTTTGATGCGATGCGACCGATACGATCGATGCGGACCAGTTGAGGCCTACCATAAGTCGGCAATAGTAACATACAACAGCAGGACAGTACACCGCGCGTTGCCCGACACGCACTTGGCTAGTACATTTATAAAATGTGAGTATGTTTAATAAAAAAACTTAGTAGAGGAAAGTAAGGGAGCTATTGGGTAAAGTTCATGAAGTCATCAGTCCTCACCCATAGGCACAGTTCTCGAGAACTTGTCATGGTTCCTCATGAGGCACTCCCGCGAAGCCTCCAGCACCGCCATGAAGTAGCCTCGCTCGTTGACCCCGTCGGAGTACAGCCCCACCAGCCCCTCCAGTGTCGGGAACCCGTAGCCGTCGACCTGAACACAAATAAACCATACATTTGTCTGGTCTGGTGGTTGGCATCTGCCGAGGATAGTTACAGCCCGACCAGCAAAGACGAACCGCCAAGCGATTTGACGTTCTGGGGCAGCCATGTCACGTCGATTTCTACAATCGCAAACGCTTTGAAAGTTAAAAAATGTATGGAAATTACTATTTTTATCAACAGGTCACGTGATCGCGTTATATATTGGATCAATCATTCCCTTATTATATATATAACTCTAACACTTTCCATATGCGATACCGCATGATGGAAAGCGTTAGAGGTAGAATAACATTGTATCTCTTCCAAGTACCTAAGACCGCTACCATCTTAAGATCGCATCGTCACTTGACATCTGGTGAGATCGCAATCAAGAATAGTATAGAGTGCAGTGAACCGTGTTAAATAATATAGTTTGGAGCCGCCTGTATCCAGCCGCTACCTGCTACGAGTAGATATCCTCGTTCCACCTAGTGGGGAGTCCACTAACAGTACGACCCAACGTCCATCAGCCTATATGTCCCGCCCATTGCAACTTAGCTTAGCGATTCGATGAGCAATGTTGGTAATTTTGGTAAGTCTGGGGATCTTCTCAATTTTGATTTGATCACGCAGAAATTCTCCAAGCATGGCCCACTCCATCGCACGCTAAGATATTTAAGTCATACGAACATTTGTTTTTATTAAATGTAATTGTCCAACAGCTTGTCCAAACAGAAAATAACGATGGGCGTACATATATGCCATAAAAGTCTATAAAAAAACCTTAATAGTTAGGTATTCGTACGTTAATCTCAGGGCTTTTTTACGGCTAATGACTGTCATTTTACCTATTCTTTGATTCTTGGTCAGTTTTTAATAATATAATTGATCAATTACCTATCATTAATATTTAACCCTGGAGAAATGACATGTTTTATGATAATTTTACGACCAAGTGCGCAATAACGAATTTAAGCTGTTTTATAATCCTCGCTTTAGGTTTTATGGCTGCATTTATATTCGTAGGTCTAGTGAACGCTCGCGACTCCACTCGCAAGAATTTCTGTTTTTCTTAAATCCCACAGGAACCAAGGATTTTTCCGGGATAAAAAGTAGAATATATTCTACTCTAGCGTTCCATTTAACACTGTATACCATAATAATTCATCTAAATCGGTTGAGCGGTTTCATCGTTAAATGTCATCAGACAAATAGTCAGTCGTAGTATTTATAAAAGAGCTTTACGTGTGCTAGGTTTTGGAAAATTACGAAACCACCTTCTTCTTCTTGAAATATAAATCGGCCATTGTAAAGTGTACTAGCAGACGAATCGTGATTTCCCCGCGAAGTTCCCATTTTCATGGTAATACGGAGATAAAATAAAGCCTTGGTATAGTTTTCAAATGGTGTAGTTTCTAAAATCGGTCTTTTTCGTTTCCTAAAGTAGTTTTGGAACCTATTCTTAACAAACAATCAAAAAATCGAATCTTGCATCTTTGTAATATTAGTTCTGATTAACTTAAGTTAAGTAACCAATTTTAATGAAACATGTCAAAGGACCATAGCTGAAAAACCAGTTTCCAACTAAATAGGTTTACACGTTTAAACGCTACGGTATTTTAGACAGACATAGAGTCAAATGTATTCCTAACACCCCTCTGTTTGCGTCGGGATTCAAAAATGAAACGGACAAGAGCGAGTCGGACAGTCCACCGAGTGTTTCGTACAAATCATTTTTCAAAAAGTACATACTACTTCCTGTTACATACTACGAGAACCTAAATACTAACTCCTACAGCTTGCTGTATTTCAGTCTGAATTACTGCAGGTGAAATTACAGGCACATGAGGTGTAGTGAAATCAATGATTTGATGTATTTTTATTTGTATTTTTATGGTTTTGAAAACCAATTTAAATTGCAGCAGTTTTTTCGTTTCTTGTAAATCCATAATGCGTGCGAGACCTTGGGCTGGCCTCGCAATATTAATTCAATCTCTTGCCCTAATTACAGGCCGGCTTCAACAGTTTTATGACAGTAATATTTCTGAGGGGATTTTCAAGAACCACAATAAATCTGCGAATTTGTTTTTGAATTTTACGAGCCTACCCAAGTACCCAGGGGCTTATGAGTAGCGCATACTTTCCTACTCGGAGATGGGCTATAGCTTTATGTTCGACTGCCAAAATACATGACCACTGGGTCCAGAAAAATAGACATTTTCACTTGCCCGGTTATGTACGGGTAGTTACGTACTTTGTAGGTAAATAATATTTGCCTAACCTCGATGGTTGATTGATTTCCTAAATAAAGACTATATTTTTTAGGATTTAACACGTTTTTGCGGCATAAAAAGCTGTATCTTTTTTTAAGTTAACCTAGAAGTTTGTTTTTTCTCAGCTTTAAGGGACTATAGACCTGAATGTACTGTTTATTTAATTTTAACTCGCTTTAATTAATTACAACTTAAACTCCACGCGTTCCCGTGACAGACAGGCAAGGTACAAGGACAAGGTAGTGATCCTATTCGATTCCGTTTTTTCCTTTCATGGTACGGAAACCTAATAATTGATTATGCTGAGGCAAATACAAATTACCACCAAAACAACAGTGACAGGCAGTGGCAGTGGTAGTGGTAATAGGTAGGTAAGTATATCGGTGTCGGTACTAGTGGAGATATAAAGAAAGAAAAAACGTTTATTTTGAAATTGTGCCGCACACCACAAAGCCTCAGTACTATTATAGTGTCCGATGCCTGAACCATCTGAGCAAGGCAAGACCAAAATTCAAGTAGTAGAAGCATCAAACACCACACTGTCATGTTTGGCACAACCTTGAGAAAAGTACCAGCTCAGCCTTGTGCTGCAAATGCTGGAGCATATAGCGCTTATTTTCAGCTGTATCCCCTGATCTACCTGACCCTGACTTAGATACATAATGAAGAAAATCATCTCTGAGCCGTGTGTCTCGATGTGAACAGTGAACAAATTGTGACAGGCCACCATAAACCGTTAAACTGGCAAACGGGAGAATGATCGCCGCACCAGCGCGACCTTGGATCAGATCTACATTTTTTAGGGTTCCGAAAGGCTAAGTACTAAACGGTACCATTATAGGATCACTCGTGATCACCTATCTACATTAATAATACATATAAATAATCTAAATCAATAATCTCTTGGAAATAAGGAGATATTATATAGGCTACGTTATTTGCTACTTATTAATACAGCTTGTTATTAGTGAAAACATTTTCGAAGTTGGTGCAGTAATTTCGGAGGACTCCAAAAATACTGCACCGACTTCAAAAAATATTTCACTATAGGCCAACAAACACATGCGTTACAAACATACAAACCAAAACTCAAATCTTACACCTACATTATTATAGTTTAGACAAAACAGTGTAGGTAAGTAATAACCACTAGTATAACCCAATTCCATCCGATCGCAAAACAATAGTTTTCTCTCAAACTAGAGTAAATAAGATAGAGATCACAGTAACAAGTGATTCACTTTTACTTTAAAACAAAAGTAGAAGTAGGTACTTACAGCTTTCACTTTTCTGTACACGCACTGCAGTAGGCACTGGAAAATAGAGGAAAATATTATATTAGTATTGCATTGTTTTCTATGCACAACAGATAACAAATATGACTTGACAATGATTCAGCCCATACATTATTAACTAGTGTCATGGACTTGTATATAGCTAGACACCGCACCAACATTTGGTAACATAAAACAGTAAATCCAACTCCAACATTTAATTCAGATTACTTACCTCGTAACACGGACATATAAGTAGGGCATATAGTTTTTCATAATCATGCCGAAGAAAATATTAAAAAAACGATTTATACTTTAGAAGGTTGACGGTCAGGACCCTTGAAACCTGGCACCTTTTAATAGCTTAACGGTAAAGTGGTCGGATTCATCACCGAGGGTTGTTGGTTCGATACCCGCTCCGTTGATTATTGTCCTACCTCTAATGCAGTCTTTCCCGACTAATTGGAGGGAAAGACTACCAAAAAAAAATTTAAAAAAATAAAAAAATCTAAAAAAAAATCCACCACCACAGAACAGACATCGCTAAAAGCACAGTCTAGGAGCATAGACATATATTTTCAGCCTTCATAGAATGAGTTAAGTCTGGCTATACAAGCTCTCATAACATTGGTTTGCGCGAAATTGCAGCTTACTTAAGGTAGGTATTACTTAAGACTTATTTGCGATTGGATTAACAGTTTGCAAGCTTTAAATAGAATGCAAAATGAAATATGAAATCGTATTCAATTCGAAATTATGCTCAATTCAATTATTTACGAGCTGCCCTAAATAGTTTATCGTTGGCAAATGAATGAATGCAATAAAGTGACGAGTCTGTTAGCTTGATAAGTGGTCAATATAAAATTGGTCAAGTTGACGATGGTATTATATGAGGTATTAGCATACCATCGAGCATACGTACAATTTATTATGATTGCCGCAGATAGACGCCTGGATTAAAGTTTTGTGCACATTTCTTTAGCACACAATACAAAGCGATAGCATCCAAGCACTACGTATACCTACTTGACGTTTCAGAGTATTATTCTTTGCTTATTTTTAACCGATTTAGGTTCTCAAGTTAATGGTATATTTTTTATTTATGTAGATAATTTCTCGAAGACGTCTGAACATCTTTACTCTGTCTGAACCGATTTGAAAAATTAATTTTCTGTTTAGGTATCAATAGTAAAAATGTGCATTGTTATTCTGTAGTTAGATATCTTAGAACCGTTTATTTATAGTTTATTCATCCTCCTGAGAGTTATGGTTATTGTTTTACTGGCAGACTTCCGCGGTTTCACTCGCGTAGTGCCCATGGGAACACATGGATAAAATATAACGTATGTTATAAGTAAGCAGGTAAGTAGAAGTAGTAAAAAATAGTAAGTGCGCTAAAGAAGTTTAACTTCAGTCGTATGGTTTATTTTGTTCGTTTGTTTATTACGAATAGTCTCCGAAACTACTGGACCGAATTTAAAAATTCTTTCATCAATGGGAAGCTACATTATTTGCGAGTAAGATAGATATTTCATCCCAGTATTCCCACGAAAATGGGAATTACACGGGTGAAACCGCATGGTCTGGTAGGAGCCTTCGCCATATGTCACGTCGAATCTCTTTCTACAAACGCTTCGATTATGGGATTGACATAAACTATCGACAGGTCACATGATCAAGTTTTCGATCGGATCTCTCATACATTTTATTAGTTTTCGTAAATAGAATCGACATGTCATATGGCTACATGCCCTGCTTCTATATAAATAAATGAACATGTTATTTACCCCGGCGATCCGCTTCTCGTCATGTGTGAAGGGCACCTCCCGCTTGTTCCGGCGTCGCTGCGTCGGCATTGTGTGCTCTTCCTTGATCACGTCGAGAGCCTCTGAAATGTACAACAAAGAACTCTTTAATTTAACCGACTTCAAAAAAGTAGTTTTCCCAATTAACTCAATTTTTTTTTGTTTGAAAAGAAATTTCTATATGAACCAGATTTCCACGGTCACATATAACTGGTCACATATAACTGGTCACATATAAGTGGTCACATATAAGTGGTCACATATAACTGGTCCCATATAAATTGGTCACATATAACTGGCCACATGGAATTTACACAAAAATTTGTCTAGATACGTTTGTTTTCCAAATAGAAATAACTGAAATAAATATGTCATCCATGTAAAACAAATTGTGTACAACTTTCTGACTTTTCAGTTTGGTGTTTATGATCACTAAAATAGCTCAACTTTCCAAATTATTCACCATTTTTTTTTCAAAAGACAAGTTAACCCTTGACTGCATCATCACTTATCACATTCAGTTACTCACACATATAATTACATGTAGGTACGTCAACACATGGGTACAGCCTAAAATTATATATTTCATCATCTAATTTTATAAAAACCGTCGAGTAGTTTTTGATTCTACATATAACGAACATACAGACAGACAAAAGTTTTACTGATAGCATTTTTGGCATCAGTATCGATCATTAATCACTCCCTGATAGTTATTTTGGAAATACATTTCATGTACCTACAGAATTGACCTCTATACAGGTTTATTATACGTATACCTAATACAAAATTACATGGTTCACGATTTCCGCGAACGAAGTCGCAGGCGTCTAGTACATATATAATCTCGTAATTTCAATGAAATGTTGCACCTCATAGGTCAGTTAGGTATACGTGTTCATAGGTAACACATGAATGAATTCGTTATGCAAGTGGCTATATGGGTCAGGCAGGCAGGTGTCGCAAACAGTTGGTGTGTCCCAACTAGCCGCAACACTGGCCCGAGTGTTCCACTGCAAAAGGAAATCTTATATCTATTGACTAACTGGCTTATGTCTGCATGGATTTACGAAATTGGTTACATTATTCAATAAACAATTAATTGATCCTTTTTACTTGTATAGACAAATTTCAACCAATTGCAGCGCAACCGGATATACCGCTAGGTATCTCTTAAAATTAAACTAAAACTCAGGTTGTCTGTCCGAAGAGCACGTTAAAGTCCGTTTATATCTACAGACACAGTGCGTCGCAGACACCCACAGACACCGCCTATTCACATAGCCCAGCAGGTAGCTAGAGACACTTAAAGTCCTTTTTAAGAAGTCCCCCAGCGGCACTAACGTCTTAATGACGATTATTGTCATTTGGTAATGGCGGTCTCATTGTCATGTGTATAAGGCGTTGTTAATTTTAGTTCAGGTTTCATGAAAAGGACTCTACAGATATGAACCGCACAGACAAAATATTCTTTTCGCGAATACTGGTGAGGCGCGGCCCGTGTCTGTCAATGTCTTTGCGGCTCCCGTTATGATAGATATAAATACGGTAATAAACACTGTATAAAAGAATATTATTTTGTCTGCCACGGCACGTGTCTGCCATGCTAAATGTCTGTAGATATAAACGGACCTTTAGAAGACGTAGATTATATACATAGTAAGTCAACCACAGAGGCATTATATAGCACATAATTATGATACCTTTTAATATGTAGATATAAAACACATTCCGCGATACAATCCGGTTTGTGGTGACATTTCCTCATTAGAGTTCTATTCGAATCCATTGTTTGATAAATAACTAATATACAATAGATAAGCTCCATACTAATATTACAAATAAGGAAGTAAGTAGGTAATGTCTGTCTGTTTCTGTGTTGTTTTGATGACATTTGGTACAGAGATAAATTAAACCTTGGAGCAAACCATACGCTACTTTTTGTCAGAATATAAATAGATAGGGTTCACCCTTATCTATTTATAAGGGTTAAATATTTGTAACATTAAGAAGTAGCTTTTGGCATCCACGACCGTGGTTTCGATTGCCACAACTGGATTTTTTGTGTAATGAGAATGGGAGTTTTCCAGTCAGCCTATGACACTCGCAAATAACTAGGCTTTCTATCAGTGAAAGAAGTTTCAAAATCGGTTCATTAGATCCAGGTCTGGCTTGTGGCAAAGACCCTACTGACAAAGACGTACCGTCAAGCAATTTAGCGTTCCGGTACGATGTCGTGTAGAAACCGAAAGGGGTGTGCATTTTCATCCTACTCCTAACAAGCTAGCCCGCTTCCATCTTAGAACAAACTTTACCTCTTTAGATTATTCGATTCGCTGAATAAATACTTTACCAGTAACACGTTATAGTTCATTAAACCTTTTGATTACCCTTAACGGTTTTATATAACAGAAACCAGTGTTCAGTCAAAAAAATGACACACATAAGCTAATAACTACGCGAAAATGCACTAATGAATGTAATGGCGGTAATTAAAAAATGGTGGATTCCCAAACAGAAGTGGATGACCGTATCAAGCCTTATTCGGTTACTCCAAGAGGGCGTATGACCTTATACGTGACGTCATATCATGTGATGGCCTGAGATTTAGCTTTGAAATATCGAATCTACGTGAATTTTAAAGAGATCTGTCTCCATAATATTTGTCTCGTTGAACCAGTCTGGAATCGAGCTAACAACATCTTTATATAGTATTTCATGCTTTTGAAAAATATTTAAGTAGTAGCAACTGAAAATTGGAAAGTAGAAAGTAGAAGTACAAAATTGGGCCTATTTTTCAGAACGATACAGAAAATAAAAATGTTCTAAAAATCCTGTTTATTTTATTATATTACTCCATTAAAATCTTAGCCGAAATAATATTCGCCAACAGGGAAAATAAGTTGAATTCATTATTTTCACACCGATAGTGATTTATATATTCGTTGATGCGCATTTCACTGATTGTCAGTTGTCTTTGCAAACGCGGGCTGTCAATGTCAAAGTCAATCAATATCAGCTCTGTATCATTTGTATAATTTGGGCCCGAGTATGTTTGAAGACTGGGTTTCTTCTATAAGTAACAGTGCATGGATACTTATGATACCTCCCAAGTTGCCTAACAATCTGATTGATAGATACTTGGTATCTGAAGGCACATAATGTTTAAGAGCTATGCCTCAAGTTGGTCGGTACAGAAGGCTTATTGGTCAACTATATGTCTTTCTCTCTCAACATATTCATATATCTATGAGTTTTCCCGCGTCAAAGGACAAATCTCGACAAAAAAATACATAAATAGTCGACCAATAACGGTAGAACCGAAAAATTATTTGCGATTTCGCCGCTGCTGGTTTGCAGGAGAGCTCAAAATTCAAAATTCAAAATTCATTTATTTCAAGTAGGCTCAGTTTACAAACACTTGATACGTCAGTTGACTATTTGTAAAGATTCTACCACCGGTACGGAAGGCAGATTCTGCTGAGAAGAAACCGGCAAGAAAGTCAAGAAACAGTTGCTCTTTCAAAAAAATCATACAATATTATAATTTACAACTGATGACAACATTACAATTTCTTATAGTTTTACTTCCTGTGTGAAGGTGGAAGCTGATCCAATGGCCTCCTTAACATTGAGGAACTCATCAATGAACCTAGAGATCCATAGGAGTGTTAAGGGTTAAAATTGGCACTTAAAATTTAAATAACTTGAAATTGTCAAATAACCTATTTACAATCTGAAGATAAAGCGTAGTAAACAAGATACAACTACGGAAGCATTTATATTATGTACATAATTTCATTGTAGCATCTAGTTTACATGCAAGTTTGTTTGTGCAGGCTTTAGCAACGTCCGATAATTCGCCGCAAGGTTGTGTAATGTAAACGAGTGTTGCCAATGAGGCCGTTTGATTGAGTTGGTCCTTTCTTGGCAGGATTGCAACTAACGTTTTAATCTGCAAACGATATTGTAATTCTACGCTGAGGTAGGCTGTTATGTTGTAATTAGCGAACAAATAAGCCTGCGATAGTCAGACTCACTTTATTTCAGGAAGGCTGAAAGTTCGCCAGCCTATGGTCCTACTATAAGTACGGTAGCCAATTATGGAGTTTGGACCTTGTTGGTTTTTTAGCAGGTTTCAAGGGTCCAGATTCTAGACCGTCCAAGTAAAAGCGTATTTTTAATATTTTCCTCGGCATAATATGAGAAATTATGTTTCCAATCACCAGTCACTTTTGTTTGTTGACCTTGAAGTTGACCTTCGAAAAAGTTTATTAGGTAAAAATCTTTTAAAAGAACTTTAAGGAAACTCGCTAGAGACAAAGGATTGGCACGGTTGGATAGCGACTAGAGAGTCGCTAGACCGGAGAAAAAATAAAAAAAATACGTTTTTTATTTAGACAATTGGGGGACTCTTGAAACCTGCTTCCTTCCAATGCCACCATGACAAACTCTATAATTACCCTGTACATAACCTATCTATAGTAGAAACATAGGCTGACGAACTTTCAGCCTACCTAAAATTAAGTGAGTCTAGCTATCGCAGGCTCTCCATAAGGTTACTAAATCTGTTAGACCTGCGACTTGGGCTTGTTATCCTAGTCCTACCAATTGCAATCAATAAAATTTCATCATTATGAAAACATTGCTGTCTCTTTCGCCCTATATTAACGAAAGAGCACAATATATACACGCTATAGGCGTCAACTGATCCGCATCATACGAATCGGACGCATCGCATCAAACGGATTTTTACTCTAAATAAACTCCGTTGGATGCGATCCGTACGACGCGGATGGACGCACTTGTATGACTTTCTAGACAAAGAATACTAAAATCCGTTTGTTTTAAAATGCGTCCGATACGTACTATGTTGATCAGTGGACGCAAATGTTTATACGATAAGTTTAGTATGTGGTACATCGACTATACGACTCGGTTTCTACTGTTCATTATGCAAATGGTGAATATTTCTAGTAGTACGAGAGCCCACGACCAAAATTTTTGTCTCATATCAATACGGCCAAAACCGCATCAAATCGATAGATACGATTATCCTGAACTCGAAAATACCAATATCAGACATTTTCCGCGTAGCGTTTGATCTGACCGAATTTTCAAAATTGTCAAAGAATTTTACCGAACTACATTATAGCAATATGTCTGATATATAGACAATGTATTCGAATAGATACAATTTCAAGTTACAACTTACCGCATATTTGTATAAAGTGATTGAAGTGATCAAGTATAACAAGTTAGGTAACAGTTCAATAGTCATAGTATTACGTGCATATGCGCCAGTGTTACTTTCACTCAACCTTGAGGACAAGCACTCAGTTCAAGTTGCGATACAACTATACCAGACTATACTGTCTTTGCAAAAATGTTTTTAGCTCATTGCTCAGTTACACTCGCGCATCGTATATCTTCTCGTACGTCGTCTTGTACCTCGAAGCGTCCTCGCCTCACGTGCCCGCTCTAAGGCCTATTTCGCACTACTTTAGTATTTTATCCAAAAATTGTTCGTACTCGACTAAAATATGTATTAAAGTAGTCTGTACGGCCTTTAAAAGAGTGGCGAGATGAACTACGAGCTTACTGTTTACACACTCGCCCCGTATTTCGCCTCGCAGCTCGTCTTGCCTCTCGCGCGAGAGTGTAAATGAGGTATACCAGCTCAACGGTAGGTGACACACTCATAACGAGAGGTCATGGGTTCGAACCCGGCCCGCTAGACTATTATTGTACCCACTCCCTAAGATTTTATGCTGTTAGATTCATGCCTACAAAATCACCGCAAATAGTGATCCGAATTTAGCTACTCCACTGAGCATAATTTTGTGTTTACTTACATTATAATATGTTTATGTATACATAGGTATTACTTGTTTAAATAACGAAAGTATTTAAACAAGTAATACCTTTGCGACTAATTGAAATGAAGACAATAAGCCACCGTTGTTCGCCTCAGTTTCGACGTGCTAATGACATATCTAATAGTATATTTGCCCACACATACCACAGTTTGAGTGACTAAATTTTGAAAAATAAAAAAGATTTTTTAAAGTCTTTACTACAGAGTTACCCAAGGTCTACAACACCTATAATCTGTCGCCCACCGGAGATAAGTCCACGAGTTGTTAACGCTTTTAGTGTTCCTGACGCGATTTCATTAATATTAAAGGAGACGAGTGCCGCTGGATTCTGGTAGTTAACTAAACGATTCCGTGGTTCAGTCATCAGACGAGATGGAACACCGTGGGGTTATAGTCTTTTGAAGTCCGACATATTATAACCTTCTTGCCTCCCCGTGGCGAGAAGGTAACCATGAGGATTTCCCCACGTTCCCAAAAAAAATGTTCACCAACCCCCTTTGGAAAAGTGTGATTGTCAAACTATTCCTCTCGTTGGTCCAGTAGTTAACCTTTTTTTTTTTAATTTATTTTATTGATAAGATATAACAATTATTTTACATATCGATACTCTCGCCAAACTGTACAGGCAGTTTGTTGGCGAGTTGACGCTCATTATTCTAGTTGTTTTTTAAAAGTAATTGCTAAATCTAATTTTAATAAGATAATTAAAACTAAGGTAACCTAGGAATTTAATATTATAAAATGAAATAATACAAAAAAAAAATACAAAAGGTGCAAAACAATTTCTATTAAGTAAATCCGTCAGTGATGGGATCCCCAAGGAAAACTTTTGGATCGCGAGATCCTGGGTCGGGCTATGTAATACTGAGCTTTGCTTTTTAAGTAAGGAGATGTCCCAGAATGGTCCCAGGTAAAAAAAATACTAAGAGACTTAGGTAATTATGTAATGTATAAACAAGGTCTTAAAATAATTTTAATTTTTAAAGTCTGAGTATGTAGTGAGATGCTATGGTACTCGATATTACGCTATCAAGGCCCTTATATTTATTTTTAACTAGCGGACGCCCGCGACTTCGTCCGCGTGGAATTCAGTTTTTCACATATCCCACGGGAACTAAATTTTTCCGGGATGAAAGTAGCCTATGTGTTAATCCAGAGTGAAATCTACTTCCATTTCAAATTTTAGCCAAATCGCTTCAGTAGCCGCAGCGTGAAGGAGGAACAAACATACTTACACACTTACACACAAACTTTCGCCTTTATAATATTAGTTTGATCTAGGCAGTAAAATAAACCCAAAGTTTATAATTTAATTGTGACGCATTAACTTTTTTATCGAGGCAAACAATGTATGGTAAGCGGGCCACCTCTTTTGCAGTGAAAATTCTCAGCCTGAAGTTGGGAACTTGGTGGTGTTACACAGTAGTCTCGGTGAGAACTCAGACTGTACGTACCTCTCAGTATGGACACTTTGATCTCATCTTGGCAGCGAGTTATCACTTGTTCTATCTTCTGCGGCGCGGTGGACGGACTCCTACATCTTGTTTCCTGGAAATAAATCATTAAAGTTAGGTAAGCAGTAGAGCCTTAT
The DNA here is from genome assembly GCF_947172395.1 of Bicyclus anynana. NCBI lineage: Eukaryota > Metazoa > Arthropoda > Insecta > Lepidoptera > Nymphalidae > Bicyclus > Bicyclus anynana. The sequence goes on along the minus strand of NC_069089.1, from coordinate 4,044,979 downwards.
GTGACAGAGCTCGTCGGGGAGTACTGCCGCTAAGAAGCAAGTGTTAAGAAATTAAAGGTCATTGTCAGCAGTGGCAGACATGTCCAAACGATAAGGGTTTCTCTTATTGACTAATGACAAATGCATATTGAAAACTTACAGAACCATCCCACTTCTGAGCCACATCTATAAGCTGTTTTCGAGGGTGATTACCAATCGCCTCTCCCGAAGATTCTACTATTTTCAACCTCCAGAACAAGTTGGGTATCAAAAAGGATATTAAGGCAGATTGTACAGGAAACCCAGGAATTCAATGCTCCTCTCTGCTTAGCGTTTTTGGACAACGAAAAAGCTTTTGACTCTATCGAAACCAGGGCCGTTACGATCCTTTACTTGTGCTCTCGAAGATGTGTTCAAGGTTTTGGACAGGAAATGTCAGAGTGTCAACATAAACGCCGAATATATACACTTAGATTTTGCAGATCACATAGTAATATTGGCAGAATCGCTGCATTTCTTGAGGAAATGCTAACCGACATTAGTCATTCCTCCAGGCAAGTAGGTTTAATGATGAATGATGAATATAATATACATTACATTCTATCGCAATTTGAGATTTTACTTATACCATTTGTAGCACCAAACCAAAATGAGCACTTCATTACGATGCCCTAAATTGTCGATAATGTCCGCATCGAAGTTTTTCAGGAATATAACTATCTCGGTCAAATGATATCGGTAGGAATAACTTCGACAACGAGGCTAACAGAAGAATTCAGCTTGCTCGGGCAGGTCGGGAAATTGCGTCGGGTCTTCAAAACAAAAGTGTGTCTTGCCTGTGATGACGTACGGAAACGTGGACACGGACGATTGGCCTTATCCATAAATTTAAAGTCGCTCAGTGAGCTATGGAGGGCTATGTTGACAAAAACTTATTAAATAATTTAATCACTAGATAGTATAAAACAAAGTCGCTTTCACTGTCCCCTTGTATGCTTAAATGTTTAAAACTACGCAACGAATTTTGATGCGGTTTTTTTAATAGATAGTGATTGAAGAGGAAGGTGTTGGTTACCGCGGGATTTGTGACTAGCGTCCGCTAGTATAAATATAAAATAATATTCAGTCTTTATGCAGAAACTACTAAAGTCCTCAATCCCAAACGTTTGGTCTATTTAACTCACATTATGCGCAGGTAACTAAAAGGTGCATCATTCATTGTTGCAATTCCACACGCGTCGAGAATGTAAGGTCAGTGTTAGAGACCGACTGCAGTGAACTGCGAAGATCATTTAACATTTTCAATCCTAACCTAAATAATTTCGTTCACATAATAAGTTTCAATTTAATAAGCGTTCCTCATTTTATTTAATTCCCGATTTATTATCTTAGAAATCGCCAATAATGTCTAAGAATCTTACTATATAGACTAGCGAGCGCGTGTTTTGTTTTTCACAAATCCCGCGGGAACCATAGATTTTTCCGGGATAAAAAAGACTTTACATTGCTGAATGACCTCTATCTTCCATAAAAATTCCCATTCGCCCGTTTCAAAGATCAGCTCGGACTTGCAGACAGAGAAGAATTAAAAAAAATTGTTTAGAGTGCTTATAGTTCGATATACGAGTAGGTACCTACTCGTATATCGAACTTTATAAAACACAGTTATTATCACAGTTAGTTAAAATCACAGATTTAGACACAATTTTATTTATATCATTATTATCAACCCATATTTGGCTCACTGCTGAGTTCAAGTCTCCTCTCAGTCCACTACGCTGGCCCAATGCGGATTGGCAGACTTCACACACACAGATAATTAAGAAAATTCTCCGGTATGCAGGTTTCCTCACGATGTTTTTCTTTCACCGTTTGAGACAAGTGATATTTAATTTATTAAAATGCACACAACTGAAAAGTTGGTGGTGCATGCCCCGGACCGGATTCGAACCCACGCCCTTCGGAATCGGAGGCAGAGGTGTCATATCCACTGGGCTATCACGGTTCGGCTTTATTTCTATGTATTGTTGTATTGATAACCAATACGCCTACGTCATACCTATTCCATTTTACCTCGACAATCGACATGGGAGATTGAACACGGCCATAGACAACTAGGTAGATAAGTATTGTGCGAAACAACTATTAGCTTTATAGGCATAATAATGGTAGGCGTCCACTGATCCGCATCGGATGAATCGCATCAAACAGATTTTTAATTTTACGGTAGAAAACATCCGTACAATGCAGATCAGTGGACGCATTGATATGACTTATTATACAAAGTATACTAAAATCCGTTCGATGCGAAGCGTCCGATACGTCCGATGCGGATCAGTGGACGCCTACCATAAGGCTATCTATACTTTTATATACGTACAGCTACATTCATAGATTTGTAAGTAGAGACCAGTGGATCTCATCGAAATGGAGATGACCCGATTCAGTCAAGATTTTTGCTGATACAAAATTAAAACCGCACTAAAAACACGATAACGTCGTACCTACTTTTAATTCAGATCAATACGAACGTCATTTAGAAAGTCTAGACTTTTTCTCACCTTTCCTACTTTATTCGTTACTTATTTCGTTCATTACGATAATAATATTCATACACCAGTTAGGACTCCTGCCCCCCGCGATGTCATTCCCGTGGGTATTCGGATAAAAAAATATAAGCATAAGTTACTCGCAGATAATGTTTACATAGGTGAAAGATTTTTTAAAATCGGTCCCGTAGTTTCGAAGCCTCTGCGTAACAAACAAACAAAAAACGATAGTGCGACAGGACTGGACAAGACAGAAAAGTATGTGTTGGAAAATCTAATCTTAATATATATATAAATGCGGAAGGTCATTCATCACGAAATCTCGAAAACAGCTTGATGTACATAGCTGAAATTTGGCAGGGAGATAGTTTATAGTTAGTAGGTATCCACTAAGAACGGATTATACGATAAGGCCAGATTTAAAAGGTCTAAGGGCCGACGAAGTCGCGAGCATCCGTTAGTTTATTATATTATTCCGTAGATTTTGTCGTAATTTACTTTTAATGATAAGTTGAATCAATAAGTAGGTACTCTAATCTGATGGATCTTGGATGAACTTTGTATGCGCAGATGAAAAACCTTTATACCATAACATTATGTAGGTATTTACTAATAACCCACCCATGAATGCTCAGAGTATCTCTAAGCGATCTAATCAGAAATGAGAAGATCCACAGAAGAACCAAAGTCCCTGTTATAGCTTAACGAGTCCCGAAGCTGAAGTGGCAACGGGCGGGGCACATGTTTGAAAGAACCGATAGACGTAGCTCGCAAGGTGTCTCAATGGTGACCCCAGAAAGCGCTGAGATGCTCGGTGGACCCCACAAGTGACGGTATAAGCGGGTAATAGACAGGGAACCGCTGGACGATTACGGCTAAAGTCAACGGTGTTAAGAAATCCTAAAGTACAAGAGACCTATGTCCAGCATTGGACATCCATCAATGATAACGACCACCTTATAATATATTTTGCGTAATTATCTATATTAATATTATAAAAAGGTAAAGTTTGTGATTTAGGAGGTAATCTTTGGATCTACTATATCGATTTTGATAGTTCGTTTACCACTGAAGAGTCACGTTATTTGTGAATGTAATAATTTATCCCCATATTCTCAAGGAAACGGGAGCTACGCGGGTAAAACTGCAGGGCGGTTAATTCATTCCTGTAGTCAAAATAAATATAAATAATAATAAGAATCACATAGACCAGCGTTAACCGCATCAGGTGGGTCGCGACCCGACACTGGGTCGCAAAAAAAATACGGGGTCGCAGCATTATGGAGGCAATACTGGGACTAATAATAATAATAATAATAAGTACTAGTAGATGGTCGATTTTATTTATTGACTAACGAGACAATAATAATCGCTCGACGGGCGGATTGTAGGTACTCATTATCAACCCATATTCGGCTCACTGCTGAGCTCGAGTCTCCTCTCAGAATGAGACGGATTAGGTTAATAGCTGGCCCAATTGGCAATTGGCCAATTGGCAGACTTCACACACGCAGAGAATTAAGAAAATTCTCTGGTATGCAGATTTCCTCACGATGTTTTCCTTCACCGTTAGAAAACACGTGATATTTAATTTCTTAAAATGAACAAAACTGAAAAGTTGGAGGTGCATGCATACCCCGGACCGGATTCGAACCCACACCTTCCGAAATCGGAGGTAGAGGTCATATCCACTTTATGGGTCCAAAAAAAAAAAAAAGTAAGTGGGTCACGAAAGAGGAGTATTGAATTTACCGGGTCACAGTAGAATAAAGTTTGGGAAACACGTTAGAACAACTCAGAAAGTGTGTGGGCATGGCTATTTACTAAACTGGTGAAAGTAACTATGCACCATTACTTTAATAATAATAATAATAATAAAATGTTTTATTTAGCTGATTACAACACAAACATACAATATGAAATAAATAAAAAAAAACAATGAATAAAATTAACACATAATTAAAGTAAGACAAAAGTTTACAAAATAGTGACTGCACACCTTGGGTAGTGGCTCTGCAGAGCTTTGCTCCCTGGCGTGCGGTCTCTTCTTATATCTAGATTACACTTATGTTACAATTATTAAATCTACATTGCTTACATTCATGTTAATCTATACAGATAATCATTAAGTTTCATCAGCTAAAAAGGTTACTGCCTCAGCATAATGCTGCAGTGTTTGCAACTGCAGCGCTGATTTTCAGGCGCAACCTTTGGTGGCGTCACGACACGATAGGATAACGGTTGGATACCAATTTGACTAAATTAAATAATATAATACAGTAACTTAAAATATATAACTGGATAGGAAATATAACAAAAATAAATGAAAAGAAAGAAAATCAAAAGGAATAAATTGTAAACAACCAAATCCTAATTTCCATAAAAAACATATACCTAGTCTTTAACTTGCAGTAAATGAATTTTTTTAGGTACGTAACATTAAAAGGTTTGTTTATGTTTGGTGTTTAGGTTTTGTCACACTTCATTAAGGTTAATGTCGTATTTTACTTATCAAAATTTTTGTTTAAATATTTAAATGATAGGGATTTAATTACACAATCTGGTTTTCCATTTTTAAATTAACAGACGTCCCTCGATTTTACCCGCGTAGTTAATAGTTCCCGTTTATAATAGTGAAGACACTAACTTTGTTTATTACACAAGATTTGAACACTCCAGAAGCTTATAAAATACCAAAAGGGGTGTAATTTTTCATCCTATTCCTAACAAGTTTGCCCGATTCCATCTTAGATTGCATTATCACATACTATCAAGTGAGATTGTGGTCAAGGGCTAACTTGTAAAAAATAAAAAAAAGCATTTGTTTTGCCACGCATTTCCATTCCCATAGGAATACGGGTATATGTTTTTTTATTAGAGCATAAGATACTCTCTGATAAAATACAGAAAACATTTTTAAAATCGGTTGGATAGTTTCGGAGGCTATAAGTAACAAACAACAAACAAAAAAATCAAAACTTTCCGTAATAATTTTAGTTTAGATGGTGTATTAAAGTAAAACAGGTACCTGGTACTTACAGAATGGGCTTAAGTCTTGCCTAAGACAGTTTACGGATTAATTCTTAGGTAACCCGTCCGGTTACATTGGCAAAATACCTCGGGATTAAGAAAACTTTGATTTATTGCAGCTTCTTGCAGTCTGCAACTGAGCAATCCGAACCGATACGGCCTTGGTTTATGATATTAATAAATGCTACTCAGCTTACCTACTTTCGACAATATTTACGTAGCGAGTAAGTAACATTTTATGCCATTTTCATCAAAACTGAAGAGGTAAGATTTGATATTTAGTTTATATAGTACGATTACGAAAAACTAGTGAACCAATTTTAATAATTCTTTTAACATTACAAAGTTACAGCTTCACTGAGTAACATAGGCTATATTTTGTCCCTGTATCCCCATGAGAACGGACACTGCGCGGGTGAAACCGTGGGGCGTCTGCTAACAAATTACAATAGGTAAAGACAGTATCTTCATCAGTCGGTTTCTGCATCTTCTGCAAATTGTAGTCTCGATTCCCACAACATGCTTACTTACTTACTATTGCAAAAATGTTTATGCAAGCATGGGTGTTTTCCTTTAGTTCTAGATAGCGATGTTGCAATATTTATATTTATCTATCTTTTAATTTTTTTCCAAAATTTAAAAAAGAGATAAAATATATATTAGATTTCAAACGCCTCAGAGAGGCAACAGGCGAACCTCGGGCGGGCAGCTTTCTCGCGGAAAGAATTTAAATCGCAATTCAACGCGCGAATGCTGCCTGCGTGATGGGCACCCTACCAAGGGCGGCAAATTTTGATAAGTATTTTTAGGTAGTTTTAATTTTAATTTTTTATTTTAATTTTGTAGTTGTTGTTGTATTGATCATCATCATCTCCTTACCCTTATCCCACTTAAGTGGGGTCGGAAAAATATGTCAATCTTTTCCATTCGTTTCTATTACTCGTCAACTCATCATCCACTCCTTTTACACACATGTCCTCTTTCACACAATCCAACCATCTCTTCTTTGGCCTTCCTCTCCTCTTATGACCTTCCACTTGCACATTCAACATTTTTCTAGTAATATGACTTTCCTCTCTATTTGTTGCTGTATTGATATTTCCTTATATTTTATTTTTATAATAAGTTTAGCCTATTTAAGTATTATCTTCATTAATAAAATAAATATATTAGATTTCTCATATATCAAACGATATGTAAAATGTTTTTGAAATATCAACTGTATGCGACATTATGTATTGCTTCGATTGAGTCAGCGAGTGTGGGCGCAGCCTTGCTAACTCATTTATAGACATAAGCCTATATACGGTAGGCTGTGGGATGGTGACGTTAGTTTTGGCTGTCGGATCCGCTACGTTGATGGCTAAAGATCGTGTGATTTTATTATATTTTTTGGTCTATTGCGGGATTTTAAATGTCTAGCCCAAAAAGTAAACTGAAATATATAAATCAGTTATAATAAAAAATAATATATTCATATTATATATGTCTGGATTAGGTGGCAGTGAACCATCATTATGATGTTTGCATACAAACGTTGAAAAAAGTTAAGTGTATTCAAAGATACATTACACTAAAACAATTAAAAAACGAAAAATAACATCGGTGGTAGCTATCCCACTACTGATCGGTTTGAACATATAGGTATCGTAGTGTGTGTGTGTGTTACAAAAAAAATATTAACACAAAATAATATGGTATTATGTCTGGATCAGTAAGATTAGGTGGCAGTGAACCAGCATTATGATGTTTACATAGAATCGTTAAAAAAAAATAATTGTATTCAAAGATACATTACACTAAAAAGCAAAAAATAACATCGTCGGTTCTATTCTACTATTGATCAGTTTGAACAAAAGTGATCAGTACCGTTCTAGTGTGTAGGTGTTACAAAAAAAATATTACGAAATTTCCTGTCATACCTTCCAGCTTTTTATCAGCTGATGATGAAACTGGAAAGTTCATTACGTATAGCATGGTCACTACTGTAGTCTAATATAGTAACCGTAGTATCATTTCAAACAAATAATAATTTTAAAAATTAGTTAATAAACATCGAAGCTATGAGACGACAAACATAAAAACATACGATCCTCCTCCTTTTTTTTTAAGTCGGTTAAATAATTCATTCAGTTAATTATTATCAAAGTCATAGTTCATTTCATTTAAAAAACTAAAATAATACGCAATAATAAAGCCGAAGAACAGTTTGTCAATAGAACATTGCCTTTTACGTAAGCTGTCAGTTACATCAGGCCATGTCAGAAGTCTTCCTAGCTGTGAAATTGCCAATTGCCATTTTACCTACTTCGACTAATTGTATAATTTGTGTGGTGTACCACAGTTTAAATCTTCATGGTGTTTAAGGTGATAGCTAGTAGTAAGATCTCCATGATTCGTACAGACGAAGTTGCCAGCGTTTCAAGCGTAGAATTGCTGATATTTCCTGGCTTGCAATGGCCAGACATCCCTCATATTATGAGGACTGAAAGTTTGTAACATTAGGCCCATGCGACTAACAAAGGTAAGTAGGTACTACAAACCCGTCCTAAAAATTACATGCGCACGAAGTCGAGGGTGTCCGCTAGTTTTTATTATCAAAAAATGCATTAGAAAAAAAATGAAGATCTTTAAAATCTTAATTACAGTAGATACAGCATTGAAAAATCTGATACAAGATAGAAAATTTTGTAAAATCCGAGAAAAACAAATATAACTTGGTCAACCTAACTCCATTTTTTCAAAACTATTAAATTAGTTTTAGACAATTAGGTGGAGTATGGTATAGTATCTACGATTTGCGTTTTGTCCATTTATGGGTCAACTTGCATATATATTTTTTTAATTACAAAAAATATTGATCGACTAACATGGGAGTGCGCTGACTGGCCGTTTAGTTATCCATAAGAACAAACTAGCTGAAGACTGATGGATAAACTACCTATTTACAATTCTTCTAAAATATTTAATGACCCAGTTCGAAACTGACTTCCGGCATTTTTAATATATTAATGTGAATATAAACGATGATAAGGCCTTAAGTGAAACATTTAGAACCGAGGATCGAACTCGTAACCTTTTGTTTTGGAGGCCAATATTAAAAAAATCAAACAATCCGACTACTTAATAATTAAAATAACCTGACCAGTGCGAGTCGGACTCGCTCACCGAGGATTCCGTATTTTGTAGGTATGGGTATATATCCTATGAGATACTGAGCTTTTTTCTTTTAAGAAATTTTCAGTTGAAATTTCTCAGCCTGGAGTTGGGAAGTTGGTTTTATTTTCTACAAGTTAACCCTTGACTACAATCTCATCTGATGGTAAGTGATGATGCAATCTAAGATGGAAGCGAGCTAACTTGTTAGGAGGATGAAACTGCACACCCCTTTCGATCTCTACACATCTTATAGTGCTGGGGAATGAATTTAACATTATGAATCTAAGCCTGCCATTGGAGCAGTATGACCTCCATAGACTAGATCCCCTCTTCGATATATGTGGAGGCAGTATTCCTGTAGTTAGTCGTATATAGGCTGTATATGGTGATGATGGATGAACCGTTTTAGTAAGCAAACAAAACGAACAAGGTCACAACTCACAACACAACATACACTCATAGTAATATTCATAACGCGTTCACTTTCTCCACATTTCCACGCACCAGTTGCTGTGATATCTCACTTTACCAGTGTATCCATCTATAACATCGCTTCCATCAACCAGTGGTCAAACAGGTGGTATATAAGCGCTAGTCCATCACTTCGATCAAACTACTAGTGGTCAAACAGGTGGTATATAAGCGCTAGTCCATCACTTCGATCAAACTACTAGTGGTCAAACAGGTGGTTTATAAGCGCTAGTCCATCACTTCGATCAAACTACTAGTGGTCAAACAGGTGGTATATAAGCGCTAGTCCATCACTTCGATCAAACTACTAGTGGTCAAACAGGTGGTTTATAAGCGCTAGTCTACATTATTATTATAAAAAGGGAAGTTTTTTTAATTATTTGTTTGTAGCGTGTAGGCTCCGAAACTACTGGACCGATTTTATAAATTGTTATACCGATGAAAAACTACATTATCAGCGAGTAACATTTATAGACTATCAACTGTTGAAATGTAGGTACACCATTTCTTACAGTGTTGCAAAAAGGCTTATTACACTTTTTTCGATCTCTCTCCCATCAGCTCATGTGTTTAACGCGCCGTTAGGAACTTTATTCCAAAAATAACTCCTAGGAGTCAAACATTTTTATTTTATTTATTTACTAATAGTAGTTAGAATATGGCGGACCTGATATTACTATTAGTGATAAGGTCGCCTCTTGCACTGCATTTTATCCGTAGTTCTAAGATTTTGTATGTTTATGTTTATATGTTTGTTGCAATAAAGTTATTTAATAAATAAATATTAATAAAATTTTATTATTTTTTATACTAATGTTAGTTAAAGTACTACATTAAAAGGCGGCAGAGAAAATTTTTTATAGGTAGATCAGTAAAATCTGTACTAATATTATAAAGCTGAAGAGTTTGTTTGATTGAACGCGCTAATCTCAGGAGCTAATGGTCCAATTTGAAAATTCTTTCAGTGTTAGATAGCCCATTTATCGAGGAAGGCTATATGCTATATTTTATCCCCCTGTTCCTACGGGAACGGGAAACACGCGGGTGTAACCGCGCGTCATCAGCTAGTATCTAAATAAGTGAGAAAACATTCAGCCTCCTGCGGTGATACTAATTGTGCTAATTAGGTACCACACATGTGTTGTCGATTAGCATTTCGGCACAATAGCTTAAAATTCTAAGCGTTGGTGTTAATATGAAGAAACTTTTAATATTCTTTCAAAAGTCATCTTGTTCTTCACAAAACACAAATATGTGCTAAAAATTAAAAATTAACATCGTACTCCTGTGTGTGTGAAGTTAATTCGCATTAGGTGCATTCCAGCGTGGTGGACTATTGGCCTAACCCCTCTCATTCTGAGAGGAAACTCGTGCTCAGCAGTGAGCCGAATATGGGTTGATAATGATGAGTTTACTTGAACCACGTACCACTCAGACATTACAACGTATGGGCTATTGAGGCATTTTATTACAAGAACATCTAATACCTATATTTTAAGTTAGTTCATAAAGTGCATATTGCTAACAGTATGAGACATACTTCTGAGAAACTAAGTTAACCTTACAAATACCAAAACAATAATGTAGTCAAGATTATATCACTTCACAAGTGTGAGTAAAGTGTCTCAGCCGCGGACTTGCATTCACTAGACGCCGCTAGTTATGCTATAAGTTTTCTTTAGCTAGTTTCACTATGAGTACATTTTAGATTGGTAACATTACAGAGGTTATGAAATAAATTTGTATATACCTACGATTTGAGTATGTTTGTATACTTCCTAGGATTTTTTCAAAAGTCTTATAGAATCATGCATATCTGATTTGGGAGAAATATTCGTTATTTAAATTCATATTTTTAAAGAAATTTTAGAGTATGATTTGAAGGAGGTTTGTTGTACTTATCCGTAAAAAATAGATAACGTTCAACTCGAGTGATATTTTTTTTTAACATATGTATTCTTAAAACAATTCCCGTAATTGACCTATATATGATTCATGTTGCATTGCATATTTTTCAGTTTAGTAATTCACTTTTTCCCTATAAAAATACATTTCACCCACTATAACGGCACCAACGTTAACGTCAGAAGTATTTAGAATACAAAAATAATTATAGTCATTTTAATCGCCACGTGACCCTAGGGAAGTTTGATATGATACAGAATAATTTTCAGCATCGATCAAAAAATCTAAATAAGCGGTAATTTAAAAACCTTGAGATAATTTTAGAAGATTCTGCCTATTTATAATGCTTAAATATTATGAAAGAACGAAGCGTGTGCGGTATCTAATTAAATGTAGATCCGGGGTCACAACAGCCTCCACGTCGTAATTTAAAAACCTTGAGATAATTTTAGATGACTCTGCCTATTTGCAATTCTCAAATATTTTGAAAGAACGAAGCGTGTGCGGTATCTAGTTAAATGTAGATCGGTGGTCACAACAGCCTCCACGTTATATACGCGGCAATCTACCTACGAGTCACAGGCTTTCAAGGTCACTTAAGAAACTAGAGCAGTATAATCTTAAACTACTTCATCTATTTTTAATAGATTTAAAATCAATATTTAATTAGTTCTGTTCGTTTGACCTTCGTTCGGTTTAAAGCTAATATTTGTATAAAAAGGTAAGCACTTAGCCCGAAGAATAATCTAAAAATATTCGCTTACATTTTTTAATATTTTTAAAAAGACATTAGACTGAGGTTTCTATTGATTAAATTCTATCTCAATAAACATTTTGTATTTTATACCACCCCTAAAACTCCAAAATAAAGATATTTAAGTTTAATAAAAACAAGATTTTATTCACAAAAATTAATAAGGTCAATATTGATCCAAGGCGGATTGGTTGTAAGTGAATTTTCCTTATAAATATAAAAGCGATTTTACACACTATGTGTTGTGTAAGTGTGTGTTGTATTTAGTTTAAATCTACTCCAGTTTAGTCGACAATGTATGTAATATTAAAGAAAATATATTATTTATTATTTTTTTATATACCTATTTACATAAATAAAATTTTTAATTAGTATAATATCGTCACAGATTTTATGTTGACTTTGCGTGAAAATTATGACTTTTGAAGTTAAGTTATCATTTGTATAGCAAACATAGACAACCTCTTCAATTTTATATTAATGTATTATATCGACTGCTAATAAGTACATAATCTATTTGAAATACTCACACTTTCGCCCGAAATAGCACTATCACTCAGGAGTACGCCAAAAAATACATAGAGGCAACACAGAACTTTGCGAATCATTTCGAATTTCGAACACAACACATACAACCTTTTACTATTATAATTGCAATCTGTGTAGGTACACGATTTTTAAATATCGAATATTTCCGCACGAAGCGAAAGGCGCGCGAACTCAATATGGAACTCGGGTCGTGAGTGCGCTGATTTTTGAAAGGCCCGCGTAGGTTTCGCGCCTGTATGAAACAGCCTTATTATTATCTGTGGGGACATTGCGTTTTGTTTCTGCAGTACGCAAGAGATTCTGATCTTTTCATGGGAGCGATGCAGTGTTGATGCGATTATGATACGTAATACACTATTGTAACACAACTTGTTATTTACACACAATTTTGGAAAATAATATAATCTGATTATAATTTCCACATCAAAGTAACTAAATCTGTGAATCTGTTTTACTGAAACCTTGACTGAAAAAGACATCAAGTTGACGTTTTTATTAAACAATACGTAAATCCCTGCCGACAATAGTTGGTTCCCATCGATATAGAATAAGTTTCTTTGCCGTGGTTATTACACAACTGGTAGTTTGAAGGAAAAATTGGGGTTAGACATAACTACCACCATATCATCATTTCAACCCATATTCGGCTGACTGCTGAGTTCGAGTCTCTCTCAGAATGAGAGGGGTTAGGCCAATGGTCCACCACGCTGGCCCAATGCGGATTGGCGGACTTCACATACGTAGAGAATTAAGAAAATTCTCTTTTCCTTCACCGTTTGAGACACGTTGTTAATTTTTTTTTATGCTAAAAAAGGTGGAGGTAGACCACCATAGGTTAGTTATTAATACCCCCTTTTTATCCCTAGGGGAAGGGGATGAATTTAATGAATTAAGCGAACATATCGGTGTGGAGTACCTAATTGGGTTGATTTGTATAAATAAATAAAAATACACTAGTTAATAATATTCTTTGATGCAGCTCACTCGACGCAACATAATTTAAACTGATAAAACGAAAGAGTTTCTAAAGATAATTCTCCAAAGATTTTTTATAAATAAATAAATTCGTCGTAAATCTGCTATAAGTTTTTACCTTTAAAATGTCATAAATATATTAAGTAATTAAATATAAATATTAAATATAAATTCAAGAGATTTTTCAAATTGAAAAGTTCGAGTAACAATAGCTGGTAGATACAAAAGAGTCTTCCCAAGATATCTTGATGTGTCTCACAATACGTAAAAGAAAATTGTTAGTATGGGAAAGTTATCAAGTAACAATAATCTCATTGCAAACTAGCAACCGCGGTTTCACCTGCGTAGTTTTCGTCCCTGTTGAAATACGGGGATAAAATATAGCCTAGGTTACTCAGTGAATATGTAGCTTTTTATTAGTAAAAGAATTTTCAAAATCGGTTCAGTAGATCCAGAGAGTACAACCTCATAAACTTAATAACCTGGCCTCTGTATAAAACTATTTTTTTTATTCTTTAAAGTTAGTCCTTGACTACAATCTCACCTGATGGTAAGTGATGATGCAATCTAAGATGGAAGCGGGCTAACTTGTTAGGAGGAAGATGAAAATCCACACTCCTTTCGATTTCTACACGGCATCGTACCGGTACGCTAAATTGCTTGGCGGTTGGCGGTGGACAAATTAGAAATCAATCAATCGGCCCAGCCGGGGATCGAACCCAGAACTTCAGACTTGTAAATTCACCGCGTATACCACTGCGCCACGGAGGCCGTCAAAAACTAGTACACATACTAATATTATATTATTATCATTCTTTCATAATTCTCTTTATTTTAATTAGGTAACGGGATAAGCTCTTCTTCCTTTCTTTCGGATATTTATCGAACATTCCACTAACCTATGAACTTGAATTAACACAGTAAAAGTTTTTAGGAACTTACCTGACTGACCTACTGACAATTTTTAGGGTTCTGAACGTCAGAGTATAAACACGGAACCCTTAAAGGATCATTCACGTGTCCCTTTGTCCTGTTCTCTTTTCTCCAAATGGTCTGGACCATTTACCAAGTATAGATTTTTAAATGTCATCTATACCTACATGTCAGTCGGCGAGCTTAAATTAAGTTTTTAGGACTTTATTAGCTACAGATACCTACACCTATTTACTCTTCGACACTTGGCTGTATCATACATAGTTTTTCCATTGTTGGCTTGCAACTAACAATTTTATTTTGAAGCACCCTATAGGTATGTGTTTACAAAGATTTTACAAAATTTCAGAAGCAATAGTTAGGACGTCTCACATGTTTCAAACCTATGCCCCTATATGTATGTATATCGAAAAAGCTAACAAAATGTATTACATTGATGGTAAATTACACCTTTACGAAATACATAATACATATAACTTAGTAGATAAAAATCGTTATGTATGTAGTAAGAACCGCCTTAACTAGGGCATACATGAAGTCTAGATTTTCTCCTTGTGAAACCTACGTTTATTTAGATTATAGATATGAGCAATATAACACGCGATGATATACCGATAAAACTATGTAATTTAATATTATGGTTACCTTCGTAAATTCTATGTTATCTGTAACGGAGCAAAGTTTGTAATACTTTTACCCATGTTTATTTACATTAATTTAATTTATTCTTAATATTATACGAATCCTTGAAAACTTATGTCTAAACCTTCCTCGTGAATCACTCTATTTATGAGTGAAAACAGCATTAAATTCCGTTAAGCAGTTTCAGAGTTTGTCGCAAACAGACGGACAGACAGACGCGGCGGAGAAATATGATTTATAATATGAACAGTACTAGCATAGTACTATACATATTACGTGTATTTTACTATAAATTTATAGCATGTTTAGTTAAACTCGCGGTTTTACTCGCGTAGTTCCTGTTTCCATGGGAATACAAGGATGAAATACGTGATACATATAGTGATATGTTACTCCTTCATAATGTAGCTTTTCACTGTTTAATATTTTTTTAATCGGTCCAGTACTTTCGAAGCCGGAGCCTATTCGTAACGAAAAAACTTATCTCTATAAATTTGTAAAAATTAAAATACAGACAATGGAAGACATTATTTAATATTCTGTGATATGGTTGAGTGTGTCTTTATCGTTTTTGGATCTGAGGTTTGTGTCGATCGGTAATTTTGGCACTGCTCGGTGTTCTCATGCTCAGATTGCTCATCGCCTGTATAGACCTGAGCCTTCGCTCCGAGGTCAGAGTTGAACGTCTAGAATTGTAGTACTCTTCGATCTCTTGAAGCGTTAGGTCTTTAGTTTCTGGCAGGAAGAAATAAAGGTAGACGGCACCTGATGAAGAGAAACGATATTTTGTATTAGACGACACCTAGTAAAATGTATTTTTCAAGATATTCCCAAGATATTACCTAAGTTCCTAACCTAACCTAACCTAGGTTTTGGTTCCAAGATATTCTTTGTTGAATTTACGTTTAAGTTTACGCCTTACGAAGTTCTCTTCAATGGTGTCCCGTTTGTTAGACGTACTCGAGTTAACTATTTTTAACGCATCTTACCCTATGTGCTAGATCAATTTATCTATTGATAGGCACATAGGGTAAAATGATACTGTATGATCATATTTATACAGTAGGAAGAAGGTAGAACCGAGGGTTTCACCCTGTGATACACCTTACAAAGCAAAAAGTAACAACTTACAAAGCAAAGAAGAGGAACCAAAAGCGATGATCAACTGCGCAAATCCGAGGGAGTTTTTGAGGTGTGGATAAGATTGATTTACAGTAAAAATAAATATATTTAAATTAGAAATCGATATGCCTCCAAGTAAACCTCGAACCTGAAAAAGATTGGGAATTTTACATTTTGACTGTTGTATAGGTACTAGATTATCAAAGAATGCTAATACTAGAGCAGTTTTGTAAAAGTAACTGTGTATCTTCGATCATTGCTTTCGAAGATATCTTTGTGGAAAACGTTTTTGAGCGATCTTCTGTCACTAACACAAGATCACAAAATTGGGTCTGGTTGAAATTTTAACTACGTATAAATTGGGTTAAAATCGGAAAATAGACGTGGCTAAATTGAAGTTATATTCAAAATGTCTATTTAGCTCTATTTAATAAGTAAATTAACTTACAAGATACTTGTAATGAAGAAAGACCACAAAAATTCAGAAACTCGCGATCAACCATGCCAGGCAAATTATTGTTTTAGGATTGTTGACATATATTAAGGCTCAACAAAAGACGTGATAAAGGTTGACGTATGTACAAAGAATAGTAGTAGTTAAATAGTAAGAATTAATAACTCACTTGTAAAGGATAAAGCTCGTACAGAATCAAAGGTGGCAATGTATAGAAGCACATCCCAGCAAACAGCACATAGAACATGAAGAGAATCTGCGGTATTATAGTAGTTTCCATCCAAGACATCGTAAGCACCCCAAGCGTTACGTACGATATGCCAGCGCCTAGAGCTGGAAATCAAAGTCAATTTTAATAATTTAAAAAAAAAAGGGTCAAGTGCGAGTTGAACTCACGTGAAGGTTCCGTACGATCTACCATGTTTTAAGGAATGACCTAATAAATTGTCAATAAAGGTAAAGACTGGACATCTGTCATAAATACTAATATTACAAAGAGGTAAAGTTTTTGCTGTGATTGGTTGGAACTACGCGGGTAAAACACCGATGCATCTGCTAGTCTTACATAATACGTGGCTGTTCTATACCTGAAGTAATGGCCAAGAGTCGTCTTCCACTATGGAATATCAAAAAGCCTCCGAATACTCCAGCAATGATTCTCGTGATGCCCAAAATAAAGTTCCCAATGTCAGCGTTCACGGATGAATAGGTATTCTGTAGACACGAAATTATTATTCTGTCAACTATTTTTTATTATCAAGTACCACCGAGCATTGCTGTCGGTGCCTAACCACGACAAAACACTGTAGGTACTTATCTAAAAACAATATAATACGTATTTGCGAAACTGCAGTTATTTTAGTCCCCTATAATTTGCTAGATGCAATGTACATACTTCTAATTTTCCCTTATTTTTTAGCCATATAAAATAATCCAATTCCAATTTACGTAACCATATGCGATATGAATATCACTATAAAACAACGTATCTTGTTTACCGTGTTTTCTTGTTTTGTAATATCATAGAACGGCAGTTTCTCTGCGATCATTCATATCATTGTGCGTCAATCATTATTATCTTATTAAAAACTAACCAAATGCGTCGGACTACGCGTACTCTATCGTTTCGTAGTTGTATATTATCTGTGATTTTTTTCACTTATCTATAAACAACCTAATAATAATTAATAGTAAGTAAGTATTTCAGCTAATCAGTGGACGGACGGGCAAACAAACAGACACGATGAAACTGTAAAGGGTTTCTTGATGACTACGGAACCCTAAAAATTGATACCCTTCACTAAAGGAGACACACAAGCTAATCAGTGGACGGACGAGCAAACACAAGGTGAAACTGTAGAGGGTTTCTTGTTGACTACGGATCCCTAAAAAATGTTAATCTTCACTAAAGGACAGACACACAAAGAAAAAAAGAAACTAGATAGGTATGTTTTCAATATTATTCTCTTACTTGTAACATATCAACGGTCCATAGTGACACAACGGATGCCCCAGATAGCTCGCCAAAAAGGGTATAGGTTGTCATCAACAAAAACGGTTGGCACGACGAGCGGCTGAATAGAGCTGCCATCTGTTGCTTAAACGTCAATCTAAAATCACAATTAATTTTATAATCATAAATTTATACTATACTAGTGCTTCTTAAATATGTGTAATTGATTAAAAGGAGCACCATATATTTCTTTTGTCGATCCTAAACAATCCTAAAACGTTTTTCATATCAAGCTATAATACACCTGTTAGTGGCTGGACACAATGTCCACGATCATTGTGTACTATTTTTTTATAACATGTACTGTGTACTAACTAGTTGTAGGTGTATCAAATAAATAAACTAATATATAAAGAGGTAAGAGTAAGGTTAGTGGTATTATAATGGCCAAGGGGTAATCTCTGGTTCTACTGAACCGATTTTGAAAATTCTTTTACCACAAGAAAGCCACATTATTTGTGAGTGTTATAGGTTTTATATTTAATATTTAATCCCCGTACGGCTTTCCCCGTTTTACGGCAACTGGACCCAATCAGGTGAAACCGCGGAGCGTAAAAAATATATCATAAATCTTCTTTGCAGCTTCGTATCTTGGGATCAGGGTTCGAGTCCTGAGTCTTATATACCGAGCTTTTATTATTTTAGGAATTTTTCAGTCTGGCAATGGCGGTGCTACAGACAGCTAGCTATACAGAAAAACAAACAGACGCACGACAAAGTGATCTATAAGAGTTCCGTTTTACCTTTTGTGACACGGAACCCTAAAAAGAAGAAAAAAAATAAAAATAAAAGGCACTTTATACTTGCGGATTTCGTTATCGTTTTTGAAGTCTATAAGATCTTCAATTTCTGGTTGGAAATTGTAGTCTTTGGCTCGGAACTTCCTGAGGCAAACTTCTGCCTCTCCCACCGATGCTCGCTTGAGCAGAAAATACGGTGACTCGGGCAGTCGCCAGTTGACTATAAACAGCGTCAGTGAATACACAGCATTGATTGAAGATATAGATGTCCACTGTATGATAGAACCTAAACCGGCCTGAAACATTAAAAGTCCTATTGGCGTATCTAGCATTATATCCTGGGGAGCCTGGTAAGCGGTAGCCCACATATTGAGCAGCGTACGTACTAAACAAATGTTTAGAGGTTATTGGTAAATGACTGAAACTAGACTAGACTGCTAAAAAAAGTTAAAAAACTGTGTTAAGCTGTCAGTATTTTGGCGTCACTAGCGCGCACTTCATAGATGCAAAATGTACTGCCGACCCTAAGGAATAAAAAAGTATGTTGGACCCGCTTAATACTTATTTGTACAATGAATTTTCCAATTTTTACGTACAGTGCACACCCTAGTTAGAAACCTTATGCACGCCACTGTATAACGCCCATCAAAGAATTTTAAATCGGTAGCCCATAATCCTAGGACTGGTCCATTTAAGCGCTTTATAATATTAATTTAGGTAAATCAGTGTCAAAATTAGCTATAATCACAGGGTTATATATACTTCAGGATCTACTGAAGCTTTATCTATGAAATTTGGCATACAGTTTTAGCACTAGTATATGGTTACGTAGGTACAGTTTTAGGGATGATGACAGTTTTTTAAATTGTATATAAATTGAGAGTATACTAATAGCAAAGCAATTTTGTAGAAGCATAAGGGTATCTGCGATCATTACTTTCGGAGCTACAGGGATTTAAAGGGTCAGATTTGCGGCGCTGCCGCGGATCCCTGAAAAACGCTCCATACAAAATAGCACGATTTTGTGACGTCGTTGGCTCGCTGATCGTTAGGTTTGTATGAGCGTTCAAACAACATTACTAATATCTTTGTTATTTGTGCGTTTATGTTTATAGTTCATTTATTGAAAAATGTCACATTTAATGTAAGGAAGCTAAAACTGTATGAATTTTCATCTAATTACGATAAAAAAAATTTAATAGATTTTGAAATTTTATAATCTTATTTATTTTGCAAATATTCAGACAATCTTTGCTTTTTCTGTATAAATTAGTTAACATTGACCTTATTTACCTGAATGTATCATAAAAATCAATATATAACCTAGTCATCATCCCCATTGCAATAGGCACTGAGCTACAGTGGGTCGGAACGGTTCGTGTAAATAGTGCACGACATGCACGCGGCCTGTTGCTAAAACTTGGCCTGCGCACTGCCGTGCGCTTGGATTCCTTAACTAACGCGAACTGGGAATCGAACCCTGCACAACGGCAGTATCCATTTTTACCCAATCTGTAGTTCCAATTGAAAATCAGCGCTACGTGTCCAAATTCAAATGGTCACGTAGCATTATGCTGAGCTGGGGCCATTTTCTGGGTTATGCCACACATCGCAGGGTATTGTCCTGGATGTCATGGTGTACTGGAGAAATTGTGATGTGTGGCATAATTTTGAAATAAACGCATTTTTCTTTCTTTCTTTCTTTCTTTCAATTTTCATAAGAACATTCCGCTTCTAGTTTTATTTTTATTCTTAGTTATTTATCTTTATTTTTAGTAGTTATAATTACTTGTATAATGAGAAATACTTTACCTGGATTGTGATACCAGTAGCCATGGCCAGGTTGGGGAAGGAGCCGACGATGCCGCGCATGTTTGGAAGGCACACCTCAGTCATGTACACTCTCGGAGCACTCAGCGCTAGACCAATGCCGAAACCAACAAAACCTCGACCTACAAATAGTCGTCCAAAATATTTTTCATTACGAGTAATATGACAACCAAAACGAATAATATCTATACTAATATTATAAATGCGAAAGTAAGTCTGTCTGTCTGTTACCTTTTGACGACTATACGGCTGAACCGCTCATGATGATTTTGGTAAAATGGAACTTTGGAGCAAAATAAAGGGTACTTTTTGACTCTAAAATAGGGTGAAATGAGAGTTAAAAGTTTGAATGGACAGTTTTAGAATTTTTTAAATTTGTTTATTAATAATATATATCAAAATCAAAAAATAAATCAAAAAATACGAAATATAATGTGATTCAATAATATTTAAGTGGTGAAATAGGAGTTAAAAGTTTACATTGTTTTCACATGGATAAAGTGGCGGGCGTCTGCCAGTACATAATAGGTATATATCTCTTTTTACAAAAAAAATATATAATATATCCATCGTATATCTACAAATCCGAAAATAAGTCTGTCTGTCTTTTCAAAACTAAACCACTGAATCGAATTGATGAATTCTGGTAAATTGGAACTTGGAGCAAAATATAGGTTCCTTTTTAACCCAAAAAATATAGTAGTTTCACGCTTAATTAAAAAAATAATTTCACGCTTTTTTCCACAAGCACGCATTTCAAAATGGGAATCGCGGGCGACCTCTAACTATATGTTAAATTTTGAAAAAGAAAATTCTGATTTCATACATATAAAGTACCTAAAATAATATCTCCCGGAGTGCTTGCTACAGCGGTATAAGCCCATCCAATAATAAGAGGAACATGTCCGCAGATGAGCATGCTGCGCCGCCCGTATTTGTCTATCAAATACCCGCCCAGGATGCAGCCGATGGGAGCAAAAAGTGTTATAGTGCTAGCTGCAAACAAACATACAGTATTATAAATTATATTCTACGGAAACATGAAAATGCAGCGACATTTTGACACGCTGATTTGAATAGCATCACACTGTATATAATAATAAATATATCAACCCATATTGGGCTCACTGATGAGGTCAAGTCTCCTCTCAGAATGAGTGGGGCCAATAATCCACCACGCCGGCCCAATGCGGATTGGCAGACTTCACACACGAAGAAAATTCTCTGGTATGCAGGCTTCCTCACGATATTTTTCCTTCACCGTTTGGGACATGTGATATTTAAAATGCACACAACTGAAACGTTGGAGATGCATGCCCCGGACCAGACTCAAACCCACACCCTCCGGAATCGGAGGCAGAGGTCATCTCCACTGGGATATTATCCATATGAAAAGCCATACTTGATGTTCACTCTTTACTAATAAACTTTAAAATAAGGGTATAAATACGACAATTTTTGTTTTATTCTTTACAAGTTAGCCCTTGACTACAATGGTGAGTGAAGATCACCTGCTGGTAAGTGATGATGCAATCTGAGATGGAAGCGGGCTAAGTTGTTAGGAGTAGGATGAAAATCCACACCCCTTTTGGTTTCTACAGGACATCGTACTGTAAAGCCGCTTAACAGCACGTTTTTGCCGGTAGGGTGGTATCTAGCCAAAGCCGAAACCTCCTATCAGCCAACAAAATTAAGTAAGCAACAAAAAGTTAACATTTACCCACCGATCCAAGACTCGACAGAAATCGACACATTTATTTTCGAGTCAACTGCTCTCAACTGAGGGATGACAACCGCAGAGAACCCATATGCAAAACCAATGGTCACCATCGTTAAGTTAACCCAAATACCGTAACCCAATTGTATTAAGGAAGTTTTTGTCCAAAAACCGGGATCTGGATAGGTCACATCTAAGCCTCTTGTCGACATTTAGCTGCTTTAGGAAACACATATTAAACCTGCATTTTAATACGGTAAATTACAAATCCTATGATAAGTAATCAACAGATTTCTTCTTTATTTTGACAAATAGAGTCTTGTGTCACATCTTTGTTTTTCTCAAAGAGTATATAATCATGACATGATTTTTGTTCTTTCATGACGCTGTCAATCATCTTCTGGTCTGTAATAGACAGACATTTTATACTACCGAGACCGAAAGGGGTGTGTATTTTCATCCTACTCCTAACAAGTTAGCTCGTTTCCATCTTAGATTGCATCATCACTTACCATCAGGTGAGATTATGGTCAAGAGCTTACTTGTAAAGAATAAAAAATCTCTCTGGCACAATTGGCAGTGCTATGGTTCCCAACAGAAAGGTCTTGGGTTCGATTCCCAGCAAGGGCCAGTTTAGGATTTTATAATTTCTGGTCTGATGGTAGGCATCGGCCATGTTATCACCCCAATGGCAAAGCCGTACCGCCAAGCAATTTAGCATTCCGATACGATGTCGCGTAAAAACTTTCAAAGGTATGGGTAGAATAAATTTGTACCCCTCCCAAGTAAGCCCGCTTCCATCTTAGACTGCATCGTCACTTACCATCAGGTGAGATCGCAGTCAGTCAAGGGGTAGCTTGTCATTGCTTTAGCAGGTGTACCGTGTATCATAAAGCATGTATTGATTGCGAGAAAAGACCTGACTGGGCCTGTCCGAAATGTAAGAGCAAAATTTCAAAAGGTGATATGCAGCGACTCCGGTGAAAGGGTTAACGTCTTTTCTTCATTTCTTCACATTTTTCCAATAGGCATTTTGAATGACATTCACAAATACATTTGTAATTTTTACTCGCCAGTTAGCTGTTACAATAATTACGATACGTATAATATAACATGTTATCGCCGCTTTCCAACGACTTGCGGTACGGACGGCTTCAGTGTGCTAGTGGCGTTCGAGCCGTTCACATCTCTTGTTGTGTAATTCTTTATGGGTTACTTGGGATAGGCGGGGAGAGTGACTTGCGTGGAAAAGGGGAGTGTTTGTATACAGTCAAAGGTACCTTTAACCCTACACACATCGTTCACAAGTGCGTGACTCCACTCAAGGTCATTCTCTGCCATTCTAGGGTCTTATTTTGGTTACAGTTTGATTTGTTAATTACGTTGTCCTGACAAGTGTTGTGAATCATAACCTTTGTCCGACATTAGTTTTCTTATATTTGTAATCACTTTTGAGTCCTATAATAAACAGGAACAATACCTAATCAGAGACCGAGTCGGTCACATAACCGATTTATTACTAAATTACCCACAAACAATACAACTACTTACACATAGGATAAAACATGTGACGTGAACATCGCGACGTGAAATCTACCCACTGTGTGGGTAGATTTCACGTCGCGATCATTTACCTAAGTTTGATATCCAATAATAATAAAAACAATAATAAACGTAAACTATATTTTATTGCACAATATATGTTCATGTATTTTTCATCTGGCATTCCTAAAAGAAGATCTAAGCTTCATATCCTCTCTTCTATATGGAGGAAGGAAAGGTCGAAGGCACAAGGACGCGTTGAAGGTCATCAAATCGAAACTGCTATCCATGGTACGCTCCACGAATGTGCTACGAGAGCTTAACTACGGAAGGAATGGCGAGGGATCGTAAAGCTTGCCACTACCCGTAAATAATAACCACGACTGAAGGGCCAGGCTTAATAAAAACACAGATATTTCTTTGTAAAACGGCTTAAATCGGAAACGTATATGGTGACGATTAGGCACTTGGCGTAAAAGTCAGTTTGTATGTTTAAAAGGTTGTCATAGTATGACGTACGCTGTCACCATATACGTTTTGTCTATTTATTAGAAGGCACAGATTAACCAAAAATAGTGGCATTTCCGTCGCTAACAACGACCACTTTGTCAAGAGTGTACCAACGAAGAAGATATGCAGGAAGGCCTGTCCATTATGTGAGCTTTAAAAATAGACTTTAGGTGTTCCTAAAGGAAGTGTTCCTAAGTCGCTTCTTAGATACTTCAGGATATATAAAAGGCCGTGTATACTTGTTGTTAGCAAAATTTGCTGTAATTATAGGTTGCTCCTTTTTGTTCATACTTCGAAGGTTCTCGTCAACTTCGGCTAAGATTTGTAGAAGAGTGCTTCTAGATATAGAGTCGAATTCGATGCCATCTGCTTTTGTCTTTCCTTGTAAAAAAACAATTACAATGAGTTGAGTTGAGTGAGAGTTTTCTATATCTATTAAAGTAAAAGTTCCTTATTGTATACAAGCAGACCCGCGTGATCCCGTAGGTACTAATAGCCCACGCAATTTGTAGGACATTGTAGCTGTTAAGTTGTAGGTAGGTATAACTATGAATTAAGCAACAGTAAAAAACATCTGGTTAGTAACCAGTTGTTACTAACCAGATGTTTTTTACTGTGTTATTAACTGGTTACAATTTAACAGCCACAATCTTCAAATTGCGTGTCTTCAAAGTGGTATATTACCTCGTTCCGATGCTCAGAAATTTACCCAGGTAGCTACCAGAATCAAGAATTTTCGTAAATAAAAAAGTTGAGCGTCTCATCAAAATCAAGCTACTCACGGATTATTATTAACTTGATACACAATTAATGATGATGAACAAACAAATGATTGAACAATTAATTAGTATAAAACTTACTTCGATTTACAACGTCTATCAAATTCCCATTGCACCATGTAACTATAAACACACAAAGGAAAACAATGGAAAACATGTGTGCTCGATAATAGCTGATTAACGATTGAATCGAAGCCTATGAAAAATCATCGTATTTTTTGTTTTATAAAGATAACATTAACATTGTTCAATTGTCGAATCTGGTCCGGGGCAAGCACCTCCAACTTTTAAATTGTGTGTAAACTTTGAAGGAAAAATCATCCTGGAAAAGGAAACCTGCATACCAGAGAATTTTCTTAATTCTCTACGTGTGTGTAGTCTGCCAATCCGCATTGGGCCAGCGTGGTGGATTATTGGCCTAACCCATCTCATTATGACAGGAGTCACGAGCTCATCAGTAAACTGAATATGGGTTAATAATGAGTGAATGAATACCATGTTTAAATAGTACTCTATATATGTCACATTCTGAGAATTTCGGCTTTCTAGCAGGATATAGATCGAATTTGTCAGAGTACAGAAATACTTCGAGTAGGAACTTACCTGTGCGCTTCTGACCTTCTGTTATTGTGTCTTTGCAAGAACTTCGAGATACCTAATGCTGATACTATATGATTAACATATTGAAGGTACTTACTAGAATATATTTGACACTAGCAGAACCCCGCGGTTGCAAATATAGCCTAGGTTATTTCCTGATATTGTAACTTTTTATTGGTGAAAAAAATTCAAATCGGTCTGCAATAGCTTCAGGACCTATTCAATGAAAACAAACAGTCATACAACCAAATTTTCTCATTATAATATTAGTATGGCTTGCTTACGTTTGTAAAATAACACGACCACTTTATTAAATATTGCTTTTATTATTTAAAACAACTACATTGAAGGCACTGTACATTTGCAAATAAAGCATTTCTAAGTCTCAATATTATATCAAATTATATAAATACAATTACCGCTACTTTGTTCACAAACTATTTAATTAACATAATAAGCTTAGCTGCCATTTTCACTAAAGATAAAATTATCTAAAAATAAATTATTCTTGATTATTTCAAATGGCACCAATTATACTCTCTTTACCTATAAGTATTATAATATACCTATTACCCAAAGATTTATACTATTAGATATGTCACTAGCGCGACGAAACTGAGGCGAACAAAGGTGGCTAATTGTCTTCATTTCATTCAGTCGCATAAGCAACGAAAGTTATTCAAAGAAATAATACGAGTACCTACATATTGTCAATATCGAGTTGTGTGTTTAAGTGTAAGAACTATATCATTATCATCATCATCATCATAATCATCATCATATACATCATCATCAACATCATATCAGCCGTCCACTGCTGAACATAGATAGGCCTCTTGCATGGACTTCCAAACAAAACGGTCTCAAGTCGCGAGCATCCAGGCGGTTCCCTGCAACCCGCTTGATGTCCTCGGTCCACCTAGTGGAGGGTCGACTAACACTGAGCTTTCCTAAAACTATATACCTACTTATACATAAATATATAATGTAAGTAAACACGAAATTGTGTTTACTTACATTATATACTGTGTGAAGTAAAATTTGGATCACTTTTTGCGGTGATTTTATGGCACGTAACATATCTAATAGTATAAAATATCATTACTTAATACCTTTATACAAATTGCAACTATAATTATAATATATATACAAAATCATAATATAACCTTTCGTAGTCGGATAAAAATATTACAAATATAGATAATACTCTTTTACTCTCTTACGATCTATAAAACTCGATTTAGCAAAAATAAATATTAAAAATATTTTCACAGAAAAATAATTAATTATATATTACAAATGTATTTTTTTTTTTAATAAAAAGGTTCATCTATTTCAAGCATGAACAGAATTTATATTAGCACTTCTCGAGTAGATTTTTACAAATGCATAAAAACGTGACATTATTATTTACAAATAATACTATTTTCATCTCACTAGTAAAAGTGTATTTTGCTCAGTGAAATCAGCAAGCAAAAATAATTTTTTGCCTAGTAGTAATAAACATACATAGCACCTAACCTTTGCAGTCGTTTGTAAAACGGGACGAAGTGCGAGTTGAACCCGCGTAGAAGGTTTCGGACGATTTTAATCTATCATGTTTTTTTATAAAATGTGATTTGAAATTCGTAATTATAATTGGGCTCATTTTGAGGGTTCCGTAACTCGAACACTATCGATAGAACTATGAAAAACTCATAACTCGTCAGTTTTAACTGTATAGTTTTTTCCAATGATTTTGATTGAAATTTCGATTAAATAAAACTCCATCAGTTAAAAATGAATGTGTGTAGCTCGGGACCGGGTTATATTGATTTATACCTACTACAAGTATACAGAAACATATAAAAACTATACATTTGTATTAAAATCACAAAAAACTAGAGTCTTCATGCAAGGCGGTCATGTGAATTGTAAGTAAACCGTATATAGACTATCATTTATGAAAGGGCTTCATTGGCACACGCCTATACATATTTTTAATTATTTTTATGATTTAGTTTTCGATTTTATACGGAACCCGGTAGGCGAGACCGATTCGCAGCTGTCCGTTTTTTACATACTTTGGGCGGCTCTTTAATTTGGTATATCTAGCTCATACCCTCTTTATTAGCGACTTATACCTACTATGATTAACAAGTTACATACGAGTATTTCACTATATTCAAAATGCTTGCTTTTCACGCAGTTTCGGTTGGTGGCGTTTTCACTTTCTTTAAAGTTTTCGTTCTACCGCAGAAGTAATCTTCGATCTCTTGTAGAGTTCTCCCTTTAGTCTCTGGGAGGAATATGTAGAAGAACACCAACCCTGAAACATAAACAATTTGTTTATTTATTCATACAACAGCTTAGAGCCTCAATAGCTCAACGGTAAGAGCGGTCGGACTCACCACCGAGGGGTGGTGGTTCGATCCCCGCCCCGTTGGTCTATTGTCGTACCAACTCCTAGCACAGTCTTTCCCGACTAGTTGGAGGGGAATGGGAATATTGGTCATATTTAAAAATATGGCAAATATTCTTTTTAAAAAAAAAAATAATAAAAGAAAAAAAAAAGTGTACAAGTAATTGTCCCTGTGAACCACAGGTTTCCTCACTATATTTCTCCGTCACTGTTGGAGACACGTGACAATTAGTTTCTTAAAATGCACATAACTGAAAAGTTGGAGGTGCATGCCCCGGAGCGGATTCGAACCCACATCCTCCGGAATCGGAGGCAGAGGTCAAATGGGCTATCAATCACTAACTCAATCTGCCACTACATAACTTTAAGAAAGGTGTAAAAAAAACATTTATTTAGTCGACATTTCTAAATGATAAAGGTGCTTGGAGGCCATCTGGATCAGCTTCCACCTTAACTATAAAACTATAAGAAATTCTATGTTAACAATTGTTATTATTGTAATTTACAATTTATTTTATTTATTTATTATTCAACAAAAAACACATTTAAATTAAGCCTAACCATAGTGCAACACAAACCACAGTTGGTTTTACTGTGCACTGGTTATTATTACATAATACAATATTTAGGAACAAAAGTAATTAACAAACAGAAGAGGATAAATACCAAGAATAATCATTATAGGGTAGTTAAATAAAAGTGTGAACGAACCGGTACTGCGACGCTACACAGGCTGTCCCAAAAAATAATTATTTAGATTCCGCTTATGTACGTTCGTCAGTATATTGGTATCTTTTAAAAGATTCTTTACCGCATCCGGAAAATCGTTAAAGATGGTTGGAACAATATATTCCAGCCTTCTCTTACCATACCCATTTATGAAGTACATACATACAATTTAGATTTTTTTGAACTTCTTAGTTGTTTATTGTATGTAATTTCCTGCAGTTTAGATTTTATTTGTTAACATACAATTTGTTTAATTTTTATTGACTTCCTTCCTTACGAGCCGGTGGTGGAGTCTTTACTAACAGACAAAAGTCCTTGTAAACTGCTTAGCTTACTTGAAATAAATGAATTAAACTAGACCACCCAGATTGGGAGTGTCAATGCCTGGCCCTGTAGTGCTATCCAGTATTTTTACCTGCGAGAGATATAACGCCATACAAGCCGAAGGTGCCGTAGTCGTGGATGCCGTACTTGATGTAAGGGAAGGTCTTCACCACGGAGAAGATGGACAGGTGAGCCGCACAAGTCGTCATGCCGCCCACTACACCACGCACCTGGAAAATATTTTATTTTCTACTATTAATGGGGATGATGACTAGGTTTGAATATATTGATTTTTATGATACATTCGGGTAAATAAGGTTAATGTTAACTCATTTATACATAAAAAGCAAAGATTGTCTGGATATTTGCAAAATAAATAAGATTATAAAATTTCAAAATCTATTAAATGTTTTTTTATCGTAATTAGATTAAAATTCATACAGTTTTAGCTTCCTTACAATAAATGTGACATTTTTCAATAAATGAACTATAAACATAAACGCACAAATAACAAAGATATTAGTCATTTTGTTTGAACGCCCATACAAACCTAACGATCAGCGAGCCAACGGCGTCACAAAATCGTGTCATTTTGTATGGAGCGTTTTTCAGGGAACCGCGGCAGCGCCGCAAATCTGACCCTTTTAATCCCTGTAGCTCCGAAAGTAATGATCGTAGATACCCTGTTGCTTTTACAAAATTGCTTTGCTATTAGTATACTCTTAATTTGTATACAATTTAAAAAACTGTCATCATCCCTATTACATTTGATTTTTGATAATAATAAAATTCTTTATTCAGCAAAAAAAAAGTGAAATTACAATCTACTAGCTTACAAACTAATTAAAAATTTCAAACTTATTATTGACTAATATTTATCAAACGTTCCGTTTAGATAAGGTTTATTGTTAACGTGACGCCATGAAACAATAGAATATAGACCATCATGGCGACAGTGTTTTGGCTCATATTGTCAAAAAATATTTAAAAATTGAAATTTTTATGTATTCATGTTGTATGTTATATTTTATTTTACAATCTAGTAGAACGTTTAATGAACAATTTAGGACCTTTTTAAAAAAGTGTCAATTAGCCTATTGTTAGTTCTTTATACAGGATGCTGGGGAAAATTTCCCATTACTATGGGGTTATATTCTGTACCGAAAATTAATTAAATATGTTCAAGGGACATGTGTTTTAAAATAAATATTTTAGGGCTAAATAATATTTATTTTGTAAGTAGATCTTAATCGAGCTCATGGACGTTGGGGTCCCAAGGTGGTAGAATGGCGACCCTGCACCGGAAAGCGTAGTATTGGTCGACCTCCCACTAGGTAGACCTAAGACATCAAGCGGGTAGCATTGAGCCACTGGATGCTGGCGGCTCGAGACCGTTTTGTTTGGAAGTCCATGCAAGAGGCCTATGTCCAGTGGACGTTCATCGGTTGATAATGATGAAGTAGATCTTAAAATGTGTCCCTTATACGCACCCTTATAACTTTGACGAAGCCAAGTTTTACGTATTTTAAAATGCTAGGAATGATAAAGACGTGTGATGTGATACATGGATAGTAGGAATTGTTTGAATTACTATGTATGAAATATTAGTTATGCAATTCGGCTCCTATAAGTGGACACGTCAACGCCTTGAAATTATGGGAAATACAACCGAGCACCCTGTATAGATATATCAAAAATTTTAAAACATATTATATCACCTGCGTAGGATAAACTTCTCCAATCATGATCCAAGGGACGATCAAGTAGCCCAGGGTACAGAATATCGTGAAGAGGTACAGACTGGCCACTGGTATCCAGGACTGCTGCGGCGGCAGGTTGTTGTCCTTCCAGTATTGCACGAAGTAGAGGTACACCGCCAGGGTGATCATGGTGGAGCCACAACCAATGGCTGTAACAGTAAGATGTACATCAACAACCATGTAGGTGAAGTTACAGTTCACTGAAAATGGTGAAATTAGTAGAATACGAAGTTATTTGTATGTTGGAGATTAGACAAAAAGCGCGGTCTATACTTCGCAAACGACAGAATGCCGTGAACTGCTAGTGTAGCTTCGTACTTTATTAATTATCTTTAAAATCTTTCATGAATTCAATGTACATCAACAACCATGTAGGTGAAGTTACAGTTCACTAAAAATGGTGAAATTAGTAGGTATAACAAGTTATTTATATGTTAAAGATTAGATATAAAGCGCGCTCTACACTTCGCAAACGCCACGAAAGTAGTAAGCCACTAGTGTAGAGGCATTTGTCTTTATTAATTATCTTTAAAAACTTTCGTGAATTCGTCAACAGCCAAAACGTAGTCCATTTTCGTTGAGACCGCGAACGACACCAAAATTTTGGACACAAAACTGTGAACCGTTGAGGAGTTCCGTCATCTGTGTTTCTACAAATCCTTCTGTAGAAGGTGAAGGTGTGAAGTTCTATCATCAGATTGACTCCATACCTTCATTACATTGCAGTGCTTTAAAATACTTAATTTAAAAATTAACAAACACACTAGTCATCCTTACGATTTTTGAAAATTTCTTCAGGATCCCATCATCAGATCCTAACATTATGACAAAATGACCACCTCAAGAGTATACCCTATCCAACAAAAAATAATGATACAAATCGGTCCAGGCATCTTCCAGTAGTTGCGTAACATTCATGCAACTTTCTTTTAGTTACCTTTCTTACCTGGTACATGCCCAGCCCCCCTAGCCAAGTGGCATGCTGATTCTCTTTCTACGGTCGCTAACGCTTCGAAAACTAGAAATATGTATGGGAATGACAGATCTTGATCACGTGACTTGTCGATAGCAAATGTCATTCTACGTGTCACAGAGCAAGTCTCCACAAACACGCAGCTATTCAAAGCACATGAAACGCTATTGAAAACCTAAGTTTTCATCTGTGTGAAAATAAGATATTCCAGATCGCTCTGAGATCTTACTCTATAATACCATTATCATTGAGTCTTACCAGAAACAAAGGTCAAAGGCCGTCTCCCGCATCGTCTGCAAAGAATGCATCCGACCACAGTGAAGATAACTCGCAACACTCCCATTGATATAGTGAGCCAGTACTTGTCTAATTGTGCTCCTGAGGCCTGAAAGAAGATTTTTTTTTTATTTTATTTAATATTCTTTATTTGTATACCACAAAAAAATTAAAGAAATCAAGCAAAACAGAAACATAAGAAAAAGTAGAATACATAAGGCGGCCTTATCGCTTAGTAGCGATCTCTTCCAGGCAACCTTAGGCTTAGGAACTTATTAGGACAACTGTAGGTGGTGTGTACGTAATAATAATGTACATTATACATACATACAAATAACTACACACTAATACATAAACCATAATACACAAATTACCTATATAATAATTATAAATATCATAAAATAAACTAATATATATAATATATCATTATGTCGTATGATAAATATTCTAATAAAATAAAATTTGTAACTAGTGACTAAGATAATATGTCTTAACGGATTTTTTAAACATGTCAAGGGATTTGGATTTCCGAATGTCGACTGGGAGATTCCATAGCTTAATAGCACGTACAGCAAATGAACACTTGTAAAATTTACTCCTATGGAAAGACATACACAGAGTAAGAGCACGACATGTTCTTAGCTCTGATTGCACTTCCAGAAATGTGAATTTCTCCTTAAGATAAGGAGGATATTTTGGATTAAAGAACACACAGTACAGAAGAGAAAGTACATGCAGATCCCGGCAAAGTCAAAGGTTTATCAAAGTCAAAGTCAAAATTCATTTATTTAAAGTGGATTTCGATATTTGAAACGTCAGATTATGATAATATTTGATAGTATCAAGGTTCAAATTCATGTAGGAATGACGGTTTTTTATAATGTATATAATAGTACGCTAATAGTAAAGCAATTTTGAAAAAGTAACAGGGTATCTGCGATCATTACTTTCGGAGCTACAGGGATTTAAAGGGTCATATTTGCGGCACTGCCATACGGATCCCTGAAAACCGCCCCATACAAAATGGCACGAATTAATGACGTCGTTGATCATAATGATCGTTACATTTGTATGGGCATAAACAAAATTACAAATATCTTTGTTATTTGTGCTTTTTTGTCTATAGTTTATTTATTAAAAAACTAGTGGACCCGATCAAGCTTCGCTTTGACTTATGTGCACTTCTTCCATATCCCTACTCTACACTACTCTACCCCTACCATACCCTACCCCTTGACTCTTAAACGTTTGTATGGGAAATAGAAAAGGGTTGTTTTTATGGTTTTCCCGGCAATTATTCTAATTTTTCTCACCTTTTAAACCTTCCCTATACCTCCACGAACATTTGAAGACCAAGATAAGATAAATCCGTTCAGCCGTTCTCGAGTTTTAGCGAGACTAACGAACAGCAATTCATTTTTATATATATAGATGATACGTTTAATGTATGGAAGCTAAAAATGTATGAATTTTCGTTAATTACGATAAAAGATTTTTGATAGATTTTGAAATTTTATAATTTTATTTATTTTGAAAACATCCAGATAATCTTTGTTTTTTGCGTATTATTTAGTTAATATTGACCTTATTTACTCGAATCTATCATAAAAATCAATATATTCAAACCTGACTAGGTCATCCCCATAGTATGTTTTTTATGGTCCAAACCTCAAACTCTTATAAAAGGGAGTTGAAGTTAGACCTATCAGGCTATCAATCTACTCCGATGCTGGTCGGTTCGTTAGCCTAGCCTCACAGACATAATATTTTAAATATATTGTCAATAAAGTAGAATAGGAGTTCCTAAACTTTGAAAAGTGAGCGAATATTGAGTGATCAATCGGGCTGCCACGTAACTATAACTAAAGTTATTAAATTACAATAATTATTACTTTATTGTGTGACAACGGGCGAAAAAAATTGAAGCGATGTAATAAAAGTTGCATTAAATAAAAAATAAAAAAATGTACCTCAAAAACTTCAACAGCGTAGAACGTGATAGTATTAACTCCACACCATTGGTATATGAAGAAGTACACAGCAAGAATTCCAAATGGCTTCAAAGTTGATGGTGACAACAGAGCTTTCAATATTTCCTTCGGCGATTTCAAGCTGAAAACATTATGAAAAAAATTGTTTTTATTTTGGTTTAATAGAATGTTAGATTATAATCTTACTAGGGAACTGCATCCGAGAAAATGCATCATCATCAACCATATTCAGCTCACTGCTGAGCTCGAGTCTCCTCTCAGAATGAGAGGGGTTAGACCAATAGTCTACCACGCTGGCCCAATGCGGATTGGCAGACTTCACACTATACATTCTCTGGTATGCAGGTTTCCTCACGATGTTTTCCTTTACCGTTTGAGACACGATATATTTAAATTCTTAAACTGCACACAACTGAAAAGATTGAGGTGCATGCCCTGGACCGGATTCCAACCCACACCCTCCGGAATCGGAGGCAGAGGTCATATCCACTGGGCTATCACGGCTATAAAAAATGCACGCAATTGAGAAAAGCTTGAAAAAGAACTGCGAGACAAATTACGGAACCCTCGGTGGGCTAATGCGACTCGCACATGTCCCGTCTTATTAGATTTCGTGGAAACTCTATAGTGTTTCATATATTGAGGATATATCTGTGTCCGATAAAAGCAGTTCAACTGTTAAGCCAAAAAATTATAATATAGGTATATGCAAATCTATCTAAAAGCAAAAATACATACTAACAACTTTAAAATATCATTGACATACCTAGCCAATGATATTTTTGTTAGTTTAAATGATGATGTGATAATTACTGTATCACTCGGATTCTTTATCAAGGTTTTACGAGTGTATGTACTCAGTCAATAATGTATGGCATCGTGACTTGTGAACTTCATAAGTAACCGAACGCATTATAGTCGACATCTTTAAATAAACATTAATTTCTCATATTGCGAAAAAAAAATACGTATGGTAGTCCATTAAACTCGTGACGTCTAGAAAAATGTGCGAAAATTTCGAACATAATCATACAACACGATCGAAATAGTTATAAAAAAAAAGAATTTTCTACATTTATAGAAACTCAAAATCTATTGACATTAGAATTTTCTACAATAATTAATTTAAATTATGATAGGTACCTACTGCGAATAAAAATACGTATGGTATTCCATTAAACTCGTCATGACGTCTAGAAGAATGTGCGATAATTTCAAACCCACACATAAACCTAACACACTATCGAAAAAGTTCTAAACACAAATATTCTTCTACAATAATGGAAACTCAAAATCTATTGACATTAGAACATTTTTACAATGACAATTTTAAGCAGAGCTGTCATACGTATTTTACCAGTATCAGTAATTAGCACGTTTTTAAGGATGTCGACTAGGCTATTAGCGAAAACCACGGAACATAGATTGCTAAAGCTAACGTAACGCTTGAAAACAATAACAATCCATACAACGTCATGTTTCATGCTGAGTAAATCATGAGCGTGTAAATTGAATTAAGAACAACTACGTCAAAAGGGAAACAATGCGTATGAATTTGTACACAACAAACTATCTGTGAAGCCGTGATAGCCCAGTGGATATGACATCTGCTTTCGATTCGGATTGAGTAAGTTCGAATCCGGTCCGGGGCATGCACTTTTAGCCGCATTTTTCGTGTAATTAAGAAATTAAATATTGCGTGTCTTAAATGGTGAAAGAAAAACGTGAGGAAACCTGCATGTCTGAGAATTTTCTTAATTCTCGTGGAATAACCTACTTAAGAGAGGTTTCTTATTCTGAGAGGAGACTCATGCTCAACAGTGAGCCAAATATCTGTATTATAATCGCATCGTCTCAATTGTTGGTATTTCTATTTATTTCTAGCAAACTCCCCGCGGTTTCACTGGCGTAATTCCCATTTCCGTAGGAATAAGGTGATAAAAATGTAGCTTACTTTACTCACTGAAAATGTAAGAAATGGTCTAAGCTGGCTGGTGGGAAGCTTCGGCCGTGGTTAGTTACCACCTTACCGACAAAGACGTACCGCCAAGCGATATAGTGTTCCGGTACGATGTCGTGTGGAAACCGAAAGGAGTGTGGATTTCATCCTACTACTAACAAGTTAGCCCACTTTCATCTTAGATTGCATCCTCACTTACCATCAGGTGAGATTGTAGTCAAGGGCTAACTTGTAGAGAATAAAAAAATGAAAAAAAGCTAAAAACGCACTGTGCGTATCTTATTTGTAACCTTCCTAAACGCAGCGTTGATGTTGTAGTTGTTAATTTGGTTTTAAAATACACAATCTGAAATCCCAATAGACCTTCCGGTAGATATTTCTGGTTCTGGTGGTAAGCTTGGGCCTTGGTTAGTTACCATGGACCACCCTACCGAAAGACGAACTACTAAGCGATTTTATGTTCCGGTACCAAGCCGCATAGAAATTGTCAGAGATGGGTATGGGTAGAATAAATTTGTACCTCTTCCATCTTATCAGGTGATATCGCAGTCAAGGGTTATTTTTTTTTATTCTACAAGTTAGCCCTTGACTACAATCCCACCTGAAGTCATCCCACCTGAATTTGTCATAAAGTAAAAAACCAAAACACCATGATAATGTTACAGCTGAAAATAGATGCATAAACGCGATGAATACCCTGAGGATTCATCACGTACCTGTATTGGAGGAGGTATTTTTCTATTTAGTACAATTTGTAACCTATAGTGCATACCCTAGTTAAAAACATTGCGCACGCCACTGATGGTGCGGTGTTTATGGCTCCAACGATAGTTCCAATCCATCCTTCCGGTTCATCATATGATGACAGAGCTAAGCAGAGAAATAAAGCAGAATTATATGGAAGAATACACTTACGGCTCAACATGATTCTTCTCTTTAAAAGAGATCATCTTCTGTATTTCATCCTGCAAGTCACAAGTTGATCCCCTCAGTTTCGCCAAAGCTTTTTCAGCCTTTACCGCGTTGTCCTGAGTCAGAAGGTAGTTGGGTGTTTCTGGTAGAAACAGCATTCCCAGAAGAGATAGTATTGGTACCGTTGCACTCAATCCTGCTAGAATGTTCCATGAAGTGACGCTGCCTATCACGTACTGTAACAGAAATATGACTTTTTAACCGACTTACAAAAAGGCGGAGGTTCTACCTTCGGCTGTATGTATGTTTTTGGAGTTTACTTCTTAAGAATCGATTTTTCATATATAGCCCCCGGCATGTAAAAAAATATGGGCAGTAAAAATCGATGAACGAATGACAGCGTTACGTTTTTGTGTGCAACCTATTCTGCGCACCTTTCACCGTGCGCTGCAGCGTACATATAATAGTGTATGCTGCGGGGCAACATACACCTATTTAGACAGTCGATCTGAAAGAGTAAACTCCATTCGTGCGTCGGATCTGACACACACTTTTTTTCATATGTACAGCCATATTTCCGTCATTTGTGGTCCGATTTTAAAAATTCTTTCCCGTCCCGTTCCTGTATGTATGTATGGGGATAAAGTATGGTCTATCACAAAAACGTGAATTTGAAATCGGTTCAGTAGATCCAGAAATTACCCCTTCAACACCACAAACTTTGAACTTTGAAGGCCTCCGTGGCGCACTCCGTGCACAACCCAAATTATTTCGATTGTGCACAATGTGTCATGCAGTTATTGTTTTCCGTCACATGATTAAATAGCTAATAAGATATCGTTAATCTTTTGTTTAATGTTCTAGCATCAGCTGACGATACCGTAAAGTTTGCTATTTCATTATTGTACTAACACGCTTATTATCTAATGAAATAGCCACGCAGTAGACTGTTTGCATTGCTAGCAATTCTAATTTTACGCGAGCAAACATGCGCGCCGTTCAATTACCATTTATCAGCATATGATTATGTTTACACGGAACAGGAGCGTCAATGTACTGTGTACAATTGTCAGTAAACTTGGGTGGCGTGACAAAAATTAATTACCAACTGATAAGTACTTATTATGACAACGAGATTGATTGTCGTAATCTATATACTAATATTCACTCATATATGAGATTGTCAGGTTTTAGTGGGTAATCTCTCGATTAACCCCATATAATATCAATGTTGTCCATCTGTTTATCTCACGAAAAAAAAGGATACGGTCGTTTATGCCACAAAATAATATTCAGAGGGTACTTCCTGTTGACCTACAACAATTATGACAACGAGAGGTTGATTGTCGTAATCTATATACTAATATAGATAGATATTGAGGTTTTAGTGAGTAATCTCTCGATTGACCTTATAATATCAACGTTATCCATTTGTCTACCTCTACAAGACACAGAGAACGCGTGAAGGTATAGAGTTGAAAACCTTATACTCTGTTTTATAGTCCCTTGGAAAAAGTCGAATTTCCAAGTTTACGTAAAAAAGATACGACGGTTTATGCCACAAAAAACGTATCTTTCGACACTTTCAAGGGAATTAATATTGAGAGGGTACTTCCTGTTAACCTACGACAATTATGACAACGAGAGGTTGATTGTCGTAATCTATATACTAATATTTACTGGTATATGAGATTGTAGGGTTTTAGTGGGTATCTCTTTGTTGTCTGTCTATCTCTGCAAGACTCTATTTAGAGAACGCGTGGAGGTAAGGAGTTGTAATTAAAACCATATGCTTCGTTCTACACTCCCTTGGAGCACTGAAAGAATTAAATTTCCAAGTATACGTTTTAAGACTAGCGGACGCCCGCGACTTTGTCCGCGTGGAATTTAGTTTTACACAAATCCCTCGGGAACCATGAATTTTTCCGAGATAAAAAGTAGCCTATATATATAAGCTAAATCGCTTCAGTAGTAGCAACGTTATAGAGTAACAAACATCCAAACATCCATACAAACTTTCGCGTTTATAATATTAGTAGGAAGTAGGATACGACCATTTATGCCACAAAAAAAATATCTTTCTACACTTTCAAGGGAATTGAAATTCAGAAGGTTGTCGTAGGTAATCTATACTATACTAATATTTACTCGTATATGAGATTGTGGGGTTTTAGTGAGCAATCTCTCGATTAACTTTTATAATATCACTTTGCTGTCCATTTGTCTATCTCTATCTAGACTATGTAGAGAAATCATGGAGATATAGTGTTGAAATTAAACCATATACTACGTCCCTTGGAAAAAATCGAATTTCCAAGTTTACGTAAAAAAGATACGTCCGGTTATGTCACAAAAAACGTATCTCTCGACATTTTCAAGATAATTAAAATTCAGAGGGTACTTTCCGTTAACCTACAACAATTATGACAACTCGTATATGAGATATTGAGGTTTTAGTGAGTAATCTCTCGATTAACCCTTATAACATTATCAATTTGCAGTCCATCTCTCTATCTCTATCAAGACTATCTAGAGAAGTCGTAGAGATACTAGTATAGAGTTGAAATTAAAACCATATACTCCGTTCTACGTTGGAAAAAATCGAATTTTCAAGTTTACGTAAAAAAAGAAACGTCCGCTCCACTGTGAAGCCGAATTTCGAAGAACGGCGTACATCCGGCGATGTGGAGCCATCTTTAAAAGTCGAGCGTTCCAAGGTCACGCGTGTTTAAAACGCCCGATTGCATTAAAATGTATTATAGGAGCTATTTAAATATAGTTTTTTGTTGGAATGTTATTAAACAAGCTAATTTTAATTAATAAATGTAATAACGCAGTAAAACAAGTCATTTTCGCGCGCGCGATAGTTGCCCGAATGTCGCACAAAACCCGCTATAATTTGAATTTTTACCTTTATTTCTAGATTGTCTTTGGTTTTTTTACTTTTTCTATACATTATTTTACTCTACCAAAGAATAAAACACTCATAATGTACAAAGATTTAAAAAAAATATGATTTTGAATTGCCACCAAAAAAACGTATCTTTCAACACCTTCAAGTGAATTAAAATTCAGAGGGTACTTCCCGTTAACCTACAACATTTAGCACGTAATATCGTCCTATATTAGATACTACCTATATTAGATACGGAAAAATCTAAAAACTGGCTTTTGCTTGATATTTAATACTATTTGTAATCAAATCACAAACAAACAGGGTCTTTATGCAAGGAGCGGCATTGAGTTAACCGTGTCAAGTGGGGTATCGTATAAAAGGGTTCATTGGCACAAGCAAATAGTTTAGCTATATTTATTACTCATCAAGGGGTAAAATTTTTGTATTGTATTTTTTTATTTCTGAAAATACATGGTACTTACCGACCAATTTATTTCAATGCAACTTATAAAAAGTAAGATAGCTACGGTACACATTTTGGCAGACTGACAGACAGACAAATATTATAAAAAACATCAATATCTTCAATGTATAAAATTGGTGCTGTCACAGTTTTGCGTTGGTTGGTGAAAACGCAAATTATATATTTGCGTTTTCACCCGCGTAGTTTCCGTTCCTGTGAGAACACGGGGACTAAATATAGCCTATTCATAGGAATAGGCTATATTTAGTCCCCGTGTTCAACACAAATAACAAAAGTTATTTGTGAGTATAGACTCACAAATAACTTTTGTGGTAATAACTGGCTTTTTAGTGGTAAAAGAATATTCAAAATTGTTACAGTAAATCCATTGATTATCCTACAATACCACAAAGTTTACCTCTTTAAAACATAAGTATAGACATAGATAAATAGTTTTTTTTAAATTGTAGAAAGATGGTATTGTTTTTACACAGATGTAAACCCAACAATAACATTTAAGCATTGTATGAAATATAAACAGAGATAGAATAGTTTTGTGTTCCACGATCCCGATATTTATAGCCGCACCACGCGTCACACACCTGTAAAATGAGATCTATTTAGAGACGACAAAATACTCATTTAATCGTTTGAACGGGAATCGCACGTGAGTGGAATAATCGATACTTAGACGTGTGTGACGTAAAATCAGCTGACTGAATACGCACGTCAGATTTGTTTGACCTAACCAAATTACTCTATATGTTCTGGTTATCACACATTTTATCATTTTCAAGTGTTATTCGATTTTCTGTCAGATTAGTTTTGATTGAAGCTTATTGGAAAAGCTCATCACGTACAAGTAGGTCCTTATTTCAAACAGTACAAGTCGATTGTATTTATTTTTTGCTACAACAAATGCAATGTTTTATTTAGGTTTATTAAAGTCGTAATTCTATTAATTAAATACAGGGTGCTTAAACAAACTGCAAATAAGAATTTTGTATGTTTAAACATTTACAATAGATACTCGGATTCTTACAAAATTGTATGATTCTAGCTCAACAAAAAACGTAAAATATCCTATTTGATACCCTGAGTATCATCATGAGGCAAAGGCATAGATAGATATCGAAATGGACAGCAAATTATGCTAATAATTAATAAATTTTATCCAAATGTTATAAATCAAATTATCGTGCGATGTATTAAAGAAAAATGTGTCGAAAACAAAAAGAAAATATTCCTTTTGAGAGCTTTCGTTGCATGTGCTGAGTAAAGTAAGTATCTTATTTAATTTTCTTTCTTTCTCTCATTTTTTCTTCTTTTTCAGTTAATAACACTAGTGTGTATGTTCTTTATTTGTGATATTTAAGTTATCTTTTATTTACTGTTCTTCTTTATTTCATGCTGTGTTTATTTGTAAGTAATCACTACACTTATAGTAATTTATAATTTAGTTACATTTTATTATTTTAGTTAGTGTAAGTTATTTTTTTTTATTCTTTTATTCTTTACAAGTTAGCCCTTGACTACAATCTCACCTGATGGTAAGTGATGATGCAGTCTAAGATGGAAGCGGGCTAACTTGTTAGGAGGAGGATGAAAATCCACACCCCTTTCGGTTTCGACACGGCATCGTACCGGAACGCTAAATCGCTTGGCGGTACGTCTTTGTCGGTAGGGTGGTAACTAGCCACGGCCGAAACCTCCCACCAGCCAGACCTGGACAAATTAAGAAAATCTCAATCTGCCCAGCCGGGGATCGAACCCAGGACCTCTGTTTTGTAAATCCACTGCGCATACCACTGCGCCAGGGAGGCCGTCAAAAAAAGAGGAGTGATTGTAAATAAACCTAATAAATAAATAAATAAATAAACAAATACATCAGTCACCTACGCCTAGAGTTATGGGAAATAATTCCGAGCACCCTGTATATTGGTTTCGGAATATGGTAATACGTACATATGTTCTCTGTGGTAATACATACCTGTATCAATACACCAGTAGAAACTCCAACAGACGCCATGGCACCCAGCATGCCGCGGAGATGTGGCTGGGAGACTTCACACGTGTACACTCTAGCGGGAGCGCCCACCATGCCTGAACCAAGACCGACCAGCAATCTACCTGTGGAAATATTCATCATTAACAAATATTCGGCTCACTGTTGAGCACGAGCCTCCTCTCAGAATGAGTGGGCTAGGTCTTAGTCCACCACGCTGGCCAAATACGGATAGGCAGACTCAAGACACGTAGAGAATTTAAAAATATCTCAGGTATGCAGGTTTCCTCACATTCCTCACGGTGAAAAACAACTCTTGTTGATCAATATACCTAAGACACATCTCAGGCATACTATCAATCAATCAACGTATTTAGAGATACATCGTACGAGAGGAAGACATTATGTCAACCAATAGTAGCACTGAATCGGAAATATTGCTTTCGTTGCGTTGGAATGAAAGAGTAAATACTGGGAGGAGGAAAATGGACTGGTACAACCGCTATTGGTCGACTTATTTGTCTTTTTCTTTTCAGGAATACGAAATATGTAAATTACTATTGGATTCGAGTAACTGTAAGTATTTGGTCGGGCTACGAAAAAAATCTCAGTAACAGCCTAGAAAAGGGAGTTTGATATTGTTTTTGTCGCCTCGCTTCAAGGAGTAGGTCCCTGTCATGATTAGGTACTATCATGTCATCCTAAAGATTATCGCCTTAATGCATATTAGACAGCTATGATATGATATCTTGGTGCTTAAAAAATGCATATTCACTGTTATCTTGAAAGATATTATATTTATTCCTTAGAAAGTAATTTCAACTATCTCTTGATAAATATTATTATAAAACTGAAGAGTTTGTTTGCTTAAACGCGCTAATCTCAGGAACTACTGGTCCGATTTGAAAAATTATTTCAGTGTCAGAAAGCCCATTTATCGAGGAAGGCTTATATAAAATAACTGTATTCCTACGGGAACGGAAACCACGCGGGTAAAACCGCGCGGCGTCAGCTAGTAACAATAAAAGCTGTACGTACAGTGGCGGACTTAACAGCAGGCAAAGTACTCGTAGGTTGGAGCCTTCGATATACTCGTATAGTAGATTGTAAGTTTTGTCTTAAAAAAATCGAGTCTTTAAACTTTAAAGTTTTTAATATTTTAGTTTTACTGTACGTACTATACCTATAATATCAAAAACTTAAAGTTGCAATTTTACTTAAAGAAAAAAAAATAATACCAAAATAATTTATTGAACTGTAACCATGGTATCGGATTTCAAGGGTCAACAAGTTTTTATGCTATTAAGTGTCACTAAAGCTTCGAAACGCCAAAGGCAAACAAAGGTCGTCGCATGGTGAACAACGAAAATTGTTTAAACAAATAATAGCTAAATATTGTCTACTAGCCGACGCCTG
The DNA here is from genome assembly GCF_947172395.1 of Bicyclus anynana. Classification (NCBI taxonomy): domain Eukaryota; kingdom Metazoa; phylum Arthropoda; class Insecta; order Lepidoptera; family Nymphalidae; genus Bicyclus; species Bicyclus anynana. Next base: position 4,001,120 of record NC_069089.1, on the reverse strand, counting down.
CGACTTCGTCCGCGTGAAACTCGATGTAAACTTTCAACTACCCCTACCCTACTCCTACCTACTCCTACCCAACTTTTCTGGTTGATTTTTTACACCTTGTGACCGAAAAACCCAAATAACTTACGGAACCCTATTTTTTCCAAAATAAAATTTAGCATATGTTGCTTGTGGATAATGTAGCTTTCGAATGGTGAAAGAATTTGAAAAATCGGTCCAGTAGTTTTTGAGCCTATTCATTACAATCAAACAAACAAACAAAGTTTTCCTCTTTATAATATTAGTATAGAAGTATAGACAATGTGTGGAACTGTAAAAACTTTAATGTAAGTAAACACAATATTGTGCATGTGTGCGCTCAGCGGAGTAGTTAAATTCGGATCACTTTTTCCGGTGATTTTTTAGACACGTAACATATCTATAGTATAAAATATCGTTGAATAAAGGCGATAAAAATACACAGTTTGTGTAATGTATGTGCTACTGCTTACCGACATAAATCATAGGAACGTTTTGTGCAAAGGCAATCAAGATCCATCCCAAAATAAGTGGCACTTCTGTGAGGATGAGTGTTCGCCTTCTCCCGATGTTGTCCATGAGGTAGCCGCTGAGTATGCAGCCAATTGGTGTTCCAGCAGAGCTCAAACTAGCTGCATAAAACATGATTTACTTAAAACATACTCCAGGTGCTTGATTCTTTGTAGGTATAGTATTTGACAATGACATATATGCAGGGACGGAGCTATACCGTATTAGCCTTCTCAATGATAAAGTGCCCCGAATTACAGGGCCCCCTTACTTATTAAAATTTGATCTTATCGGTATTTTTCGGATAGATGCCGCGAAGTTAAGTGACTGTGGACATTGCAGTTCTTAACTAGCTGAAAATCAGCGCTGTATGCTCTTTGCTTTTGGGAAGCATATAGCGATATACTGAGCTGGGACAATATTCTAGGTTATGACATATATCGCAGGGTATTATTCTTAAATAATTTTGATATATGTAGCAATAAAATAAAGATATTTTCTTTCTAACTTTTTCTTCTATTCAAACTCAGCAGGAAGTTGCAGTGATTGCCTGGAGTGTCAACTATTTTTTTTAATTATTTCCCAGTAAATTTCTCATGCATATTACAATTTCGAAAGCGGGACTTGATCTTGTCTAAAAACATTGTTCTGGATCAACTGGCAATGTGCCAAAAAGCTTAACCACATTCGCAAGATACTAATTGGCCAAAATCTTATAATTATAGAAATAGCTTACCAATCCAACTGGCTTCACTATCAGTGACGTGTATACTGGATGCAGCACTCTTCAACTGAGGTAGAGCAGTTGCGGAAAATCCAAACGCCATGCCAGTGTTAACTGTTCCCCAGTTTGCAACAAATGCCGCCAGGACCTGTCGTAAGGCTTCCCCTCTCCCCTCTTTGCCTGTCTTGACAGTTTTCTCGGGAGTCTTTGTGATGGTCGCCGACGTTCCATTTTTGATGAATGGCGCTGAATCACTTCTGAAAGCAAAATATGCTACTTTTATATGCAACTAAACAGAATATAAGCCATGATAGCCCAGTGGATATGACCTCTGCCTCCGATTCCGGAGGGTATGAGTTCGAAACCGGTGCGGGGCACCTCCCTCCACCTCCAACTTTTCAGTTGTGTGCATTATAAGAAATTAAATATCACGTGTCTCAAACGGTGAAGGAAAAACAACGTGAGGAAACCTGCATACCAGAGAATTTTCTTAATTCTCTGCGTGTATGAAGTCTGCCAATCCGCATTTGGCCAGCGTGGTGGACTATTGGCTTAATCTCTCTCGTTCTGAGAGAGACTCGAGCCCAGCAGTCAGCCGAAAATGGGTTGATAATGATCATGAAACAGGATATGCTATTATATCACTTTTCTACTATCTTCGTATTACGTAACGTACGTAGTCACTTTTTTTTAATCTCTACAAGTCTACGAGTTAGCCCTTGACTATAACCTCACTTGGATGCAATCTAAGATGGAAGCGGGCTAATTTGTTAGGAGTTGGATGAAATCCACACCCCTTTCGATTTCTACAAGACATCGTACCGGAACGCTAAATCGCTTGGCGGTACGTCTATCACGGTAGGGTGGTAAGTAGCCAGACATGGACAAATTAAGAAAACCTTAATCGGCCCAGCCGGGGATCGAACCCAGGACCTCCGTCTTGTAAATCCACCGCGCATACCACTGTGCCACGCAGGTCGTCACTACTCACTTGTCACTACAAACACACAGAGTGCCTAGTGGCAGTTTGATATTGTGACGATCGCGTTAACGTAAACGCGAATTTCTAAGGAATTGAAACATCGCCATCTAGTGGCACTACAGCAGAACTGTTTCAATTCCATATAAATTTGCGTTTACGTTAACGCGATAGTAAAAGTGTGAAAATATTGAAAACTCCCACTAGGCACACAGATCAGCCTGTCTTCATTTCATTTTCATTTGTGATTCATCTCGGTGTACGATTCAAAACATAAGCCACTGCCCACTATACATAGTTTTTCGTATTTTTGTGTTTGCGGTCACCTGACATGGTTATTTCGACGATGTGACCTTGACAATGTAATTTTACAACAAGTGCCTGTGACATTTTTACAATCACATGATTATTTAAACAAAAACTAATGGAGAACCTCCCACTTATTTTGGAGTCGGTTAATAAATTACGTTTTTCGGTAAATAACGTTTACTACTAGATACTACCATCACTATCTATACTAATATTATAGAGCTGAAGAGTTTGTTTGTTTGTTTCCTTGAACGCGCTAATCTCAGGAAAAGTGGTCTGGTCCGATTTGAAAAATTCTTTCAGTGTTAGATAGCCCATTTATCGAGGAAGGTTATATGCTATATATTATCCCTGTAATGCTACGGGAACGAGAACCACACGGGTGAAACCGCGTGGCATCAGTAATAAATACGATAAACATGTCATTTCGTTGAATAAACAATGGTTTGTATAATCGCAAAAACGAAACTACGATGAAAATCGATGTACCTACCTAGTGTTTTATGTTTTGAATAGGTACACCGAAGTACACAAAATAAAATTCGTCCACGCGGACGAACTCGCGGGCGTCCGCTAGTAATATATAAAGATAAAAATATAAATGAAATTCGAATTTTTAGCTTTTCTAACTATTTTAATTTTATATGTTGTAAAATAAAAAGATCACAATAAAACTAATTGTTAGCAAAACATATCACGTGAATCGTGAATGAGACAAATACTTCAAAATTAATACCGACTCGTGTGTTACTGATAACTTGTTCTTATCACAATGATACTAAACAAGAAACGAGCATAAGCCCCTCTGTAAACATTTATACTAATTTTTACAAATTTACATGTACAAGAAACTGGTAACTTGTGACAATTTAACTTCATCGTCATATTTTGTCATCTTTTGTTTTGATTCACAAAAAATGTCTTTGTACAAATTTTAAATAGAGTAAATTATCTTTTAACAATTAACATTGACGTGTTACGGACTTTTTAGTTTCACTTCATTTATAACCAAAATCATTACCCTTCGTTTTGACTTCGTAGTCGGGTAACTATTGTGTTTTGTTTGTCAATTAGGATGTTGATAAACATTTGTTTTGACGTTCAAGGTATATCTAGGGTTATCGGACGAGTACATTGCCTCAATGACTAACAATGCAATAACCGACAGATAGATCTTTCTAATAATATTAATCATAATATGAATGGTAGATTTTATGTGTGTGTTAGTGTTTGTAGTTGACGCCGCGCGGTTTCACCCGCGTGGTTCCCGTACCCGTAGGAATATGGGGATAATATAACCTATAGCCTTCCTCGATAAATGGGCAATCTAACACTGAAAGATTTTTTCAAGTCGTATCAGTAGTTCCTGGATTGGTGGTTTTTATGTTAGTGTTAGTTACTAAAAACTATGTCAAAAAGTAACACGTGTGGTTCATAACTTGGATTCACAACTTGAAACACATACGACACTTCCTGGTATACATCTTCATCATTATCAGCCTATGACGTCCCACTAAAGAGCCCTGCTTTCAGCCAGTAAGAAAGAAAACCTTAATATCTCATAAAGATTACCCAGTATTCGAACCCAGGACCTTGTGATCCGACACCACATAGGCTTGGCACTGGATCAACATGGCGGTTTTAGTAGGTACCAATAGGTACCTAAGCCTGTAGCAGTGGCATAGCGTGCCCTGTATCAAAATTAGTTGTAGGTACACTATTTTCTGTGCCATGGTAAAAAAATCTCAAAATAGAAACAAAAATGCTACATGGCGGTTTTAGTAGGTACCAATAGGTACCTGAGCCTGTAGCAGTGGCATAGCGTGCCCTGTATCAAAATTAGTCGCAGGTAGGTACATATATTTTCTGTGCCATGATAAAGATTTCTCAAAAAAGAAACAAAAATGCTTGCTTAAAATAAAGATAACCGTGACCTAACATATGTAGGATGTTTAAATTTTAGGCTGCACGCTAAACCCGGGAAAATATTGTTTTTTTTAATTCTGTCATTTTTGAAGTGAAACTATATAGGCATGCTTTTTATGATTATTTTATGGGAAGCACCAAATTAAGTGACATTGTGGATTACATTTTACCAATTTTTGCTTTCACACGTAAGGGGCCCTGTAGTCCGAGGGCCCCATATTATTGATACGGCGGTAGCTACGCCTCTGGCTTGTAGCCATTTCTACAAATGCCAACGCCTCGAAAACTATAAAAAAATATGGAATCACAGATCTTGATCACGTGATCTGTCAATTGCAAATGTCATTCGCATAGATGTTTTAATTTTCCAAGCGTTTGCGACTGTAGAAAGAGATTCGACGGGTCACATGGCTACAGGCCCTGTTGTGAGTTCGTAAAGCTATCGTTCTTAAGCTTAATCTCTAACCGTTTGCGTCAGATCAACACATCCTCAAGTATTGTTATCTTTGCACTTATTTGGAGAGATAAGGAAAATATACTTCACTACCTTACCGACAGACGTTGTCATGCCAAACAGCATAACATAATACCTATGTAAAAGACTAGCGAACGCCGGTGACTTCGTCCGTCCGACCCTGTCACAAAAACCATTCTTGAAAAAATTACAAGATTTCATTATTTTTACAGAGTTCCTCTTTGTCATTTCCGTTTCTGATGATGAAGCTGGACTGCTGCAACGTATGACAACAAACGTCGCAAAAAAAATTACAGTCTGAGTTTACAATATACGTTTTTGTCATAAATGCAATAAAACGTATATTTCAACCAGCGGCGTTACAAAATTAGTGGGGGGGGGGGGGCTAATAGATGACTCTATAGTCGTACTTTAGACTAAGTTATTTTTTGTTTTTTAGTTTAAGTTAATTTTTGAGTTGGAAGTCGGTTGAATTTTTTTATTATTAATTATTTTTATGATAGGTACCTATATAATTTTTGATTTCTGATGAAGAATGATTTGCATGGAACCCTCGGTGGGCGGTGTCTGTACCAACTTTGTAACAAAATTGCTAACATTATTAGACATAAAGTGGTTACTCAGTAGTTTTGATCTTATTATAGAAATAGCACTTCTAGGTAGGTAAGTACACAAAAATCTAAAAAATATATACTCTACTTATGTTTTATTTTACCTGAAATGTTAAAAAATAGATTCGCTGGTAGGAAAGGGTAAAGTCGTAGTCGACCAAACAAAACAACCATTCTTAGTCGACATTGGTGGCACAATGAACTGTGGAACCTTACTCTATGCGTGACCGACTCGCACTTGGTCACTTTCCAGTTAAACTCACCATAACAACATTGACAAGCGTTAACTACTTGAACGTCAAGGACCGTCCAGGGTTTAAAAGAAAAGGTAAAAATTTTAATAAAAAAATACAACCGACTTCAAAACCTAAAAACGTACCCACTAAACTAAAAAGTGAAAAATAACATCATTATATGTTCTACCTGCTGATCAGTATGAAGGCGGTGCTAAGCCGGTGATGTATTAATTCAACGAAATCGCGGGCGTTCGCTAGTATTTGAAATTAAAATATTTTTGAATGAACATTAACAACGAAATGTCTTTCACTGCTAGTATTTTTAGTAAGTGACCTTCAAGGACATTGTCAGATTTGTAAAATAGGAAATCTCAAATCCATCAACGTCGGTCACGTGAACTAATTACCTTCAAAACCTACCACATGTCTACCGAAATAAATTGACCGAGAGCCTGCGATTGCCTGACTTACCTCATTTTATGAAAAAACTGATAGTTTGTCATCCCATGCTCCTATTAAAGTTAAGTAGGTACCTACTACGCACTAGAGCGTTTGGAAGGTGGCAGGTTTCAAGGGCCGCGAACCTATACCTATTGTATAAACATAAAATGTATTTTTTTTTAGTCAGTATACCTAACATGAATAATCGTGACTCCATTTGCCGGATACTTACTTTAGTGGCAACCTTTCGCTAGAGACTTTTAAACTTCTCTTATAAAAAAAATATTTAACTACCACTATACACTAGTTAGTTATGAGCCGTGATAGCCCAGTGGATATGACCTCTGCCTCCGATTCCGGAGGGTGTGGGTTCGAATCCAGTCCGGGGCATGCACCTCCAACTTTTCAGTTGTGTGCATTTTAAGAAATTAAATATCACGTGTCTCAATCGGTGAAGGAAAACATCGAGAGGAAACCTGCATACCAGAGAACCATTGGGCCAGCGTGGTGGACTATTGGCCTAACCCCTCTCATTCTGAGAGGAGACTCGAGCTCAGCAGTGAGCCGAATATGGGTTGATGACGAAGCGATACACTAGTTGCCACGAAAGTAAGTGAGTGGTGACTGGAAACATGATTTCCCTTATAATTTGTTAATATTATAAATTGTAATCGATTGAAAATAATAAGCTTTATTCTTGGACGGTTCAGGCTCTGGACCCTAGACAGCTGCTACTTACTCGTACAAAAAGCCTATGATTAAAGCCAATTACGGCTACCGTAGTTACCTTTGGTAACAGTATAATTTATAATTATAGTACCTTTACCTTTTGCACAGAAAACATATTGCCTTTGGTAACTTAACTCGTCATTTTTAATCTTCATAAATTTAGGTGTATCTGTCTATCACATGCCCTCAGAAAAAAGAAAATACCTACATTTTTTGACGTGAAAACTTTGAAGTGAGATAAATTCTATTAGCAAATATTTAAAATGTCCAATGTGTTTGAAAATAAATATTACGTTATTTTTCTTGTATACAAAATACAATAACGAATTGGCAACAGTTGGTAGTGAGCGACTCGAACAGTTTTGAGACTTGAAACGCTAGTTTAATACTGTGGTTGGTTGTGGTATAGTTGTAATATAAAAACTAAACTTTGAAATTAAAATATTTTAAATTAAACTATTAATGTTGTCCATTGTAATTGATTTCAAAAAGAAGAATGTTCATAATGAATAATGTTAACTAGTTTTAAATGTTATATTTCTGTATTCTCCGTTGAAAACAAAAAATACTCGTGAAAGAATTATTTCAATACGTTAATTAATTACCGATATATAGAATTTTAAAGTGAGCGCGCGGTGATCAGCTCGCGTTTAACGCCGTGACCACAAATTATTTTATTTAGAAAACTCCTATGAAAACTCGGTATGAAATCAGACAAATTTTCGTGAACCCCCATTTTTATGTCACGTCAACGTAGACTCCTGGGGTATATATAATAGAGTCCACCTTGACCACTTTGGGAATCAATGTTCTAAAACAAGTCTGCTACAGCATGTCTATCTTTTAAGGTGAACTCAATAAATCTTTTTAAATTTTGCGAAGGTCTTTTTATGAACATGATATAAATCCTTATCCAAATAACAATGTTCATCACAAGTATTTCGTTTTGAACAAAATTGCCCTTGACTTCATTTGTGTGACTTGGATATTAAGATATTCATTGAAAGTCACACATCCTCAAATACCTCTGTCAACTGTGATATCTTCTAATGGAGATAAAATAGTCAAGACTCGAGATAGATTTTATAGAGCCTCAAACATTCGAGATTCAATTTTCGAAAAACAGGGTATAATCAATATCTTCCCTTCTTCGTGCCTACTAAATAGGTATGGTATCTATAGCGTAAAATGAAAAAAACATACATACATATAGCCTAACATATAGAACCTCCTTCTTTTTAGAAGTCGGTTAAAAATATTAGGTAACAGTCATGTAGGTATAACATTAATCATCATCATCATCATTATCAGGCGATGGACATCCACAGCTGGGCATAGGCCTCTTGCATGGACTTCCATGGACAACGGTCTCGAGCCGCCAGCATCCAGCAGCTCCCTGCAACTCGCTTGATGTCCTCGGTCCACATAGTAGGGGGTCGTCATCAACCCATATTCGGCTCAGTGCTGAGCTCGATGCTCCTCTTACAATGAGAGGAGTAAGGCCAATAGTCCACCACGCTGGCCTAATGCGGATTGGCAGACTTCACACACGCAGAGAATTAAGATAATTCTCTGGTATGCAGGTATCCTCACGATGTTTTCCTTCACCGATTGAGACACGTGATATTTAATTACTTAAAATGCACACAACTGAAAAGTTGGAGGTACGTGCCCCGGACTGGGTTCGAACCCACACCCTCCGGAATCGGAGGCAGAGGTCATGTCCACTGGGCTATCTCGTCCTTTAGTAGGGGGTCATACTGCGAAAAGACCCGTGATAGCCTAGTGGATATGACCTCTGCCTCTGATTCCGGAAGGTGTGGGTTCAAATCCGGACCGGGGCATGCACCTCCAACTTTTCAGTTGTGTGCATTTTAAGAAATTAAATATCACGTGTCTCAAACGGTGAAGGAAAAACATCGTGAGAAAACCAGCATACCCGAGAATTTTCTCAATTCTCTGCGTGTGTGAAGTCCTCATTGGGCCAGCGTGGTGGACTATTGACCTAACCCCTCTCATTCTGAGAGAAGACTCGAGCTCAGCAGTGAGCCGAATATAGGTTGATAATGATGATGATTGATCAAATCAATGAAGAGCGACATAGGCCTTGTAAAGCCTTAATTGATTTCTTCCAAGTAGTCAAGTACCTAAGTTGGAGTAAAAAGAACTAAGTATAGATAGTTACCCACGTGCGCTGCTTTAGTTATTCATCTAAATATTTTTACGTTCCTAGGTACCAAACCTCTGCATGTAGACTTTTACGTTCTCCATTCCTCCTCTACTCTTCCATATGCCCTCCTTCCTTATAATACGGGGATAAGGAGCTTAGACCCACCACACTGCTCCAATACGGGATGGCGGGTTTAAGGTTATAAATAATGTTGAATTCATTGACGGCTATTATCATATATTACTTAATCTTAATGATCGCGACCAACAATATAACGTGCTCTCCGAGTCACGGGAATCTACCTACCACTACTAACTTCTAACTTTGGGTTGAGAATTTTGGTTGAAAATTTCTTAGAAGTAAGAAAAAGTCAGTAGAATTTTTAGTTACGCTTACTATTGATAATTCCTCCCCTCTTCCACCCCATAACTATTAAACGGCTGAATCGATTATAATCAAACATAGCTTAGAACACTCCCGTATAAGAAATGACGAAGGTCTGGGCTTCACGGGCTCGACGTCTATAGGTCTATATAACAGACTGTGTCTTGTCTCTCATATTTTCTGGTGTCTAATGTAATTTATGTTTCAGGCATCCAGAAATCCCAGGGAAGAACCCTGGGACATGAAAAATCTATCAAAGAAAATCAACAAAGTTGAAGAGAATCAGTTTATCCGTTGAAGATTTAGTTTAGACAAACAGAACGCACGTCAGACTTACAAGTATGCCCCTCGTATTTGCGTTGGGGTTTAAAAATTAGAACTATTAAACTTAATCCTAGGTAATTAATAAAAACTAGCTGATGCCTATGACTTGGTCAAAGTAAAATTCAGTTTTCCATAAATCCCAATGGAACCATTGATTTTTAAGCACAAAAGTAGCCAATATGTATGTTATTCAATAACCTCCTCTACCTACCAGTGAAAGCCCTATTTAAATTCGTTCAGCCATTCAGACAGTTAAAAATGATCAGCTCGATTGTGTTTTAGTATCATGTAAACAACTGTAAGCGCATGAGAAAACATAGATAAGTATTATAAAAATAGACGGACAAACAAATTAACAGACAGACACTTCCATTTTATTTATATGTACCTAATTATACTCTTGATAATAACATATAACTAGTACGTACCTACTGAAAGTATCTGTTCTAAACCGTTGTTAATTCTACATCCCTAAAGTTTTTTAGGGTTGCACCATAATTACAAAAACTAAAAGAAAATCTTAAAAGCAACTTACTTTTCGCTATCCATTTTTATATATAATTTAAATTACTATCAAATATATTAAAGTCCACCACAATATCACAGAAATTATTTACTTATGATATAAAGTATTAGTTTTTTTCTCCAAACCACTATTACGCGCGTAAATTTGTACACATTTTTAATAAACACATGTCCTCTCTCTACGAGAGTTTGAAATGAACTGGAGATATATGCAAATATAAGATTACCACCATATACGAGTATGCACCAAATGTGTAATACACTGCGCGAAAGCGCTTTTGGCGAGTTTTCTTATTCCGCGTTTTTCGTGCCGGCGCTATCAGCAGCGAATGCGGTCGACTCTGCGCCCTTGTCACTAAACTATAAATAACTCGTGTATGACAACGAAACCATACTAATATTATAAATGCGAAAGTAAATGTCTGTGTGTCTGTGAGTTGCCTTTTCACGGCTGAATGCTGAAGCGATTTTATAAGACGGACAGATTCATACAGAGGGCGGAAATCACGGGGCGGGCAAAACTTCCATTGTCTTAATACTTAAAGAAAATTACCGAGGGTTCCGTACAAATCATTCTTCGTCATAAATCGAAAACTATAATAATTAGAAATCTGTATACCTAGGCTATAATCAAACCCTAAAACACGAAAAAAGCATTTTTAAAATCGGTCCATGACTTTACAGGCTGACATCAAGGCCTATTAAAATAACGCAATTGTTAGCCGAAATTTTAAAGTTTTTAAGATAAATTGATTTTTGCACAAAATATAAAAATCCCTACCTTCAGTGCAGTTTAGTCGTACCATTTAAAAATTACTCAAGCGTTGATTATATACTTGTTAATTATTATTTTTGAGTAGTTGTTTCAGCCAATGAAACTTTGGATTTTTCTTCTACGAAGTGAGTTATTTCAATTACTTTTTTCCTGTTTAAAAATTTTTTTTATTTATTTAAAATTTACTTTTAACGATCACGTGGAAAAAAAATGTTATAGGCAAAGTTGTATATCTAGCTTAAAAACATGCTCATTTAATAAAGGTTTCTTTTTTTATTCTTTACAAGTTAGCCCTTGACTACAATCTCACCTGATGAGAAGTGATGATGCAATCTAAGATTGAAGCGGGCTAACTTGTTAGGAGGAGGATGAAACCCCTTCGATTTCTACATACACGACATCGTACCGAAACGCTAAATCGCTTGGCGGTACGTCTTTGTCGGTTTGTATAAAGATTTCGAACATGTAAGATAATAGTACATTATTTTTAAACACTTCGTCACAATTGCTATTTTAGTTCCGAAAGGGGTATCTATATTGTCAAAGGGTGAATACCCTATAAATTAATTTACTCTTTGGGGTGAATACCTATTTTGTATCATATATTTCATATCCCAAATAAACAATACATGAGGGTGATTATTGTATGTCTTATGCCGGATCTCGTACCTACTAGTGGACCACCACAACGGCTAGCTTCGCAAAGATATTTAAAAAATGATTTTTTGAGCACTTTTCATTATAAACAGCAGTACCTACTTACTTAATATAAATTAAAAAATACATTTAGTATTTCTTTTGTTTTTGTTTAATTGCTTCAGATTGTGTCAGTATATTCGTCGTAGCAAAGTCATCTGCAAATGCTGAAGTAACTATTGTTAATTTTAAACCAATAGCGCCATTTATTTTTTATGGCTGATTAATTTGTCTATTAGAATATTAATTTAACTATCTATTTCTATGTATTGAAAACTATTGGAGATAACCGTCTTAAGTATAAAGTGTAATTTTTTTCATGTTTTCCTCGGTGATCACTCACCGCGAAATAACACACTGCACAACTTTTCCGTGTAAAAACTTTTATTATGAATAATTTCTGTGGCCTTATACTACTAGGTGAAAATCATCTTAGCGCGATACAATTTTGGTACAAGTGGTAATAACGCCATCTAGTATGCGACTCGGCAACTACATTTACAAGGTCTGAACATTCCGGCCCCCAAAGGACGGATGGTCCTTTATAGACAAAAAATGCAGTTACAGTTAAACAAACTCTGGTGATATGAATAGTGCAGAAACACAACAAAACCCTAAGAATGTTAACTTTCACAATTTGTAATAACTATAAAACATACAAAAAATAAACATCAGATCCAAGGGATCTAATCTAACTACTCTAGTGGGTAAACAAACAAAAAACAAATATTACACATCGTACAATGTCCGTTGGCAGACTTCATTTTAAGATTTCAGATCATTTCAGAAAACATTTTAAATGAACTGAATCATAAACTACAACAGTGATAAAATCAATCTACCAACTGAGTTGATAGGTGAAGAGTAATGCCTAAATAGGTAAGACATTGTAGAATAACCTTCCAACTCGTAGATTCTTTGCATTATACAATAATTACAACTTAAACTTAAGTGTTAGTTATGGACCGCCACGTAATGGTTGTATGTGAGCATCCTGTGCAATTAAGAGTAAAATGACAATTAAGTAGTGAAAAGACAAACAGGAGTTCTTTTACCTGAATTAATAGATGCATTACGTAGACGTTCCTCCAAATCATACCTCCTTTCGCAGTAGTTAAAGACTATTTATTTTCCAAAATAAAAGACTGTGAGAGACGAATGTGTATACAAAAAGGTTTTCTCAATTCAGATACGGTTTAAATAGCGAGGAAAGGAGTATATGTGATTTTTTTCTAGTATTTACGAGTACTTGTGCTATATATAATTGAACAAATTTAAAACTATTTGCAACAACATGTATTAGTTTAGTACTTTGTGTTGTACTTAAATTCTGTTTGAAATATTGCCAGAGTTTAATTCCAATCCATAAAACCTTAGGTTGTGTTTTACGTTCCAAAGTTACATAAGGTAAGGTACAATATTAACTGAATTTCAAAAAAGTGTGGCCATTCCACCATAGTTTCAGATTTTCTAATCAACAAGAGTTGATCCGCATGAATCGCAATCAGTTGAATTAACTTGTGTGTTTACATGATGCTACTGGTTACTGCTGAGTCTATTAAAATTTCCATTGTGTAATTATCCATAAATGTTTTCAATTATTTGGAGTTTTTCGAAACCAGGCCAAAACTATGGTTGAATCTGTCCAGGTAACAATACGATGATTAGGATTTTTTAAGCTAGTTTTAACATCGTTTAACACATTAGCTAAAAAGAAAATGTTTGACTGGTGCTACTCTCGTCCGAGCGGCTCAAGGTGGGTATCGGTTTCAGTGATTCCTAACCAACGTAGTAAATTTATACAATTCATATTACATATAAACTAGTAAGGTGAGTTTCCATTCAAATTTTAAATCATACAGAGGTTCATCATCCCAGTCTAAGCCAGCTTGCCATAGATTTTGCATAAAAATCTTTAAAAGAAATAAGAGTGGTCCAAGCCAACCTAACGGGTCGAACGTTTTAGCTATCACAGACAGTATGTTTCGTTTCGTCAATGTGAAGTGAGATTGATATTGTGTGTGATGTGTCAGTGATGATTTATAATTCACATAAGTCTTTACTTCAAAAACATCCAATTGTGGGTTCCAAGTTACTCCAAGTGCCTTTACGGATTCGTCTAATTTTATATTAACACTGTTCTGTGATACCTGAAGCGTTTGTGGTATTTTACTTAAGACTAAATTACTATTAGAGGCCCATTTGTGAAAAGGAAGGCCGCCTCGAGCATACGTTTCAATTAGCCGTGTCTGTAATTCTACATCATCCAGTTCATTGTATGTACCAGTGAGCAAGTCATCGATGTACCCATCAGTTTTTAAAATGTGTGATTCATTGGGAAAGTCTTTGCTTTCATCTTTCGCTAACGGATGCAATGAAGTTCTAATAGCAAGATATGGTGTTCTCTCATATGAAGTTCCATAAGTTACAGTAAGTAGTCGATATTCCTGTATCTTGTCATTTCGATGTTCTTCTTTGATAATTGGTATCTTTTGGATTCTTTGATAATTGGTATCTTTTATTTGTCGATACATGCTTTGAACTTGTACGGCTAAACATATTTTGTGACTTCGCCATCCAGTGACGAGGCTTCTCAAATCTTGTTGCAGTGAAGGACCAATTGATAGTTCATCATTGAATGCATTACCATTCACAGGACGAACACTTGTATCAACACTTACTCTGTGCTTCGTGCTAACTTGAGGATCATTAATTACAGCATGATGAGGTAAGTAATATTTCTTAGTGTTTCTTACTTTCTCTTTTACCTCATTCTCTTTTTTATTTTCAGGTTCAGGGATTTCTTTCATGTAACCTTGTGACTCATAATGCTGCAAAAACTGAATGTATGGGTCTTCAAATCTAGAATCATGTGCAAATCTCTTTCCCATCTCAAGCAAACGTCTGACAGCAAGAGGTGTGGGCTCTCTTAGGTTTAGTGTATTTTCCTCAACGTTGAGTAAGTGTTTTTCATTTCCGAAAAACAAGTGTATTTCATTATCAAAAGTCAAGTGTGTCTCATCTTCGACAGATAAATGTATTTCATCTTCGACAGGTAAGTGTATTTCCTCGTAGTGTTTTTCTTTAAGTTTGTGAGTTTCTTTATAGTGATTTACCTTATTTGTGTGAGTTTCTTTGTAGTGTTTTTCTTTGTGAGTTTCTTTATAGTGTTTTTCTTTAAGTTTGTGAGTTTCTATATAGTGATTTTCCTTGTTTGTGTGAGTTTCTTCATAGTGTTTTTCTTTGTGAATTTCCTTATAGTGACTTTCCTTAATTGTGTGAGTTTCTTCGTAGTGCTTTTCAGATTTCTGTTCTAATTGTGTTAAGGGTTTATCCTTTTGTGAAGTTTCTTCGATCTCCCAAAACCTTCTTGGTGAATGATCTGCCTCAACTAGTGTGTTAGTAACTGTGATATGGTGTTCAGGAAGATCATTTAACGATTTAGTGTTGCCGGAAACTAACCAGCCCATTCTAGTGTTTGGTGCAATGAGAGATCCATATTTGTGTAACCCTTTCTGTAGTATTGCTCCTAATAGAACATCAATTGGCCCAGGGCGCTTAATGTGTGGGTCTGAAGGTGTAATTCTTGTGAGCTCTGGCCAATTTGTTGAGTTGAATTTTCTTGGTAGTAGTGTAGGTAGCTCGGTGAGCACGTGTGCACTGATTTGCATAACGTGCTGTACATCTATGGGTGAATAAATATCTAAGCGGACTGTATCTTTGAATTTAACAACGTCTTTGGTGATGCCGGTAACCTTTACTTCGAATTGTTTCTTAGTCAAGCCTAAAGATTGCACCGCTGATTCTGTAATGAAAGTGGCCATAGATCCTTGATCGACTAGTGCTTGGAGGTAAGTCATAATACTATTCTTATTCTGAATTCCTAGTCGAGCAGTAGGTAAACTAACTTGATTATCGCCAACAGCAACTTTCGTGCTAGTCATTTCTTTATCAGGGCCTATTGGTGGCTTGACGTTCTGTTCTTGTGCTACAATCACTGGCTTCTCAACCAGTTTATATTGTGGACATAAAAGTGTGTGGTGTTTTCGGTTACAACGGCGACAAACTGTATTTTGTCTGCAGTTCTTAATTGAATGAAATTTAACCAAGCAGTTAAAACAAAGGTTGTTGTTCTTGACAAAATCTCGACGCTGTTCCATGTTGAGTTCTGTGAAAGTTGGGCAGTGGCATATGTAGTGATTTTTAGTGCAATAAGTGCATTCGGTATTTATTTCAGTAGTGAGGCTTTTAACCAACTCAAGTTTAGGTGCCTGTGTAGTAGATTGTGAGTGAATAACTTCTTTTCTCTGAGTAGTGTTCATCATTTCAATTGTGTTACCTATAATTCTTGGGTTACCATACTTATTAACCAAGCACATCCACGCATGTTCGTAATTCTGTGCTGTTAATTCAATGTGTTGTAAGAGTTGTTCGGCTTCGCCTTTTATACTTGAGCGCAAACATTGATGTTTTTCTATATCACTTAACGTAGGATTGTTATCGATGAGTGAAGTAAACATGTCGTTAAAATAGACCCAATCTCGATAATTTCCAAAAAATGTGGGTAGTTCGATTGGTGGTAAATTATACGAGAAAGCGTTTTTGTTAGTCGAACTACTATCCAACTCTTCTAACAATTCGGTTTTAAAATCTAAATAGAATTCTTCTACGGATCCAAACACGTCTTCGCTAAAGTAATCAGTGCTCAAAGTACGCCGTTTTTTTATTAATTCTACATGATTTTTTGTAAAATCTTCATATTTTGACTCGAGAGCTTGTAATTGGATTTCAATATACTGTTTAGTAATTCGTTCTTTAGCACTATTCTTAAAATTAAATTCAAGTTGGTGAATTTGTGCCTTTAATTCTTCCTGACTTTTTAAAATATCCATTTTTCAAACAAGTTTCCAAATCTTCTTTAAGTATTTTCAAAGTGATCGAGAATAAACAAATGTAATAAAATTTATTCATCAATGGATAAACTAAATTCCATTCATCTTCATCAAAACTTCAGTGAATATTCTATGTGTTTTGCACTTCAAATAATTTCTAAGTTGGAACAGTAATGAATTCTCCAAGTGTTCTGCGTGTTTAGTATGAAATATTTTAAAGTCCGAACTCCGAACACTTGTAAATAAACTAAGTCTTTTGCGTTTGAATATTTTCTAAGTCTTTGCACTGTACCGATTACCGAACACTAGTGAATTTACTAAGTCTTTTGCGTATGAAACATTTTCTAAGTGTTTGCACTTTACCGAATACTAGTGAATTTTCTAAGTCTTTTTGCACTTTACTGTTTGTTGTGTATCACTGTTCACTTTACTTACAGTTTATCCGGCTATCGAACAGGACCAATGATCACTCACCGCGAAATAACACACTGCACAACTTTTCCGTGTAAAAACTTTTATTATGAATAATTTCTGTGGCCTTATACTACTAGGTGAAAATCATCTTAGCGCGATACAATTTTGGTACAAGTGGTAATAACGCCATCTAGTATGCGACTCGGCAACTACATTTACAAGGTCTGAACACTCGGCATAATATGAGAAATTATATTCCCAGCCTTAGTTAGTTTTTCACGGCAACCTTTCGAAAAACACAATTATTTCAACAGAGATTTCAGTCTCTACTTTCATTAGCAAAACTCAAACAATGATTCCTAAATTTATATAATTTATATAATAATCAATAAAAAAATACTCCCATCTTATTTCTGTAGTTTTTGTGAAGAGGTTTTAATATAATTAAAAAAACATAAGACGCCATTTTTCTTGAATAATATTGAAAATTACTGATGCGACGTTTGTCGTACTGACTCGAGAATGTATTCGTTTTTGAATATTGTATTTGTACAAGCGGCTACGACACCGTCGTATTCCGAGTGCTCTAACTGCCTAGATCATGATGCATTTATTGGGGTGAAGCAGCGATATCGTATCAGTATCGATTATATAATGCCCTCCAATTAAATATTTCAAAATATTTTCAATGTACAGAATTTAACCTATTACAGTAGTATAAGTATAGATATACATATTGTTAGGGTGAAGAAGAACAAGAAAAGACAAAATGTTGGCGGAACCATTTATTCTATATATCGGGGGTAGTCGCGGGACATATTTACAAAAGAGTAGCGCCGGGCGGCGCGGGCGTGCGTCACACGGACAGGGCGAGCGCGGGGCGCGTCGCGGGCGGCACCGGCGGCGCCAGCGGCGCGCGCGGCGGCTCGGGGTCGTCCAGGTCCAGCGCCGCGTCGATCATGGTGGTGTCATGCAACAAGCGCAAGCGGGACGCGCTGAGAGCGCCGCCCGCCGCTACCGCCGCGCCGCCGCCGCCGCCGACAGTGCTGCCACCACCCACCTTCAGGCACACCTCTGTGGAGAAGAACGCGTCAATGATAAATTTAAAAACGAATTTTTTGAAGTTGTAGAACTTTTTTATAAAATAAAAAACAAAGCGCCATCTATGAGCTTCAGGCATAACTCCCTCGAAACAGGTTTTTGAAGTGTGCAAAAAGGTATTGTTTCGAAGTTCATTATTAACGCCATCTACTGGTACTTTAGACTGTTTCGCTATGCCTGTAGATGGCAGCACGCATGTATTATTAAAAACCTTGCTGGATTACACTTTTCAATGATATTGCCTTGTTAATAACAACCCATATTCGGCTCACTGTTGAGCACAAGTCTACTTTCAGCATGAGAGGGGTTAAGCCATTAGGCCACCACGCTGGCCTAATGCGGATTAGCAAACTTAACACACATTGTGAAAATTCTCAGGTATGTAGGTTTGTTTCCTCATGATGTTTTTCCTTCACCATTTGAGACACATGATTTTTAATTTCTGAAAATGCACATAACTGTAAAGGGTATGACGAAGGTTGACTGCCCTGGACGGACTTTGAATGTTGTTTTTTATTCTCAGCTACTTTGCAGAACTAAACAACTCTTACAAAGATAAATAAATAACGTCACTCACCGTGCAGTGGCACGGGGTCGAGGTCGAGGCTGTGGTTCATGTACGCGTGGCGCGCGGGCGCGGGCGCAGGCGCGGGCGCGGGCGCGGGCGCGGGAGCGGGAGCGGGCGCGGGCGGCTGCAGCTGCGGCTGGGCGCACAGCGCTTGCGCGAAGCGCGGCGGCAGCTCGTCGCGCGGGTCCAGCACGAGCCCGCGCCGGTCGATGAGGCTGGGCTGCAGCGGGCCGCACAGCACGTGCCAGCAGTTGGCGCACGCGTTGCCGCGCGAGTAGGGGTTGGTGTTGGGCGCGCCGCGGCGAGACGCGAAGGCGCCCTTGATGTCCTCGTTGGTGGTCTGGTCGGTGGAGGCGAGGTAGGTGTGGAAGCCGGCCAACCCCAGCACCGACCACACGGCCAGGAAGCACACGGCGGCCGCAAGCGCGGACGCGGGCGACGCGCGCAGCGCCGCGCCCAGCCCCGCGCCGCGCGCCAGCAGCGCCAGGTGCGCGGCGGCGCACGCCAGCACGAACACGGCGAGGAAGGCCAGCGACACCACGAACAGGTAGAAGTGGCGGTAGTTGCGCTTGCCCACGCAGTTGCCCACCCAGGGGCAGTGGTGGTCGAAGCGCTCCACGCAGTTGTCGCACAGCGAGCAGTGCGAGGCGCGCGGCGGGCGGAACATCTTGCACGTGAAGCAGTACTTGAGCTTGACGGCGCGGCCGCGCACCAGCACCTCGCGCGCGCGCGGCGGCGGGCGCGGCGGCGCGGGCTCGTCCTCGGGCGGCAGCGCGCGCGGCAGGATGCCGGGGTCGGACAGCGCCGTGCGCAGCAGCGCCGCCAGCGTCACGCCGCACAGCGCGGCGCCGGCGGCGGGCAGCGCGGCCGACACGCGCGCCGCCAGGTAGGGCGCATCGAAGGCGAAGTGCAGCGCGCTGGTGCCGCAGATGAGCGCGAGCGTGAGCAGGAACACGCCGGGGTGCGGCGCCGTCATGAGCCGCCCGTCGCACCAGAAGCGGTTCCGGCCCGCGAACACCTCCCACTTGCGCGTCACGCGCCGCCCGGCCATGGCACCATCACCGCGCGGGCGCGCCCGCCCGCACTGCCTGCCCGCACCGACTCACTCCTTCAATGAGATAAATATTGAACAATTACCAGACTACAAGTCTTCAAGATGTACAGGAAATCTTCAAAAAATGAAAAAATCTTCACTACTTCTATATATCAATGAGTATCAAAAGCTGCGCTAGTATGATTAAATATCAAATCTTGCTGAATCAAATCAAATCTCTTTTTTTAAAATGGCCTAAAAGTTAGAAAAATTATGCATAGGTTAAATCATATTTATGCAAGCATTTTTGGTTATTTTGTGAGAAATTTTTACCCTTCATTTGCTTCCCAGCTCATTTTTATTTTGATGCCTCCATGGTGCAGTGGTATTCGCGGTGGATTTACAAGACGGAGGACCTGAGTTTGATCCCTGGCTGGGCCTAATGAGCTTTGAGGTTGATTTCTCTTAATTGGTCCTGGTCTGGCTGGTGGGAGGCTTTGACTAGTTACCAACCAACCAACAAAAACTTACCGCCAAGCGATTTAGCATTCCAGTACAATATGTAGAAACTGATAGGGGTGTGGATTTCATCCTACTCCTACTTACCATCAGTTGAGGTTGTAGAAAAAAAAAACATGCTACACCACTGATCAGATGGTAGTGATAATAGTAGGGACCAACAGCTGGACATGCTCCCTGAGGAAATGTAGAGCTGTAAAACCTAGGTGCCAGTCTGAGAATTTCATTGAAGTAATAAAAAGCTCAATTTTACATTGTTGCAAAATTGCAGACTTTGCAACACGTTTGCAATGTTGCTTGTCTGTTGTTCTTTTACCTGACTGGTTAGTGTGCACAGGAACTTCACCATCTTGTTACATCTTCTTTCTAGGATAGTACAGCAAGACACCAAAAACAGAAGAATCCTTACATTGTGATATCCAGGCCACTTGCATTATATGTCTTTTTTTTTATTTTTCTGATTTTATTCTTTACAAGTTATCCCTTGACTATAATCTCACCTGATGGTAAGTGATGATGCAATCTAAGATGTAAGCGCATAACTTGTTAGGAGGAAAATGAAAATCCACACTCCATTTGGTTTCTACACAACATCATACCATTTCTAATTCGCATAGCTAAAATTTCAAATGCCCTTGCAGTGTTTGTGTTTCTTAACACATTACAATTTAAACACCTTCAATGTGCATAATAAGTAAGTGTTCTTTTAGGTAAGCGTGCTCCAACTTAGGCCACATTACTGCTTTCCATCAGACAAAATTGTAGTAAGAGTAAGTCCATCCTTCATAAAATAAAAACAATAAGGACTGACCAACCAAGTACTAAACCTCAGAACCCTGTGAGCCTAAGCAACATAGGCGAACCATCGGGCCAACAAAGCAGTTCAACAATACATAAAACTTTTAACAATTCATACACTTCAGCCATTGTACACTTGGCGTATATCTAGTTAGATATACGCCAAGTGTACAATGGATGTATGGATGATGGATGGTGTGTATATGTGTAAGTTATGTTTGACATGTTTCTCAGAACTAGTGTTACTGTCTAGTTGTCTACTCTACCTTCTATGATAAGGGGCGGCGGCCCAACTATTGGCTTCTGGTTCTGGCACTGCTTTCACTAAAGAAATTTGGATATTATGTTACAGAAATAGTATCTCATATCTACAACCCTAATAGTACACCAACCTGACTACACAGTTATAGTTATATGAAACACATTGAAGCAAAAGATTATCACTTCCAAAAATTATCTTGGAACCAAGATAAAAGCCGCAATCTACGATGAGTCGGCCGTGGCGCAGTCTCCGGGGTGACACTCACCTGCTCGCGGCTCCCGATAAAATAATCAGATTCCGATAAAAAGTTACTTGTGACCACTTTTATGTTAACTTTGCAGGAAACTCGTAAACTTTTCAGTAGTTTATTCGTAAGTATATAATGTTTTCTGAGGAGTTAATGTTCAAGAAACGTACACAATATACAATCTTGAAAACGAAAATACCACTGGAATAAATATAGAAAACTAAATTTTTGTTAAATAAAGTTGGGGCAATTGCAAACTTTCTCTTGACAAGTTGACATTTGACAAATGAAAATGAAGAATTACGAATGAAGATGAAGAATGAACGAAATGTCAGTAATCACAGAGTAAAGATTCTAGAGATGTTCTCATGTTGTTTTTGATAATCTTGTTGAGTGTTGTTGTTGGATGTAGACACCTCAGACTAAATACATAAGGACTAGTATCGCACCCAAATTCACGAACAAAATTTTCTGCCATTTTCTAAGGAAAACGAGCTTAGATTTTATACATATTTTATACTAAACTAGCAGTTTTTGTTCGTTTTTTATACCAAACTACACAAAAAGGTATTTTTACGGAGGTTTTTAACCGACGGACACGGTTGTAAACTATGAAACATCGATTTTTTAGAGACAGTGTTTATAATCGCATAAGATCGTTGATCATATATACTTTACTTTGACTTTGACTTTGATACTTTGACAGAAAAATAATGTCTTGCGAGGCAGGTCTTTATCTAATTAGTCTGAGGTAGACACCGACGTTGTATCCTTATGCCTCTCGGACCAATTACAAAAGGACTAGTATAGCACCCAATTTCACCAACAAAAATGTGCTTCGTTTTTTGAGGAGGATGAGCCATATTCAATTATGGTATTTATTAATTAAAATTTTAAGAGCTATATAATAATTATAGTCAAAGGGGACGAGATAAACTCACACACCGAAAATATTAAAATAATATTAAAATAAATACATATATGTAGTGTCCATATCTTACAGTACACAATACTGTAAAGATAAGCAATAAACAAACGTGTATAATGTTTACTCAAATTCACAAACACCTAGCTTAGCCTATGCGCAAAATATATACACAGAATATTCGATTACATGATCGATCTTTTGCTATTGCCTGTTCCACCTGAAGAATTGTTTTTTAGACGTGACAACGTCTTATAATTCAATGGGGCCAGCTCTCCCTCGCTCTAGGGCTACACACTTTTTTACAAGAAATAAAGTATATTCTGGTCTAAGAAGATTAAACAGTATTTTAGAAAAACGATCATTTTCTATTGAAAAATGCAACCATTCCATCAGTATTTTCTTACGACGTTGTCATGTTTAACTATCGTCAGTAAACCGACTTACAGACAACCGATCTTTTTAGATATTGTTTATTTAGTTAATATAATTAACTTAGAAATACAAATGAAACGTAGTCTTTTAGTAAAGTAGAAGTTGTCAACCGTTTTTTTGCCATTTTTAGGGAGCTCTTTATACGATGAAAACGATAACAACAAATAAACATCAATTCTATTTAACTTTTTTTTATTAAACATTTTTCATAATATGTAATTCTTGATTTAAATCGTCTAGCCAAGAAGCAATTTTACTCTCTGCGTCTAGCGAGGTCCTTTTTATTTAGTCTTGAGTTTGCAGTAGACACATATGACAATGACGTGACAGATGTGACATGTGACAAGTTGACAACTGACATTTGACAGATTGACAGTGACACGTCGGTCGTTGGCTCGCAGTTTATTTTATTGAAAAGAAATTTAAAATTAGAATTTTCTTGAATTAAAACAATCACACTATATTATTATTATAGCACAAACATCTTACAATAAAGCAAATCCGAATGCTGGAGATTGATACTTTTTATTTTAATTTATTACTTAGCTTATATTTAGAGAGAACAAAATGAGTGCTATGTCTAGAATATGATAAGTATCGCAAGACAAATATCTATAGAAAATGACTTGATAGAAAAGTGAAAAATAATATGTAAAGCTAGGTGAGTCGAACGCGGAGCGAAGATGTCGCAGAGCGAGGTGCTGGTGGTTGGTGCGCTGTGCGCCGCGTGGTACGCGCTGAGCTCGGCCAGCAACGTGGTGGGCAAGCTGCTGCTGACGGAGCTGCCGCTGCCCGTCACCGTGACGGTGGCGCAGCTGGCAGCCACGGCGGCGTTGAGTGTGCCCGCGCTGGCGGCGTGTGGTGTGCGGCGCGCGCCCTCCTTCCCGCGCGCTACCGTGCTGCGGGTGCTGCTGCCGCTGGCGGCCGCCAAGTTCCTCACCACCGTGTGCACGCAGATCTCGCTGTGGAAGGTGCCCGTGTCCTACGCGCACACCGGTCAGTGCCTGCCCGTCGCGTGCACTTGCGCGCTTTCTGTCAATAACACTGTGCGTGCTCGTGTGCAGTGAAGGCGACGACGCCGCTGTGGACGGCGCTGTTGGCGCGCGTGCTGCTGGGCGAGCGCTTGGCGCGTGGTGTGGCTGGCGCGCTGCTGCTCATAGCGCTGGGCGTGGGCGTGGCGTCGCTCACGGAGCTGCAGTTCGACGCTCTGGGGCTGGGCGCGGCGCTGGCGGCCGCCGCGCTGCTCAGCCTGCAGCACCTGGGCGCCAAGCACGCGCTGCGTGACGCGCGTGTGCACCACCTGCGCCTGCTGCAGCTGCTGAGCGCGCTGGCGCTGCTGCCCCTGTTGCCGCTGTGGCTGAGCGTGGAGGGCGGGGCGGCGGCCCGCGCGCCGTGGACGCGACGCGCGGCCGCTCTGTTGGCAGCGGACGGCGTGCTGGCATGGCTGCAGGCCGTGGCCGCCTTCAGCGTGCTGTCGCGTATATCGCCGCTCGGCTACGCAGTGGCATCGGCCGCCAAGCGAGCCTGTGTTGTGGCAGCCTCACTGCTGCTGCTACGCAACCCTGCACCACCACTTAACTTGGCCGGCATGGCGTTGGCGCTGCTCGGCGTGCTAGTCTACAACCGTGCTCGTGTAGCTGCCCGCCCACCGCGCCCTCTACTGCCCGTCTGACCCGCTGGGCGGTACATCACTGATCATTAGCTCAATCAATGTTGTAGTGGTATTTCATCAACAACTATTTATCAAACATAGAAGAATTGAAAGGATGAAAGACCAAAAGACAGAAAATACAAGATGTTTTATCTGCAAACTAAATTATTTTCTGTTTATCCATATCTAGATAAGGAAGGAACCACATTTTTACTACAGAACCAATAGGCCATTTTCACTTAAGTCTACTTCCTGTATTCTATTTACTAAATAGAAACAGCAAGTTCAGGACTTTTTCATTAATTACATGTAGAGTCGTTTCCTTTCTTTCCATTTACACCATAACACTATCAAATGCCTATAGTGCCTGCTGCCAAATACTTGTTGGTAATTAACCCTACATCAGTGTAGATTATAAATTGTTGGGCGACCTCTAGTAAAATTGCTTGACAAGAAATAAATTTTTCTTTAAAACATGAATATTTCGTTAATATAATGCTATAATATAGTGCTTTTTCGAATATTTTGCTAAAGATAGAAGTGCAGCAATATGAATTTATGATTTTACTTATTATTAATTAATTTGAATGCTTGAATTCAAAATGCTAATTATTGTATTTCTTATGATGAATGTTAAAACTGTACACATAGCAGAATCATACATAATATAATGAAAGTACTAGATAAACAGTATTAACAGATTGTATTAACTGAAAATTAACAATGTAAATCTGTGAAATAACTTGAGATTAGTTAATAAGGAATGGTTGGATGTACAACATTCAATCAGAGCCGGGAAGCTTATTTATTCTTGTTGTAGTAGTAAAATATTTATATTTTTTAATATATTTTGTCAACAAACATCACGTTTGTTTACTTTATTTCTTTGAAATTAAAAATGCTGCCCTTGACTTAAAACAGTAAGTACTTAGTCAGCAATGTACCATCCACTCCACTGTGCCTAACCATTTTTTTTTATTTACTTAATCTTTAGACCCTATTATTATACTAGCTGACGCTGCGCGGTTTCATCCGATTCCATGATGAATGGGCTATCTGACACTGAAAGAATTTTTCAAATCGGACTAGTAGTTCCTGAGATTAGTTCGTCGATTGTGTTCAACCCAACAAACAAACTCTTCAGCTTGATATATTAGTATAAAAGAGCTAGTCCTCACCAAGAATAACCAAATATGTCTAAACTCGATGGAATTGCTTCACTTAATTACAGAGTTCCTATGGCCGTCTTTCAAATTACCTTTCAGCTCCATCATCAGATCTGCTCCGTGCTCATAATATTGCATTGTCACGCGATATACAAACGCTTGCGAAATTTCAACTCAAGCAGAAACTAGGAAGAGATTTGATTACACGCAGACAATAGACATCAATAGCCTAATTTTAACTGTCTTCAGGACCATATAGGAGAGAGGATATGGAGCTTGGATTCACCACACTACTCAAATGTTTTAACGGCCTCCGTGGCGCAGTGGTATGCGCGGTGGATTTACAAGGCGCAGGTCCTGGGTTCAATCCCCAATGTCGATTGAGGTTTTCTTAATTGGTCCAGTTCTGGTAGGTTGAATAGTCCGTGACCTATCTAACCCTATCGGAAAAGACGTACCGCCAAGCGATTTAGCGTTGCTGTATGATGCCGTGTAGAAACCGAAAGGGATGTGTATTTTCATCCTCCTCCTAACAAGTTAGCCCGCTTCATCTTACATTGCATCATCACTTACCATCAGGTGAGATTGTAATTTGTAGTCAAGGTCTAACATGTAAATAAAAAAAAAGTGTGTTGACTGTCTAATGGTTAATGGTTATAATGTATATAAATATTCACTTGTTCAGCCCCTCTACCTTGTAAGCAGCTAAAATGATTTTGATGAAACATTTCTGAGAACCATCATTGTAAAACCAGTTTTCCGTGAGTAACTTCATCTTGATGAGACCTCAACTTTTATATTTACGAAAATTTCTAGAAACACTTTTATTATTATAAGAGTTGGGAGGACAGTTCATCAAAATCTCCCTCACATCAGATAATTTGTTCAAGAGCTCTCATCCTTATCAAATTTAACAACCTATGTTTGGCTCACTGTTGAATACGAATCTCCTCTCTGAATGAGAGGGGTTAGGCTAATAGCCCACAACGCTGGCCCAATGCGTATTGGCAAAGTTCAAACACGTAAAAAAACTCAGGTATGCAGGTTTCCTCACTATGTTTTTTCTTCACCATTGGAGACATGTGATATTTAATTTCTTAAAATGCACACAACTGAAAAGTTGGAGGTGCATGCCCTAGACCGGATTCGAACCTACACCCTCAGAATCGAAAGAAGAGGTCATATCCACGTGTCCATCACAGCTCTACCATAACCTATCTTGTTGTAAGTTTTTTTTTTATGTACAGCACACTTAGACCATTAATAATCTAAGACAGCACAGTACATTTTTTTAAATCAGGCTTAATGAAACATTATTTATAAAAATAGTAGTATTGTAGTAATTGTAAGATGGTAATTTATTTCTTAATGTTTTAACAAAAATCAGATTTTTAAAATCTCAATTACAACAGCTGCAGCATAGAAAATACTGATACATATAAAAATAAGAAAAATCCTAAAAAAAATATATAACTTAGGAATTTTTCAAAATTAGAGAATATCCATCCATACTAATATTACAAAATGCAAAAGTTATTATCTATCTGTGTTCATATACAGTAACAGCACAAGGAACCCAAAAATTAAAACCACACATAAATAAATATTAAAGTTTATTTACACTAAAAACGTCACCGGCGCGAACATCGAACCGAACTTATAAAACACGCAGTCTCATATCGCGAGCGTTCGCTCGCAGGCGCCCGCGGCGCGCCTACAACTCCTCGTGGGCATCAGCGTCCACCTCGGGAGCGTCCGCCTCCGCCTCCGTCTCGACTTCTTCGACCTCGTCTTCCACCTCGGGCACAGCATCGGGAGACAGACCCAGCGCACGTTGCAGCATGCCCTCCACACTTTGCGCGAAGTCCGTAGCTTGTCCCTCTTGTAGCAAGAAGCCAGAACGCAGCGCCGCGGTACGGTAAAGCGTCCGCGCAGCATCGCGCGCCAACGGGTCGTCGGGGTCCTCACGCACGCGACGCAGTAACTCACGCACTACAGGGTGGCGAGGGTTGATTTCTAACAGCTTCTTCTGTGCTAGCTGGTGGCGGCGTTGGGCGTCGTCTGCCTTCTGGTGGGCGTTGGACAGTGCCAAGCGCTCCATGTTGCCGGTCCAGCCGAAGGGCGTGGCGGCGAGTGCGGCGGGCGAGCGTGCAAGACGCCGCGATACGGTCGCGCGCGTCACCCACTCGTTAAGCTGCGTGCCGAGCCATGACGTCAGCGGCTCGAACTCGACGCGTGCTGCTTCCAAACGTGCCTTCTCTGCCTCACCTGCACATAAAACAACAAGCTATATAGCAAGCAAACTATATATGCACATAAAATAACAAGTGGTGTACGCGGTGGATTTACAAGACGGAGGTCCTGGGTTCGATTGAGATTTTCATAATTGGTTGGCTGGTGGGAGGCTTTGGCCGTGGCTAGTTAGCACCCTACCTACAAAGACGTACCGCCAAGCGATTTAGCGTTCCGTTACGATGTCGTGTAGAAACTGAAAGGGGTGTGGATTCTCATCCTCCTCCTAACAAGTTAGCCTGCTTCCATCTTTGATTGCATCATCACTTACCTTCAGGTGAGATTGTAGTCAAGGGCTAACATGTAAAGAATAAAAAATAACAGTGCTATACTCGTTGACGACTTCTTTCTGACGCAGTTGAGTGCTTTGGTTCTCAACAGAAGTTCTGGGTTTGATTTCTAATTCAACAGCTTGTTATATAGCAACAGTGGAATAGTCGTTGACGACCTATCGGGCGTAGTTGGTAGAGTTCTTAACAGAAGTAAAAAGAAGTTTTGGATTTTTTTAGTTGGATCATTAACACTCTACTGGGACCTACAGTCGAGCGATTTAGCGTTTCAGTACTATGTCGTGTAGAAACTGTCACGGGTATGGGACAAATACACTTGTACAAGTAAGCCCATTTCCATCTAAGATTGCATCGCTACTTGATGTCAGGTCAGATCACAGTCAGCTTGTCAATTTGTCATATAATAATAAAAATCAGATATGCTGCACATATGAAGTAAAACATTTAAAAAAAAACAAGATTCAGACAAATTGAGAACCACCTCCTGTTATTGAAGTTAGTTAAAAATAAAAAAGCGCGATCTATGACCCTCAGGCATTGGATTCTTAAAGTGTATAGAAAGGGTTTGTTTCAAAGTTCTCTAAGAACACCATCTACTGGTAGTTTAAAATAACAAAAACTGTTGCATTATGCCTATAGATGGCAGCACACATCGCCCGATTACAATTTTCGTAACGCATTCACCATCTTACTCCTCAAGTCAAGAGTGCGTATAGAAGTTTAAAAAAAAACTCACTCTGGTCCAGGTCGAAGATCTCCTTGGCGATGTTCTGGAACTTCTTTCCGTCGTACTCGGGCAGCGAGGACAGGCAGTACTCGTCCACGGGCTCCGTCAGGTACAGCACTTCGTAGCCCGCCTGCACGAGGCGCTCAGCGAACGGCGACTTCTCCACCTGCACATTGCGATTTTTCTATTTTGTACAATTTTCATGTATAGTGCCTAACCCTAGACAAAAGTCCAGTATGGCTTGGAGCTGTGGGGCACAGCCAGTCACTCCAATACTGATATACTCCAGAGATACCAGAACATAGTATTCCGCACAATACTAAACGCCCCCTGGTTCACCAAAACAGCAGACATGCATATCTTCAAATGCCGACAGTCAAGGAAGAACGCTATAACAAAGAATGCTATAAAACACAAAAGCAGACTGAAAGAACACACAAATAGTCTTGCCAAATTGCTAATCACGCCTGGTAAGAAACATTATCTGCTATGAAAAGTTTATAGTCAAGCTACTGATCACTGATAGATGTAACTGAACCTCAGACCAATTATTGTATAGGACCTGCCTCGCTAGACGTAACTTTTCTGTCAAAGTATATGATCAACGATCTAATGCGATTGTAAAAACTGTGTCTATAGAATTGATGTTTTATAGTTGTAATTGTATTCGTCGGTTAAAGAGCCCCGTAAAAATACATTTTTGTATAATTGAATTGTGTAAAAAACGGGCAAAAACTTCTAGTTTAGTATAAGAAATGTACCAAATCTAAGCTCATATTCTTCAGAAAATGACAGACAATTTTGTTCGTGACTATGAGTGCGATACAGGTCCTTCTATAATTGGTCTGAGAACTGAACACAAAAAAAACCCCTAGTCAAAAGCACAAAGTCATTGTGCTTTTGACAGAAGGACCTGTATCGCACTCATAGTCACGAACAAAATTGTCTGTCATTTTCTGAAGAATATGAGCTTAGATTTGGATAGAGTACAAGCAGTCAGTAGAGAATGAGGTGGCCAGTCTCGAGAAGCTGTCGAAAAAATGCATTTTGGATCTGTATTTATTATTATTAGTCTTTAGCCAATATTCAGTACACAGAACTGTTTTTTTTGTAATAAACTCGTAAAAGCACGATTTTCTCGATTTTCACCTGTTAGAAGGTAGTCATTATATTATAATTTGCAGGGTGCAGGGTGCTACTCACCTCAGCGCGGCTGGCGCCCGCGATGTAGTAGATGTGGCTCTGCTTGGGTTTCATGCGCGTCACGTAGTCGGCCAAGAACGTGAGCTCGGAGCCGCGCGACGACTGGAAGCGCAGCAGCTTGGCCAAGCGCGAGCGGTTGGACGGGTCCTCAATGACACCAAGCTTCACGTTGGTCGAGTACTCCTTCCAGAAGTGGTCGTACTCGTCGTCGGGAATCTTCTTCAACATATCGAGCGCCTTCCGCACCAACTTCTTCTTGATGATTTTGATGAGCTTATGCTGCTGCAGCGTCTCTCGGCTCACGTTTAACGGCAAGTCGTCAGAATCCACGATGCCCTGAATGAAGGCTAAGTAGTTGGGCATGAGCTCGTTGAACTCGTCCGTGATGAACACGCGGCGCACGTACAACTTGATGTGGTCAGTCTTGGTGCCGTACCGGTTGAAGGATTCGGCGGGCTGAGCGCGCGGCACGAACAGCAGAGCGCGGAATGTCACCTCGCCCTCGGCCACAAAGTGCGCGCGTGCGAGCGGTGCAGCCGTATCCTTTGTCAGGCTCTTGTAGAACTGCGCGTACTCGTCGTCGCTCACGTCGGCCGGCTTGCGCGTCCACAGCGGCTTGTTGTCGTTCATGATCTGCCACTCCCACACCGTCCGCTCCGTGCGCTTGGGTTCCGCAGGCTCGTCGGCCGCCGCGTCCTCCACCTTGGCGTCCTCGTCTGCGTCCTCATCCGTGTCTTTTTCTTCTTCCGCCGGTTCTTCTACTGTCTCAGTGCGCGAGGCCCACAAGTGGATGGGGAAGTTGATGAACTGAGAGTACTTCTTGACGAGCGCGCGAATAGTGTCAGGCTGCAGATAATCAGCCGCCTCTTCTTTGAGATGCAGTGTTATATGCGTGCCGCGGCCCAAGGTATCACCGCGTGGATCTTCCGCAACGCTGAAGGATGTAGCATCCGAGTCCCACACGTGCTGCTTGTCGTCATTATGCTTGCTGACCACAGTGACGCGGTCGGCTACGAGGAAGGACGAGTAGAAGCCGACACCGAACTGTCCGATCATATCGTTCATCTCCTGCGCGCCACCAGCCGCCGCGCCCGAGTCCTGCATCTTGGATAAGAAGTCGGCGGTGCCAGACTTGGCGATGGTGCCCAGGTTGTTGACCAGGTCAGCGCGCGTCATGCCCACTCCCGTATCGATGATGTGCAGCAGGCGGCGCTCAGGGTCAGCCTTGATGCGGATGCTGAGGTCAGGGTTGGCGGCCAACACGTCTGTGTCAGTTAGAGACAGCAGCCGGATCTTGTCCAGCGCGTCCGAGCCGTTGGAGATCAGTTCACGCAGGAAAATCTACAATAGAAAGATGAGCATTTCTTCAGGGCCAGCTGGGTATAGTGTACATAAGGCCTGGTTCTAGCAAGCCTTAATTACCACTACTAATATTTAAAAATCTTGTTAATTTTTTTAATGTTTTTACTTCAGTTGTGTGGTCTAAAGCACACTAGTTTTTTTATAACACCATATAAGCAACTTTACGTGATCGATTGATTAGATCGTCAATGTGATCTTACAGTCATTTGCTAGTTTACCAACGCTTCGATTTGTTTTTAAATAGTCTGCGTATCAACTAATTAAGTTTGATTAATTTCTGAATAATTTTGTCTTTCAATTTAAATATTTCAATAAATACAACTTGTGACTTTATTTAAATTCTCCTAACAGTGTACCTCCTTGTTCCGGTACAGCGAGTTGATGATGAGCTTCATCATACGGTTGACCTCCGTCTGGAAGGTAAAGTTCTGCGCCTTGTCGCGCAGCTCTCGCTGCTGCGCCACGCTCAGCCCATCAGGGGAGATCGCCTCCTCCTCGCGCAGCACCGCCTCCGCGTCTGCGCAAACAAACAGTCAGACAGTCAGTCAGTGCGGCAGTGCAGCGCAACATGTCGGCCATGTCGGGGATGTCGGCGACGGCGAGCGAGCCCGGGGACGCCGCGCCGGAGCGCTCGCGGCCCGCGCGCTCCTTCCGCCTGCGCTTCGCCGCGCAGCGCGAGCCGGGCCGCTCCGACGTGTCCGCGGTCAAGCCCCTCGGCCTGCGTGAGTTGCTATCGCTTACATCATTAGCTGACAATACAAAGCTTTTGTGACCCGAGCAGCAGAAAGCAACTAACATCATAGCGTGGAATCGTTTTAAGAAATCACTAAAATGACTAAAGTTTCAGTGTCGCCGCACACGGGCCACACGCGACAGTCACAAACGCCGCTACAAGAAGGGGCCACAAAATATGTAGCTGAAGCACGCGACAGCCACTTGTAGCCGGTGGTCGACACTTGTGTTCGGTGTCTGCTACTTTTTAACCCATACATGCAGTATCAGGATACAGCATGGCTGCATTTATACATGATATGAGTGGCGATGTTTGGGGCGGGTGTGGGCCACAAACGAGCAGCGACGATTGTAGCGTGTGGAGTTCATATAAATTGTATGAAAACTACATTAAATATGCCGGTAGCGGCGTTTTGTGGTTGTGGTGGCCCGTGTGCGGGAGCCCTAATTGATGTATACAATGTATCCGTTGCCATGACCACATAGCTACAGTATCGACCGCTTGCAGCGACTGTGGTGCGCGGCGGGATGTACGGGCGCGAGTCGCGCGAGGACGAGGAGCGTGTGCAGAGCGCGCTGCGGCGCGTGCAGCGCATGTTCGACGCCGGTCCTCGCGACAGGCTCGCCGAGCCGCTCACCACACAGCACGAGTATGCACACACATACAGTTTACAGCTCTAGCCGTGTTTCATAACGCTTTGTAAATAGCTTGGTGGTACGTCTTTGGCGTTAGGATGCTAACTAACCACGGCCGCAGCCTCCCACCAGCCAGACCTGGACCAATTAATTAAGGGATCGAACCGAAGACCACCGTCTTGTAAATAAAAACAGAGTGATAGTTTGCCACAAACGGGACTTAACCACAAAAGCTGTCAACCTAAAGCTAGAAGTGACGTTATGTGGCTTGTAGCGGCTACTGGTGTCATCCATATAAAATGTATGAAACCACAGAAAAGAGGTCAATGACCGCATTTTGTTTTGTGGCTGTTGCGACAAAGGAGCCATTCTTTGTGTGGAGACATAATAACAGAAGGTACTGTCGTGCAGGTATGGCTGGTGGGGCGCTCCCCCGCCCGCGCCCCGCGACCCGCGCCTGGAGCACCACATCCGCGACTCGGCCTGGCTCAAGGAGCGCCTGCGGATATTGGCCGCTGACCATGGCCTGTGTCGCCGCTGACTGCTGGACTTATGTACAGCACAAATATACAGTGGACTTTCGATAATGTAGCCCCTACCTAATCTAGCACCTCTTGTTAATAATGATAAGTATTTTCAATTTAACATATTAATTGGTTCGTACAAGATCAAAGATGCTGCTGACTGGACCTTCAATAATCTATTCCATGTATAATCTGGCACTACTTCATCATTAACTCTTCTCAGACTAAATTTTTTATTTTATTAACATTTTTATAAGAATTTAAAAAAATATACTTTGATTTTTAAAATAACTGTGTTTTATTAAAACCCGAGTTCACTGACTTCCATTTAAACGGCGTACGTCCGTCCGTCGTAATGGTCCGTCAAATAGTAAACGTAGCTTAAACATGGAACGTTTTTTTCCTGTTCACCAGACGCTTTTTGACTCTGGTATGTAAACCGAGCGATTGAGAACGGCGAGTAAACGATCTATGAACAATTTATTTATTATCTGTGACAGCATTGCCAACTTGCGAGGAATTCCCGAAATGGCGAGGAATTTCCCAAATGGCGGGGATTTTTCGGGAAATTGAGATATTATCTTTCCCCAATTTGGGAAATTTCCACTTCGATTTGTAGGGATTTAATAAAATACGTATTGACAATTAATGACAATGGTTGATAATTATTTGCCATAGTGATAATTTTTTTTTTTGTTTGGAAATTGAAGTTGGTAGCCTCCAGTTGCATAAAACCTCATAGGAGTATTTGATTTACGGGAGACAATGAATTATTTCTGAAGTGAAAAATGATAAATACTCTTTTATAATTTTACTGGTCCTTTGCATTTGCTAGTAGAGACAGTAAACTTCATGAAACTCTAGTGTTACAAAAAAAAAAGGCCTGCAAATATATCTGTCAAAGACGTCTTAACCAAGGAATAACCGGAGTATGCAAACTCAGTTAAGATAAAACATTATAAAAAAGAAAACGTGAATAAAGGTAGCGTGAATAAGGAGCTTTTACTGTACATATGATATGAATGTGTTAGCACTACAGAACCTAAAAAAAAATATTTTTGCAAAATATTTGTCAGATTACAAGTATAGTCGGTATTTAACTGTTTAACCTTGTATTTCCTGGTATTATTAATTGGAGGAGTAGTTATCTTGTAAGGAAAATAAGACCTATTGACATTTTGTTCATGTGTTCATTGAAATTATGAGGTGTTAATTTATAACAGATTAAGTATATTTTATGATACCCAACTGATACTATTATGATAAAGTATAAAAAAGATAAAATGTGCCTACTTTATCCATTTAGTTTAATCCTTATTTATAATCACAAATTTTTCAGTTTGTGGCAGTGACATAAATGGCATTATCTGTTTTATGTTAACTTGGAAGTTTTGTTTTCACAGCATCAAGCTACAGTTTTAGGAAACTTGATACTCTGGATTCTTAAGATTGTTATCTTGACAGGATTCTGTTTGTCTTTTTGTAGTTTGAAATGCTAAAAAGTAAATTCTTATTCAAATTCAAAATTAGGCTTAGTTTACAAGCACGTTTGAATCATCAAGTTATGTCATGATTTAGGTGAAGTTAATTTACACGAGCAGCACATTGCCAACAGCAGCTGTTACTGCCACCATCAATTGCAATTGGTGGCAGTTGACAGCAGTCAACTGCAGTCGTTGGTAGCAGTTGCTGCTTGTTTAAATGAACCCTTAATGATAGTGGGTTGCAAACATGCCTCAGTCTGAGAAGAGTAATTTAATAAAATTAAACTGACTTCAAAAAGGGTGAAATAAGTTTATATGCAAATTACAATTTGAGGTAGGCAACAACCAAGTAACACAGTAAAATTTATCTTTACTAATGATCTGATCTGGCATTAGAAATATATATGCATATCTGTTATTTATTAGTGATAACAAATAAATCATAGATTATTAATTGCAAATTGTGATAGCCCAGTGGATATGACCTCTGCCTCTGATTCCAACCCCTCTCACCTCTCTCATGATCAATCAAAGATTTGTTTTTGTATGTGACAAATAAACTCAAAAACTACAGGACCAATTTGAAACATTCTTTAACCGATAGAAAGCTACATTATTAGAAAGTAACATAGCCAATATTTTATCTCAATATTTTATCTCTGTATTTTTGTTATTTGGAATGGAAACTAAGCAGGTGAAGCTGCAGAGTTCAGCTAGTTCCAAATATGAAGTCTCATCTGGGCCCCTCCTCTAAAAGATTGTTTGCATATTTACTTATAAACTGGCAAAGTTTTGAAGTCACTTAAATGGTTGTAAATGACTTGTGTGCCAACTTTCATAAGTGTATGTCTGTTTGCAATGCATGTTTCCTCAAAATGAGAAATGAAAGAGAAGTCATATCCACAGTAGGAGAAAGTTAATTATGTTTGTCTTATTATTTGGCCATTCCTTTAATAAACCAAGAATACATAGGGCTCATGTCACTGGATGTGATGCCCTCCAAGTCATGACAACATACAGACCATTTGCTGAATATTTTTTGAATAACAGATTGCAAAAAAAAAAAAAAATTGCTGTCGCAGTAAAAGATATCATTCATTATGTTTGCCATAAATACGCCCAGCATGCGGGCGTTCGGGCGGCGGTCACTCACCAGTGCGTGAACCCTCGCGCGACGCTCCCAGGTCCGCGTCCACCGTCACCTCCTCCACGCTGGGCACGCCCTCCTGTGCGCGGCACCATCCTGTAACATTGTACACAACAAATCAAACTCCTCGTATTCCATGCAACACACTAAGAAAC
The DNA here is from genome assembly GCF_947172395.1 of Bicyclus anynana. Lineage (NCBI taxonomy): Eukaryota > Metazoa > Arthropoda > Insecta > Lepidoptera > Nymphalidae > Bicyclus > Bicyclus anynana. Next base: position 3,964,728 of record NC_069089.1, on the reverse strand, counting down.
TTCTAGAAGTCGGCATTCTAAGATGTATCGACGTAAAATTAAATATTACCAAGTTTTACCTACAGTTACTGTTATTAGTTGCTTTATAATTCAACACCAATGGTTTAATACTGGGTTTTGTAGGTTTTGAGTTTGTCGAGTTTACTATCGCTATAGCATCGTGGCTTGCGTGGATTTACTGGTAAATGTTGTTTTCTAAAAGCTCACCTGAAAGAAGCAGGACGCCCACTCCGAGCAACAAATAGTTCTTCATTTTTAATTCACAATACTCAGTTTTGTGACAACTATACTAATTACACAAAAGACCGGCGTCGGCCGCCGCTACAAACTTGCACCTCGAATGCGACAACAGAATTAATGGAAGTTTGCCAAAATTCTTCCTCTATAATCCGGTTTCATAGACGATATACGTATGAGGACAGCACAGAATTTCATTTTCTATTGGTTCAAATAAATTTGATGACTGTACGTCCTCCTATTAAATCTATCCACGACAGTATTCCGACAAATAGGAAAAGAGAAAAAACAAATGTCTTTATATGATTGGTTAAAATAGAATCTTAACTCCAAAACCTTTTGAAATTTGAATCAGTTTTGACACTGACATATGTTTGGTGTTGTCAATTACAAATAAGGTCTAATTTATTTTTTAGAGAAGAAAATAATCAAAGAAGTTCCTATCTCGTTTCAGTTTTGTAAGAACATCGTCTTTTGAATCTCAATCATGCCCTCGCAACTTACGAACAAAAGAAAATAGGTATTTTTTAATTTTTTAGAATAGAAGTAATTTGTCGGAAAAAGCGTCACCTTGTGTACAAGTTAAGTTAATAGGTAGTTTTTAAAAACACTAATAGATGGCACTAGAAGTCAAACGTGCCACCAAACGCTTTTAGCCAACGGACGTTAAAGTGGTTAAAAGCACCAAAATTAATTATTGAAATTATAAATTTTTGAGTAAGAATCACTACGATATTTGTTTATTGTAGTTAATTAGTAACAATGTTAGTTGCCAGTCTCTGGGGCTAATTGTCTAACGCAAACGATTGAATTTGACAGTTGAAATCGTACGTTTTTACTTGTCAAACGGCTATTTCGGATTGTGTAAGCCAATGGAAAGCCATCGGTTGGGCATAGTTAGTTCATTACGATTAGATCGTTATTTTTATACGAAGAGTGAATGATTTGTTAAGATTTGACAGTTATTTGCGATTGTCTTCGAATTGTGTAAAGTTTTATGTTCATGGCTTATGTCAAAAACTTACGATGGGTCTTGAGTCACCTTTGATCGTAAAACGGACAAATTGTGGATGTCCAAAATTCCAAAATAATTATTTATATTTTATTAAATATCTAAAATTAATATTTTTTTCCATTCTAAATCTCTCAATTCAGTCTCCCCGTCCACAGTTAGCATTTTTAGGACGAAACTTTGCGAAGTGTTTTGTTTGTAAACAATGAACTCTGTTAAAAAGAGTAATAAATAATATATTCTTTGCAATGAACCTATAAAGTCAAAACAATGAAGTTAATTGAGTGCTATTAATCGATTTATATAGGATGCTGAGACTTGGACTCTGAGAGAAAGTGAGAAAAAGAATATACAAGCTCTAGAAATATGTTGAAGAAGAATGCTTGCATATCCTGGACTCCTCCAAGAACTGGGGATCAAACAGCATCTTTCTTCCAGCATCCAATGTCTTCTTACACACACTTTCTTTGGACGTACCAGAGAAAGAGACGATAAGTCCATAGAGCGACATAAACTCAATACCTACGATATTTAATACCATACCATGTTTTAGATTTCAGCGACATCTTGCATGTTGTTGTATCCAATGTGTTGGGATCTGTGTTCCAGGGCTTATGTGTGTGGTTTAGTTAAGTTTGCTGGTTATTAAGCAAAAAGGAATCGAATTTTATTTTTAAAATTATGATTATGGCGAACAAACTCTTTCGTCATCGCTCATAGGTACATTTACATTTTCCATTGGTGCATGCCCACCCAAGGAATCCTAGGATTCTGAGCTACCGAATAGGAATTAGGAATAGGAAATAATAGTAGATAAGCCAATGGGTGGGAGTAGAATAGGATAGGAATAGGGAATGAGTCAAAGCGAAGCTTGTCTGTCTGCTATATTATCTTAGTACACAAACTACACTTACATTGAGAATAAATGTTGATGTGTGTATTTTATAATATGCTCAATATCAACAATTTTGCTTTACAGGATATTTGGAATATGCCCTATAACTGCAGACTCCAATATTGCAAAAAGCACCTGCAATACAGTGGAATAACATATTGGTGTGCTGAAGAAAAGATGGCAAAGGCTTTTAGCTGATAGGACATTGTACTGATGACCCTGTTATCTGGTCAAATCATAAATGTGTGTGTATTATCAAAATATTTGCATAGATTGTGAAATGCTGATGATATTTGATTTGGTCTTTGATATTTGAAAATAAAAGAATACTTACTTCGCTGAGTTTGTTTTTTGTAGTCTTTTCCAAAACTAAAGCTTTCAGTTTAACATTTTACTATTAATATTTTTTTTACCATTACAATAATTAAATAAATTATTCAAAAAAGTGTAGTTGTAAAAATACATTTATAATACCTGTGTATGTTCACCCCCCTGCAGTTTCACCCACATAATTCCTGTTCCCGTGGGAAGGAATACATGGCCTATAATACTCAAATGTGGATTTTTATTGGTAAAATAATCTTCAACATTGGTTCAGTAGGTCCAGTGTTTACCCCTACAATCTCACAAACTGTATCTTTTTATTACAGTATCTTGACTACTAGTATTCTAAGAATTATGAAAATGACACCTCTGAGGGTGAAATAGGGGTTGGAAGTTTATAAAAAAAGATTTTTTTAAGTTTATTTATTATAATAATAATAAATACAGTAAACATAGACTTTCAGTTAGACATTTTTTAAACCCTGAAACCACAAAGCTTAAAAATAATCAAATATATACTTCTCATCCAAACAGTCGGCCTGTACAGTACTTGCAGACACTGTTTTGATGATTAGTATATTTTCTTAAATCAGAAAAAGAGTCATCATCATGGATTCAGCCCTGCCCACTGTACTTGACAACATATTGGCCATACTTAAATGTTAAAGCATGTTTATTTTTAAATATGTTTTACCGTAAATAAACTATTACAGATGCTATCTTTCTAACAGCTAGCAGAATAGGTACAATGAAGTTACACACTAAATAATCAAATTTATTTTATAATTAACAAAAATGAGTAAGAATATAGATGGATGGCTGACATAGAGAGCTCCTGGAATTAGACACACACACACCACATAATTCTTAAGCTGGCTCAGCTAGTCAGTCTTGTTGTCAAAGCACTCATCTTCATGTCTCTGAGTCAATATCAGTGGTTCATCATAATGGTCTGTTCATAATAATCAATTTAGTCTGAAATTAAAAAAAAAATTAATATTTCATACCAAAAGTTAGATAGAATCTTTGAGAGAAAAACATTAGCAGTGGTGTCCTGGGTTTGATCCCTGGCTGGGCCGATTGAGGTTTTCTCAATTGGTCTAGGTCTGGCTGGTGGGAGGCTTCGGCCAGTTACCACCTTACTGGCAAAGACCTACCACTAAGCGATTTAGCATTCCGGTACGATGCCATGTAGAAACCAAAAGGGGTGTGGATTGTCTTACTACTCCTAACAAGTTAGCCCGTTACCATCTTAGATTACATCATCACTTACCATCAGGTGAGATTGTAGTCAAGGGCTAACTTGTAAAGAATAAAAAAAAAACCTGCTCCAATGTGGATTGGTAGTTATGGTGTTAATATACCACTATCAGATGTTAATGATAATTAATGTTCCGAAGGTCCTGTGTTTGATCCCCGGCTGGACCAATTGAGACATACGGCCAAGCGATTTAGCATTCCGGTGTGATGACGTGTAGCAACTGAAAGGGTTGTGGATTTTCAGTTTAACTTGTAAAGAATAAAAAATAAAATAAAACAGTAACTTTTTGCTCTCAGTAGAGGATTTTGAATGGTATATCTAAATGCCTAGATAAACTAACTCTGCGAACCCATTGTAATTATGGCACTGTTGTTGGCTGGTGAAGGAATAAAACAACCTAAAGAGCTAGAGAACTGTTCAAATCCTTTAATAATAAGTCTGTTTGTGAAGTCACTCATCACACACTTAGGTAAACTTATGTATATTAGTGCCGATTCATACGAGACTTAGAGATTAACACTGGGATAAAAATAACATGCGGACTTTTCTAAGAGACAGAGGAAATGCCCACCCTCTCCTTTTGCGCAGCCCGGATGTGCTAAATACTTCCAAACAAAGAAATTACTGCTATAACTAGTGCAGGGACATATAGTAGACAAGCAGCGCGATCTCTTATTAATCGGGCATTGTTGATTGTTCTTCAGTTGGCTTACTGTAAGTTAACCACTTGTAGTTACACTAACCACCTTAGCCCTGCCTTGCCTGAGTTAAGGGTTGTTTTAATGAGAAACTTCTTAAGAAATGGACATCGACAAAATTAGATAGAGGTAGTTTTCTTTTTTGTTTACTTTTATATTTTTGATTAACAATAACACAAACGAAGTAAACTTTGCTCCTAAGATCACTATAATTTATTAAAACTTTGCTCAATTTCTAAATTCTCTTTAAAACCTGAAAAATAAAAATTTTGTTTTGTTTTGTTAAATTAAAATTTCTAATCCACAGGTTATTAATATGCTATGTTTTACCACAGACTAATAGGATACCCCGTTATTTTGACACTAGCCTACACAGACAACAGGGAGATTACCAAATAGTCCAAATAGCCCTTGGTTAAATTCGTTAATTGCGTTTTGTTACTTGAGTTGCATGTACCATTTTCTCACGCTATTTTCTTCAATAGTAGATATTTTTCGTGAAATTTAATGCTTCTTTAATGTTTTAAACAAAAGACATAAAACTTTGTTAAAATATATGCATTATTATGGAGTTTGACTTAAATTTGATAATATTATTAACGATAGTTTCACTATCGTTTTGCATAAACAATACGCAATCTTCATGAATGATTTCAGTTCATCGTTCACCATCCGGTCTTCATATAATGAACTAAATTAGACAATACCAATGTAAAGTTACGATTGATCGTTGATCGTAGCCGATCGTATGAACTTTACGATCAATGAACTCCGTTAGACAATTAGGCCCTCTGAGGCTGTCTACAATCTCAGTAAAAGACTGGTGTCCAGGGCTGTAATGAAAGTTAAAAAAAAGCAGACATGATTGACAAAAAAAACAAAATGTCAAATCAAATTGTCAATGTCAAATAATGTCAAGTCAATTGAACTGACGTTTGTTTGTTTTCTTTTGTAATTTATTGAAAATAATGTAATATTGTAATACAAATCCAGTTTTTTGATATAAATACGTACAGATATTACGTCCATTCTTTACATACAAAATTCTTCAGATATTTAACTTCGTGTTCGTGCTAAATTTGCCACCAAAGCGGTTATAAGGACAACCGGTTGAAATCAGCTGGTGCAATCAACAACGGTTACTGAAGATGGAAGCTGGCAGCTCCCCGAAGCGGCTGACGACGACACGGCGCGTGAAGTACCGCGAGAGCGCGTGGCGTGTACATGAATTCGAGGTGTGGAGCGGCGAACTGCTGTGCCGGGCGGCCGTGCTACGCATGGATGGATCCGCGCTGGTGTGGCTAGGCGCACAGGATGCACAGCTGGGTGACATGGCGCTGGGTATGCCGCACGAGAACGGCGCCCTGGCCACGGCGTTGCTGGGCTCTGCTGACGACGCAGTGCGACTGGCTAGACGCCTGGCCGCAGCGCGCGCTCGCCCCGCGCACGTGTGCTGCTCGCTGGCGCTGAACCGCTTTACAGCGCCGCTGGTGGAGCGCGCTCTGGCGGCTGAGCTTAAAGCTCACCCTGACTGCTTCTGAGCTGCGGAGCGTGCTGAATAACAGCTGCTGATTGTGTGACTGTACAAAACTTATAGTGTATATGTTGTGTTACACCTTGTATTGTTACATGTTTCAAGGTGATGAAATATCATTATGTTGTATGGTGTAGTAGCCTTGACAGACAATCATAAGTTTCCAGAAGGCTGATATTTCCAAATGCTATCTCTCTCATTCCCCTGACATTATGAGTTGAGCTTAATATGGCATTTTTGGTGTCTTTTCAGTTATTTGTGTTCACCCATGACTGCATGAGACAGTAATGTATTCTTGCAAAGCCATGTTACTACAGCCAGTTATTGTAAATTAAGCCTAATTGAAATAAATGAACTTTAACTTTGATCCTATCACCTTCATTACTTGAGATTGTGTCCCCTCTGATGTTGCCTGTGTTCCCAATTCCCATTGACCACCATTACCAATTTTAACCGACTTCCAAAAAGGAGGAGGTTCTACGTTTGGCTGTGTGTCTTTTTTTTTTAAGTGACATTACTTGTATGTGTTAATATTGGTAATGCCATGTGGCAATTACAGATTAGCTTTGAGGGCAAAGTGTTTATTTAGAGCTTTAACTTTACTTAGCTTAGCTTACAATTTTTACATTTATAGTGCAAAAAGTTTACAGTTAGAAACTTTTTGCATCTCACTGACATAACCAACCAAAGTCAATTAGGTTCACCTTTCATCGTTCACCAGAACGAATCTAGTAAATAAAATGTTATTTAGTAGATTCAGTACTAATTTGTGTACTGCCAATAAAGATGTATATCTCATGTTATTTTTAATTTTGAAGTTATTCAACTAAAGAAAGTGTGTGTCAGCTCCGACGCACGAAAGGAGTTTACTCTTTCAGATAAATAGGTGTATGTTTCCCGCAGCATATACTATGTATTTCGAAATACTGACTCCTGAAAAATTAAACTTAGAAGTAATGCTGTCATTCGTTCACCGAATTTTAGTGCCCATATTTATTCTTATGGAGTAAACTCCAAAAAACCTATTGGTTTTTGAAATTTGTAGCCTGGGTCAGTAGCTCGCCATAAAGTTCTATCGATATTATGTTAATGTACTATATAGTTTTGGGTGCACATCACTATTTTGAAATAAAAATCTTAATAAGCTCAATATTTTATGATTTAACCCAGGATATTGCCTAAAGTTCTCATTACATTGTATATTCCCTCTCGACTTGAGGGTGTTTAGGTGGGAGGGAAAATGCAAGGGAATTCGGCACTCCATATCCGTAGCTTAGCCATAGGTAGAGGTAGGTATGGTCTAAGTTCCGTTATTAGAAATATATACCCTCATCTGTTATTAAGTTGTGATTAGAAATAAATAATAGATAATATTCACCTTGACTCATTGCACATAGGTTGCCAATTGTTACCAAACAATAAAAAATTATTAAATTTATAAATGAAAATTTTTGGTTAGCTGCCAAGCAGATGAGGGACAACTGATATTTGAAAAGTCGTTCACTAGGTATAAGAATATACCAAAACAGAACTAAAAACCTGAAACTGAAAAGGTTGCAACTGTAGGGTTGCCTAGATTTTGTATTTTCCACCATCTTGAAAAAATATTTAAATCCAGTTTTTATTTACTATTATATATATTCGGTTCTCCGTTGAGATACGATACTATCCTATGTGTTTTCAGTGAACAAAGTTTTTATTGTTTGACCACGATTTAACTAGGCAACCTATTCTACTAGGATATTGCACATTGCACATTGTGCAACAAGTCAAGGTGAATATCGTCTTTCATTTAATTCTAATCACTATTAATTAACAGATGAGGGTGTAGGTACATTTCTAATAACGGATCTATTATCTCGCGCATCGTAAGTGCCATACGTTCTGTGGGTATCACTATTTAGTTAATAGGCACCTACTATTACCTAAATAAGGCAGAGTAGTTTAAGTATTAAGTAAACAAATAAGTATTAAGATTTTAATCTCAAAATAGTGATGTGCACCCAAAAACTATTTAATACATTAACATATCGATAGAAGTTTACGGCTAGCTACCGACCCACGCTACGAATTCCAAAAACCAATAGGTGCAGTGTAAGCGCAAGCGTCTCTCTCAACTCAACACTAATTAGACGTATCATCTGCCGCCCGCGTCATTCGTGGCCACCCACGACCGCACTAGATTCCTTCAGTTTTTTACACCCTAATTAAGCTAATTTATCGGGAGTCGGGGGGAATTATCGGCTCGACCCGCCGCTACCTTCGCTTTACGAGAGGTATTAAACCGGCGGTTTTAGGGCTACCGCGCTACCCACTGCTCTTGACGCTCCAATAAATACGACAGATCCTCGCGATAAACGGTGACGGACGTGCGAGCGATGTGCGAGTATAGCGGCAACGGTCCACTGGTAGGAGCGCTACTGTTGCATAGCTTAGCTTCGCTCTACTTAGGGTTCGGGCAGCTAAAATAATACTAAGTACAAGTTCCTTTATTTAACTAAGCTATATGCATAGCTTAGCCCTACTCAAGGATCGGAGAACCTAAAATAACAGCAGCTAACTACAGGTAGGTTACCTACACTTAGCGAAAACTCTAACTTACTAATTACATTGTTTATATAACTAACTCTACTTAGTCAAATAAACAGCGTTTTCCGGTGCGGGATTGCCATTCCAGCACCTCCGATACAGGGGTGCGTAGCACTAACACCACCAACTTTCCCATGCCAGTGATCTCAAGGTTGAAAATGTTTAGGTACTTTTTTTTTAAACTCAGTGGTTCTTATCTCAACTCAGAATTTGAACCTAGGATCTAGGCTAACCACCGGAGTTGGTATAAAATATCTACAGGTAAATGTGAGTCCTCAGGGTATGCAGTACATTTTTGCATCTATTAAGTAGGTACTGACTATCACATAGCAACAGCATCGCTATAATATCACGCTTCGTGTTCTGTGGTCGCTTCCTGTCAAATAGCCAGTAAAGAGTGGCGGCTCCACAGCTCGTCATTAGATGTGTATTTTACGAGCCTGCAGCGAGCGCAGCCGACAGCCTGTGAGCGACTCAACACGGATTCCTCACAGTTTATCTAAATGCTCAGTCACAGCCAACACGTTATCAGTATCTAGGTATGCGGGTATTTGTCACCTGCAGGCGCGCTCGTATTAGAAGGCATTCGTGTAAATGATAAACCTGCTAAAATCAGTGCACGGGTCAATCGTACTTGCTATTCATTTTTTGCTTTGAGATATTTTTGGAAAATTCATATGCGATTGAAGCTCATGTTGACTCCGAGCAAAGAGTTGACGCTGCTCCAATACGTAACATAGGGTGATAATCAATGGCGTGCACTACATAGATGCAAAAAGGCACTGCCTACCCTAAGGACTCGATACAAACCTATGTTGGATCACAAAATATATAGTTGGAGAAGGAATTTTCTAATTTTTACTTACAGTGCATACCCTACTTAAAAACCTGGTGAACCACACCACTGGTGGTAGGTAATGCTTGTCTCCGTAACGATAAATATCACATGTTACCAAATGACAATAGGTGGAACTGACGGCCTTAGCACAGTAGATATAACAAGGCCTTAGCTTATGAATAGCTCAATATTAGGTACCTACTTAGCCGGACCCAGTATAGGTGGGTACCTACTTGAACGCGGAATTTCATGATCCGAAGCGCCTAGGCTTACCGCCTATAGAAAAGCAATGGCGTCACTGTCCCAGGGGCTAGGCGGTGCAATGGGGCCCTCAAGCTCAGGGTCAGGGATCCTCAAACCTTACCACAAAATCAATCGAGTCAGGTTAGAAAATTTTCTACCCATACTTAAAAAATTTCGAAAACGAAAAGGAGATGATGATAAGGTAACTTACCAATAACATTTTTATGTATTTTGTCCTATTGTATATTTAATATTTTTACTTTATAAAACCTAACCAGTCTAGATAGTGTGGGGCCTCATTTTATCATTTGCACCAGGGCCCTTGGTTATCTAGCTACGACTCTAAAAAGGCTATTTATTATGTATATTAGATATGTAATTTTGAACCTTGGTCCAGCCTCCTGAATCCCTCAGCTATTGTGGCTCGTTCAAAGGTTCAAACCTTTAAAGTTTCAACGGGTTTTTTATTGTGTTTATGACGAGGGGTCACGCGGCTACCTGTCGACGGGCGGCGGGTAGCGGGTAGCGGTAGGTAGGTATAACAAGGGACAGAACTGTAAATTACTCGTATCTCGGCCGGATCTCCACAAACGAGTGTTGTAAATTACCTTCGATGTCTCGATGTTGTCATGTTATAAACGTCTTTAGTTTTTAATTTGTGGATCAAAATGGGTTTCGTTTGTTATTTGTTTTTTTGTTTAATTTTAGGGTTCATTACCTGGAAAGGAAAATATCGAAACCTAGCTACTTAACCCTTATAGGTACTCGTAGGATTATCTATTTTGTTGTCCTTTTGTCTGTCTGTCAAGAAACATCACGAGAACGCGAAGGTATTGAGTCTAAACCTCAGATAGTTGAAGCTGTGAAAAAATCAAACTTCTAAGTTAACTTAAAAAATAGTAGTTATTTTGACTTATTAATGAAATCACAATTCATAGGGTACATACAGTACCTACAGTAGTTTCCTTTTAGTAATTAGTACCTACAGTACCTAGTTAGTCTAGATTCTAGAGGCTTGAATTATGAAAGATATGTACCTACCTAAGTAATAACGTCCCATACTACAAGTAGGTATACCTACTGAGGGAAAAATCTGAAATAATACCAACGGTTGAATATGAAGAACGAAAAAAATCATATTTTTCACTCTACTTACTTAAGTAGATATCAATACCTACATAGAAATTGTTACGGAACCTTCGCTTCGCTGGGCGAGTCCGACTTGAGTTTATCAAATATTTTTTTCGAACTACGTCGTGGGAGAATGTGGCTAGACAAAATTACAACTATTTAAAGATAACTTGCACAGTACCTACCTAAGAGGCCAAACCAATGTAACGTGTTATTAAACTTCGGCTTTAAACTGATAGTGTACCTATTACCTATAACCAGCTATAAGTATGTAAGTCTGTGATATATAGATAGGTAAGCACCTATACCTACTGGTAGTGAAATGAGTGGTAAAATCATAACCTAAAACCTCATGGATTTCTTTAGTGCTGCCAGAGAAAAGGTCGTTACAATAGGTAAATGAGTTACAAATAGGTAGATGTCTCACCTATTTAGGTAACTAAATTGGTACCTATATTAGTTAGTACATACTAAGTTGGTACATACCTACCTACTACCAATCTAAATGGAAGTCTACTTACTAGGTACATAAATAATACCTACCTACTTAGAATGTCATTACCTACTGTATGTACTTACATAATCAGGATTTACCTACACAATAACAAAGTTGCTGTAATTAGATAAAATATGTTACAATATCAATAATATTAAACTGCGTGCCTTCCTGACTTCTTTCAGAAGCCGCTTGCGCGTTATTGAGAAACCTATCTTTAAAATGTTTGTATTAGATTACCATACACAACCGCAGCGGCCGATTACACTTTGTTCCATTTTTGATCATCGCTCGCTTAAAAAATAATAAAAACGCCCTTTAAAATAGTTACGGCCATTCCACAGTTATCAGTACAAGTTTACGAGTCGCTCGCTGGCGCGGCCGCAGCGCGCCGTAAATAGGCCGTAATTGGGCCACGACCACATAAATATGACGGATACTGTGACGGAGGCGACCGCCGGGCCATAATTCACGCGATGAGTGCGCGGCGCTAAATCACGTTGTCTGCGATAAGCACTGATAAGACGGAGATAGTGTCGCGTTTATGGCCGTTGCGCTAGCGATGGACCTCGCATAGACGAGGCGACTGCAGTCGTAGCGAACTGACTCCATACTTGCAAATGAATACCGAATTAGCTCGTATGCATAATATGCCTAAATTGTCTAATAAATAAAATAAATAAATAAGCCGTTTTATCCATATTTACATTACATTTCTGAATTACGTTTCAAAAGTTCTTAAATTATGTAAGTAATATTAGTTTTTTTTTATTCTTTACAAGTTAGCCCTTGACTACAATCTCACCTGATGAGTGATGATGCCGTCTAAGATGGAAGTGGGCTAACTTGTTAGGAGGAGGATGAAAATCCACACCCCTTTTCGGTTTCTACACGACATCGTACCGGAATGCTAAATTGCTTGGTGGTACGTCTTTGTCGGTAGGGTGGTAACTAGCCACGGCCGAAGCCTCCCATCAGCCAGACCTGGACAAATTAAGAAAACCTCAATCGGCCCAGCCGGGATCGAACCCAGGACCTCCGTCTTGTAAATCCACCGCGCATACCATTGCGCCACGGAGGTCGTCAAAAGTTAGTATGATCTTTTTAAATACGGACCCCTGAAAGGGAAAAGGAATCCTCCATCTTCTTCGACAACTCCCTGTCTTTGCCAGGTTTCATCCTTTCGTTTCTGGCTATCTGAGTGATATCATCAGCCCACCGTCTGATTGGTCTTCCTACATTTCTTTTTCCTAATGGACCTTTCCATCGTGTTTCAATAGTCCATCTTTTGTCCATTGTTATGTAAATAAACCGGTCCAGGACAGTCTCTTCTTAATAGAGAAGGAATTACGGCCGTAGACAAACCATTGTACTTAGGATTTACTCACAGTTTAGTTCAATTCAAAATCATGACATTCATAGATTGGACTTTTCCACACTCTGGGTGGTTACTTACTGAGAATTTCACAATTACCTAAATGATGCATTGTGATTATGATACATAACATCTCTCTTGGTGGAACAAACCTAGATTGTTGGCAACTATGTATTGGTACCTACCTTACTAACTGTAGTTTTCAATAAGCTATCTATCCGCCATTTCGCTTACGAAAGTTAAGAAAAACTATCTTTCTGTTCTTATCTGCTTTTTAATAACCTACTGACAGATAGTTTGATTATGTAAAGATAGTTTGACTGTTACTGAGAATCGAGGATAGGTATCTATCTGTAATCTTGGGTAGGTTATTGAAAACGGCCGATAGATGAGTAGGTTAGTAGTCACTAACAGAAGTCGGCACGTCTGTAAAGTTCAACTTGGCGACATCGAGTATGAGTGATGGCGTCACGCGGCGTGTCACGCATGTCACGGCGAGTGTCACCGCACTGGGAGAAGCTCAGTGGCGTAGTATGGAATAATATACGCACTCAATACCTGTGGCCATTGGCGTATCTAGGATTATTATCGCGTGGACCTGGCCCCCGATATCAAGTCTATTATTAGTATCATAATAGAATTTCTTAGCGGTAGCCCAGAATCCTAGGGTGGGCACAGGTCCATTATAGGGTGGGCACGGCCCACTTGAACCCCCCTCTATAAACGCATATATGCCTGTGATGTGGCGCTATTCTTTAACGTTGTTTACAACTTGAGGATGTGAAATTCGAATTCATTTCTATCGTTAATCATGGTACTAAAATAGACAAAGAGATAGACAGTAATTCGAAAATCACATTGTCGAATTATAAAAACGTTATTACTGAATAGCGTTACTTTTCCCAAAAATCCACCTAAGTGATAGAAAAATAAGATAGAATTAGTTAGGAACTAGTCGGTTCATTTCATTTGAAAGGCGAAAGCTCACAGTCCCATACAACGTCAGCCCAGGGAACCCAGGTATACTCCCGTATAAAAGTATAAGGAGATGATAATATGATGTAGGTATAAATAAGGATCTGGTGAAATAATTGGCTTAATTAAAAGTATGTTTCTTGAAGATAAATGCATTTATTATCACTGTTCTAGGGCAGCGTTTCTCAACCTTTTTTAGCCACGGAACCCCTAGGAAATCGAGCACAGTTTTCACGGACCCGCTCAATAATATGAACAGCAAAAAAAGTCGATTAGATATTTATTTTAGTTATTAGATACAGATCAAAATAGGTAGGTACTTATTACTGTTTATTTTAAAAAATATGGAAAAAATTTGATGTAAAGGTTGGTGTTGTTTTTTTGCAAATTAATCAGTGATATTTTGTTGATGTTGCTAATAAGTTGTAATCTCAAATCAGTGCAGTAAGCGTAGCGATTAAGAGACATTAGCATTTATTCAACATACTCGCGGACCCCCAGGGGTCCGCGGACCACAGGTTGGGAGTGATGTTCTAGGACAAAGTGCCGGTGTAGATACCAAAGTGGCGAAGTAACAAAGTTTTTTTAACCAACAAGCTTAACAAACAAAAAACGAACAAACAAATGAATTATAAGTTTTAAAAAATATCGTAAACCTCAGACTGTATGGTCAACGATCTTAGCTTGTCCCAGTTGTGAACAAATTAAACATAAATTAAAAATGTTATAAAACGTTGTAGCAAACTTTTTTTGATAAAGTAGGTAATAATTTCATTATTAAAGTAGAAATTTAGAATTATCAAGATTTTTTCAAGGCCCAGCCTTGATGGGTTTAAATAAATTGCCGGGTGTTAAGGATTAGCTTGGGCCGAGGATGGGCATTCCTCTTTCTTCAATCTGACGATTTTAAAGTGAGTTAAATCAAAACCTTTTACTTACCTACTTACCCTATCTACTAGCTACTATAAAGTAGGCTACTTTACCTAGCTACGCCACTGGTCAGCAGTTACGCGGGACGCGCGCGCTATGCGGCTGGACGAGTGAATTAGTGCGATGACAAATAGCCGCTGAAATAGACGAGCGACGTTGTGTGAATGAGACCTGGAACATGCCTGGCAATGCCGTGAACTTCTCCTGACTATGAGAGATAGATAGGGCCTAATGGATCATAAAAAAAAACAAATCAAATCAAATAATTACAAGGATTGATACCTCTGCGTCAAGTTTGTCTGTTCATTGTTTAGGTAAGTAGGTACTTCATACTTGTTTGTAAGCCTGTTTTAGTCACTATAAATTTTTAATTTGGTCTTAGCAGTGCCGGATTTGCCACCCCTAGTGTCCTCTTAAATGAGATACACTGTTCACAATAGCGTTAATTCTTTTTTTTTGGGAATACCTATTTAGTTTCTATAGATTATTTTTAACATCTTGGGTGTGTGTTATAAGCTAAGAAAAGCAAAGCTTTGGTTTACTACATAGGTAGGTATACCTACCTAAGGTGTGGGTGGTGGACAGATAGACCGATAGTGATATCAATGCAATCATACCGACCTAAGAAGCTTTGGCTTTTACAGCTTTTATTGTAAATCCGGCACTGTCTTAGTGAGAAGAACCGAATACAAACTTTAGCAGTTGCTCTAGGAAAACATAGGTAGCTACAACGTAAGATATACCTATAGGTGAATTGGATCTTCGCAAAATTATGACAAAATATTTTTCATACTTTGATCTAAATTACCGTCCACACCTCACTGAAATCCAAGTCATTAAATACCTAGTACACCTACCTACCTACATGCTTACGTACGTAGGTAAGTAGCCTCCGTGTGAACAAGCTAGGTAGGTAGCGATCATGCAGCAGACGAGTTCGCCGTCGGGTCAGTCCCGCTTCTCAGAAGCCGTACTCACAATTACCCATTGAGCTAAACGTGATGCCTCCATAACTCGGCGAGGCTTTATTAGCGGCGGGCGCTGTGTGCGTGCGGGGCATCGCGGGGCAGAGCGGGGCGGCGCGGGGCATCGCGGGGTAGAGCGGGGCAGAGTGGGGCGGGCCGCGGTGAGATGAAAGAGCTCCGCCCGCGCGCGCGCAGTCCCGCCCGACGACATACAATGTTGCTTTGTGATTCTGTGAACAACATGGGTACCCAAGTACCTACGTACACGTGATAAACAAGTAGATACCTATATTATAATTTATTTCATCCATCTTTCACTACCTACATGATCTAAAAATGTTTTTCTAGATCACGACTTTCGCATTGCTTATGTAGCTACTTAGGTAGGAATACTTATGCTAAATTAGGTAGGTAACAGTTTTCTATATTCGCCTACCTGCCTAACCTATTAATAGTCCGCCTACTATAGCTACCTAGCTAATAGTCTCTAATCAGGGGCAGTCAGGGGTTTTTGTTTGAATAGGTATAGATTTACTTCCTACTTAGATAAGGACTTACCTACTTCCGTTCCGTATGTAGTACCTACATAATATGTATTCTGTGCCTATAGTAGAAGCGTGGACTGACTTTCAAACTTTAATAAAAATTAAACTAAAAATAGTCTAGTTACCAACGAATAGGTATGTCAGGTTGTCGTGGGTAAGTAGGTACTTATACCATTAATTTCCGCTTCGGTTGGAACACCTCTGAGGTATCTGGATGCGGAGGTGTTTGCGTCAATCGCCTGCTCCGGGTGGATGCCCAAGCACGAGAACACGTTTCTCCACGAACAATTTCCAATTCTAAACGCACGGTGCACGCCCCAGGTTCTTCGAAAGTGGTAAGAAAGGCTAAAGTCGCCAAATGCAGGTCGTCAGCCTATTGAGGCGATTCGACTAGTTCACTTCAACAGTGGGTTCAAAGAATTCACGGAGTATTCACCTTTCACCTTACACTTGTTATTTCGGGGCACGGCTGATTTGGAAGATACCTGTGGAGGGTTGGCATGTAGAGAGCCTACCGAGGAGTGCCATGATACCACGCAGCATACTTTGGCTGAATTTCCGAGTTGGGTGGAGTCACGCGAGGTACTCATGACTGCAATCGGTCATGACCTAAGAACGAGTGCACACGAGCGGAGCGAAGCCGCAACGTTCTTATGTCGCGGCGGTGCCGTAGCCGTGTTGGACATCATAATCAACCCATATTCGGCTCACTGCTGAGCTCGAGTCTCCTCTCAGAATGAGAGGGGTTAGGCCAATAGTCCACCACGCTGGCCCAATGCGGATTGGCAGACGTCACACACACGCAGAGAATTAAGAAAATTCTCTGGTATGCAGGTTTCCTCACGATGTTATTCTTTCACCGTTTGAGACACGTGATATTTAATTTCTTAAAATGCACATAACTGAAAAGTTGGCGTTGCATGCCCCGGACTGGATTCGAACCTACACCCTCCGGAATCGAGGCAGATGTCATATCCACTGGGCTATCACGACGCGTTGGACAATCTGTTAATAACTCATTGGCATAAACAATTGAGCGGTGCCGCTCCGATGTCGCAACGCATTCACACCTCCCCGCCTCGTCTCGGTGGTTGCAAGTCCGGTGCGGTCCGGTTCCGGTCCGGAACTCTGTCAGGAATCATTAAAGTTATGACGCATAACGAAAAATGCTGGGATGCTGTGGTCTCTTTTGTGAGACTGTAATGTCACAAGAGGCGGCGGAAAGGTCAAGAGAGGTTGACGTAGTTTGTCACCCTATCTGCCTTCGAAGAGCCGTGACGAGGACCTCCGAGTGATGGATACGGGGAATCTGTCACCCACTGAACATAAATCTTCAAGTTGTTGATAGTGTTCCGGTGCGCTTTGAACACTAGAGGAGAACCTGATGTGATACGGGTTCCGCTGGCGGGTTGCAGTAGCTTACGGAACATTCCCGTAGCCCAGTCATCAGGCCATGAGTCGGAACACCGTGGGGTTTTAGTCGGTTGAAGGTTGACATAACCTTCTTACCCCCCCTTGGTGAGAAGGTATCCGTGAGGATTTCCCCATGTAAAAAAAGGTAAGTACCTATACTAGGAACCTTTTTGATGAGTAGTCTGTTTACCCACAAACAAATTAAAAATGAGGGTATAAATCACTAGTCATTTCACACCTAATAATTATTATAATTAGCTTGTTCTTAAATTAATGAAAATAAATTTGTTTATTAATAAGTATAGAACAATTAGATATGGTTAATATATTTTATATAACATTTTATAAACAAACCATACATGATTTAAAATAAATAAGATATGAAATGACATGTGTTTTCTACCTTCATTTCTAATTTCTTTATTGTTAAACAGTACTTATCAAGAAAGGCTGTTGTATAGGTAAGCATTAATTTGTTATAGCATAAGACACTTACAAATTGGTTCAGTAGATCCAGATTTTGTATCGTATAACGAACTTTAAGTACCTCTTAAACCTAATATCTACCTATTATAGTATAGGTAGTATACCTAGATTAGTAGTAGTCCGAAGTAGCTTTTGGCATAGTAGGTACGATGAAACATAGGTATGTAAGTACTTACATATTTACTTATCACTAAAATATTTAATTTTTTAAGTAGACCATAGGTAAGTATTATTATACTTGCCACTTTTAAAACAATATTAAGTCTACTAATTTATATACCTACTTAAAAAAAAAGCTCCTTGCAAGATCATGCCATGTTCCAAACATTTTATAGATGGTACAAATCTATAACTCAGATCTATCGAGTTTAAATTAATTTATTTTCATATCAGGGAGACAGAATCAAGACCGGGAGCCGCAGCAGAAAAAGCTGAAACCGGTAAGTGGCTCAAGTATGCCCCTCTGACAGAGAGTTACATATTTGTACCTTTTGCCGTGGAGACCCTTGGGCCATGGAGTCGCAGTGCCAAAAAATTATTCCGTACTATTTCACCGCGGCTTGTTGCCTCGACTGGTGACAGAAGGGCTGGCTCATTTTTTGCGCAAAGGATCAGCCTGGCTGTCCAGCGCGGAAATGCAGCCAGTATTCTTGCCATCATTCCACGTGGGCATGATTTGTATAGTTATTAGGATAAGTTAGCTTAAGTTCCTTATTGTATTCTTTCTCAATAAAAAAAAAAAAAATTAAAAAAAAAAAAAAATTATTTACACATCAAAAAAATAGGCATATCTTTTCAATGAAATAAATCCATCGATATTTAAATACTCGTAGTATTATTTTACTTACAAGAAAATAATTGTATAATCTACGTAGTTTAAGTATCTATTCGCATAGGTAGGTACATGGTACCTACTTACGTAGTTACGAGTAAGGGTTCCTTAGATTAAGCTACCACTTTAATCCCATATGTAATGCACAAAAATACCGACGATACCCTACAGACTTACACCATGGGATAGACGATAAAAAATTCATGCTCACTTTGCATTTCAAAAAGGAAATCCATTTTATTTTAATTTTCTTTTTATCACTTTGCAGACGTAATTAATTTACATACCCATTCCCAGCTATCTAGTTTCAATAGACACTGAGTTATCCTTTACTGTCAATTTATCTTTTTAATTAACAACGGAATTACCTTAACAACGGAATCGCCCACTAATTCCGTTTTTTTCCGCAATATTCGATTTCTAATTACGTTTTTTAAATTGGTCGACTGTCCTATCCAACGATAGGTACTCCACACTATGAAATGAACGAGTATAAAAAAAATTCATCCCCACTTAACAGGTCCACTTTAGGTACATGTAGGGGACGGGAACCTACCCTAAACCGAGGACAGACGGACAGACGTTCCTTGTGGAGTACGGAACCTTATTATATCTACTGTGACGAACCCTAATAAGACGAAGTCGTGTCCACAAGTACCTGCCTACATGGTAAAAAAGTTTTTCGGAATGTAAAGTCTACAGGTAAATAAATGTTCTGCTTCAAGAATTTTTCTTTTTATAAAAGTATATTTGCCATATCTTTTTATAATAAGTATGATTAATATTCCCATTCCCCTCCAACTAGTCGGGAAAGACTGTGCTAGGAGTGGGTACGACAATAGACCAACGGGGCGTGAAAGTTGCTATTGACACTAACATAGGTACCTAATCCGCCTGAATACTTAGCTTAGACGTTCCGTGAACAGAAAGACGGACCCTAGACTGAAAGACAATATACATAGCTGTGTCTACTCTACAATCAATTAGCGAACAATTTTAAGTTAATTACCCTAATTAAGTTAATCCATTACAAATTCTCGTGCGTGTCTTAGTATTATTCCAAAGTTTCACATTCACCATTGAAATCCTCTAATGACATCCCAATTCACAGCGCAACGAATTCCGCGAGTTGTTTCCGCGTTTTCCCCAAACCCGCGAAACACCGCCCCGCCGCCCCGCTGCCCCGCTGCCCCGCTACCCCGTTCCCCGCCGCCGCCGCGCGACAATGGCGTTTGTTTCTTTGTACGCATTGTGCCGCCGCTTCGCACCGATTGTGAGGTGAAACCGCGGGATACCGCTTGTATAGGAATCCCGTTTATGTGAAGCTTTTGTTTTAATGCCTCGTTAATCCGCTAAGAGATTGTGTGTAAAAAAAGTTTACGTAAACATATTAATGAAATAACAAACTTACCTAATACCTACCTTCCACCCACAAATAGCAATATCTACAATACCTATGAGGGATGATAGTTGTAATCTAACTTTAATTACTTACTAAATTAATTAATTTATCAGCCTATTTTAACAGTCCACAACAGGTAAAATTTCCCTCTTTAGTGGGAATAATTATGGAGCTTAAATCCACCTAGCTGCGCCAGCCTGCAAAACCTATAGGTTGGCGGGCTTATAGAATGATTTTTTAATAAGCTTGAGAATATATAACCTAATATCACGTGAGTTTTAGTCGTGTTTCATATGTTTCATAATCAATTAATATGCTATAGGTATGAATAAAACAAACACTTTTTACTGCCTTAATAAAGAGGTAAGTTTTGATTTTTTGTTTGTTTTGTGTGACACGATAAAATTCATAAACTTAATTCAACTGGAAAGTTTTAAAAAGTTTTAGGTCTGATCAGTAGGTAAAAAATATTAAGTTATTTTTCACTTTTTAGGTACGTTTATGTTTTGAATTCGGTTGTAATTTTAAGTATAATAAATACGTGTCATTTCTTATAATAAATGACACGTAGGTAAGTGACATAGGTATATACCTACCTACTGAAATGGAAGTGAAATGGCGGGTGAAACTGCAGAAGGTCTACTAGTCGCTGATAAACTACAAGTAAGTATGTAGTAACTACATACTTATATAATTACATGCAAACGCATTTAGCTACATCGCTTTCGTTTACGGAGAACAATAGTGAAGAGCTGTTTAACTAGAAGCAACACTCCACATATATGGTTGTACATAATTAAAAGTAGGTAGGTATTTCACAGCGGGTGATAATAGCTGCATGCTATCACACTGCAGGCATCCCAGGAAGCGACCGTGGTGTGTCCGCCACCTTCGGCGGTTAGGGTCATCGTACACTAGGCGACCACGACTGGCCGTGGTCGCCAAAGCTACGTTTAGATTGCGGCCACGACCATGATCGGTCGTAAAGCGGCCAGTTATCGGGCTATAGCTGCAGTTGTTTTTCTGACACCGCATAACCAGTGGCGTGTACAAGGTTATTAACTAGGGTACTCTATATGTATACCCTCCATCGTTGCCTTCCATTTTGTACAATTTATAGGTACTTGTACGTACCTACCTACAAATTGTACATAATGGAAAATTCTTCCTTCAATATAGGTTCGTAATGAATCCTCGGGGTATGCATTGCGTTTATACATCTATGAAGTGCACGCCACAGCGGATTACTGGCTGGCCGGGCTTTATTTCGTTTCATTGATTGTTTAAGTAATCTTTTTTTATAATATTATAAAAAAAGATTATATAAAAAAGTTTGTGGGGTTGTAGTGGATAATCTCTGGAGCTACAGAAAAATTCTATTACCTATAGTACCACGTTATTTGCGAGGGGCTATGTTTTATCCCCGTTTTCTCAGTTTATGCATAGCCATATTAATTATCAAGTGAGTTTAGATAGACCTTTAATATTTTAATGAACACCATATCCTTTTCTTCTTTTCGGATATGGTGTGGCAGATTATTTTAGATTTTTATAGACATTCGCCATCAAAGTACTAGTGCGCTAGTACTCATAATAAACTGTACGTAGCTTGGTCGCAATTGGACGGTGCTGCCTAGTATGCGATATTATTATGGTTTCTCCAGTCGTTAACCCGGTCGTTGCGTCCACTGGTCGTGATTTTGACCGCCTAGTGTGTGAGGTGCTTTATACGACTCGGCGCGGTCAGTGGGCAGAGGGCACTCCCTCTCCTTGACTACATGTTCCCGTTAAAGTATTTAAATTATACGTTAACTGCATACCTATTGTACCGATAGGTGGTACTCACAATGTAGGCCAGGAGATAGTAGTTACATGTATGTTTATCCGTGATTATCTCGCGTTTAGCTGAATCGGTTTATTGGGGTTTTTAGAATAGTATTTGTTACAATCTGGAAATTAAAAAAGTTTCTTTCGGTGACAGATTTGTACGCAGTTGCAGTTTTTAGGATTCCGAACGCACGTATCAGTTATTTATCCTACGTATACAGTAAATATTTGATATAAAGCAAAAATAGTAATCCTGGTCAATTGGAGCTCACTTTCCTAACTTCAAGTAGATTTCCAAGTTTTACATAAGTAGGTATTTACCTATTGGTAGGTAGTTCACACTGTAATATAAAAGAAGCGCTTGCAACTCGCTAATAGCACATCTTTACTCTGGTAATAGAAAATGTTTTTAGTAGGGACGCAGAAAATTAAAATGTTGCTATGTGGAAATCCATCTCTGGCTTGCACTTCTTCAACATAAAAAGTTTACATAGTGTCAAATTTCACGTATCTGCTTACAGTACCCAAATTGCGCAATTTCCGTAAAAATGTACTAAAAGTTTTCGATTTAGTACGTACCTATAGGTTTATGTCAGACTCTCAGACTAGGTATAATATCGAGGCCCAAAAAAGTAAAACCGGTCAACTCAAATTAATAAAATTGACAAATTAAATTAATTAAGTTATTATAAAAACTTACTTCATAACAGCATCTGGTATTTGGATATACCTACATTTCACAGAACGAATATCTCGTTTTTGCACAATCGATTCCTTGAATTGATGACTCCTGGACTTGGCTAGGATTGGAATGCCTACGAATTCCAGACGTGTATCGAGTAGGTAATATATACCTAACCATTTCTATATTATTACTAGTAAAACTAGATATAACTAATATGAATTAATTATTATGAAATTATTTAAATTTAAAACATATTTTGAGATATTTTTTTCTATAGATTTATGGCTGCCTATCATGTTACCAGTCTACTTAAAGTATGTCGGTATCGGTAGGTATTGTATAAGTTATGGGTATGCTTTGGTGAAATTCCCTACATAAACATGAACTTTTAAAAATATCATCTTTTTGCGTATAGGTAGCAATGTTTTTATACTACTCGACTATGGAGATCAAAATGATGGGTAAGTAATGAATGAAATGAACGTTTATTTGGCCCCTAGAAGACATAACAAATGTTGTAAAAAATTGCACCGTAGATAATCGAAAAGAAGGGCTTTGCCTCAGCATGTTTAGCTACTCGTACAATACATAGGTATAGACTTAGCAATCTATTAGTAACTCTTTATGCATATAGGATATAGCTGACGCCGCGCGGTTTCACCCGCGTAGTTCCCCTTCCCGTAGGAATATGGGGATAAATTATAGCCTATAGCCTCCCTCGATATATGGGCTATCTAACTCTGAAAGAATTTTTCAAATCGGACCAGTAGTTTTTAGTAGTAGAGATTAGCGCGTTCAATCAAACAAACAAACAAACTCTTCAGCTTTATAATATTAGTATAGATAATATAGGATATATAGGATTCATAATTTCTTGTTTCAGTACCGCATGAATTAATTGTTGATCCTCACTAAACACATCTAAATGATTATCGGCCTTCTGGACCAACAGTCAAGCAAAAGCATCTTAAGGCGTTGGTCAAAGCTTTTCGCTGTCTGCAGAAAAAACTGATCGTGTGTTGGTCGCGATCGGCTTAATGTCATGCACATCGCGACCAACATATACGATGAGTTTCATCGGATGTCAAGCCGTTAGCACTTCGCATGTGAGCTTATCGGCCCGTGGGGGGATAGCATTATACCACTGAATGATACCACTATTGGAACAACAATGTTTGACTCAATATTAACTCATTATTAGGTATGGGATTGAGCCGTTTATTAAACTACTCGTATTTCATTAATAGGAGATTTCCATAAAAACGTTTACTTATTTTAAATTCTAAAATGTTGCCTCATTTCCATTCCAATATGATCGTGGCGGATTTGACACACATTACACAGTCATAGAGGCACCTATCTATGCTAATCACACGTCATATTTCTGCGAATAGAGCACTAATATCGGTTATCGGCTTT
Organism: Bicyclus anynana; assembly: GCF_947172395.1. Taxonomy (NCBI): domain Eukaryota; kingdom Metazoa; phylum Arthropoda; class Insecta; order Lepidoptera; family Nymphalidae; genus Bicyclus; species Bicyclus anynana. The sequence goes on along the minus strand of NC_069089.1, from coordinate 3,940,616 downwards.
TGCTGCAAGGTATTTGCATACAAATTTTATAAACGGGAATGGTTATATGGTTGTTTGTTAGTCTGTCACACAGACTTGCTTTGTGGATTGCTAAGTGGATTTGGCTGAAATTTGGAATGGAAATAGAGAATAGAGACTAAAGACTTCAGCTGGTAGGAGGCTCTGACCGTGGCTAGGTACCACCCTACCGACAAAGACGTACCGCCAAGTGATTTAGCGTTCCGGTGCGACGTCGTGTAGAAACCGAAAGGGGATTTTCATCCTCCTCCTAACAAGTTAGCCTGCTTCCATCTTAGATTGCATCATCCCTTACCATCAGGTGAGATTGTAGTCAAGGGTTAACTTGTAAAGAATAAAGAATAGTAAGTATTAGCTGAATTTCAGGTAGGTATCTACTTTCTATCTCGGAAAATTCAATAGTTCCCGGGGCGTTTCACCGAACGAAACCGCAGGCATCGCGGTAACTAATTTAGAACCTCGATAGCATCAAGATTAGGTAGATACATACCTAAATATATTTTCATTTATTTCGTTATATTAATTACACAAAAGTACCTACATTAGTATCGTTCTAATAGGTATACTTTTGTGTTAATAAATGTATTAGCCAATGATTGGCTATCATTGGTTTCGTAATTTTTAAGCCACCTCATTTTATAAATGGTCGAGCTATTGGGCATCTAATTTTCCTCAAAAAATTGTACCAAAAATTCCATTTGTATAAGCCACGGAGGCCGTCTCAAAGTAAAAACGCTGCATTGATTTGCTTTTAATTTCGAAAGTAGGTACCTAAGAGGGGACCCTTACCAGTCATTCGGTGGGTGAACTCGCGCAAAATAAGACACGCAAGATTTATTCGTAAAGGGTTCTGTAGATAATTAACGCCAAGGACCCGGATTGCGGGTCTAGCACGCCGCAGGTAGGGTGACCATACTTTGCAGTCCCAATATTTTTAGGAGTAACTGCTTCGTTGGTCCCGACTCCTGTGGTTAGCTTATGTGACTTCACACGTGGATCACGTGGTTCTGGATTCGAATCCTAGGTCAGCCTGTTTTGTACTTAAAGGGAATGCCCGCCGGCCAATACTACGTCTGCCTCAGGAACCCAGGTATATCCCCGTATAAAAGTATATGAATATGACAATATTATGTTGTATGAGGATCGAGAAAGAAAGAAATTTATATTAATAATAGGAAATATTTAAAAATATTTTTTAAATATTTCCTTATTAGATTAATATAAGAAATATTTAAAAAAATTATTCATTTTTAGTGTCAGAAACAAAATCTATATCCTATCTAAGATATATGACTGTCTGTGACACCAAACAGAAAGTGAACCGTTTATAGCAAAGAAGCAATGCCCAGCGCTAATTTTCAGGTGAAACCCAAGGTGAATCTGTAGTCAGGGTAAATTATTGTTTTAATAAAAAAATATTTCTTGAAAAAATTTTGAAAAAATAACCTATACCTACCTACTAAGATTAGCATAAGCTCCCTACTTTTTACTTACTATTAGGAATTAATTAGAGTGAATCCAGTTCACTTTTCCAAACATCGTTGTCACCCCACCTGAAGGATATAAGGAAAACGGTAGAGTCTGTTCATTAAAATTTTTCATTAAAATAGAGGATCCTCTCCCAGCCCTCGCAGAGTCAAGTAATTGTACACGAGAAACGAGATAGCTTCTTGACACCGAGATCCTTGATAATTATACCTACCTACTCGATCCTCGATATAAGTACTACCTTTATACCTATAGTTCACACAAGGTTTTTGAGTAGGATAGGTACTATACGTAGCAGTGGCGTGCATATGGTTGTCGATCTGGGTATGCACTAGTGAGAAAATTAACCAAACTGGGAAAAGCTTCATACAACAAAACAACTCTTAGGGTATGCAGTACTTTAATGCATGTATGAAGTGCACGCCACTGATACGTAGGCATCTACAGGTCGGTATATTATAATTATCATTCCATTTAAACGGCCTACTACAAGGCCTGTCCTCCTTCTTTATAAGAGAGGGGATGGGGATACCTAGCAGGCCCACTTTTTTTCTTTTAAATCCATTTACTAGTTAGCCCTTGACTACAATCTCACCTGTAAGTGATGATGCAATCTAAGATGGAAGCGAGCTAACTTGTTAAGAGTAGGATGAAAATCCACACCCCTTTCGGTTTAATCAACCCATATTCGGCTCACTACTGAGCTCGAGTCTCCTCTCAAAATGAGAGGGGTTAGGTCTTAGTCCACCACGTATACCCAATGCGGATTGGCAGACTTTACATACGAATTGAGAAAATTCTCAGGTAAGCAGGTTTCCTCACGTTGTTTTTCCTTCACAGTTTGAGGCACGTGATTTAATTTCTTAAAATGCACATATCCGAAAAGTTAGAGATGCAGGCCCCGGACCGGATTCGAACCTACGCCCTCCTATTCAAAGGCAGAGGCAAGGTCCATTGGGCTATCACGTCTTCTTTTAATGTCGGTAGTTAAAAATGTTCTTAAAAGTTTTTGCACCTTTTAAAAGTAAAAGGAAAGTCATGACAAAGTTGTCAAGTACTAATTATTTCCCCGCGTCTGAAGTAAGTCGGTGCGGCTGAAGCCGTGGGGGGGAGGGGGGCACATAATTACCATACGAGTGAGCACTCGCTGAAACTTGGTCTCGCGTAAACTTCGCTAATGGAGCGGGATTAATGGCACGCTCTTCATATCTGCTTCAGACGCTTATACTACGAGTAGGTACATTACCTATTAGTGCCTGCAATAGCTAGACACACCTCATTTTGTGGAGGCCGTATGTTAGTCAATCAATGCTCCATAAGTAGAAACGGTAGCCAGGTGTGGAGTTTTGACCATGATGGCTTTGGAAGGTAGATTTTAACAGTACAGTTCAAACTGTCCGGTATCCTATATATAGGTACCACCTTAGTAGCAATGTACCTAAAAACATATTTTTTTGATATTTTCTACGCGATATCATAAGGAACCATGACTCCAGTCACCAGACTCTTGGGCAATCCCTCACTATGGAACCTTAAAATAATATTTTTAGCAGTGTTCTCGAGTTGCCGCGAAGCTAAATGATTGGCGATTGGAGACATAGATGATTTCTCATAATTAGGTATTCACATAATTAGATAATTATTGTTTTTACAAAAAAATTACAACCGACTTCAAAACAGAAATTCACGAAACCAAAAAGGGAAAACTAACATTATAATATTTTCTACCTATTGATCACTTTGAAGTCGGTTGATTTGACCCTTGAAATGTCTTTACAAAGCCCCTCAGTACGCAGAAGTAGGTCCAGGTTCTACCGTACTTAACTATGGCACAGAAAACATAAAGCACAAGACTATGGGTAGGGGCATAGGCTGACAAACCTTGAGCCTTCATGAAATGAGGTAGGTCTGGGTCTCGCAGGCTCTTACTCTATATTGCTAAGAAAATTATCTCAAAACTCTTACGTCGGTAGATGAATCTTCAATGACGATGCAATACTTGGAAGTTGAGTTGAAAATGAAGTGGCATGTCTTGACGCGATAAGGATCAGATATACTTAGTACATACTTAGGTACCTACTTGTAGTTTTTTTAGTATTTATCAAAATCAACTTTAAATGCAGTATTCTATTTCATGGTCAATAGATTTGAATGCTGGCGGCTCGAGATCGTTGTGCTTGGAGGTCCAGCCACTGGATGCTGGCGGCTCGAGATCCATGCAAGAGGCCTATGTCCAGCAGTGGACGTCTATCGGCTGATAAGGTAAGGTAAGGTAGGATTTGTCAGAAGATCGGGGATCTCTACCTGTGATTCACTAAAAATTGCACGATCTTATCTGCCAGGAAAGGTATTTTAAATATCATGGTAGGTTTCCTAATAAACATTTCTGATACATGCATATCAATCTAAAACTGAAATGACTGTCTGGCCACTATTTAGGAATTTCGAAACAACATTGGCTGGTCGGAGGCTTCGGCCGTGGCTAGTTACCACCCTACCGTCAAAGACGTACCGCCAAGCGATTTAGCGTTCCGGAATGATCTCGTGTAGAAACCGAAAGGGGCGTGGATTTCATCCTCCTAACAATTTAGTCCGCTTCCATCTTAGATTGCATCATCACTTACCATCAGGTGAGATTGTAGTCAAGGGCTAAGTTGCAAAGAAAAAAAAATATAAACACTCATTTGGCCACTTTAACTATCTCGCCCGAGATATATGTTGCTGTCTCATAAAGTGTCAGAATAGCTACTGTAGGTAGGTATATAACCTCTTTGCAGTCTTCAGTAGGTCAACAAGGGTAGCAAGGATATCTAAAGACTGGGCAATGAAAAAATGTCCAAATAATATGTTTACACGAGTAGGTAGATATAGGGTTTCACTGCCGACATCCCTAGCGTCCTGCAGACTTGACAGTAAACTTGATAGTGTCTCGCTGGCGTTACATTAAGGCTTGTACAAACGAGGCTATACCTATTCCCTAGCAATACGTGAAGCAATGTCCACTATTTGGCTCTCAAGACAGAGCTGTTACATAGCAATTTACCGAGTCATTGGGAGCCGCGCTACAATAATGAGCAATTTGTCCAAGTAATTACAACCAGTTTCATTCCACGTGAGCAGGAAAATCAGTTTCCCTGACCGACTTATATGGACTGGCGTAGCAGAGACGTGACAGTTGCACTGTTTACCTCAAGTAGGTACTTAGTCTAGGTAAATATAAATAAATAAAAAAAATTAAATTGTCCGTTTGTAATTTAAAATTTAGTAACGGCTTTACTAGAACTAAAACATCCCAATCCACTGGCCTCCACCACAGTTAATAACTCTTTCCACAGTTATTAGCCTGGAGGTTATTAACTGTGGAAAGAGTTAAGCGGTTAAAGCGAGCTGATGTGTTCGACTCTGTGCAGACTTGAAGACAATGGTCTTCCTGTCTGGTACATCCAAATTTATTCCACCAAATCTGCTCATAGTCTGTCGACTGATTGCAGATACATTAAGGTCGCCATTGACGGTCAATTATTCTCACGTTTACCTATACCTACTATACAAGTCATGTACGCAGTGACCAACATACGATCAATTATAGTCGTGGGTGCTACAGAAACGTGAGAATTATTGACCGTTTGTGGCTAGTATTAGACAGACAAAAAAAACTTTTCACTAGGTAGGTTTCCAAAATCAATGTTTTATGTATGTCTGCCTGTTTACTATAGTTATTCTCTGAAACGGCTGGAATGACTTTGACGGGACTTTCACTGGCAGATAACTGATGTTATAATGAGTAAGTAGGTAGGGAACTAAGGCTTCTTTTTATGTTCCTATTCCTAAAGAAACGGGATCTACGTAAGAAAACACCGAGAAAAATAACACATCTAAACTAATAGGTATGTAGTTTTGAGAGGTAGGTAAGTAAGATTTGATTTTTTTGTTAATTTAATTCAAAAACTTACTTACACGGCCACAAAAACCGATAAAACACACACGATATATTAAAAAAAGCACAGCTAAGTAGGTATATCGGCGAGCAACATAAGACAAGTAAGTATATTTTTCCCCGTATACCAATAGTACTACGCGGGTAAAACATGTGAGGGTCTGTTAGTAGGTACATGGTGCTCCAATCCTTGATGGACTATTAAATACCTGTATATCGTCATTGTAAAGGTATATACCCCGTTATGTAAGTTAAACCAAAATGGCGGTCAGCTGCGTAGGTACAAATAAACCAAGTTATTTAACGCGTGCTCCAGCCTCCATGGTTAATTTAAAAATGTCAAATAACTAAAAATTCCGCGTGCGTTTGTAATGGCGTCAACGTTGCTATGGTTACTAGCCATACGTAACACCCGAAAATGTGTTACTGTGCATAATTCAACTTATAGGTCGCGTACTATACCTACTACATCGTACGTATTGGTACATGTAGAGCAAAGTTAGAGTGCGTGCCAACCCGTAGCATACCGTAACAGAAGTTTTGTAAGCGAAAAGTACAAGATTAATGGTACCAGCGTGGGCCCCTTATCGAAATTGCGTCGCAGGAATGTGCCTACATGCACGCCTCGCCCCGCGCCCGGCGCCGCTCGCCTCCACCGCAATCAATCATATTTTATAGCTGAGGCTGGTTATGCCTAGTGGTTCTACTGGTGGACCTGTCGGAGACAGATGTACCTCATCGTCAGCCTATGCTACCACAATACCTACTATAGATACCTAAAGTGGTCAATTGTAGAATTTGCGTTCCGGAAAATTTAGATATCAGCGGGAAAGTAAGGAGGTGGCAGTAGGGCATCCCCATCAGCCATATAGCATACCACATGGCTATAGACCCAGACTCTCATCTGCCCTAGTACTTAAGTAAGTATAGGAAAAGAATATTTTTTTTAAATAGATACGTATTTTTATATTTTACCTATCACACTTAAGACAAAAGTTTTTGTGTGTGTAAATATATTTCTTCCTCTTTTACGCTGCGGCTACTAAAGAGATTTTACTCTAGATGAACACTTTTCATCTCGAAAAAATCGATGGTTCTGGTGGATCTCTAGCGATAGCCACAAAAGTAAGGGCTCTAGCGACAGAGGACCTAATGTCCCGTAGAAAATTTATAACAAATTATCTTTTCCTATACCTATGTAGTATAGGTACCTGCATACTGACAAACTGTCACTTTTTAATGTGGTATGTCTAGCTATGCAGTCATATTCTATAGCTAGTGCCTAGATAAAGCTACAAGCCGTTTAGTGCCTTTTAGTCCCTGATTAACTTATCGTTACAGTTTTACAACTTTTGTAATCGTTAACCTTCGCAGTTGTATCTAAAACATGGTGCTTACACTTTCTTTATATTTATTAGTTCCTGGCGATAAAGAAGCTGTACAAGACATCGAGTTTCTATATGCTTACTAGTGATTACGAGTACGACAATTTTGGCAAACATGAACAAGTAGATTATAAATGTAAACCATGTTCTTTAATACGTGTAGGGGTAGGTGACGTGGAGACAAGTGAAACACACACGGTTGGATGCCAACTGATTTATTATATCAAACGTATAAGATACTTGACCTATACCTACCTAACAGAAGTCAGAACACTTTTCAAGCACCACAATCACGTAAACCACCAGGTCTTTCGACCGTAGTGGTATATCTTTACGCTTACTTTTGCTGACGAGGAGGGTAGGGGGTAAATAATAATTACGAACGTATGTTGTACAAAAATGGAAACCTTATTTCAATTAATCTGTCTATGTAATACTTGTCACCATTGACAAGTATTACTCAGTACCGTGCTGTTTGGAAGTACCTACAAAAGGCCTATGTCCTGCAGTGGACGTCCATCGGCTGATATGATGACGATGATGTAACGTTGTTGGACGGCCACATGTATTTAAAAAGCCGTGATAGTCCAGTTGATATGACCTCTGTCTCCAATTTCGGAGGGCGTCTAGGTTTGAAGCCTGTCCGGATCAAGCACCTTCAACTTCTCAGTTATGTGGAAAAACATCGTGAGGAAACCTGCATACCTACCTGAGAATTTTCTTAATTGTCTACGTGTGTGAAGTCTGCCAATCCGCAATGGGCCAGCGCGGTGGACTATAGGCCTAACCCCTCTCATTCTGAGATGAGACTCGTTCTCAGCAGTGAACCGAATATGGGTTGATAATGATGATGATTGATTAAGCGAAATATATAAAAACCGCTTGACGTAGAAAGATGAAAGTTGGCAGGGTGATAGTTTATTAGTAGCTCAGCTAAGAACGGATTTGCGACAGGGCCGGATTACGGTCTAATTGAGGTCTAAAGGTGAGTTAGTAAGTAATAAGTATGTTAACGACTTTCGCACAACCCTCCATCGCCACCACATGAATAAATTGTTATTAGCCGTTATCAGTGTCATACGAGGAGTCCCACTGTCACCGGTTCCGCTCCATCGGGCGCGCCAGGCGGACAGACAGACGGACAGGCCGACTGTATCGCATTGTGATGCATTTATGCATAGCTCGGACACGCGGCTGACCAACCCCTCCCCCGCCGCTGTGACGTGCTTCCGACGTTTTTATATTGAAGCCTTGAGGTCCGAAGTCCGAGGGCGTCTCATAAATACATATAAATATATCATATATAAACATATAATAATTAGGACAAAAATACATCATTTGTCTAACCCTATAGTATAATAGGAGCCTAAGCGTAGCCTGCTAGCCATTAACGATCAAGTACTCTTTTCTGCTGCGTTTTTCAGCAGAACCTGCCTTCCGAACCGGTGGTATAATCTTTACAAATAGACAACTGACGAGTCAAAAGTGCTTGTAAACTGAGCCTACTTGAAATAAATGAATTTTGAATTTTGTCATTTTCCGGGAGGCTCCGTGTCCGGCGGGGTCGGGTCAAGCGGTCAGGGCGATAAGGCGCAGCTGCCGTGTATTGTGTGCTAATGTTACCACGCCGACACAGGGCAGATTGGCGGCGAGCGACAAACAGCCGCGACAAAAACTCTCCCTCCCCGGCCCCCGCGCGCCGCCGCTAATTACACCTTTGTTAGCCAAACGCATTTCTAAGAATCATTCTGCGAATATACTAACGCAAGGGCTAAGGGGAATCAAATGTCTTTAATTTTTTTGATTTCACCGAATGAAATACCTCCTGTCCAGATATAGGTATGTTTTATAGTGTACGTACCCTAAAACATACCTATAAGTACCTCAGAAGGAGTTTGAAAGTCACTTAACGACGTTTGTTTTATAATTCAACGCATAGGTAAGCATCAAGTCATAGGTGTATCGGATACGCAACAGCGTATCGGCAAATTCGAGCGAACAATTAGATATAGGTAGAGTACCTTTAGATAGGTACACGACCCATTTAGGGTAACTTTTGTCTCCTTAATAGTTCAAAATCTATATTTGCTTAGTTTGTATGATAAAAAAGCGCAGTAAGCGCTTATTAGTCAAACGCATTTCTAAGAAATCTCGGCTCGGCTGGGCTGCGTTCGGGAAACTCCGCGACATCTTTTCATCCGAAATTCCTCGGTGCTTAAAGTCGAAAGTCTTCGAACAGTGCGTGTTGCCAGTGATGACCTACGGATCCGAGACTTGGTCGCTGAATATGGGCCTTATTAGATGGCTCAAAGCCACTCAGCAGGCGATGATATGCGTGATCGTGATATTTGGATGTCCCTACAAAAGGCCTATGTCCTGCGGTGGACGTCCATCGGCTGTTAAGATGATTATGAAATACAATCGCGTACTTAGTTCGAAGAGCTGATAGACTTTCCAAGGTGCTGGAATGGCGACCCCGCATTAGAAAGCGCAGTGTTGGTCGACCCCCAACCAGGTGGACTGACGACATAAAGCGAATCGCAGGAATTCACTGAATGCGAATGCGTCCTGCAGTAGACGTCCATCGGCTGATATGATGATGAATCTGCTAAAATGTAGAGCTCTCTTCTGTCTGCATATCTACCCACTTTGTTACTTTTACTTATAACTATAACCCAAGCATATAGACGTCTCCCGACACGACTCTCCGCCATCAAAGGGCCGTATTTTTTGTATATGTCAGTAATAAAAACACTAACTGGTTTATCCCGAGTTTGAATTTCCACAAACAAACATACCAAAATTCATTTACTTCAATTAGACATGATTTAATTTATTTTAAGGGTGGTAAGTAAAGTCGAAAACTTAAAATTACAATTACGAGGGTTCCAAACGCGCCTTCATCCGAGAAAAGAAATCTCAAATTAAAATATCAAATGCAGGTTAGTTCGCAATTCGGGGATAAGTGAAGCCAAAGGGTCAAAGACTCCATATCAGTATGTTTGTATGTCGCGCAGATGTCGCGCGGGCGGCGGCCATTTAAAAACAATAGAGTTCCGGTTCCTGCGCGCAGACCCCGCGGCGCCACCTGCCGGCCGATGACATGCTCCGGCCCTGACAGCCGGCCGAGCTAGCCCGAGAGCCTGATCTCTAACTGGACAGTCTTGCTATCAAAAAGATTGAAAACAGACTCCAGTCCTACACACTCGAGTCAGCACCACTGAATCATTATTAGGTAATAATCTATTTAACGACCCATGGCAACTATGTGATATTGCTGATTATTGAGAGCCGTGATAGCCCAGTGGATTTCGGAGGGTGTGGGTTTGAATCCGGTCCGGGGCATGCACCTTCAACCTTTCAGTTGTGTGCACACAACTGAAAGGTTGGAGGTTTTAAGTGGTTTTAAGAAATTAAATATCACGTGTATCAAACGGTGAAACCTGCATAACAGAGAATTTTCTTAATTCTCTGCGTGTGTGAAGTCTGCCAATCTGCATTGGGCCAGCGTGGTGGACTATTGGCCCAACCCCTCTCATTCTGTGAGGCGACTCGAGCTCAGCACTGAGCCGATTATGGGTTGTAACGACTATGTGATATTGCTGGTAGAAGTGCTCTCCGTGGCACGGGGGGTTAGACTAGGAACATCCTTTTACTGAAAATATTTTAGAAGCATAAATATCTCAGGTATGGCCGTCCCAGGATTGGAATCTGGCATCTCGTGATCCTAAGCCAATAAGTAGTTACTGAAAAATTAACTTAAGCGTAAAACAGCGCACGCGTCAGTAAAAGAGAGCACTTAGGTAAGTATATATGTACGAGTAATTGCCAATGACTTGCTCAGTAACTAAAGGCGCTGGTGGTTCTTCAAACAGCGTTACTGGCTACTGAGCAACAAACCGAGTAGAAAACGTTGCTACGGGACTAATGTCTAATCTAGTAGAGTCGTTCACAATAGATAAGATCGAGAAAGGGAAATAATTCTCAACATCCTCAGCAATGCTGAGCAGTGGCTGTCTAGGAATAAATAGAGGCATTAGGTTGGAAAAGTTAAAAGAATAACATTTCTGATTTCAAACATATTATAAAGTGGTAGATAAACTAATAATTTTGTCTTTTGTTCCGGGACTTCCCTGATTCCCAAGATGATTAGATGATAGTGAAACCTAAGCCCAAATTCGCACGAGCGTTTTTTTAACGGACGTTAAAAAAGCGTTCAAGTATTTGTTTCACTCGTCAAGTAGTCGATGCACCACCTCTCGGCGAAAACTCTGTATAACTTATTCTGTAAATGTATTCCGGCCTTAGCTTGTTTGCAATTTTAAATCATATCTTTTGCCAAAGCAGGTTTTTGTCTTCGGTCATTTTGTAGATTTTAAATTTCATAATATAGCTAATACGATTGAATGACTTTTTATGCAGTTCTGGTAAGTTGTGTAACGAGTTCAGCATGATGCAAGCAAGCAAGAGTATGATATACAATCTAGACTATACAGCTTAGCTTGTTTAGGTAGGTATACCTATATCATTTATCAATAACAAGTAACAACCCATATTCGTCGCACGAGTGTCCTCTCAGAATTAAGGGGGCCTTGGCAAATGCGGATTGGCAGACTTCACACATGTAGAATTAAGAAAATTCTCTGGGATGCAGGTTTCCTCATGATGTTTGCCTTCACCGGTTGAGACACGTGATATTTAATTTCTTAAAATGCACACAACTGAAAAGTTGGAGGTGCATGTCCGGACTGGATTAACATTGTAGCAAATATATTAAAATTGTAGCAAAAACGGGAATAAATATTTCTACTGAGAGCTTCCGATGCGTGCGCTGCGTAATCGGTTTAAGTTATCTGAAAATGATGTATGACAGAATCGTCATCCTTTAGAAGTTCTAAAAAAAAGTCTGGGCACTGCACAATGATCTATCTATCTTTTAAAGATAACTCATAGTGAGTTATCTTTTTTATGGTGGGTCATCAAAGTTCTAAAATTCGTACAAGTATTGTGACGAATATGGACGATAACGGTATAAAACTGCCATTGGCATATTTTGTTTATAATAGGTAACATACAAGTAATAGAGGAAAGATTTGAAGCGGAACGACTGAAGCGATTTGAAAAATTCTGTCACTGTTGGGAAGCTATAGGTTAAATCTTGTCCCCTCACGGGTACGGGAACTACACGGAGGAATGATGTGAGTGCGCCATAGCTGTCGCAGGCCGCCGCGCTGATAACTCTGCGAAGTTATCTTACCATTCCTCACATTTCCGACTCAGACATCCACGGACGAAGTCGCGAGCGCCGGCAAGTTTCTTTGAATCCCAAAATTCACGGACCGCCACTGGAGGATTGTTCTCATGGCCCACGGTCGGCGTTCCGTAGCATTCGTAACATTTACCGCCATCGTCATAAATCCGCGCTATCACGCAGCCGACACGCCTCTTACCATTTTAATGTAATTTATGCAACCAGCCTTTGTTCACTAATTAATTACTCCTAATTAACCGCCCGGATCACAATTACCGCGGCTAATGCCCACCGAAATACATACCGATGTTTATCTGCATACCTACCGTTTGAGGAATTTTCATAAAATGTAAATGCCCGCTCCGCGTGTTATTTTTATCATTGTACATGCTGTTGTATTTTATAGAGCGAGTTATAGTACCTCGTTAAACATTCAAGTACTAAATAAACGCGCAAGTGCTACTAAAATTTTACTCAGGTACCTTTAAGTTCCAACCTACTTATTGTAATTATTTACCTCGTAGATAAATAAAGATCACATTGCCTCCTTGCACTATAACTACTAGGTAATGTGATAGTCGTCGCCGTAGATCGGTGAAGAAAAACATCGTGAGGAAACCTGCACACCAGAGAATTATCTTAATTCTCTGTGTGTGTGAAGTGTGCCAATCCGCATTGGGCCAGCGTGGTGGACTATTGGCCTAACCCCTCTCATTCTGAGAGAAGACTCGAGCTCAGCTGTGAGCCGAATATGGGTTGATGACGATACGATAATAAGTGATAGTGATAGTACTAGTAGGTAGACGAACATGACATTTTTTACATATCAAATTAATCAAAATCTAACCTAATATCCAATTCTAACAGACAAAGAAAAAAATCCTAGGTATCATATCTATCCATCCCTTTGTCTACGGAAAAAGTCGTCCTATCCGAGGTATGTAATTTAATTATCAACTGCCAACTACCCAACTCCGAGCTAAGACTTTTATTGAAAATTTTTATGAAAATAGAAAAGCTAAGCATTTTATCAACCCAAGACTCAAATTCACGACCTTGTGATCGAATATATGCTAAACACCTGGATCATCGAGACAGTCTATCTAAAACGACTATAATAAGTATTTAGGTACTAGGTAAGTCACGAATATAAATAGCGCTAGCTTTAGCGCTTTATCTAAGGTCTGATGTGAAATAATTAAAAATATACTTAGGTATATATTCCTGTTCAAGTGTTAGTAGCACAGAATGATATTGCGGCTCCTAATGAACGTTTTTACTAAGGTTTTTATAGTCAGATCGGGTAGGTATTTTAAACAATGTAAATAAACAAAAACAGCTGACTCAGGAGTGCTCAACATTTTACTACAGCATTATTTACGAATATTGTCATGAAATAAAACTTCCTTTGATAACCAATATTTTTTTTATTCTATATTCCTATATCCTGTTATTTATCTAACAGATAATGTTTCACTTATATTCAGGGTTCCGTAGTCAATAAAGAACCCTTATAGTTTTGTTTTTTATTATGTATAAGCAAGCATAAGGTATCCTCGACATATTTAAACACATTAATCAAAACGGTTTTCTCGGAGGACGATAAGGGTGATAGCTTCGTACGTTTCTTTTTTGGTGACGGAAACGATAGCAATGCGGAATAACTGCTCCGGCTAGTACCAGGCTCCGCTTCACTCATTTTCGTACTAAACTAAATAAAATTAATAAATTAATTAATTAAACAAATAAAAAACCCGACTGCCTATATAATACAAAAACTGAAAAGAAAAAAAACAAGCTCAGTCCAGAAGTGTAGAAAAAAATTAGAAAACAGTCGGGACCTATTATATTGAATATAATGATTTACGTCTACATTTTTTAATAGGTCCCCACTTTAGTTTAATCAGTTTTTGTATCATTTATGCAGTCGGGTTATTCGTTTATTTAATTATTTTATTTCATAATTTTTAGTTAGATAGATGGTGAATTTCGGATTTATTTGTTACGTTTGTTACAAAGTACGATAGTGTATACCTACGTCCAACCGAGGATAAGTAAATATTCAAAAAAATCTACGGAACCCTCGGTGGGCGAATCCGACTCGCACATGTCGAGTTTTGTAATCAATATATTTAATTTAGTCTATTTAAGGTATTTTATAACTACACTTCATAAACCTTATAGTCGTCCGCCTCGCGTATTATGTATATACAATTAATAAATAACGTTTTTCTAATTGTAGTTTTTTGTTGGCCATTATATACCATTTTGAAATTCTCACAAAAAGCCCTTGAATTTGATTCCCTTGTTGCAATATTTAAAAAAAAATCACCTCGATTCTATAGCATCTCACAGTCGTCTTGTTGGTTTTTTTTAATTTCACCTATCTAAGAACACTTGGGTTATTAAAACAAATCTAAGGATATCTGAATTACGTAAATCCGTTCAGCGGTTTCGAAGATATGAGGTAATAAATAATACATACAAGATACGCGCGAAAAACAAACAACAAATAAACAATAATTAACAATAACAACGAAACGAGAACAAAACGAAATAATAAAAATTACAAAGGAAGAAAATACGCACAACAGTCTGGATTTAGTTAACGAATACTGTGAGGTAGGAGTATTAGTCACAGACAACAAATAAAGTAGTGTTTTGTGCTGTGAAGTGTGTGTGTGTGAAATGTCAAATCTTCTTTCACTTAATAACACAAAATCAAAAAATTAATCATAGTATAGGGTATTTCTGCAATAAATGAAAGGTAAAATTCACATTAAAATAAAAGAAAACATCTTCTTTTGATATGAAAATACGACATTTATAAAAATTATTAAAGTTATTATTTAATTTTATAAATGCACATTTAATACCCATAAAACTCAATATCTTTATTTTTCATAATGGTTTGTGACTCATGTCTGCTTGGGTTCTTTTTATGTCGTTTGTATTGTTTTTGTGCAAACTCTATATATTTAACATAGAGGAATTAGAAATGGAAATGTATCGCACCCAAATGCAGCAACAAAATTGTCTGTCGTTTTTTGAAAGGGACGAGGTAAACTCAGTCATCGAAAATATTTAACAAGAATAAATAATAAAATATTTAACAAGAATAATATAATCTGTACACAGAACGTTAAATTAATGGATCGATGTTCTGTTCGTTCGTTCGTTAGAAGAATAGAATCGATTTTTCTTTTAGATATTGTTTTTATTACAAATTTATTATAAATTATAATTATGTTTTTGACGACCTCCGTGGCGCACTGGTACGCACGGTGGATTTACAAGACGGAGGACCTAGGTTCGATCCCCGGCTGGGCCGATTGAGAATTTCTTAATTGTGCCAGGTCTGGCTGGTTACCACCCTACCTACAAAACGTACCGCTAAGCGATTTAGCGTTCCGGTATGATGTCGTGTAGAAATCATACCGTCCATCTTAGATTGCATCATCACTTACCATCAGGTGAGACTGAAATCAAGGGCTAACATGTAAAGAATAACAAAAATAAAATAGAAATATTTTCAAATTGAACGTAACGTCATCTTTTACTGAATTAGAAGTTGTTGGCCGTTTTTCATGCCATTGAACTACTTACTACACAAACCGGAATATTTAGGGAGTTTTTTAGACGACGAAAACGATTACAACAATGAAACATCGATACAATCGAACAATCTAACGCGTTTGTTAGTTTTTTTACACGCGTTAGCCGCTCAACTATCCCAGTCGATTTTACAAACACTTCTAAATGCCCCGCTCTATATAGATAGATCGTTGATTCTTTGACAGAGAGGTAACGTCTTGCGAGGTAGGTCCTTCTATTATTGGTCCGAGATAATTAATTTATTGTTTGTGAATCCGGGCTCAAAAGGGCTAGAACCCAGAGCCGTAAAGCTTATTATTAAAAATACAATGTATGTGAATCGAAACGAAAAGTGTCGCCCTAAAAGAACCTTTTTGAGAAGTGATATTGTTGTGTAAAAAGCCTAAAGTTGTGGACTATAGGTACATAATTGCAGTACTAGCGGATAATGATGGGCATCGCAAGCGGGTGAATTAAGTTGCAACTAGCGCCCACCTCACCGCGAAATTCATAGAGGCGGCACCGCGCTCCGAATAGTAGACAGTCGCAGAGGAGACATGCGAGAACTTCTGCCAGTCTACGTCGACCTATGCATCACGACAGCTCTCGACACGACATATACATACGATAACGCAACTAAAAAACTTCAATAGTTCAACGATAAAGGGACCGGACTCATCACCGAAAGGTCGTGGTTCGATCCCTGCCCGCTGGGTTATTGTCGTACCCACTCCTATCATAAGGGCGTTATTTTCGATTGTGCCACTATTGGTCGACATTTGTCTTTGTCTCGTCAATTCAATAGATATGTATGTACCGACATATTTTAATTTGTATGTTGTGGTGAGCATTTTTGGTTTACAGGAATCAGGATATATGTATATGGTATCACTATAATGTAGTACTACGTCATACCTACAGAAGCAGACACAGAACAGACATCGATAAAAGCTAACGCTTTGAGCAGTTGTGCACTGAAATGGAGATATAAACCTACACGAATTTAAAAACGTATTTGAATTTATTGTAACACAAGCCATTTCCAGATTTTTTTTATAGATTGACCAAAACGTTGTTTAGGTTCGATCATAGTTTAATATCTTTAAGTTATTAGTTCACTATATTTTTAAAATTACTTTCTTTTGTTTTAAGTATTTGTTGTCTTTTGTGTATTATGTGTGTGTGTGTGTGTCCAAATAAAAAAAAATCATCGAATAAAAGGACACTTCACATGCGTTTCTTCACGATGCCACCTTACATTTACTGGACCGTGTGGTCTAAACATTTGCCAAGGCTCATCCAACACCTCTCCCTCCGTCGATTCTCTCGTCGGCGCATAATCTCCCCTTTGATGAAGCCGCGCCGCTGCTCTCGCCAATGATTATGAAGCATGGACGGATCAATTTCACAGCGACCGCGCACTTCCCCCCGCGCCTACACGCCCATCGCTCCCCCCGCGTGCTACCCCCGCTACCTCGCTACCTCCACCCCGCTACCGCACAATATACTCATCATCACAAACCACACAGACAAGTCATACGCATCACACAAAACCACCGAATAGTTTCTGAAGCCTTATGGTAACAACTTCACAAACAAATGTTTGTTTTTACCATCGACGTCAAAAGTGTCTTGTGTGTTGTGTGTGTGATGTCTGTGTTCTGTGACATTGTATTGTCTAAAATAATAGACCGATTATGATGTAGTTTTTGTGTTTAAAGGGTGACGTTGATATTGGCGTTTTTCTATTGAGATGGAAAAAACATCTGATGTAATAATTACAGTACAAATTCATCACTTTCAGGAAATTTTTATTACAAATTCATTACTGTCAGGTTTATTAAAACAAGGTTTTATTTATTATACCTCATCATTAGCAACCTATTTTCGGCTCACTGTTGAGCATGAGTCTCTTCTCAGAATGAGAGGGTCTAGGCCAATGTCCACCACGCTGGCCCAAGTGCAATGGCAGATTGGCAGACTTCACACATTTAGAGAATTACGAAAAATTCTCAGGTAGGTAGGTATGCAAGTTTCCTCACGATGTTTTTCCTTCACCGTTTGAGACACGTGATATTTAATTTCCTTAAATGCACATAACTGAAAAGTTGCAGGTTTTGACCCCGGACCAGATTCGTACCTGCGCCCTCCGATTCGAATGCAGAGGTCATATCCACTGGGCTATCTCGGCTCTTGTTATAGTAGGTACCTAGTTAGGTATAATCTCCTCATTTTTACAATGAGCTATACCGCGCCTTGTAGAGACGGTTAAGCTGTCGGTCCCAGTCACAGAAGTCACCAGTGGCATGGATAAGGTCTACTAGGGTATGCACTAAAAGTAAATACTGGAAAATGCCTAGTCCTATGTATTCATAGGTTTGTAATGAGTTCTTGGGGTAGACAGTGCTTTTTGCATCTATGAAGTGCACGCCACTGGAAGTTTTAAATTCTTTTACCACGAGAATCTGTCATAGGCTATATTTTACCCCCGTATTCTCACGGAAACGGGAACTACGCGGGTGAAACCGCGGGGCGACTAGTATGTAATATACGTACCTATAAGTACCTGCATAAGCTACGTACTGCTGTCGCACGCTTGTCGCCTGATACGGCGCGCAATATGCCGTCTATCCAGTTTTTCTTCTTTCTTAGATTCACTTCGTATAAACGAAAGCTGTGCTGTTAAATGCAGCTTTATACTTACTGTTAGGTCTTGGCAAACACTCTTCTCAATATCTGTATGCCCTAGTTCAGATTACTTTAGTATTTTAGTCGAGTACGAACGATTTTAAGCGGATTTTTTGGGCGTAGGTACTCGACTAAAATACTAAAGTAATCCGAACTAGGCATATCGGCCAGTAGCGTGCTCTTAACTGCACTTCATAGATGCAAAAATGCACTGCCTACCTCAACACTTCATACAAACCTCAGTTGGACCACAGAATAAATAGTTTGACATAGAAATTTCTAATTTCTACTTATAGTTAAAAACTGTATGCACGCCAACCCGCATTGGACCAGGGTATAATCCCTTCTCCAAGGGGGCTATCTGTCTGTTTATCGGGGCTGATGTATTAAATAGCTGAACCAATTTCAATGGGACTTTCCGTGGGAGATTTGTGAAAACTAAACACGCAGAAGACGAGGGCGTACTTATGCTCGTAATTTTAAAATGTATAACTAGCTGACGTCGCGCGGTTTCACCCGCGTTGTTCCCGTTCCCGTAGGAATACGAAGATAATACATAGCCCATAGTTTTCCTCGAAAAATGGGCTATCTAACACTGAAAGAATTTTTCAAATCGGACTAGTAGTTCCTGATATTAGCGCGTTCAATCAAACAAACAAACAAACTCTTCAGCTTTATAATATTAGTATAGATAATAATAAACCTTAACTGTTGGATCAAGAGACGGCAGTAATTCTTGACACGGCGCGTATTGTGAGGAGGTTCCTCACTATGGAGCCCTGATCGCCGGTTGCTTGGGCAATCAAATGTTTTTTTTTATAAATTTTAATAGTGTTTTGTATTATATTTTTATATTAACTTTTAATAAATAAATGAGAGTAAAAATAGGTAGGTATGTATAGTGTCGGGTGTAACAGAAACCGTGTCGGGCTGTTCTGTTCGGCAATGTTCGGCTACGCGGGGACACGCGGGGGTGCACGAGGGTGTGTAAAGGTGAGCGAGGGGTGTGAGTGGCACCCCCGTCGGGAGCGAGTTCACTCAATTTGCTCTGTTAGCGCTCAATTTTTCACAGTTATCGAACAATTCTCCACAAGCACGCTATTATAAATGAGAGCGCCCTCAGCACTCGGCTCAGGTGCCTCGCCCGCCATTTTTATGAGATTTTCATATCACGATCTTCCGTATGAGAAAAAATATAGCGCTCTGACGTCAGAGTTGTATTACCGATATGAAATCAACAAGATAATGTATTTTCTGTGTTATTTTTACCTAGATACATTTTTACACTTAAACTATTTTCCTCCGACAAAAAAATCTAATGAATTGTCGGAATAACCAGATATACTTATACATATAGTAATCCAAAAACCGTATAAATAAAATATATATTAATTCGTACGGTTTATGTATAAACAGTCACATAAGAGTAAGTAAAGCTCGTAAAGATCTCGTATCGTAAAACATCACGACTTTTAAAAACCTGTTGGATCTTTGGAAAAACTTGCTAACGAATTATTTATAATCAAAAACTTTGTCCTAAAAACTAAATTATCGACTATTTACCTAATATTAACTACTACTTAAATATAAGGTAAATAGATAGAAGTAATTGACGAATTTACTTTAATAAACGAGCGAGTGGCTATATCAATCTACCTATTAAATTCGATCGTTGCTCCGTGGAAAAACAGGTAGGCGCTTAGTTAATAATTAATTAGTAATGCACATGACATTGGTATAATGCAAAGCGCTCATTTACTTCTACTAAAAGATAAAAACTGGGTGTACTTACATTATAAGTATAAAACACAAATAGATAAGCAAAAACTGACTAATTATCTCTGCATCGGCTAAGTTTTCGTTCTAAACCTCAATTTCCTGCTAAGTATTTTTTATATTAAACTAAGTACGTAAGCAATGGTGGATACCTATAGTCATTTAATTAATTAAAGTTGGCAAAGCAGTGTTTAAGCCGCTCGTTTCCTAGGTCTTGCATTATTTATCACGGTACCGCGTCGCAGCGAACCGGTCCGCTGCGGGAAAAAACTGATTATTTTAATTTGCCATCGGAGATGATAAAAAATTGCAACAACTGGATACTCGCTGCGGGCCGCGACCGCTCTCGCCAATAGCTCACGTATGGACAGGGCCTGCGATTGCCAGACATCTTCATCATTATAAGATTATAAGCCGGTGGACGTCCACTTCTGGACATAGGTCATCATCATCAGACATCATCATCATTATGAGATTACAAGCCGATGGACGTCCATAAGACACAGATCTCTTGTCATAATCATTATCAACACATATTCCTCACTGCTGAGCTCGAGTCTCCTACCAGAATAAGAGGGGTTAGGCCAACAGTCCACCACGCTGGCCCAATGCGGATTGGCTGACTTTACACACGCAGAGAATTAAGAAAATACTCTGAAAAAGGAAATTCTTCCTCACGTAGTTTTTCCTTCACCGTTTGAGACACGTGATTTTAATTTCTCAAAATGCACACCGGTGAAATGTTGGAGGTGCATGGACCGGATCCACACACTCCGGAATCAGAGGCAGAGGTCATAACCACTGGGCTATCACGGCTCCCAAAGGCACCACTGTTAAAACTCTATTATTGGCTATCATACTTAGGTATCTATGGTAGAGTAGGAGATTGATTATGACAGACAAACTGACAGTCATTAAATGAGGTATGTCAGGCTAGTGCAGACTCATTCTATATAATATGCTACTTAGTTGCAGAACACCTACCTGTCGCTTTATATACATACTTGTACTTACAAAACAATTGGGAGTCACATTCATCCACACCTCGCCAGTCATAATCTCATTTGGGTTATTTATTAAACTTAAATACGGAAAACTTACAATTAGGAGCCGTGATAGCCTGGAGGATATGACCTCTGCCTTGATTCGGAGGAGGATTTTTTTAATTCTCTACGTCTGTGAAGTCTGCCAAACCGCATTGGGCCAGCTGGTGGACTATTGGCCTAACCCCTCTCATTATGAGAGGAGACTCGTGCTCAACAGTGAGCTGAAAATGGGTTGCTATTGATGATGATGATGAAAAAGTAGGTAGTTTTCTTTTGTACCTATGTCGTGAGTTGTTATGAGCTATAGAGAATGTTTTTCTTATCTTCAATATCAGTCTGATTTAATGCTCCACTATAGGGAGAGTAAGAGAGCCCGCTGTATGAGGGGGGGGGGGGGGGGATATTTGTTAGGGTGTTAGCTGAAAACTTTAGTTGGGGTGAACTTATAAATCATAAGAAATTTAGAAATCCTGGTAGGTACCAGCGTATAAATTTCCTTTTCTTTGGAACGGCTTACCTTCGCCAAAATTCCATCCTTCGCCACTGGTAGGTACCTATAGAGCATTGTGTCCCAGTGACAGCACCGCCACGATAGTATAGCTTGGCAAACTTGTTCGTAACACTCGTCGTCTGCGCGGGCCGGGAGGGGGATAGCGAAACCTCGCACACACGACTATCCGCACAGTCCTTCCCCGGCACCCGCATATCATGGGAGTCGAGCTATAGTCGCGCGTTGGTAGCTCTACTAGCGCTGGGATGCTGTCATTAGGCGCGGCAATCAGCTCATATAAGGCGACAGAGCTTGTTGTCCGCCGCGCGCCACGTATGGGCATGCTATGTGACCACCTCGCGCACTGTAGCTATTGCGTATCGATGATCTAGCCTATATTGCTATAAAATTACTATACTCAATATAGGTTAAAACAGGGTAATAACGACTCAAAATGAAATTTTGGAGCCGAAAATTTTAAATCACATTCTTTTGCCTGTTTAGAAAATGCGCGGACCGTAGGTAATGGTAGCTAAAGGACAACGGGCAAAATCTGACCCGATTTGTGAAAAGTTGCGTACTAACCAAACAAGATTTAAAGTAGGTACCTATGACGATAAATCCCACATCACAACATCACAGCTTTAATTTTAGGAATTGAACCATTACGACAACTAGTTACCTACCTACTTGATTACCAAGTGGCGTAATGGGTAGTGACCCTGACTTCTGCATCCAAGGTTGAGGGTTAGTTTTATGTTATATATGTATAGGTATGTAGTTAGAATATAATATAGTCAGCTTGGAGTTGATATGGTACTAGTTTGCGTCATCGAACAAGCTTGCGGTTCAGCCGAGCTAGAAATTAGCTTAAACAAACACATTTTTTTAATAAAAAGGTTTGTTTGTGTGTTACTATCGTGTAAATAACTATAACACATGAGATAACTCATTTATTTTGAAATTACAAACTGACACTTGAATTTTATTTATTAAGTACATAATTATATGGATACATGAATAAGTTCCTACATAATACCTACTTACAGCCTGTTTCTAAGAAGGGAATCGAACTAGTGACCCCGGTATACATGTCGCATACAGTAACACGTGGCGGTGCGTGAGCAAGGCCGTTGCGTCAACGCGTGTCCATGCGGAAGTAGGTATACCTACTTCATACAACTTGCTGCACGGCTACAGCGTGTGCAATATTGTTGTTAATTGTAGATAATTAAAAAAATAATAACATTTTAAAAATATAATAGACACATACATATTAAGTAGGACTTAGGTTTACCTATATATTTTTTATTCAATGACCAGCAGGCTAATTCTCTATCTTTGACGAATGCTGGTCGCCATTCCAGCACTTTGGAACCTCAACGTCCATCGGCTCTTCGAACTATGTGCCCCGCCCATTGCCACTTCAGCTTCGCAACTCGTTGAGCTATGTCGGTAAGTTTGGTTCTTCTGCGGATCTCCTTATTTCTAATTCGATCACGCAGAGATACTCCTAACATAGCTCGTTCCATCGCCTACTGTGTGACTCTGAGCCTTCTCATGAGGTCCATAGTTATCACAAAATACGTATAATATGTAATAGGTACCTAAGAGCTCAGGCTCTATGCGGCATCGTTCTGGAACGCTAAATAGCTTGGCGTATTGTCCGGTAAAGTGGTAACTAGGCACGACCGATGCCTACGACAAGAAGTCGGCCAATTTAGCGAGTATAAAATCCTAAACAAATCCGCGTTGTGAATCGAACCCAGGTCTATCTGTTGACTACCAATTGCACCAAAAAAGATAGTCAAAACAGAAGTAGACGTACCTATATCTACATAGGATTGGTAATCTATTCGTTATTAAATCAAATCATTAGGTATATTTTATTTGCTAGGGAGTATTGGCACAGTATGTAGATATAACAAGGTATTGGATTGGGTCGTAAGTATTACAATGATGATACCTAAATTAGGTAGTATAGGTAGGCTATTTAGATCGTATATTATACCTACAACTACATATATCGTGTGTTAATTATTTTTCCTTTTGTATAGGTATAATTATTTCTATACAAGCAAACGCCCGTGATTTCAATGGTGTGGACCCGATCTATAAAAACGGAATATCCCACCAGGCATTGTTTTATCTAAAAGGGAAGGGAGGGTATGGCAGTTTTCGTTGAAAACTCTCAGGCGGCTTGCGGCAGCTTTTTCCGACACCTCTAACAAGTTATCATCATATTTTAACTTTTGTTTTAATTATGTCTCAAAGAGATTTTTTCAGCGTTCAGCTTTAACAATGAAAATAATTCTCAGACAGCTTTACTTTTTCCAGCACTTGAATTTGAATTGGAATCACTTTTCATAAGTTCTTGAGAAATTAGATACCAAATCTACCTCATAAATTGGCGAAAATTTTTCAGTAGTTTTAAGTTTAACGCGAATAGACTAATGCTAGCTGACAAAACTGATCATGTGTTGGTCTTCACCAACACAGGATCAGTTTTATTTGATGTCCTGCCGTTTGCGCTGTAAGATCATGAGCTAATTGTATGGTCAGTGGCTAGCATGACAGACGCGGTGGAGGACTACTTTATAATGTCTACCCGTAGGTAGCAACGTCGTTACAATGTACCTAAGTTATAGGTAAGTACTTACATAATAAAAAAAATATTGCTTTTTATAATTGGACGGACGGACGATGAATTGGAGCGGAGAGTCTGGAGTCTTTTGGCTGGTGGGAGGCTTCGGCCGTGGCTAGTTACCACCCTACCGGCAAAGACGTACCGCCAAGCGATTTAGCGTTCCGGTACGATGCCGTGTAGAAACCGAAAGGGGTGTGGATTTTCATCCTCCTCCTAACAAGTTAGCCCGCTTCCATCTTAGACTGCATCATCACTTACCATCAGGTGAGATTGTAGTCAAGGGCTAACTTGTAAAAAAAAAAAAAGTCTGTGCTCTTTAAACCTGCATCTTCCAATGTTGTATAACATAACGAAGATGTGGCCCTCACAGGCTCGACCACTACGTACCTTGGTACCTTGTAAAAAGATAAGGACGCTAAACTACAAGTAGTTGTCTATACAGTGTAAGTCAAGCATTTCGTTTTACTATCTATTCAAAAATACTTAGACAACATTAAAAATATTTTTATCGCCTACAACTCGGATAAACGGTCGTAAAAAGAACCTTCAGTAGTTCTATTAACATTAGTATTCCTAATGGCATTTTAATAGTGCGCTGTGGCCACCATTGTGTACCATATCCACTTATTTTGTGGCCGAGCTGCCGCGGTCTTATTCACGAGCGATGCAGCGATCGACCACTGGCAACGTTGCATTCGTTATACGGAAGTCATTCATTTCCATGCGTAGGTATTTAAGTCAATTAATTGACTTAATACATATTTATTTATTTATCACTAATTGACAATTATCAATTAGTGATAAATAAAAAAATATGAACGTAGTGAACCGTAGCGGTAGAGAGTTTTCCTTTCAAGCCATTTGCCAGACTTCTGCGCGTCCGATAATAAATATGCCCCCTAATATATACTTGTATATCTTTGAAATAAATATATTTAGATAATAAATATATTTTTGAAATTTATAAAAAAATATTTTTCTTTATCTATTATCTTTATCAAAAAAATCGGGCCGTACAACTTGCACCGCCCACGACTATATGGATTTCGCGGAATTTGTGAAATTCTGTTTTTCACAAATCTCCCAAGATGGATGGATTTTTCTCGGATAGATTTTGATATATATGTTGCTCGATAACTTCCTGTACCTTCCAGTGAAAGTCCCATTAAAATCAGTCGAACCGTTTCAGAGGATAAGCACAGACAAACAGATAGATAGACGAAAATTTAAAAAAGTCTGTTTCTGTTTAAGTATCGTGTAAATAATTATAATGAGAAAACACTGTCACTTTGAAATCACAGACCGAACCTTAAATTTTTATGTATATAGGAACAAATTTCCATAGTTAAAAAAAACATATTTTGTCGAATTTTGGGAAATTGTAGAAATGTATCTGCAAGAGGTCTAGCTAGAGAAAGTCTAGCTAGAAGAAAAAATAGTTTGGGAACCTCTGTTATTAGTCTATAATATAGAATAATAACTAACAGCTATAGACTCTATATCTAAGTTAGTGTGCTCTGTGATTCAGTCGTCCAGACTAATAACTAACAGGTATAGACTCTATATCTACTTAGTTTGCTCTGTGACTAGTTAGTCGCCCAACTTATAACAATTGTATGTCTGCGGTAGCTTATAGTTCTATAGTCTATAGACAGGTATGGATATACTGCCCTAGGACTATGAGCGAGTCCGTCGGCGAGTGCAAGTCCCGGAGTAGCGCCGCGAGGACGCTATGGATCGCGCAAAAAGCGGTCGCTCGCCGCCATCGCGCTCGTCAGTTCGTCACAGCCGCGCCGCCGCAAAAACGCGCGCGCCGATACTGAGAACTATTTCAAGGCTCCTCGCTGCGGACGATCATAATATGTTTAATTGAATTTGAAGTCATGTTTTTTCGCAGCGGGTAGGTAATTAAGACGAAGCAGTAAGCACCATCCAGATAAGTGCTTGTTGGTCCCAGTGGTTAGCCTATGTGACCTAGGGTCACGAATCACGACGTCCTGAGTCGATCTGTGAACCACAGAGCTTGTCTTTCATCTAAGAAATTAGTTAGGATATTAGTGGAGTTACCCCCGTGCCTCTATCTATGTGGATCTGGTTATGGGTATGGGCTATGATAATGAGATGCAAGATTTTTCTTTCCATTAAAAAATGGAAGGCCATTGTAGCTGGACATGGCTGGTCCCGAGCCGCCAGCATCCAGCGGCTCTCTGCAGCTCTCTTGATATTCTCAGTCCAACTAGTAGGGTGTCGACCAATACCGCGCTTTCTTACATATCGTCGTTAAATAAACATTATCACCATACGCTCGCCAACTCGCATTGGAGCAGCGTGGTGGGTCTTTCTCCATTTCTCCACTTCTATACTTATTATAAGATTTGACGGCCTCCGTGGCGTTCTTAATTGATCCAGGTCTGGCTGGTGGGAGGCTTCGGCCGTGGTTCTTGAAGAGGGCCTGGCCCTGAAAGCCATTAAAATAGGCTTGTTAATGATAACAATTGACGGCTGCTTTTGACGACTCACTGATCAGCTAACCACTCCCCAGCGGGAGTGCTTGGAGAACGCTGACCCGAATCGAGCCCAGTTCCAAGAAGCTTAGATTTCGTTTCCTTAGTTGGCGGTACGAGCCTGTTTTAGGTTTCCATTTCAACGCCAGCCTAGAATATCGGCTCGAGTCGCCAAATGTGAAATTAGAGCAAGAACATAAACCTAGATAGGTGCCTAACTTGTGCAAGTGACAAAAAATTGTTGCAACTACTAATTACTGCGACCTTATCGTTCTTATAGTAGCGAATTATAGGTAGCTACTTACTCGCTTGTAGCTCCTCTTACCTCGCTTTCATAGTCAATAACTGCCATTTTTAGGGTTCCGTAGCTTATAAGGGAACCTTATAGTTTCGCTATGACTATTAGACCACGCTTTAGCTGAGAGACCATTACTACTAGATAGCTGTAATTTAGCATGAATGTACATTAAGAAGATGAAGATGTCACGTGATAGTCCAGCGCAAGGTTTCTCAAACTTTCGGCTCCACGAACCCCTGTTAAAATTTCCAGGTGACAGCGAACCCCTTATTAATAATGGAACTCCCTAAAGAAAAAATAATTAGACCGTTGAAGAAAATAAGGTTTTTATTTGAATAAAAGGTAGCACATAAAGTACCAAAAGTCTTTGTAATATTAATGTTATGGGTGTGCTTGTTTCTTGTCGCAAAAGGATTCAATGCGTAGGAGTAATTTTGGACAATTTTAACCTTAATTCTGACTTGGTAACTCAAGCCACCATTACGTGAATCTTGTCGCGAACCCCCTGCCGTCGAATGGCAAACCAGTGGGGTACGCGTACCCCACTTTGAGAAACCTTGGTCCAGTGGATATGACCTCTGCCTCCGATTCCGGAGAGCCAACGTTGTGAGTTCGAATCCGGTCCAGGTCATGCAACTCCAACTTTTCAGTTGTGTGCATTTTAAGAAATTAAATATTACGTGTCTCAAACGGTGAAGGTAAAACTTCATGAGGAAATATTATTTACATAAATAAAGTCTGCCAATCCGCATTGGGCCAGCGTGGTGGACTATTGGCCTAACCCCTCTCATTGTGAGAGGAAACTCGGGCTCAGCAGTGAGCCGAATATGGGTTTGATGATGATGATGATGATGGTGACTTTAAGGAAGCCGATGTTTATTACGATTTATCTCAAAAACTGCTCTACCAATTTTGAAAATTCTTTCACCTTTTGAAAGCTCCTTCTTAACCACGAGAATAGGAAAGAGAACTAAACTGGTACAGTCAGAAGGCCTGCTAGTACATCCTGATATGGTACCTAAACCTATAGGCTTTGATGTCGATTGCCGAGGTTACGCAGCGGGTGTCGAGTGTCGTATGTTGTATTGTGGTATTGTGTAATTCCGCTCGCTCGCGGCGTCGCAATCTATTTAGAAAGTAAATCGCGGTTGTCACATCGGCGGCGAGTGACTCATCAGTCGTGTTCCGCCTCGACTTTAATTAAACGACCATCAATTACGTCCGCGCGCCGCCCGCCGCCAACACTCGGCTGACTCTCCGCCGACACTACGCCGACACTCCGCTGACACTCCGCCGACACTACGCCGACACTATGCCGACAATCCGCCGACACTCCACTGACACTCTGCCGACTGTCCGCCGACAGTCCGTGCGCCGTTGCCGGGCCTGCTTACCTACTATACCTTCAACAAATAATCTGAAAAATTAAAGAAGTTTCTGGTCTAAGAACAGAAACCATTTGGTCTAAGTACTGTCTACGATAGGTCTGTATTTTTCTGGCAACCATTCCCCTGATGGACAGTGGACAGCGCTACTTGTATACCATCAGATCAGAAATTGTCAAGGACAATTCTCAGCTGATTTACGAAGTTAGTGGTCACACCACTGAGCCTTAAAGCACGTAGGCGTTTATAGGGAAGAGGAGGGATGTGCCCACCTGTGGGCTACTGATATGGAATTCTATAATAGACTTGATGTCGGGAGCCAGGTCCACCCTAGGAAATAATCCTAGATACGTCGATAATGTGCCGTCAGTCCAATCTGATACTTATCGTTACCAAGTCAATCCTTATTATAACCCTAAGTACGCCATTAGGTACGAGAAGCTCTAAGCTATATAAATCCTCTCCTACAAAGTGTAAAGCCAGAAATCAAAAGAAGAATACAGTTCGTGTTCCTGCGGCATCTCAATCTGGTTTGCGGCTTGCGGCTAGACGTGCGGCTCGCGTGCGGCTCAGCGCTCAGTGTATCCCGCGTTCTATTTGCGGCGCCATACATCAACTGTTTACAGTTTATTTTGGAGTTACAAGAGATTTAATGTTCTCATTCAGCTTTGGATGCGACCAATGTTTCGTCTTCCTTTTGTCGTCGTAATAAGACATGCGTTAGCCGCTTCGATACTTCGTAAAACATACCGCTTTAGTATATCAATACATTAGTTATAATTAAATACATTCTTGATTCTTCCTTCTACACAATCGTGCCAGCATTTTAAACATAGCAAAGATGTATTGGAGAAGGAACAATAGGTTAGGTGGATATAGTCCCTAATAAAAAGCCTATTGCACGCCACTGCTCAACTGACAGAATATCAAATGCATTAAAAAAAAAAACAAACCGTGCAATTCCAAGCGACGAGTGATAAAAATAAACTGCATGAGGAGCAGATCGAGCAGTAAATCAATCATCAGGGCACATCAGACCCGGTAGAGGCGGCGGCTATAATTACCGGCGCTCAATGGACGCCGGACCGGCCCGGCCGCGGTCACGGCACGTCCCGGCTCTGTTGCCATTGATCCGTCAACTTGCGGCACATCGCTTGCGTGCCGTCTGAGCAGAGCGGCACGAACAAACGGCACTTTATACCTAAGTAGCCCGCAGCTAAGCGCATGCTAAATTATAGTAATTTATGCACAATATGGGCTACCACTGCTAGTTAGTAACGAATAAGTAGGTACATACTTAGCCTTAGCTTAGTGGATACGACCTCTGCCTCCGATTCTGGAGGGTGTGGGTTCGAATCCGGTCCGGGGCATGCACCTCTAACTTTTCAATTGTGTGCATTTTAAGAAATTAAATATCCCGTGTCTCTAACGGTGAAGGAAAAACATCGTGAGGAAACCTGCATACCAAAGAATTTTCGTAATTCTCTGCGTATGTGAAGTCTGCCAATCCGCATTGGGCCAGCGTGGTGGACCATTGGCCTAACCTCTTTCATTCTGAGAGGAGACTCGAGCTCAGCAGTGAGCCGATTATGGGTTGATCAAATCAAAGTACATACTTATTAGCTAAACTTCATCCGCGTGGAAACCCTTCAAACAGTCAACCGTGAAAAAGGTTCTAAATAAAAGCTCGCGACATACTTGAATGTGTCTATCTTTAAAGAAAGGCTTTCTTTTAAAGTAGGATTTTTATTTAGAACCTATAAACGGGAATTAACCCGTCATACAATGATTTTTGCATAACTTTGCGCATCACGCAATGGAAGCTCTCAAGCTTTCCGCTGTTTTTGGTCTTAGCGTGATGTTATACAATATATTGCCTTGCCTATACTTACTCTTACTTGATAAATGGACTATCCAACACAAAAGAAATTTTTCAATTCTCACCAGCAGTTCCTCAGATTAGCGTGTTCAACAAAGCAAACAACTTTATGTCCCTAACTGTGCTGGTGTTAATGTTTTTACTTTTTACTTTATTGGCTTTTTTATCATCACTTTTCCGACGGACAATCTTGCAATGAGGTGATTTGTCACGGAAAATCATAAGCAACAGCCAACAGAGGGCCTAGTGGCACTTTCATACTGTGACTATCGCGTTAACGTAATCGAGAATTTCTAAGGAATTGAAACATCTCCATCTAATGGCACTACTGTACAACTGTTTCAATCCCATATAAATTCGCGTTTACGTCAACGCGATAGTTACAGTATGAAAGTGTCATTAGGCACACAGCTGGCCTATTTCCTATTTTGGTTTTTATTATCAACCCATCAAAATAAAAAAACAAATCTATTGGCAAAATGTCATCCACATACACATTACAAATGTCATCCGGTACTTACGGTGTATAACATAGTATGTATATGACACTTTGTTTTCCACTTCAATAAGTTGATAATAAAGACCAAAATAGTGAATTAGATCACAGGACATTCGACACGGAATGAAATCCTGAGAAAGACGTTTATTTCCTGCAAGCCAAAATTGCAAATTTTATAACCATAGACTATATCTACCCACCGTTGTGATTGCTTGGCACATTCCTGACTGCCGGTTGGAGACCGTTACAGCGGACGAGAATTTACTATAAAGTAATGGTTGAAGAGTTGTAAATAACCCGCAGGCGGAGTTGGAACAGAAAAAGACTAATTGTTGGCGCGTCACTTGCCGGCAAGTATGTTGTGCCGTCCGTCTGTTCTACCGATAACATACAGAATCGCACATACCTACTCTCATAATGTATTGAAAAAAATTGAAAATCAGGAACTTTGAAATATCCCCAACAATTATGAATTTACAATTTAGCCAAAAAGTGCAAACTTAGTAATTTGTTAGTTACGAGGTTAGTTACATTACGTTAGTTACATCTAGACCGACTTTATGTCAGATATTCTTTCTATCGCAATAGACCTCGCGTAGTTCCCATTCCCGTGGGAACACGGGATAAAATATAGCCTATAGGTTTTGATGTATAGCTTTCTAACGGTGTTAGAATTATTAAAATTGCTGGAGTAGGTAATTGAGTTACTTAAATCTTTTTTTTTTAAATTCTTTATAAGTTCATCCTTGGCTAGAATCTCAACTGATGGTAAATGATGCAATCTAAGATGGAAGCGAGCTACCCTGTCAGGAGGTGGATGAAAATCCACACCCCTTTCGGTTTCTACACACATACCGGAACGATAAGCCGGTTGGCGGTGGTAACTAGCCACGGCCGTAGACTCCCACCAGCCAGACCAATTAAGAAAACCTCAATCGGCCGAGCTGGGAATCGAACCGAGGACCTTGTAAATCCATCGCGCATACCACTAGACCACATAGACCTTCAAAATCTTACCTCTTTATAATATTAGTTTAGTTATATAAGTATAAACGCGAGAGGAGTCGCGCGGCGGCGCAGTGTCAGCAGCGGAATGCGCTGGCGCGCGGCGTGACATATTGATGCATGGCTGACGGCCCTCATTGTCACCGCACAGAAATAGCTGTCGCTTCTGTGATAACTAGCCGCTAGCCGATGTCCGACAGACTAGCTGACAGTCACTAGCCGCTAGCCAATAGTCACTAGCCGCTAGCCGAAGCTCGGTTAGCGCATTAAGTATACTGTGGGTTATTCTTGCCCATATCTATACTAATCTATACTAATATTATAAAGAGGAAAACTTTATTTGTATGTTTGTAATGCATAGGCTCAAAAACTACGGGACCGATTTTAAAAATTCTTTCACCATTCAAAGGCTACATTATCCACAAGTAACATAGACTAAATTTTATTTTGGAAAAAATAGGGATCCCTAAGGTATTTGAGTTTTTCGGACACAAGGTGTAAAAAATCGACCAGAAAAGTTACTTATTTTGCGTACGCTGCCTAAATAACAGAAAACATAATATGTACATGTACTATAAAAGATAGAACCATAAAATGTTCTAATTAATTGTAGATCTTATAAAAATATATAGTTGAATGTTTATACCGAGATTCACGCGGACGAAGTCGAAGTCCGCTAGTTATTCATGTTTTAGATCTAATTCACGTCGGGGTTACCAGTATAGCAATGATTGGTGTCTTGTAGGTCAAGCTGAAGTCAGAAGGAGAGTCTGCTTTCAACTACACCTCGTGGTCTATCTATTCTGTTTTATTACGTATCTGTTATTAGCTATTCTTTCTCGTGTTCTATGTACCTTCACTGTTTTTTCTTGTTAACTTTATACTTGTGCCTTTGCTGTAATAAACTTTCTTCCGTGCATCTCGCTATCTTTCACTCACTCCTTCTGACTTCAACTTGACCTATCAAGACTTTATAACTAGCGACATCGCTTTAGTACTAATCAAACTGTCGACGATTGAGGAAATATCGCCTGAGTTGCGTGGCTCTTGTGAAGGAATTCTTTAAGCCCAC
The DNA here is from genome assembly GCF_947172395.1 of Bicyclus anynana. Lineage (NCBI taxonomy): Eukaryota > Metazoa > Arthropoda > Insecta > Lepidoptera > Nymphalidae > Bicyclus > Bicyclus anynana. Next base: position 3,907,654 of record NC_069089.1, on the reverse strand, counting down.
CTTTTAATTGCTTAGACGGCCATCTTTTATTCAATTATACCTCCAACTTCGTCGATTTTCCGTTTTTTCCATTTTTCTATATTGCTTTATTGATGGGCTTATTTCCCGTATTTTTCCATGTTTCTACATTATACCTATATTTATTGCTATTATATGGGCTTATGGAGAAATTTACCAGTAATTTTATAATTGATAGATTCTATTTTTAAAGTTATTTACTATAACTACATATTACTATTTCATCTAGGACTAGGAATATACTTAGCTACTTTATACTCGAAGCCGTGATAGCCCAGTGGATATGACCTCTGCCTCCGATTCCGGAGGGTGTGGGTTCGAATCCGGTTCGGGGCATGCACCTCCAACTTTTCAGTTGTGTGCATTTTAAATAAATATATATCACGTGTCTCAAGACTGTGAAGGAAAACATCGTGAGGAAACCTGCATACCAGAGAATTTTCTTTTTGCGTGAAGTCTGTCAATCCGCATTGGGCCAGAGGGTGGAACTAAGGCCTAACCCCTCTCATTCTGAGAGGAGATTCGAGCTCAGCAGTGAGCCGAATATGGGGGACTAGGAATAGGTATACCTACTTAGCTACTTTATACTCATATACCTCCCTATTCAGATGCTTTGCTCTACAAAAGAGTTATATCCACATAGATATGGTATGGTATTATTATGGTGGTAGGTAGGTTTACCTTGATTAGTATTTATTGTTTATTCAGATGTTCTATCTGTTATTTACGTATGCATTTTATTAAATCTAAGACTTAGTTAAGAAGCCCATAAAATTTACGTAATTACATGTACCTAAGTAGTCAATCTTGATGACCATGAATCTAGGTAATAGCCATAGAATACATCGTCGTCATCAACCCATATTCGGCTCACTGCTGAGCTCGAGTCTCCTCTCACAATGAGAGGGGTTAGGCCAATAGTCTACCACGCTGGCCCAATGCGGATTGGCAGACTTCACATACGCAGAGAATTAAGATAATTCTCTGGTATGCAGGTTTCCTCACGATGTTTTCCTTCACCGATTGAGTCACGTGATATTTAATTTCTTAAAATGCACACAACTGAAAAGTTGGAGGTGCATGCCCCGGACCGGATTCGAACCCACACCCTCCGGAATCGGAGGCAGAGGTCATATCCACTGGGCTATCACGGCTCTTAGAATACATATGCAGGTACAAATGATGGTGAGATGATAAACCAAGTACTTAGGTACATCTCCGTTGTGTCCAATCTAAATCTAACCAGTCTCCCAAAATCAGACAAACTATACCTTACAAAGACATAAACTTCTTCACTGACGGTATAACAAGCTTACTTTAACAGTAGCATAAAAACAAAGCTATATAAGGCACCTAATAGATAAAGAAATCAGCATTACAGCAACCTAAAGTAGGGAGCACACAATAAAAATAAATCACTCGAGCCGCGCGTAAATCGAAAAGACAAGTACCTAAATGCAAAACCTGATGCAGGCATTTAATCTAAGAGAGGAATTTAATAATGCAGGCGCTAGCTCCCGTCGGCCGCGCTCGCACAAAAACACATTAAAATAGTTAACTGACCCTCTCCCTCCCGCCCTCTGCATCCCCCTCCGCCCTCCCGCCCTCTGCCCGCGCAGCCTCCGCGTGCTCGGTGATCTATCGTTGTAAGTACCGTATTAAAACGTGGAATTCAAAACGTTAAACCTCTATGGCTAAATTCGTACTATTAAGTTAAAAACCCTCACTGGTTTCTCCTAAAATTACGAAAATCTAAAGGAATATTGATGTGACACCGGCATATATGCAAGAGTTACATCGATAAAGTTTTATTGATGTTTGTTTTTGAATATTTAATGTTGATGTTGATGAAACGATTGTTCGAGGTATTTAGCGATATTGTATATATATGGTACTCGTAGTCATAATAATGATACGCCTTTTTTAACAGCTTACTATGGAACCAGAGCCGTGATATCCCAGTGGATATGACTGCTGCCTCCAATTCCATAGAGTATAGATTCGAAACCGGTCCGAGGCAGGCACCTCCAACTTTTTAGTTGTGTGCATTTTAAGAAATGAAATTTCACGTGATTCAAACGGTGAAGGAAAAAAAACATCTCGAGGAAAAAAGAGAATTTCCTTAATTCTCTGCGTGTGTGTAGTCTGCCAATCCGCATTGGGCCAGCGTGGTGGACTATCTGGCCTAACCCCTCTCATTCTGAGAGGAGACTCGAGCTCAGCTGCCGAATAGGGGATGATAATAGGACCAGACCTCCCTCCGTATAGAAAACTTAGACTCACCACGCTATTCAAATGCGGGTTGATACGACCATTATCCGATGTCAATGATAAGTAATGATCAGGATCGACGGCTTAACGTGCTCTCCGAGGTTCGGGGTTGTTACACAATGAAACTCTTCGGCTCTTCTGAAAATGGCTATTTCAACACTTGTTATTTAATATTTAAATCGATTTCCTTTCCGTGTCGTTTTAACTATTTCCCATTTTTCGCATTACAATCTAATCTTCGATTCACGGAGAAGAAATTCCATTCGAGAAAAAAGTTCCACGAACAAGAGCGGCAACGCCAATATAAAGCAGGAGTGAATATATTTAGATAAACGCTGGCTGACCGCGCTTTATGGTGAAGCCGCTAAGGGTCCTACCACACTAGGCGTCCACGACTATGACTAAAAAGTAGTTGGCCGTGGTCGCAATGTCCTGGTTATGCTGCAGCCAGACCAGTCGTGTCGGTCTAACAGCCAAATGCGGCGATGTTTTTATGGTTAATTTAGGTAAAAAAGGCATTATAAAGTTGTGCCACACATCACAATGCATTGCATTGTATAGTGTCTGATACCTCGACTATTTGGACATGCCCAGACCAAAACCCAAGTAGGTAGTAAAAGCATAAAACACCACTTTGCTATGTTTGGCGTAACCTTAAAAACAAACATACAGCCGAACGTAGAACCTTCTCGTTTTTGGAATTCGGTTAAAAAAGGTATCAGCTCAGCATTCTACTGCATGGCCAAGAATACAACGCTGATTTTCTGCTGGCACTTTGTACCGGGCGACCACGAAAATGCTTAGCCACTACCTACTACCTACTGACATAAACTTAACAATCTTAAAAACATAAATGCAATTAAAACAAAATGTGGTAGTTGAAGTCAGTAGCGTGTGCTTCATAGATGCAAAAAATGGACCTACCTGAACTTTTACAAACCTTTATCTATTGCCGAAGGAATTTTCCATTTCGTACAAATGGGGATGATGACTAGGTTTGAATATATTGATTTTTATGATACAATCAGGGTAAATAAGGTGAACTAATTTATACATAAAAAGCAAAGATTGTCTGGATATTTTCAAAATAAATAAGATTATAAAATTTCAAAATCTATTAAAAATGTTTTATCGTAATTTGATGAAAATTCATACAGTTTTAGCTTCATTACATTAAACGTGATTTTTTTAATAAATGAACTATAAACATAAACGCACAAATAACAAAGATATTAGTAATTTTATTTGAACGCCCATATAAATCTAACGATCATCATTTACCTACGACGTCATTAATTCGTACCATTTTGTATGGGGCGTTTTTCAGGGATATGTGGCAGTGCCGCAAATCTGACCCTTTAAATCCCTGTAGCTCCGAAAGTAATGATCGCAGATACTCTGTTACTTTTACAAAATTGCTGTGCTGTTAATTTATATACAATATAAAAAACTGTCATCATCACTATTGTACGCATAGTGCCTACCCTAGTTTAAAACTTTGTGTACCCGCTGGTCGTAGTCATGACCGCTTAGTGGGAGAGGAATCTAACTGTGATACTACGACTGATTTATTGAACGGCGCGCGCTTAGCTGAGCGATGAGCGGAATCTTTCGTAGAACCGCGGCTAGCACTGCCGTCGGCCGACGGCGCGGATTCGCGATCTTTCCTTGTGTGACGTAGTTTTTGTATTCATGTCATTGATGTGATTCCCACAAAAGGAAAATATTTGTGTTGTATGTCACCGCCTATTTCGTCGTTATCAACCTATATACAGCTCACTGCAGCTGAGCTCGAGAACCTCTCAGAATGAGAGGGGTTAGCCCAATAGTCCACCACGCTGGCCCAATGCGGATTGGCAGAATTAAGAAAATCTCTGGTGTGCAGGTTTCCTCACGATGTTTTCCTTCACCGTTTGAGACACGTGATATTTAATTTCTTAAAATGCACAAAACTGAAAAGTTGGAGGTGCATGCCCCGAACCGGATTCGAACCCACACCCTCCGGAATCGCATGAAACGCATTTTTAACTTTACATAAAATACGTTCGATGCGATCCGTACGATGCGGATCAGTGGACGCACTTGTATGACTTTCTATGCAAAGAATATTAAAATCCGTTCTCTTTCAAACAAAAAATGAATTTTCAAAATAAGTTAATAAATGACGCAGTTATAAGGTCACAAACATTAAAAAAAATATACGCGTCGAATTGAGAGCCTCCTCATTTTTTGAAATCGGTTAACAATAAAGAATTTTATTTCTATTTCATTTGGATTTGTATTGTAATTGTATATCAGCCGATGGACGTCCATTGCAGGACATAGGCCTTTTGTAGAGACTTCCAAACTTCTTTGGACTTTGGTAAAAATATACAAATACATTAAACATCTTAAGCAGAATATGTCAGTTTGTAAATCACTCAAAAAATATATAAACGAGCTACTGTGGTGACTTTATAATGGATAGCGTTGTAGTCGTCTTGTTTTGATCTATTCCAATATTTTTGTTTGAACTTAATTTATTCGTAGACTGATCTTTGAAACTGTTTTAACTGTATGCAGTTTTTTTCTATTAATTGCTTGCATATAAATTAGTAGATATAACAAGAATTTCTGTATTGTTACATAAAAACAATCTAATAAATAATATAATAAGTTATAAGTTTTTCTATAAGTCTTTACTAATATTATAAAGCTGAAGTTTGTGTGTTTGTTTGGTTAAACGTAGGTACGGTTTTTGGTAGGTACGAATTAAAAAAAATATCTTTGTGTTAGACAGTCTAGAAAGTTACTCAGTCAGTCTACTCATTTACCGACAAAGGCTATAAGAGGCTATAAAGCTAAGAAGAGTAGAATAATATGCATTTAAACAATATTCCTTTTGAGAGCTTCCGTTGCGTTCGCTGCGTAGAAAATCCTATAACGGAATGGTTCTCCTTCAGTCCTCATTCGCACGAGAGTGTTTTTAACGGACGTTAAAAAAGCGTTTTTAAAACACGACACTTTTTTGTCGAGCAGTGTTGCATTTTCAATTTTGGGCGTTGGAAATAGATCTTAATTTAACTTCATACTACCTACTCGTACTTATACGCTACGCCCACCAACGCTGGGTTATAAGGCATTGCTTTTCTTATCTTATCTATGCTAATTAAAGAAATGTATAATGAATTAATTTGCGAAGGTTTTTTAAAAAATGTTAAATCCTAATCCAAATAAGTTTGTCACAGGTAGGTATTTAATTTTGAAAAAAAATTTCGTTAAAATAACAATAAATATCTTAAGAGATAAAACTCATAAGTAGTTCTAAAATAACTCCGCTAAAAATTATGATCAATTAGCACAACCATATTTAATTTGGAAGTCCTTACGGGGATGAAATCTGTAGGTACCTATCCAAAAAATTGTCAAGGACTTCCACATGGATGGAGTCGCGGGCGCCGGCTAGTATTAAACACTAAGTAGATCTAGTCGGAAGTATTTTTTTTAATTTATGTATTTATTTTAATGACACCGCCCTGCGGTATTTCAATGAGGCTCACGTCATCGAGAAGGCTTAATTTGTAACTCGGTAGCCGCGAAAGATATGTCAGCAATTTAATTGTAAATGCTCGCAAAACACACGATACGTAAGCCTAAATGAATGCGCGGGGCGTTTTTGCCGCGCGCTGCAAACGAAACTGATACACATGACTCGCGAGGCGGCGGCACACAGCGGCAGTTAGCGGCACATAGCGGCACTGAGCGGCACTGAGCAGCATCCAGCGGCAGTCAGCGGCACTGGGCGGCAGTACGCTCGCGGGAGACGGCTTATGAAAATTCATACATAGCAACGTGACAGCAATTAGCTCGAACGCCATGTATATTGAACAGTTCATGCTGGGCCTAGTGCAGTCGTTTGACATTGACTGCTTCGCAGACCCTTCGTATACCTCTGCGGCGTAGGCGACCTTCGAACAGTGCAGGGCTAAATAAATGCTTAGCATGGCTGCCTTTCGAAACCGAGAAAATATAATTTCAAATAGAGTATTACAAAAAATATATTTTTAGACAATTTGTCTGTCTTCCACGTACTAGGATGTAATACTTCAGTTAAAGAAAAAAACATTTTTATATTTTTAGAGTTCCGTACGTTATTAGGGAAAACGGATGACGGATCTCATTCCTTATAGGAGCACTTTGTTGTCCATCTGTCTGTTTGTCCTTGAAGCTTGTTAGAGGAAATAGTAAGTTAATTTTTTTAGTTAATTTCAGTGTTAGATAGTACCTACCTATAGTTTTGTTTCACGTTGGGTGTCAATAAAAATACATTAGTACATACACCCTAACGCAGAACCTCCTCCTTTTTTGGAAATTGGTTAAAAAATCAGTTATAACAAAATCGGGGTGATATTTTACAGTTTACTTAGGTACATAGTTTATCAACTTTAGTTTTAACTTAGGTTAGGTGTTCGTTTAGATTTTATGATTGTGCATGTCTGTGGTACCTAGTTTGGAAAACCTGAAGGTAATATGTAAGCAAGAATAGCTAACCCCACACTAGAAAACGCAGTGTTGGTCGATCCCCCACCAGGTGGACTGACGACGTCAAGCGAGTCGCAGAGATTCGCTAGATGCAGGCGTCTCAGGATCGTGATGTTTGGATGCCCCTATCATCGGCTGGTATGATGATGATTATGATATAAGCAAGAAGGTCATATATCAATAAATGCTGGGACCATTTTATACCTCAAAGGGTATGGCATAGGTATATGAGATATTGTGATGTGTTTCTTTCCTAACAAACCGTCCGTCCTACGAAACGATTAGAAGTTCTGTTGATTGGCGCGTAAAAACTGACTAACGATATAAATAGTTCGGCGCAGTTGATTCTCAGGCTTGAGGTCGCTCGGACTTTTTGCGCGTAGTTCAGCGAAGAGGCCGATACTGAGCGCCCTATATGAATATGTGAAAGCGGAAACTGGTGGACTGGCCGAGCAGCTAGCTATCAGTGCTGATTATAGGTTTTAAATCTATACTAATACTAGCTGACATCGCGCGGTTTCACTCGCGTGGTTCCTGTTCTCGTAGGAATATGGGGAAAATATATATAGCCTATAGCCTTTCTTGATAAATGGGCTATCTAACACTGTAAGAATTTTTTCAAATCGGACCAGTAGTTCCTGAGATTAGCGCGTTCAATTAAACAAACAAACAGACTCTTCAGCTTTATAATATTAGTATAGATTATGCGAAAGTAAGTCTGTCTGTTACCTTTTCACGGCTAAACGGCTGAACCATTAAAGATGAATTTTGGTATACCTAATGGTAAATGGGTCCTTGGAGCAAAACATAGGGTACTTTTTGACTCTGAACTAAAAATAGAAGCGGGTGAAATAGGGGTTTAAAGTTTGTATGGAAAGTACTTTATAAGTTTTATAAATTTGTTCATAAATCATACAAAAAATACGAAAAATAATGTGATTCAAGAATTATACAAATTCAACCATTAAAGTGGTGAAATAGTGGACTGAAAGTTTGCATTGATTTCCACGCGGATGAAGTCGCGGACGTCCGCTAGTATACCCATATTTTCAAGAGAACGAGTACTACGCGGGCAAAACCGTATTGCATCAGCTAGTATTGGATAGCTTACGCAGCTGGTGACACCTGTTCTAATGATCTCGTATTGTTTTCCGTGCGAGAGGAATCTCGACCAGTTAAGGATGCTGGGCTGGAATCGATTCAATAAAATTCCAAAATCCAACGTTTATTATGGTTTTTTTAAACTCAATCGGAAATTCCTCAAATTGTTGTGAATGCGTAAGCGAGCGAAGGAACGAATACGTTTGACATGATGACATGAGCGTCTGTGAGCGTTTCATACCCATAGACTAATAAAATAAGCAGACGGCATCTCGCTGTCAAACAACTGAAGCTCCTTAATTAAAAATCAAACGAACTTACCAAACTGAAGTTCGATGATACGACTAATTATGTGAGATTCATTCGACACTATTTATTAGGTTTATATAGTGTAATAGTGTTGTATTACAGATCGTTTTATGTAAGATGGCGCAGGTGACAGTTCCTTTCACTCTTGAAAGTTCGCTGTGATTCACGATAATAAGTAAGTATTATGAACGTCATACAGGCGATTGTCACCGTACATATGCTATCTGAAAAACACTTTATTACCTAATGAATCGCGTCGTATAAAAACTGCGGAAGTGTATTGCCAGATTTAGGAAATTATGGTTGTCGGTCTGTATTCATAGGTGCATTAGTGTAAGTGACGGTGTGTACCTGTATAGGTATGCAAACTAGCAGGATTAGAGTGCGTCTCTTCTTAGTTCAGGAAACGGTGTCTGGACTTTTTATTACGTCAACCTATGTCCAACCCTATCTATGTCTAGCGTCCCATACCTACTACTAATAGGAGAAAGTGTAATAAGTAATGTATCTAGTGCACACTTTCACTAGGGTTTTCTGAACATTTTCGTGGAGCAAATATGCATTTTCTATGTTAGTTAGCAACAAAACAGCGTACGCTTTGAAATCTTCCAAATACCTATCTCATTAGGTACATTTTTTTTTCAAGACGAATTTCTCAAGTATAGTTAGCTATACTTGAGATTTTTAACCGACTTCCAAATGGTTTAATATTCAGTTGAAAGCGTGATTTTGTTTAATTCATATTTTTAACTCCCGACGCAAAAAGAGGGGTGTTATAACGTTGACGTGTCTGTCTGTCTGTCAGTCTGTCTGTGTACCATAACTCCCAAACGGATGAAGCGATTTCAATTTAGTTTTTTTTGTATTAAAGGTGACTTAGAGTTCGCTATCGGACATCGGATAGTGGGTAGTGGACAGCGGGTATTGGGTAAGTAATGTAGCGGGTACTTATTGGGCAGCGGACAGCGGGTATTGGGTAGTGGATAGTGGACAGCGGGTAGCAGGTAGTGGGTAGTGGGTAGCCGGCAAGAGGCGCAGGAATGCGTGCGCGTTCCCACGACTGCCTCGCTCCGACTGGATGGAACTACAGGCTCACACTAGCTCAATGGAATTATTTATTTTTTGTTTCTTTTTGACTATTGTCTCGTGAACTGTGTAGATATTTTGTTATTTTTTTTTTGTTAAACTATAATTCTTTAAGGTAACATAACAAGCATGTTGCATTACGTAGGATTTATTATATTGTTATTAGAAGTTATTTATATTAAAACCGCTGGTAGCACAGAAAACGTATGTGCAAACATGTTTTTAACGCCGACGTAATAAAGGGTGTTAGAAGTTGTTGTCTGTCTGTGGAATCGTAGCTTTTTGAGCGAACGGACCGATTATGATGCAGTTTTTTTTAAGCTGATACGATCTAGATGGCTCCTTGCTATTAGGTTGAAGATCTGATAAGCCAATTCGAAGATACTTATTATATTCGTTCGGCGATTTTATATTCAATAAAAAAAATACATGAAATTCGTTAATTCTAACTACGACTTTGATATCTTCTTGTTACCTCTCTCCGCCAATATTGTCGTAAATGTTGTGTTACATAGTTCATTATCGTCATTGGCAACCTATTTTCGGCTCACTACTGAGCACGAATCTCCTCTCAGAATCAGAGGAGTTAAGCCAATAGTTCACCATGCTGGCCCAATGCGGATTGGCAGACTTCACACACGCAGAGAATTAAGGAAATTCTCAGGTGTGCAGGTTTCCTTACGATGTTTTTCCTTCACCGTTTGAGACACGTGATATTTAATTTCTTAAAATGCACATACTGAAAGGTGGTGCATGCCCCGGACCGAATTCGAACCTACGCCTTCCGAATCGAAGGCAGAGGTCATATCCACTGGGCTATCACAGATCTACGTCAGTGAGTCTAGTTTAGTCTATAGCTAGAGGAAAGCATACTGAATGCGGCCTATTAACTTATTCTGTCACTTTTCATTTTCTTGTTAGAAAAAAAAATTAAATAAAACACTTGTGACTTGACACTTCACGCGAAGCGGGGAACCAATTAATCAAGAAGAAGAATCAAGAATAGAAGATCGTCACACAAAGCGCCTGGGCCTCAATGGGGTCACGTTTTCCCGTGCGGGGTTGTGATGTGTAATGAATTTGGGAACAATGACAATAAATGGGCCGTCGTCCGGGGAGTGCGGGGAGGGTTGAGCCATCAAAGCAAATATGCGGCGGAGGGTTGTCGCCGCGGAAAAACTAATAAAAGAGAATATCACCCGCTCTCCCCCGCCGCCCGCGCCCCGCCCGCTATCATTCCACGCATGTCTCTCGCTCCATTTCTTGCTAGGGCTGTCACCGTGCCATATATTAGACCGTATATCTACAGATGTATTAAATTTGTAGTAACACTCTTAAATGGTCCTTACACATGTTTATTTAAATAACCACATATATAAATAAAATTGCAGTGTGTGTTTGTAATTCCACATACAGACAAAAATATTTGGGAAAATACTGTTAGGTTCATCATCATCATGTCAGTCAGCAGCCAGGACTTCCGCTGCAGGACATATGATTTTTAGGGACTTTCAAACATCACTAAGCCGCCTGCATCCAGCGAATACCTGCGACTCGCTTGATGTCGTCAATCAGCTCTAGTGCGGGGTCGCCATTCCAGCACCTTGGCCATCATCATCATTCAATCATTGAAAAGGCTGAACGGATTTTAATGAGACTTGAAGGTGGAAAAGGTTATTTGTTTAAAAACAAATAGGCAACTTTTTATTTGGAAAAAAATCCAGAGTTCCTGCGGGTTTTGTGCACAAATGAATTTCACGTTTACGATGTTGCAAGCGTCCGCTAAATGAAATAAAATGAAATAAAACGATCCTTTCAACTTTTAACTTAATTACATAATTGAAAATGGGGCCAAAAACAAATAAACAGTGAATTTAATGTATTCAATTATTCTCCCGTTACAACACCTTGTCTTACAAAGACAAAGGCCCCCTTTAAGGTTTCAATTTCTGTCTTTTGTATTCGTATCCATTCCGATACTGCTAATGTCTTCCCATATCTTCAAATGCCTTTCTCTATTTCCAAGCCAGCCATAGTACAGCCAAGTTAATCCGTCGATCAATATCATTTAAACATTTGATAGTATCTACCTAGTCGATAAATAATTTAACATTATCACCTTAGGCCTGCCAACTCGCATTGGAAGAGCGTGGTAGTGGTATAGGGAGAAAGGCCTGGCCTGATGAACCCTTAAAATCATCATCATCATCATTAACAATCTAAACAATCACTGTTGAGCACAAGTCTCCTCTTAGAATAAGAGGGGTCAGGCCACCACACCTGCCCAAAGCGGATTGGCAGACTTCAAACACGTAGAGAAATAAGACAATTCTCAGGTGTGCTGGCTTGGACATGACATGATATTTAATTTCTTAAAATGCACATGAAAAGTTGAAAGTGCATGCCCCGGACCGTATTTGAACCTATGCTCTCGGAATCGAAGGCAGAGGTTATATCCACTGGGCTATCACGGCTCAAAATAATCTGATAGGTAATTGTAAAATGAGCACACATAAAATGACAATCAACCTCAAGATGGAACACATAAGGGTGATTACTTAGCCGGTCTATGAATTATTTATTAATAAAATTTATACGTAGTAAGAAATTATAATAAACAATTATTCATTGTCAATTATGAGCTGTCATCATTAATAGTCCACACGTGACGTGGGGTAGGGGAGAGTGGGCTAGATAGAGTCAATAAGCGCATTCCGCGCCGGGCCGCCACCGGGCCGCCACCGGGCAAACACCGGGCCGGGAGCGGACATAATTGAAAATCAAATAATGTGGAGTGTAACGAATTAGCGGCGACCCGCCCCCCGGCTGTTTGTCACTCGCCATCAAATATATCACTTGTGACAGCGCTGCGGATGCGATGCGATATTGGAAATAATTACATTCAATTATTGCATACAATTCATTATTTGAATGGCTTCAACTCGTAATAAATATTTCAAATCCTACTAATATTATAAACGTGAAAGTTTGTATGGATGTTTATTACTCTTTAACGCCGCTACTACTGAAGCGATTTGGCTGAAATTTAGAATGGATATAGATTTTACTCTGGATTACTCTGGCTACTTTTTATCCCGAAAACATCCATGGTTTCCCGAGATTTTCGAAAACTGATGATTGTGATGATATTAATGTTTGTTACTCTTTTACGCCTCGACTACTGAACCGAATTAGCACAAATTTGGTATTGAGATATATTATAGCCTGGATTAACACATAGGCTACTTTTTATCACGGAAAAATCCATGGTTGCTGAGGGATTTGTAAAAAACTAAATTCCACGCGGACGCTACTCGGAATATCTCTATGTGATTGCATCTGAAATGAGATTCACAGAAGAACCAAAGTCTCCGACATAGATCAATGAGTTGCGAAACTGATGTGGCAACGGGTTGGGCACAATGAGAGCCTTTGGGGTCTCAAGGGGTTGGGAAATGATCTATAAGAGCCTTTATAGTATCAAGGTGCTTGAACGACGACCCGGCAACGGAAAGGGTTGGCCAACCCCCACTAGGTGGACGAATGACATCAATCGTGTAAACCAACAGCTGATAGCAGGTGGCCCAAGACTGTGATGTTTGGAAGTCCTTCAAGATGCCTTTATTTAGCTGTCTACGTCCATCGACTTATGTTGATGATGATGAATAGTTAGATAATGATGACGTCAGTGTCAACATAGTCTTAGTAGTAGCTTTATGTGAAAGCTCCCAGAAAGTACTATCGCTATACTTAGTTATCTCTTCAATAGAGCAGCATACCGGTATAAAGGTTTTAGTTGCCGCTTTAGCTAATTACACATGAGGTTTAGTATCAGTGCTTCAACTTGATGGGCGCTCAGTGAAGTAAGACGAGTTTCTAGAGGGCGCAGTGTTATTTGTAAACACATCTGATGTTTCATTTAACATCAGGTGGTTATTTGCTAAAAACACAATACAAGATAATCAGCAATCTAATAATTGAATATCAGGGTACTAGCTGAAAATCAGCGCTGTATGCTTCAGCATTTGGTTGGTTTAAATAACACAATGCTGAGCAGGTACCTTTTTCGATGTGGTGCCAAATCACATGGTATTTCATGTTTCTACTTCTTGAATTTTGGTCTAGACTTGCCTAGGTAGGCTACATTATGTTTTACTAGGCACTGTGGTGTGTATGACAATTTTAAAATAAATATTTTATTTTTCTTTTTATTTAGATAACCTATGTAGGTGATATGGTCTAAGAGGTGATGTCTCACTGGTTGACCCTAGGCTACCCTCCTTCCGAAACGCAAGCGAAATTAAAACCCCAATAAAAAATACAGACATTGAAATATACAAATAAATTAAAAAGATAAAATATTTAATTAAAAACAAATTAAAATTTGGCAACGCGCAATAATCGCATCTGAAGGGCCCCGCAGGTGGCCGACAATAGAGCGGGTAGGAGCGGAACAAGTGGGGTCAAGCGAATATGTTGTAATGAAAACTTTAATACGATCTCACACACGCGCCCGACGCGCTACCCAACCTGCACCCGACTGCGGTGGAGAGCGCGTTGCTATAATCAATCAATCAATCAAATAATTTATTTGCTAGAATGTGGTACATGTTTTGGTCTTAAAATTATTGAGTCACCTATACATTCAACTGATTACAGTATGCAAAATATATTATTAACTAGCAACAACATTCAATAGCAGAGGTCCTATTCCCGTAGAAATACTGGAATAAAATATATAATGCTCACTGATATTGTACTTACTTTTGTAATATATCTATAACTTTTTAAATCAGTCCAGTCGGACAGAGCCTGTTCGGAAAAAACAAACAAATTCACAAAAAATCAAATATTTTCTCTATAAAGAATACATATAGACATAAGTACATACATTATTATCAGCCAATTTTCGATGGATGAAAGATAGAAGAAAAGAAAGAAAAATGCGTTTATTTTGAAATTATGCCACAATATCTTCAGTACACTAGGTAAATCAGGACAATACCCTACGATGTGTGGCATAACCCATAAAATGGCCTCATATGGAGCTTAGACCCAGCACGCTGATTCAATGCGAACTGCCGGGTTCACGGTGGTAATGTTAAACTATCACATGTTAATCATAGTGACCGGGACCTTTTGCTTAACATGCTCTCCGAGACACGGGGAGGTGACCCCAATAACTTCTAAATTCTAATAACTTAAAAATTATAATGAAAATTTCTTAGAAGAAAAAAAACTCAGTATCCCATAGGTATAGTCCGATCCAGAATTCGAACCCACGCTCACTACTAGACTAACAAGGTGGTCGAGGCATGATATAAATATAAGTACTTTTTAATATTTGCCATATAATTTAAATATGACCAATATTCCTATTCCCCTCCAACCAGTCGGAAAAGACTGAAAGAGTAGGTACGACAATATCCAGCGGAACACTGATCGAGTGACCACCCCTCGGTAATGAGTTCGGCCGCTTTACCGTTGAGTTAAAATGTATAAATATAGATCATGTTGAGTCTAGAATCATCATTGGTTCGAGCTCCAATTTAATTAATATTATACTTTCAACATGACCGACTCAGTCGGGTCGCAAGTTAGACGTTAGTCGGTGCTGTGTGTAATTTACTACTGTGTAGCTACATATATTAATACCAGCATGCACGTGCGACCCCTCACCCGCCCCGCGTCCGCGCTCGCTATGCACAATTTATTGAGAGCAATTTCGCATGTCATAAAATGAATTAATATTGTCCCGGATCAGTCGCCCTCCGCCGAAGCTCGCTCCGCTTGGCTCCATTTGGTTTGGACATTGGAATGAGTCGGCAGTTAGCTCGATGCTTGTCGTCGAATAAAGATCTGCTCGACGACAACGCAGTTCCATTTTGCCTGATACATCAATTTCATTGGTAAATTCATAAGATTTATATGGGCACTCACACAAAATTACCTTAATATTTTAGAATGTTTTCGAAATTTTATAACCTATTTAAAAACATCTTGATAATATTTTGTTAATTGATATTAATATTAATTGGTTAATATTAAATTTTCAGAACGCCACATAAAAATCAAAGGCAGTCGAACGATTTTTTGTCTGTGTTTGCTTGGCAAGAACCGAAAAGCTAATCACAAAGATCTTATATTAAGTATTATTTACTTAAATTACTTTCGTTGTTAACAATGTGACTAAATGAAATTAAGACAATTAACCATCAGTTTCGGCGCGCTAGGAACATATCTAAGTACATTTATTTAAAATCTTTGGCTGGTCACGTGACATGTGTCAGCTGTTATGTAACATTCATAAGAATAAGTGCGCCATGGTGTCATAGTGAACTTTGTTAGTTTATTAAAATATGCCCACTAATGGTCACACAATATGTCACGTGTCCACCTGTTTTCGCAAGATTTTGAAGTTAATTGATAAAAAATATTTTATTTTTGTACTTTTTGAAGAAAGGTGATTGTAAGAGGTATAAAATCAGCCTACGTAAGTTTTAAAATACTTTTCCACAGAGTGTCAGTCAGTCAGCAGTCAGTGTAAAAAATAGTCGGAGAGACAGACCGCACAGCTCGTAGCGGAGCGTAACAGCTAGGATCAGTGTAATTCGAGTGTAATGGCGCCGCACAATATGTAGGACATCTTCAGATCTGTGCGCTCGTCGCTCGCCGTTACACGAGCGACTTGCTTGTGTATTTGCTCCATTGCATCTCGGTGCGTGGCATATCAGCTTTGAAGAGATCTCTGAAATAAAAAATGAGGCTAGTCTTTAAAACGGCTGAATTTATTTTAATGGGACTTTCACTGAAAGATAGAGGAGGTTATTAAGCAAACATATAGGCATACATATATAATGTTTATACCTACTTACCGGAAAAATCATTAGTTCCCGCGGAAAACGGAATTTTGGAAAAGGATATTTTTAGTTATACACGGCTTAAGCTTAAGAGTAAGTAGTTTACATAATTGCCCGTTGTCCATTGTAGCAAAGATTAGATACTCGCAAAGTAAAAAATAGTGTTCTAAAGTGCAACAGTTTCAAATTTTATAATAAATAGAAATACAGAGAGTGTAACACAGTGGCGTATCGTCCTCCATACATTTACATGTTGCACATACGTATTGTGAGTTGCGCCTAACGCCAACCACACACGGTCAAATACCTATAGCTACTGTCAAGTTTGCAGTTTTTTTTATTGTGTCACCGGCGTCACCGGAGGTTTGCAGAAGCAAAAGAGATAGGCGGAAAGACTCTCTGAGGACATCTCCTCTGAGACTCGGATCTTGGCTTCGAGGGCCGTTTTAGTCCCTGAAGCACCTAACACAGAGTGTGTCGCGCCCCGATGTCGTGACTTAAGAAACGTGATGTCAGATATGTGGCTATCTGACGTGACCTGTATATTTAAAGCTAAAATTGTATATTCATTCTGCCGACTTGGTCTTGCGTTATGCGAATTTGTAGTCTATGACTACAAATCGTGCAGAGTAAAGAAAAAATGGCGAAAGGCAAGACAAAGGAGTTTAAGCAACAACGTCGACTCGACTCGATCGGAAGCGAGATGATCTTAAGCTTCGTCCACCTCCCGCAATTCCATACGATTACTGTGATGGTGTGCTAACTTGTGCCCTATGTAGTCGCACTTTTAAGGCCAAAATAGGGTACATTAGTCACTGGAAAGCACACCAGAGAACTTTCCATCCGAGTTCCTTACCCAGACCTGAGGAGCCAGAAGCGTCGCTGTAGCCGAAATCGGCTGTAAGGCATCATCATGCGAATTTGAACGTGTATATAAGCTATCATTGCGCAAACAGCGCAGGGCGTCACGGCGCACGCCAAGCGTGAAATATCTCCGCCAATTGCTCTAATGAAAAGCTTTATTGCGCGCCTCCCCTTCTCAGATACTCTGCACACGGAAAAGTCGACGATTTTCTCGAGAAGATCTCTTGGAACAAGTAACCAATAATACCTACGGGAAATCGATTTATCGTTTCACTGGTCATTGTGCCCAATAGACATCGATTATGTACAGGTCATTAACCCGCCATGCGTGGACGAGGATATAGGAGCATACCGGGCGTCCTGTGATGCGCGACCTCTATAGGCTTATGATGCGCACCACGACACGACGACGATTTGAGACAATCTACTTTCGGACCAAGGTTTTTTTTTTTAATAATATTTGCTATATCTTTAAAATATGACCAATATTCCTGTTCCCCTTCAATTAGTATTAGGATTCCCGACTGTATTAGGATTCCTAACACAGTACGCTTAGGAGTACCACTTTGGCTGGTGGCTTCGGCCGTGGCTAGTTACCACCCTACCGACAAAGACATTCCGCCAAGCGGTTTAGCGTTCCGGTACGATGTTGTGTAGAAACCGAAAGGGGTGTGGATTTTCATCCTCCTCCTAACAAGTTAGCCCGCTACCATCTTAGATTGCATCATCACTTACATCAGGTGAGATTGCAGTCAAGGGCTAACTTGTAAAGAAAAAAAAATTGTCGGTCCACCATATACCTACTGGAGGGTTAAACAGCGATTTCCGGTGTCGGGAAGCCATTCTAGCATCGGCTCTTCAAATAATATGCTCCTCTCAATATTATCTATTTATTAATTACCTAAAAAAATAAATACAGTTAATAACAAAGATATTGCAACAATCAAACAAAATAAAATTGTAGGTGGGTATTGAAAATACATTATCGTGCGGTAGGCGGGGGAGGTCGGGGTCGAGGCTCGTGACTACAAAATGTAAACAGGTGAACTCCCGCCGAGGTAAATTGTTAAATAACATCCTCCTTAAGTCTTTATCAAATATTAAGACCCTCTTTCATAACTCGTCGACTCTACCACCGGGGAGAGTGGGGCAAGAAGAGCGGGGTGACCCGACAATTTGCAGTTCAAAAGAACTCCCGGCGAATTCTTCAAATATTTTCATTATCAATTTCACCCTTACAATTTGATTACACGCCGGAAGGGTTGCCCAAGCTTCCCCTCTAGCGAAGGATCCGTCCTAGTTTATAAAATTGTTTGAATATTTTTGGGGGAGACTGAATAGGTTTCGAGAAGCGGAAACCTCGCCTTCCATTCGCGCTCGGCTTGTCATGTTTTTTTTAAATACACGTTTTATTTCATTAATCATCTTCTCTAAATACAAATACCTATTTTAACCCTCGACCCAAAAAGAAGGGCGTTCATAGTAGTAATCTTCACAAATATTCAACTGACGTGTCAAAAGTGCTTGTAAACTGAGCCTACTTGAAATAAATGATTTTTGATTTTAATTTTTTGATTTTAAGCTTGACCGTTATGTGGCACTGTAGTCTGAAGGTGTGACATGGGATTTTAATGCAGTTTTTTATTTAAAAGCCTTAGTAATAGTTCTTAGATGTTTCATCAAAATCGGTCCGTTTCAAATGTGAACTAGGTATATAACTTTCACGATGGGCAAAATTTTTAGCCGCTTACACGACCTGTGGTGTGAAAGTGAAAGGTCAACTACCGACTTTTCATGGGGGGCAAATACAACGCTTGGAATTTGTCTAAAAATTTTAAGCTCCGTACCTTCACGCGTTCCCCAGATAAAGGGTCTTGACAAGCAGACAGACAGGCGGACAAAGAAGTGAAACCCTAAAACGAAACCCATACCTATATGGAATAGCCCTTATTTATAAGAATAAGGGTTCCTTTTCGTTCCGTACGGAAGTCTAAATTACAAGAAATGAACAGACAGCTGGAGCAGGAGAACAAAATTGCTCACAGGAGTGTTTAGTTTTTACGTAAGGTAGGTTTATTTATATTTTGCGGGTTCCATATTTACCTACCTACGGAACCCTCAATGCATAAATAATAAATGGAAAACGTCTGTTTAGTCGCTAATCGGATCTACATTCGACACTACATATACGGATAACAATTAAGCACTTGTCATCCAAAATTAGTTCCCCCCTCAGCCGTATGCTCGTGCTCCCCAGCGCAAGTGATCCTGGGTTTAATTTCATAGACAATTGGTCTCAGCCGGGGTCGTCTGACACGCGACATTATCCGTGCAAATGCAATATCGGCGGATCAGAGAGTTAGAACACGTGTAATGCGTTACGAGATGCTCAATAGGGTATGTGTATATGGGTGTGTGTGTGTTTGTGTGTGTGTGTTTGTCTGTGTGTGTTTGTGAGTGTGTCATAGCATAATATTTTATGAAATAAAATAATTAATAATTAATTCTTTAAGCACGCTTGACTTGGGGAGCATAGCTGGCCATTAACTCGTTAATCCGTTAATCGTTAATTAACGAAGTTAACATTTTGATTAACTTTTAAAAATGTTAACGGATACGTTTTGCATATTAACTTCCGTTAAAAGGAATTCCGAATGATTAACTTGCGTTAATTCTTCCGAAATGTAACTCTTTAACGTTTAATGAAGCTAACTTTTTTTGTAGCGGATTAACGATTAACAAAGTTAACTATTTGATTAACGGTGCCCAGCTATGTTGGGGAATATGTAAGCTGGTGAATGCGTTACGAAAAGTGTAATCAGGCGATGCGATCGAAAGTTGAGAGGGAGAGCTAAAGAAGATTTACTCCAGTCGTCTGGTCTAAAGTACACTCGTTTTTTTTTGTAATGCCTACCCTAGTCGAAGGCCTTGTGAACGCTGCACGAGTACTTCAGCCGTGAGCGGTGACAGGCGACGGCGCGGGCGCCCCGCCGCGCTGCCCGCTCTGCGCCTAGATGCGTATCGCGCTCTCCGACATCAATCTTCGTGTCGAACACTCCTCCGTGACACCTCATCGTTTGTCAATCCCGCTGTAAAAAATGACCCGCCGACGCCGCGACACCGCAAAGCCTTCGCTAATTCACCATCTTCCACGACTTGGGGGCTTACCACAACCTTGTGCAAAACCGATATCTGTTCATTAAGGGCGTAAGTAATTACTTCAGTATGTGGTACGAATGAAGTGACGTCCAAAATCGAAACAATCCTGCGATAAGCTTGATGGCCCCCAGGGTACGAAGCTTGTTGTAAGGATGTAAGGCCCCAAGGCCTGTAGCCATGTGGCACATCGATTATCTTGCTACAAACGCTAACGCTTTTAAAACTAAAAAAAATATATGGGAATGATAGATCCAATCGATAACTAGATCACGTGACCTTTTTTTTTCCCTGGGAAGACAATAATACCTACGGACTGCCGTCAGGCAGGGCATGTCCGACTCGCACGGACTAATAATAACCTCCCACAACCCCTCGGTCAGCACAGAACCACAGTTTTTACTCTGACGGAACCGCCTAGCATTAGGTACTTCGTGCTGGCCGATCAGATTCCTCACGTTCCATCTTCTCTTGTCTTTCTCTCGTTTCCCACCGCACCATTATTGTTCGGAGGATGTTAGCGCATATGTGCCAGATCACGTGACCTGTCGATAAGAAAGAAAGAAGAAAGAAAGAAAGAAAATTTATTCAAATCTAAAACGAATGTCATTCCCGTACATCTTTTAATTTTCATGGCGTTTGCTGTTGTTGAAAGAGAGAAGGAAAGAATCTACGTGTCACATGGCTAGAGGCCCAGATCTTCCCGCCGACGAATTGGTAAGTATTTGAACTAATTAACATTAACAACCGACCTTTAAAATCTATACTAATATTATAAATGTCTGCAGAATAAACGATAACGCTCCAAAATATTTTAAATCTATGGAAATGACATTCACTATCGACCGGTGACGTTGTCGATCGGATCTGCCATTTCCATACTTACATTTTGTTAGTTTTCGAAGCGTTAGCGTTTGTAGAAAGTAAATCGACGTGTCACATGGCTATGGTCCCTGATTCTCGTTGGGAATCGAACCTCAACAGTCGCGTATCGCGTACAAGGCTTTGCCAGAGTTCGTCACCCTGTAGTAAATTAATTGCCTGCAGTCACGGGATGCGAATGGCGGCGACTCTTTTATTTATCAGTGGGCCGGCATACTCGACCACTGGCAGTTGTCAGTTACGCTACCTTCAATTATTATTGACAAGCTCGTATCCATAGAAAAAGAAGGAAAGATGCCTTTATTTAATATTATGCCCATCACGCCCAAGGAAACTCAGAACTTTGAAAAAGGTGAGGATCTATATAGTCTGGTATATATAGTCGTTGATAACACTCCCATGATATGCGGGCGACAGGGAGAGACTGCGCTGGTGTAAAATCATGTGTGCGGGGAATGATGTGCATTGTGCATCAGTCGTGAGTTTTTCATTCATCGCTACACATATTCTAATCTTTACCTGCTACCTCCTAAATCAACTGTGATACTCTCAAGTCTCAATCAACTGTGATACACTCAACTCCGTAGTTTCCTGCTTAATTATCTAAGACTAGCTGACGCTGCGCGGTTTCACTTGCGTGGTACCCATCCCCGTAGGAATACGGGGATAATATACAGCCTATAGCCTTCCTCGATAAATGGGCTATCAAACACTGAAAGAATTTTTCAAATCGGATCAGTAGTTCCTGAGATTAGCGCATTCAATAAAACAAACAAACGAACTCTTCAGCTTTATAATATTGGTATAGATAGGAGTATAGACTGAAATAATTTCACTGTTTATAAATTGACGAATTTCGTTATCACAGGCTTTACACCGTTTAACACTGTGCCGTTTGATATACTGGACACATTTTGTGTATCTATGAGTAGGTACTTAAACTGAAAATCAACGTTGGATGATCTATTTTAGATTAGCAAGTACCTATAGCTCTGTGCTGAGCTGGGGCTACTTTCTAGGTTAAACAAACCTAAAAACCTAAACCTATGTCACAGGGTATACAAAGACAAATTGGGATGTGTGACATATTATTGATATAAAGATATTTTTCTATCTTTCTTTCTTATCTTTACCAAAACGAAGAGGACATTATCTTATTATTCGGACAGACTTGTTACAGTGTTCGCAGAGCTTTAAAATGACGCTTGAATAAGTTAACAAGTAAATGTTAACTGGCAATCGTTGATCGCATCCCTTGAGGGTAACCGACTGGACGGCGGCCGCATGCAAATGAACACAATTAGATGCCCAGCTTCCATTCAGATGAGGCCTAATCGAGGGAGGGGGGCGGGACAAACAACGGCTCGTTCTGTCGCAATTTGTAGGCCGGGAGACTCGCGCCCGAAGGTCGCGCCGGTTCTCACGGAAACCCAGAATCCTAAATATGCGGAGTTAGTCCGCGGGCCGTTCCCAGGGTGCGAGGGGCACGGGAGGATTGCGGGTGAGATGTGCCGCGATAAAGTCGATAAATTTAATTAAAAGCAGTGTCGCGGTGTCGCGGGTTACGGGCAAATTTGTAGGTCCGTGGCCGAGCGCGGATTAATTAAGTGGCGGTCGGCGGCTCAAAGCGCTCGACGCCGCAAAAAATACAGCGGAACTTTGTCGGCCTTTGACGGGCGACCAACACGGGCATTCTTTCTCTATACGCAGCTAATGCCGCCGTCTTCGCAGGATATGAGCGAGTATCGAGCTAGCTGACTTAACCGATTCAATGGTAGGTAAATGATTGCAGACATTGAAACACTCTCAAGTGAAACATATATTATCCAAACATATAGCTAAGAACCAGTGCAAGGATGAAAGGCTTTCAAATGAAAAACCGCATCGAAATCGGTCAATCTGTTTGAGAGCTACGATGCCACAGACAAACACATACCTACATAGACTGACAGACATCGATGTCAAACTTATAACACCTTTCTTTTTTAAAACTCGTCATCCAAAGCGAATAAATATTACTTTATTGGTAAATCTTTTCTTTTATCTTTTTTAAATAAATATACCGAAACAATACACATCAATATCACTAAATGCCTCGATGCTCGTATTTATTTTAAACATTGACAACTTTCTGAAAAAAGTCGGAGGGGAGCCACCGATCAGCGACACGCAATCGTTTTATCTAATAGAACTATTAGGAGGCACTCATTAGTATGCGAAAGCGGAGAGTCCCTGGTTCGAGTCCGCGCGGGTCGTAATAGATTAGTTAGTGTCAGGCCGCGGCCGGCGCCCCGCCGTGCGCCCGGAGATGCCCGGATAAGTTTTTGCTGCCGTCACTGCCGATGCTAAATGAAGCCAACGTGACCTTTACTGTACACCTGATCCGTGTCAGTCAGGTAAAAGTGCTCGGGTTCGATTCCCGGTTTAGGTTTGATCTTGAAATCATTACTAATATTATAAAACTGAAGAGTTTGTTTGAACGCGCTAATCTCAGGAACTACTGGTCCGATTTGAAAAATTATTTCAGTGTTAGATAGCCCATTTATCGAGGAAGGCTATATTTTATCCGCGTATTCTTATGGAAACGGGATCCACGCGGGTGAAACCACGCGGCGTCAGCTAATCAAACTATACCAAATGTATTGTAAAAAGCTTGGCTTGTAAAAAGCACAACGTTGAATTGCACTATGTAGGTACCTAAGTAGGTGCTTTTTGAAAATATTTTGAAATTGTGACAACATGAAATAAATACCGGCCTTGTTTTTTGTAAACTCGTTCTAGACCAAGGTTCGGTTACATAACTTAAGTTTATAGTTTTCGATTTCACCTAATTATCACACAATAACAACATAACGCGACGTTTCTAAAGTGCTTAGGGATGATTTATCAACCCATATGGCACTGCTGAGCTCGAGTGTCCTCTCAGAATAAAAGGGGTTAGGCCTTAGTCACAGTTAGTCCACCACGCTTACGGATTGTTAAAAAAAAATCTTAGGTGTGCAGGTTTCCTCACGATGTTTTTTCTTCACAGTTTGAAAATGCACACAACTGAAAAGTTGGAGGAGCATGTCCCGGGCCGGATTCGAACCTATACGCCCTCCGAATCGAATGCAGAGGTCATATCTTCCAATTCCAAAAGCCTAGGTAGGTACTTGAAAGAACTGAATTTTGAATTTTTTAAAAATATATATTCAAAATAATCATCGGCATCAATACACCACCGGGCGTCCCTGTAACATTGCCTAAACACTGCGTAATGTCGTCATTAATTTAACTAACGAGCCCGGCGTGGGAACCGCGGGACCTGCCTCAGATACATACCTTTGCCTGAAGAATTAAAAAAAAAGCATCCATTTAGTATAATATTCGCAAGTTTAGCATTTCGATAGCCAAGCCGATAGATTAGCATTCGCGTTTGGTGCAACATGTGCAAACTGCAGATATCATAGCTTCATATCGGCACAAAAACGAGCGAGCGAGCGGCAAAGAAATGATTTATCGCCGCCCACCTTCCTTCTCATATCTAATTGCCATAATTTAGCCGTTTGCGGCAACGCGCCGCACGAGAACTGTTTTGCTAAATACCTGCTTAGAATCTCATTAGTGAATTGGAAATATTATATAGGTGCTTACCTAATATAATATTTCCAATTCACGAATGAAAATATTATATTAGGTAAGCACTTAATTATTAATGATTGTTTTTTGTTGGATTAGAAACCAAGTAGCTACGTTACGAGGTGTTGAGTCATTTCTGTTAATTAGTCAGAATCTTCTAATTTTTTTTAAGTGTTATACGTTGAACTGACTTCCTAGAGGTCCAGCAGCAGTTTATTAATCAAGTACCAATGGAATACTAGGGTAATTAAATATCACTTAAGTAATCTAATACGCTCACCAAAAGTTTGGAATGTCCTTTTGGCGTTATGTGTTGCCTGACATATACAATTTAAGTACCATATTCGCTAGATTGAATACAGAATAGGCATCTTTTAGGCCGTGATAGCCCAGTGGATATGACCACTGTCTCCGATTCCGGAGGGTGTGCGTTCGAATCCGGTCCGGGGCATGCACCTCCGACTTTTCAGTTATGTGCATTTTAAGAATTTAAATATCACGTGTCTCAAACGGTGAAGGCAAACATCGTGAGGAAACCTGCATACCAGAGAATTTTCTTAATTCTCTGCGTGTGTGAAGTCTGCCAATCCGCATTGGGCCAGCGTGGTGGACTATTGGCCTAACCCCTCTCATTCTGAGAGGAGACTCGAGCTCAGCAGTGAGCCGAATATGGGTTAATAAAAATGAATGATGATCTTTTAGGCACAGTGGGTAAGCGCGCTCACACTAAGACCGCTTTACTGCTTTTCAGTAGGAATAATTTCATATAATTAGGAATCATATGCGGAGTTGCGGAGACGGAATCTTTACAATATTCAAAGAGCACCTACTTAGTTCCAGGTATAGCCTACTGATGTCTTGTAAGCTGTAGGGTACCTATGAAGTATGCACGCGACGTCCACGCTCCACCTGCGTCCGCGCCGCAGGGTGACGGACGCGACGGACACGACGGACGCGATGGACGCGGCAGGAGGCTCCACGCGGAAGTAAATTACGTCTCTATCGAGGGACATCGGGGATCGGGTAACGGATGGCGACGCCGACGGGGGGTGGGGCGCGGTAAATAATGACGTTTGATAATTGATTAATGGAGGCGCAGCCGCGCGGTGGCGATGCTATCGCGCCCTCCGATGACTCGCTAATTAATTTAAATGAGAAGGTCCTCGCGCCGGCCCGTCGCCGTCGGCGGAGACCCGGCGCTTCGTTTGTTCGATATCGATCACTGAAGGCTCTAGCGATCGACGCGTTCCGATTGTTGTTATTAGATGTGCCGTACCGGGAATCGTAGGAAAGTGACCCGCTTCAATCGAACCAAGGAATCGACATAGGTATTCTTTATTAGATATGGTAGTCAGTTGGTCACACAAAGTTGAGTTACAATAAAATCTTTTTAACAAAAAAATGTAACTGACTTCAAAATCATAAAAAAAAACTAAAAATTGAAATATAACACCGTATATGCTACCTTCTGATCACTTTGAAGGCGGTGCCAAGTCAGTGACGTATTAATTAAAGCCGTTTCTGAAAGAACCGGCTCTTAAAAGTTCATGATTTCGGCTATAATTTTAGCCGATTAATTAATTATTGTGTAAATTCTCTTTAAAACAAAAAAAAATGTAAATTGGTTAAGAAATGACAAAGATAAGCGGTAACAAACTTTAAAAAAAACATACGCGTCGAATTGAGAGCCTCCACCTTTTTTGAAGTCGGTTAAAAATAGAATAACGCTACGTATTACTGAGACGGGCAGCGTGACGTCAGGAATGTGTATTCAGCAATGAAAATCTTCGTATACTTCCAACAAAGTGTATTATCACCAACAAAGATCGCGCTCGACTGACTACCAGACGACAAAATAATTACCGACTATGACTCAAACAGTTTTACAATTCAAAATGGTTTCTGTATCTTACAACTACTTTTTAATTAAACAGTTTTACGGCTTAGTCTAACATTATAAAATTAATATCATTATAATATTTAAATTAATTATAAAATGTAAATAGTTTACTTTAATCTGAGTTTAAATAATAAAGCTAAAGATAGAATCTTTAGGTTTAGTCAAATCAGTATCTTATAAACGAAAAACTGTAATCATGACATTGAAGAATTATTATCAGCAAATAACAGACAATGTTTATAATAACATATAGATAGTTTAGTATATTTATAGTTTGTTAGATGGAACTCGTAGGCCCTCGTAACACTCGGCCATCCTGCATTAGCCGTGTCCCACGGCTATCTGGCAACGCATCAGGGTTCTTCTGCGTCTGAAAAACGTAAAATAAACAGAACCGTAAATGTTCTTTTTGTATATAAAAAAAAAACTTTGTAGGTGGCTACTACTGGAATCTTCAAAATTATGCACCGACTAAGTTACATATTTTTATTAGAGCCTGGCTATACTTTAATTTTTATTCATCCCTAGATCTAGCTTAGTTATTAAATGTTCTATTTAGAAGTCACAGATTAGTTTCATTTCCTAGGTAATATATTTTAAGGTTGCAGGTCTTATGGTCTTGTCTAAGGTGCTGCTGCTATTATATTTTAGAGTCACACAGATTTAGTTATGTTTTCTAAATATTATATCATAGTCACACAGATACTGCACTGTAGACACACAGATTTAGTTATGTTTTCTAAATATTATATCATAGTCACACAGATACTGCACTGTAAACACACAGATTTAGTTATGTTTTCTAAATATTATATCATAGTCACACAGATTTTTTTTATTTTTATTTTTAGTCACACAGATACTGCACTGTAGACACACAGATATCGTTAACACACAGATACCGAAGACACACAGATCACGATGTCACACAGTTATCGTCGACACACAGTTATCATCGTCACACAGTTATCATCGTCACACAGTTATTGTAGACACACAGATATTGTAGACACAGATATTGTAGACACACAGATATTGTATTTTATTCACATAGATGTTATATTTTATACACGTGGATTGTTCTCGTTTTATTACTTTATATTTTATTTTAAAGTTGCATTCTATTTATTATTTCTTTCAGATTAATTTGTTCGTCTGATATTTGTATTTTTTTAAGCAGTATGTAAGAGTTCACTAGATATTTAGATTGAAAAGTAAGTTTTCAGTTTATCAACAATTGCTTACATTGTATTAAAAGGTTTTTATTTGTAACTGTAAAATAATAACACTGTTTTTATTAACACGAATTATTGAACTGCAATCTATTGAGTATTTACTCTTATCTCTCCAATGAGATTATCTCGGTAACTCAACTTTGCTGTCAGTAGCGGAGGAGCTATCGGAGACAGATGATTTATGTGGCCGCAAACAATAATTTTATACTATATATCGGTTACGTCACTACAAAAGCACTGTAAAAGAGAACCGAATAATAGGCTACAACACTGAGCGCACACATGCACAATATTGTCTTTAATTCCATTATATATTTACGAATATATCGTTTTTACACTTCCTGAACACACAACTAGTCATTGTAGACGATATTTAGGTATTATTTCTTTAAATAACGTTCGTTGTTGACCACAACTAACATTGAGTTGACTATAAATTTCCTCTTTTGAGCGCCTCATTTTTCATGTGCTAGTAACACATCTAACAGTATTTAATATCATTGGTCGCAAAAGCATCTCTAGGAACGATGGCATTACATTTTTTTTAAAACCATTGATGATTTCTACACAGCTAATATTTTGGTTTTAGGACAGGTTTAGCAAACATAAACTTTGTAAAGGAATCTATGACCACAAATATAATGTAAGTAAAATCAGTACGAGTTTTGATAAAAGGCTCCAAATGATCGGCATGGACAGTGTGTATACGGATTTGTAGTTTTTCTATAGGGTGTAACGCGCTTTCTAGCTTACCATAATTACCCTTTGCATAGGAGCATTGCAGACATGCATTGATGTACTTATGAATTTTGTCATACATAAAAGCCAAAATTGGTGTTTTTGTAATAAACTCATACACACAACATAAAATAAGATTCTTTACCCAAATCGAAAATGATAGACCGTGTTATAGGTATACTTTTTTGCTTATGCACAAATTAAACAAGTATAACCTGGCTGTAGTTCCAAATCATTACTTAGGAACCTTCCCTATGAAATCATTTGAATAACGCTAGGTATTTATTAAATCGTGGGTAGACTATTTTGGAATTAGTAACTAATGTCACAGTGTAACCAGTAGTTGGACTTCATACTAAAGGTCGAAACGCGAGCTAAACCTACGCACCTCGTACGTGGGATGATCGTGGGGTGAAGATCGTTGCGACTGTGCCGCGGTGACGAACGCAGTGTATTGGATTTTTTAATTATGACGACTAGGAAAAAAGTTATTATTTTTATAAAGTTTGATTAATACTTTGTATTCTAAAGGCATAATTTTAAAAAATATATATATATAAATAAATGCTTAAATGATAAAATTGTGTAAATAGGTAAATGACGTGAACGGTAATAAATATTAAATAATTATTTATTAACTTCTTCATTTAGGTTGTTTTTTTTGATTATTATGTAATACATAGATTTAAATCTTATGACATGTATGTTTTGTATACCTGTATTTTAATGTAATAAAGAAGTTAAGTAAAGAAGTTGTTTGAATTTAACAACATTAATGTGTTGCTCATACTTTAATGTATTTGAATAAAAAGAGTGAAGAGCCAGCTGATATTAATATACCTATCCAGATTTTTTTATTAAACTACTAGCGAACCCGGTCAGTCTCAATTTGTTTTTTGTAGTTCCTTCCCTACATGCCAAGTCAGGATCGATTTTTTTTTGTCGTCTATTCTATAGTGTGGGGGTATCGTTATCGGTATTTTTGTGCATTACATAAGGCATTAAAGTGCTAACATAATCTACGAAACCCTACTCTGCGCGTGGCCCGACACGCACTTGACGCACTTTTTTAATTATTTGGTCACCTAGTGTGGTGGTAATACCAAAATGGCATCACCAAAATAAATATATGAAAGTCCTTCAAGATCATTGATTAGTATCAGCCTTATTCAAATCTACCAATCAAAGAACAACACGCATTTTATTGATCACTTCCTATTTTACTACAATTTACTAAGTTATTTTATTTGTTTATTTAAAAAAAAAGTATATTTACAATCACATAACTAAATGGAAACACAAAGTTGGCAAATGTAATTAAAATGCTGACGGGGGGCAGCCCTATCACATGTTTACGGAGCGCGCGGCTGTAGGTATTTATTTCAAAAATACGGCCGAGTTATTATACTGCTTGTTATATCTACTGTGCTAATGTCAAGTTCGGATGATTTATAATTGGTTGACCTATTACAATGTTTAAGTCTTCAATTTGTATTGGTTATTTCAGCATTATTGTTTATATATATGTCGTCTATATCTACATGGATATGCACCGTGTCCAAAGAATTGATTTGCAGACCACCAAAACCTTTCATCAATACATTTGAAGTTAAGATTTTAAGTTTTTAAATGTGTAGCTGTTTCTAGTGCTATAATATTAACTTTACTTCCTGTGTCAATGTAAGCACTCCGTCCATAAAGATACGTTATTTATACAAATCAGATAAAATATCGAATGTGTTAAATGTAACATTACGTACCCGGGTAACGTTTCGTGGAGTTTACGCAGAGTGCTCATCTCCGGACACCGTACTCCCAGCAGCGCCGGCAGCAAACTAGCAAGTGGCAGCCTTGTGGCCAACGCGGAGGCAGACTTCGCAGCGGCGGCAGTCCCGGGCTTCGTGACCGGCAACGCCGCGGAGATGAACTTGCATGACGAAAATGCGATCTCTTTCCTTCCATGTATACATATCACCCAGCTGGTAAATTTTATTAAACCAGCCCATCACGTTCGTATTTTTCTTCTCTGGGTCAAATTTAGGTACAATATCGGCCTCCAGGTGGTTAACTCTTCGTTTCTTCGGCGAATATATTTCTTCAGGGTGTAAAAAAAAATGTTAATTTTCGTCGGTTAGGTACTTCTACGTCGGTCGATACATCAGTATGGCTTCGCCTTCTTTTTCCGTGTCCCTTATTGTATGGTCCGAGAATTGAGTCCATTTGCATACCACTTCTGAAATATTACTGAGACGGGCAGCGTGACGTCAGGAATGTGTATTCAGCAATGAAAATCTTCGTATACTTCCAACAAAGTGTATTATCACCAACAAAGATCGCGCTCGACTGACTACCAGACGACAAAATAATTACCGACTATGACTCAAACAGTTTTACAATTCAAAATGGTTTCTGTATCTTACAACTACTTTTTAATTAAACAGTTTTACGGCTTAGTCTAACATTATGAAATTAATATCATTATAATATTTAAATTAATTATAAAATGTAAATAGTTTACTTTAATCTGAGTTTAAATAATAAAGCTAAAGATAGAATCTTTAGGTTTAGTCAAATCAGTATCTTATAAACGAAAAACTGTAATCATGACATTGAAGAATTATTATCAGCAAATAACAGACAATGTTTATAATAACATATAGATAGTTTAGTATATTTATAGTTTGTTAGATGGAACTCGTAGGCCCTCGTAACACTACGCTCTTGAGTTCAAATTATGATAAACTAGCCAACACCTCGTGATTTCACCCGCGTAGTTCCCGTTCCCGTAAAAGAAAATAACGTGGTTTTCAATAAAAAAGTGAGTGAGAGTGGCAAGTAAAATAATTTTTAAAATCAGTTCAGGAGATTCAGAGATTACCCTCTGCAATACCACAAACTTTAACTCTCTTTAATATTAGTATAGACATAGATAAACCAAACAGAGATTCGATTCTTCGTTTTTTTTTAAATTTATTTTACGGCCCTATATACCAGTCCTTAAAGGTCTAATTCCTTATTTGTCTGTGACGACAGAAATAAATTAAAAAAAATTCTTTCGCTATGATAGCTTACGTCTTTGCCTATGCGGTATCTTTATAGACATGTGCAGACGGAGATGCATCGCGCGTACAGGCATTGCTACGAGCTAATGCAGTATATTAAATATTTGCCTACCTACTTATACCTAAATAAACAAATAACTATTATATGGAATTCAATTTGGATATAAATAGGTGTGCGCCGGCGTAAGTAATTACCTGATCTGTACGCTCGATGAAATAGTTGAGCGATCATTATTCAATTTAATATGCATTCTTGTGTTAATGCGCGCTCGGCATCCACGAGAAAAACTATAAACCGACAATAAAAACCCCATTACACAGGCGAATTAGCAGGTCGAGTGTGCGTTGCCGACTGCCAACTGCCGCATTGCCGCTCTGGCGGCGCGTGCAGAGCTCTGCTGTCACTGCCGACTGCCGACGGCTGACTGCCGCATTGCCGCCCGTCGGCACGTGCAGTGTGCTGGCGCTGCTGGCTGCAGCTTCATCGGCGCGTATGCTGGCTGCTCATGCA
Organism: Bicyclus anynana; assembly: GCF_947172395.1. Classification (NCBI taxonomy): domain Eukaryota; kingdom Metazoa; phylum Arthropoda; class Insecta; order Lepidoptera; family Nymphalidae; genus Bicyclus; species Bicyclus anynana. The sequence goes on along the minus strand of NC_069089.1, from coordinate 3,875,522 downwards.
GCTCGCCGCGAAAAATGATGACAATAGGACAACAAGAACTGCATCTACTCACATTCTTGTATCGTTATAACCGATATAGACGTGCCGATATGACCTACTTACCTAATCCACGTATTTTAACCGAGTTCTAAAAAAGGAAGAGGTTCTATTTCGACGCGTGTGTTTTTTATAGGAAAGAGTGTTGAAATCAATGTTGTACTAATGAAGGCGAAGCGAATGATAATATTTTATTACTATCACTGAGTATAACGTTCATTATCAACCCATATTCAGCTCACTGCTGAGCTCGAGTCGCTTCTCAGAATGAGAGGGGTTAGGCCAATAGTCCACCACGCTGGCCCAATGCGGATTGGCATTCTTCACACACGCAGAGAATTAAGAAAATTCTGTGGTATGCAAGTTTCCTCACGATGTTTTGCCTTCACCGTTTGAGATACGTGATATTTAATTTCTTAAAATGCACACAACTGAAAAGTTTGATGTGGACCGGACCGGATTCGAACCCACACCCTCCGGAATCAGAGACAGAGGTCATATCCACTGGGCTGTCACGGCTATCATCAGTATCAGATATCTAACCTTAATGTTAACGCGATAAGAGTTGAACTTTCTTATTGAGGCGTCACACTTTTGACTAACTCCGTGTTTGAAAATTTCAATAATTTTTTTCAAAGAAAGTTCAATATTTTCTTAACCCGGGGACATACCATGCCAATCACTAGACGAACGAGACTATAATAAGTTCGGACTTATATTGCTTACGTTACCGGGCAGCGCTTTAACATCCACCTTAGTAACCAAGAGGCCGAATTATTCGATCGGACATATGTATTCGCAGAGAGTTCGTGCGGGGCAGGGCCGCAGGGCAGCGGAGCCATTAGGCAGCAGGACAACAGAGCCGCAAGGCAGCTGCAGGACAACAGAGCCGCAAGGCAGCAGGACAGCATGAACGCAGGGCCGCAAAGCGAGCGGCTCGCTGCGTGTTTCACACTCAACATTTCAGCAGCGGACAGGTAGCGGTAATTAATGGCGCTGATTTACTGCGCGGCTCGCACCTCTCATTACCGTGGAGGTATTTTGATTGCCGGCCGTTACGGCGCCGTAAACTGAGGAATGCCCGAAATCGTTCTAAACGCACTTAAACAATAAACCGCGTTACAACTATTTGTACCTAGCGCCGTCGCGTCTCGCACTCACAGTAACCATGTAAGAGTCAACAAACAGTCAAACACTCCGATTTCCGATACCCCATTACCCAAAACACTTTATGTACGAACCTGCCGGCGATAGGGTCGACTCTCGACAGTTTAGGATCAATCGTTATCTTATCTGGGACATTAAAACCTTTTGAACGTCCGTGCGCGCTGCGGTAAAACGACTCGTATGCGGACGCAGCAGCCCTTTGCCGCTAATCGGCAGCAGCACTGCCGCTAATCGGCAGTGACTAATTAAGCCGCTGCCACCTGTCCCGCTACCGATCGCCAGATCGTTTCTACGAACTGTCTACCTGCCCTTTTTTCCACAGTTATCTAAACGACTTCGGTTAGTGAACGATAAACAGTGTTACCCGAGAACACCCACCGCTTGTCCGCGGAATCCGTCGGCTGCAGTTGGAGGCCTTGTTCTTCGCATCGAAGGTAATAATCGACATTTATGGTATTTTTATAGCACGTAATAACCGTCGGACCAATTGATGGTAAGTAGACTTACTACATAATTAATGTGTAGAACTAGTCCTACAGAGTGTTTATAAACCTGAGGCGTATGTGTTAAACCTTATGTGCCTTATCATTAACAAGTTAACAACCCATCTTCGGCTAGCTATTGAGCACGAGTCTCCTGACAGAATGCGAGAGGTTAGTCTAATAGTCCACCACGCCGCGGATTGGCAGACTTCACACACGTAGAGAATTAAGAAAATTCTCAGGTACTATGCAGGTTTTCTCAAGATGGTTTTGACACGTTTGAGACACGTGATATAACTTCTTTTACTTTAATAATTGAAAGTTAGAGGTGCATGATTGATGATTCGGAGTGGATTCGAATCTACGCCCTCCGAATCCTATAATTACACAAGTAGAAATAAGAATCTCTTTCAAATGTTTATTTTCCAGCAAGCTCAATCGCAAAAACTCGTAAAAGAAAAGTTACGAGGTCTCCAAAGCGCCTTGATCCGAGAAGAGCCCACAACAAAGTCATCCAAGGTTTATATTTTTTAGTTTTAATGACCGACTCCTCGGTATTTTCCATCTTTGTTGTTAGTCATCAACTAAGGTGAAGGAAAACATCGTGAGGAAACCTGCATACCAGAGAATTTTCTTACTTCTTTGCGTGTGTGAAGTCTGCCAATCCGCATTGGGCTAGCGTGGTGGACTATTGGCCTAACCCTTCTCATTCTGAGAGGAGACTCGAGTTCAGCAGTGAGCCGAATATGGGCTGATAACGACGAATCAACTAAGTCCTAAGTCATGATGACTTACGAATAATTATCGCTGCTCTTTTCAGGGCTGTTGAGCGATAATGCTCAAATCTTGTAATCACTATCAGATGGTAATGATAACAGCGACGGAGTCTAAGACCTATCTTACTAAGGTACGGCGGCGTAATGCCACCAACTTCCCAACTTCGGGTTGAGAATTTAAACTCAGAGTTTTTGGAAGAAAGGAAGTTAAATATTTTCGTAGCCCGAAACAGGACTCGAACTTAACTAACTTACAAAAAGCACAACTATTTTCCGGATTAGATATAATTATGGTTTGTTTGATAAATACTAAGGTCACAGAAGTCACAGGGGGTGAGCTACGATCGTCTTTCCGCTCTTCGGTCGTTCAGTGCGTATTAACTATATCGAGTAATTGTAGTAATTGTAATTGGCGATAATTGCTTGTATGTAAGTCGTTATTGAGCGAGTGATAATAGGGATGATGACTTGGTTTGAATATATTGATTTTTATGATACATTCGAGTAAATTTTAACTAATTTATACTTATAAATCAAAGATTGACTGGATATTTGCAAAATAAATAAGATTGTGGAAGTGCAACGCCACCAATTTCCCAACTCCGCGGTGAAAATTTTAACTGAGAGAACTGGAACCCAAGGAAAATCCAATAAGTCGAATCATGAATAAATATTTAGAACCTAGTCCAAGACTAGGAGAACTCAAAATCAAACTTACTGAGTTACTGACAAAAAGGACAACTATTTTCCGCATCCTACTTCCTACTAATATTTTAAACGCGAAAGTTTGTATGGATGTTTGGATGTTTGTTACTCTTTAACGCCGCTACTACTGAAGCGATTTGGCTGAAATTTGGAATGGTACTACTTTTTATCCCGAAAAAATCCATGGTTTCCCGAGATTTGCGAAAACTGATGATTTTGATGATATGAATGTTTGTTACTCTTTCACGTCTCTATTACAGAACTGAATTTGCTTAAATTTGGTATTGAGACATAATATTAACTTAATTAACACATAGGCTACTTTTTATCCCGGAAAAATCTATGGTTCCCGAGGGAGTTTTGATAAACTAAATTCCACGTCCTCCCCGCTCGTCGCATCCAGAACGTAGTCGTATTATACAGAATTCTAATTGGCGATAATTGCCTGTAAGTCACTATGATGCTCTTGTGAAGGTTATTGAGCGAGTGATAATTCACTATTAATAGATGTTAATGATAACGGTCCCAACTTAACTTTCTTACCGAGGCACGGGGTGTTACGCTACCAACTTCCCAACTCCGTGGTTGACAACAACAAGTGATAATTTTAACTGAGAGTTTCTTGGAAGAAACAAACTTGAATATTTTTGTAACTGGAACCCAGGAAAAAACTAGGAGAACTCAAAATCAACTTACTGACAATAATTTTGACGACCTCCGTGGCGAAGTGGTATGCGCGGTGGATTTATAAGACGGAGGTCCTGGGTTCGATCCCCAGCTGGGCCGATTGAGGTTTCTTAATTGGTCCAGGTCTGACTGGTGGGAGGCTTCGGCGGTGGCTGGTTACCACCCTACCGGCAAAGAAGTACCGCCAAGCGATTTAGCGTTCCGGTACGATGCCGTGTAGAAACCGAAAGGGTTTTCATCCTCCTCCTGACAAGTTAGCCCGCTTCCATCTTAGATTGCATCATCACTTACTATCAGGTGAGATTGTAGTCAAGGGCTAACTTGTACCTAAAGAATAAAAAAAAAAGCACAACTATTTTCCGCATTACCTATAATTATGGTCTGTTTGAGACTAAGGTCACAGAAGTCACAGGGGGTCTTACGTTCGTCCTGCCCGCTCTCGAGTACGTACTCGTATTATACCGAGTTGTAATTGGCGATAATTGCTCGTAAGTCACCGCCGGCAAGATGGCTGCGCGGCCGAACGGATGCGGTAATCGCTTTCGAGGAATCGCCGCCCGCCGCCCGCACCGGCATACAGATTCCGCAAAAACACACCGCAATTAGAGTGCCGAGCCTCGGAGCCTCCCACCGGAGTGCCCCGTGTCGCGGTGAGCGCCGAGAATTCGACGCTTGATGGTATTGCTTTCCTTATTCCAGGTAGGCCTCATCTGCAAAGCGTCAGCTCTGAGTGGAAGCGACCGCGGCCTTGAGATTCGAGCGATGCGAGCAGAAGCACGCCGCGGACGCTGGAATGTGACACGTTCTTGGGTGAATTCACCTTCGTAATGCCTCTTTGCTTTAGTCTTGAAAAACAGAATTTTGCAGAAGGAAAGTTTATAAAAAAAATGTGTAAAATTTAAACTGTTTTTCAAGTAAAAGTCATTGAAAAACATATTTCAATTAACACGATATTAACACGAGATTTTTTTAAAGTTTAAAAATAGTCACCTGCAAAATTGTGATATCACGTTATTGAAACAAAGACGAGGAATGTTCTTAATACTCAAGTAGTACTTAGGTATTTACCAACTGATATAATATAGCTGCAGCGTGTCGATCTTGAGACAGATGAAAATCCACACCCAGTGGCGTAGCTTGCCTGTATCAAAATTAGTTGGGGGGCCCAATATACCAAAAATCCCGAAAATTTCTTTACCAGTTTTTTCTCCAAGAAGCACCAGATTAAGTGAGATTGTAGATTAAATTTGACTTTTTTCATTTTTTCACACTTAAGTAGACAGGGCGTAACTACCCCCATATCAGCTGTACGGGGGTAGCACACGTAAGCTAGTAGCTACGTGTAGCTCGCCAAAAATTATAAACATTATACTTAAGTTAAGTCCTTATCATATTTATTTTAAGCAAGCATTTTTGTTTCTTTTGTGAAAAATCTCTACCCTTCATTGGGCCCCCCACTAATTTTGATACAGGGTCCCTCTAAGGCTCGCTACGCCAGTGCCATAGGTATAGTGCCATAGGTATAGGTTTTCAGTATGACTTATAGTTAGGTATAGTAGTATTCCCGTTGCCTCCAACTAGAAGGGAAAACTGTGGGTACGAAACTGTGGGTAGGAAACAGTGGATTTGGAGCCCATGACGTCGTAGTGAATAGTAGGTAGTTAGGGTGATAATTTTTCTATTCTGATTTTAAAAATAAAAGATTTGTTTGTTGGTTTGCATTGAATAGGCTGCGAAACTATTAAACCGATTTGAAAAATTCTTTCATGGTTGGGAAGCTACACTATCCCCGGGTGCTTTAGGCTACATTTTACCATAGTATTCCTATGAGGACGAGAACGCTACTAAGTAATTTTACCATAGTACCTACCTACTCCTATATGGGGACGGGAACGCTGCTAAAAAACGGGAGCGTCTGCTAAGTAATTAATTAACGTAAATAATTAATTAAAAATTGTTTAAAAGAAAGAAAATCTCAATATCTCATACATAGATATACTTATTATACCTATACCAACTTCTATAATTACTTCTAATGTTTACCTGAGACTAAGGTTGCCTGGCATGAAATCGCTGCAGAGAGATAATGCTGCCTTTTGTTTACTTCTTGGTAGGTATGTTTCTGTTTCACTTAATAAATATATAAAATACGAACCTAGAAACTCGTGATCCGAAGCTAAATAAGCCTATTTATAATGTCGACGGCATCCGTGGCGCAGTGCTATGCGCGGTGGAATTACAAAACGGAGGTCCTGGGTTCGATCCCCGGCTGGGCAGATTGAGATTTTCTTAATTGGTTCAGGTCTGGTTGGTTTGAGGCTTCGTCCGTGGCTTGGCATGGCGTGGTTACCACTCTACCGGCAAAGATGTACAGCCAAGCGATTTTGCGTTCCGGTACGATGCCGTGTAGAAACCGAAAGGGGTGTGGATTTTCATCCTCCTCCTAACAAGTTAGCCCGCTTCCATCTTAGACTGCATCATCACAGGTGAGATTGTAGTCAAGGGCTAACTTCTAAAGAATAAAAAAAAAAATTTAGCCTATAAGCTAACTACTGGACCAAAGAAGCAGTGAATTGTGCACACCACTGGCAATATCTCCAGCTAGCTAGGCCCGGTGGCAGTGCACAGCCGCGCGACGGCGCAGTGGTAGCGGCGAAGGCTGCGCGCGTGACGTCACGATGTGGGCGGTGCCCCGCCCCGCCTGTGCACTCGCGCACGACAGTGCGGGAGACAAGTTCGGGAACAACAGAGCGACTGTACTTATAAGTATTAAAGTCAAATTCAAAATTCATTTATTTCAAGTAGGTTGGTTTACAAGCATTTTTTAAACGTCAGGGGCTTTACCATACCTATGGCACGCATGGCTACAGGCCCAGCAGTTATATAATGATTTTTTTTTTAATTCTTTACATGTTAGCCCTTGACTACAATCTCACCTGATGCTAAGTGATGATGCAGTCTAAGATGGAAGCGGGCTAACTTGTTAGGAGGAGGATGAAAATCCACACCAAAGGGGTGTGGATTTTCATCATAGTAAGTAGGTTTTTTTTTTTATTTTATTATTCTTTACAAGTTAGCCCTAGACTACAATCTCCTGTCTGTTACCTGATGGTAAGTGATGATGCAGTCTAAGATGGAAGCGGGCTAACTTGTTAGGAGGAGGATGAAAATCCACTCTTTCGGTTTCTACACGGCATTGTACCGGAACGCTAAATCGCTTGGCGGTACGTCTTTGCCGGTAGGGTGGTAACTAGCCACGACCGAAGACTCCCACCAGCCAGACCTGGACAAATTAAGAAAATCTCAATCTGCCCAGCCGGGGATCGAACCCAGGACCGTCTTGTAAATCCACCGCGCATACCACTGCGCCACGGAGGCCGTCAAAAATTTTGCTATTACCCGCGAAAAGCCGACGAACCCATGCGACGTCACCCAGGTCCGACAAAATACTCTCTACGTACGTTTCACCCGAAACCGAAGCATCCTCAGGTTGACTCTACAACGTGCAAATGCAAAGCTATGCAATTGCACGTTGTAGAGTCAATTGCAAAGCTTGCAATTGCAATAAGAGGTAAATGCTTGAGTATGAACATTTAAAGTATGAACAAAGTCGTAAAATAAAGACTTAAAAATAATTTTTTTTAGGGTAGGTTACATAGGTATATGTAAAGTGGGGGTGAATTTGTATTCGTTTATCTCATAGTGTGGGATATCTTTGGATAGGTCTTTAAAATATATGAGGGGTCTTCTACCACTATTTTTCGGTTTAGAGATCCGTTTGTAAAATATTAACATTAAAGTGCTATTTTTGGTCAGTGTCAAGTGCCCCCTCCCCTCAGAGACTCCTCTATAAGACAACGGTTGTTTATGGATACGTGAAAAACTATTTAACAAAAAAGCAACTTTAATTTTCAAGGGTTTAAACTTAGGAAAGGCTATATTCCGAAAATGGTACCATAAAAATTTAGAAAAACAATTCCAACCCTAAAGGTAGAAAAACAGGGTATGATTTATCGTTTACCCATTAATTATAATAGGTATATACCTACCTAACCAAGAATTATTTTTTTCTAAGCAGTCTGATTTTAATAATTCGTTTTTTATTATAAAATGGTCCCATATAAATTTGAAAAAACAATTCCAACCCTAAAGGTTATTTTAGGTAAGGTTGATAAGGTAAGGTTGATTGTTTATCTAATTATTGTAAAGTAAAACCAAGCATAACTTTTTATTAAGTGGTCCAATCTTAATAATTCCTTTTTTCACAAAAAGTACATTCCGAAGAAGGTCTCATACATAAATTTGGAAACAATTCTAACCCTAAGAGTAGAAAAACTAAACTAACTAACTAAACTAACTAACATAAATTTTAATGTAATTTCAAGTATAACTTACTTAACCGAGTAGTAGTAGATTTTGAAAATTCTTTTATCACTATAAAGCCAACATGGCTTTCTGCTTTTAAAATTAAAACCAAATATAAATGAAGGTAAACTCATAAAAAATTAATAAGTATTTAATACGTAGGAAAAAATTGAGATCGCACAAAATATTTTTATTTTTATTTTTATATTGTTTTTTGTTCATTATTAAAAACACATTTCCAAAGTTTACATAAAGATTCATTACTGTGTTTAATTAAGTAGGTACCTATATTTTTTCTAAATATGTATCTGCAATTTTATGTAGGTACATAGGTATGTTATTATATTTTTAAATACATAACATTTTATAAATAATACGAATACGTGAGTTATGGAGGTCTGAAAATGCATAACTTATCACTAAATAATTCATTTAATCATTAATGTGTAGTCATCAATTAAATAAATATGAAATTTGACATAACAGAGAATAAACACACATAGCTATCATACTTCGTAGTAATTATAAACTTATTTAAAAAAATCCTCAGTAGCTCAACAATAAAACGCTCGGACTCATCACCGAGAGGTGCTGGTTCAATCCCCGCTCGTTGGATTATTAGTACCCACTTCTAACACAGTCTTTTCCGACTAGTTGGAAGGAAATGGTATGGTATATTGGTCATATTAAAAAAAATATGGCAAATATTAAAAAAAAAATCAACGGCCCACTACAGTGCCAGGCCTTTCTATTTCCTATAAGACAGGGTTATAGAGCTTAAAACCACCGTTACTCCAATGTGGGTTGGTGGGTTTTAAAGTGATTATGTTTTAATTTTTGACAATCACTTATTTTGTTTACGGTGGTGTAACACCGCTTCGCAGCTGAGAATTTTAACTGTTTTCTTTGAAGAAATACACGCTCAGTAGGTAAATTTACAGCCCGACTCAGAACTCGAACCTATCACCTCGTGATCTGAAACCCGATAGGTTAACCATTCGACGAATTGCAACGATATTTTATACGAGAGATATGGCACTAGCGCGTCGGAACTGAGGCGGACAAAAGTGACTAATAATGTTTTAATATCATTACTTCGCATAGTTAACAACGAAAATTGTTTAAACAAATAATACCTAAATATTGCATGCAATGTCGAATTGAGTGCAATATTTAGGTATTATTTCCAGGAACTGTAAAAACTATATATACGTAAATAAGTGAAGTAAGTAGCTAAATTCGGATCGGATTCGGATATGACAAATATTTCCGTTTCCCTCCAATGAGTCGGAAAATACTAGGTATGTTATATGGCCGGGGATCGAAACTCTCTTTACCACTGAGCGTTAGGTAATAGAGACGTGATAGCCTAGTGGAGTTGAACTCTGCCTTCGTTTCGGAAGGCGTATAGGTTCGAATTCAGTCCGGGGCTTCTTGCACTGCCAACTTTTCAGTAAGAAATTATATATCACGTGTCTCAAAACGGCGAAGGAAAAAAGCGGAAACCTGAGAATTTTCTTAATTCTCTACGTGTGTGACGTCTGCCAAACATCTGGCCTTCGTGGTGGACTAAGGCCTAGCCCCTCTCATTCTGAGAGGAGACTCGTGCTCAACAGTGAGCCGATTATTGGTTGTTAATTATGATGATGATTAGGTAATATAGAACCGTTGTCTGAGCTATCGGTGGCTTGACGCCCGCTTTCAACAGTTATGCATCATGCAGCCCACAGCGCAGTGGAATTCATGCATAAATCTAGATTGTACCCCCATCAGTTCGTACCTACGAGTATAGCTGATAACAGCGCCTATTTCGACACCGTTTTTACCCGACTGCGCGAGGAGGGATTTGTGTTTATTAGTCTATTAGACTAGTTTGTTCCTATTCCGCTCTCTTGACTAGACAGATACCAAACGTGTGGGTAAAGTTATAGTAGGTACCTACATTATGATATAAGTGCGGTAAGTTGAAAATTACAGGCAAGGCGATATTGCAATGCGATGTTGGTTTTATAATACATTTGCGAGGAAACACAATTTGAACAAACTTTCTGAAAATTAATTTGCAAGTTGGTCAAGTTTGTTGATTCTTATGTCAGCCACTGACGATCAAGTAAGCTTTACAGCCGATAAAACTAATCGTTTTTTATCGCCTGTAAAGCTTAAAACCAACAAACGATCAGTTTTATCAGACGTTTAGCCGTTAACGCTGTAGGCATGTGAGCTTATCGGATGGTGAGTGGCTAGCATAACGTCATTCAATTCGTCTATAGTATGCGCGTTATCATCTGAGTCGTCCGGTCATAAAAGTCAAAAAAGATAGGAATGTGCAGCGCGCCTACCTGCGCACCCTAATTATCGATAAACGGCTACCTGCGCACGTGCTAATGATGAGTCAATAATGATTTGGACGATTCTGATTGGTCGGTTTCTAATGTAATTGCATTGCGTATTTTTTTTGCTATAAATGTGTTTACTGCAATTAAATAAATACATTCATGTGTTACTCGTTGCGCACTATGGATACTTTATTTAATTATCTAATTAGAGATCACGCGCCGCTTATAATAAATTTGGCAGAAGACGAAGATTCTGATGATGAAGACTTAGATGAAGATTAATTTTATTTAGTTAATAATTATATAATATGAAATATGTATTATATTAAATCAAATATTGTTAATTTTTTTAATTTTGTGAACAAGATACGATAATAAACTTTACTTATCGATAATATGTCTTTCATTGTTACACCCTTCACTAGACGGCTCCATAAGACCCATAAGTGCAAGCGAGATAGATATAGAGAAATGATTTATGGCCCTAAGACTCAGTTGTTAACGAGTCAACTATAACAATAGTGTTCAGATGGGAAATACGGTAGGGGGAGGGGGAGAGATGAGCGCGGCGCAAGACTGATGGCTATGACTTATGGTCATAAACATACCTACAACTTGGGTTCTGTATAGGTACACACACTAGGTATACATGCAATTGCTTGTACAGGAATAGAGAATCAATTGTAATTAACTGACTTCAAAATAGTCGGAGGTTGTCAATTCGACGCCTACCTATCAGTTATTTTTAGGATTACTTACTTCTAAATGCAAAAAAAGTAGATCTAACTCCTTGTCTTATAAGGACAGGACCACTGTTATAGTCTATCTGTCATGATTCAAGACCTTTTCATGAAGCCGGGTTTATATTTGTCTGACATGTCGTGTCGTGTCGTGACGCATCGACACGTCAGACAAATATAAACAAATAACAATAATAATAGGTGTCCTGAAAGATATCAATATCATGGCGGGTCAGATGGGTTTTCGCCCCAACGCAACAAAAGAAAGACGTTGACTTTAACGTTATTAACATTTGTCTTGCTCTCGTCTCGAGATAATATGTCGTGGTGCGTATATTAGGCCTATCTACAGGCCACAGCTTTATGTAGGAGCTCATGAATTCTCACCTGCAAGCACCGGCGGATGCAGCCGCGCACGGGCAGAGCTCAGAGCACGAGAGCACGTGAGCACGTCTCCCATGCTCACGTGCGCGTTACGTCGCTAACGGAAGTGTCTTGCTCGTTTATATCGGGCGGAGGAGGGGGAGGTGACACAGATTGATGTGACACAAGGACAAGAGAGATTTATCAGCCGCGCCCATTGAGGACTTTACAGACGCAGACTCGAGTGATAATTACGGAGAGATGGGCAGCATAGGGCACCTACCTACTTAACGCAGACAGTGCATTCTGTGTAGTTCTTTTGTTACACTATTTCTGATAATTATAATCAAAAAGAAAGAAAAAAAAAAGAAAACGGATTTCTTCTACAATGCAGGGTAGTCCCTGACTAACCTGCATTGTAGAAGAAGTCTTTTTTGCATCTACATGTATACCTATATTTTTTTAGGTAAGTGATGATGTACCTAATCTAAGTTGGAAGCGGGCTAACTTGTTAGGAGGACGATGAAAATCCACACCCCTTTTGGGTTTCTATACACGACATCGTACCGGAACGAACACTAATTAAGAGCGCGCAGCGCGTCGGTACGATATGGATAAAATTCGAAGCGCAAACGAGACGCCGAATTATGACTTTCACGTGAGTGAAAAGCACGGAGCGATTGACGCGCGACGCAAATTTTATGACGTGAGCGCCATTATCATTTACCCAAATATCAGGCTCCTAACTTTTCCAGAATCTGAGATCCAGAACCATTTGTAACCACCAAATTACATATTGCTCGCTTGGCGGTACTTTGTCGGTAGGGTGGTAACTAGCCACGGCGAAGCCTCCCATCAGCAAAATGTAAAATCATATAGATTTTAATGCAGTCGTAATAGTAAAGGTAAATAGTTAAAGTTGAAATAACATTTGTTTAGTTTAGTTAATGCCGCCAGTCGGGCGGGGTGCGCGGCTCCCCGAGCGATGCATCTCATGTGATGTATTTACGGTGCCCCCTCACCCCGCGCCTCCCCGCGCTTCCTGGCGGCGAGCTCTTGGGCACAAAATAAATTAATCGAAAAAGACGTCACACTCGCGCCGCCGATATGTTTATTGTGATACGAAGGAGCTGTGGCCACGCGTTCGACATAATGTGGACATTTATTCGCACACCTACGAGTATAGGAGTAGGAGTAAGTAAGAAAGAAAGAAAAATAGTTTTATTTGGTCAGTAAACTTAAAACTAAGCTTTCATATTTCACAAAGAACAAGAAAAGTTAATGTAAAAGCGCACTGATCAAATAAAGGTCTCTCACTCAGCTTAAAGCTGCAGCTAGCTGCAGCGCTGGTTTTCAGTGGAAACCTTTAAAAGGGTGACATCACGGGCGCAAACCACAGTTATCAAAAATAATAAAATATATAAAAGCAAAAAATTAAGTGTTGGAACTTTATGATCAAAAATTCTGTTTCTGCTGAGTTATTAAATATTATACAACTGCCTTCGATTCGGAGGACGTAGGTTCGAATCCGGGCATGCACCTCCAACTTTTCAGTTATGTGCATTTTAAGAAATAGGTAGCTATCACCTTGTCTCAAACGGCGAAGGAAAACCATCGTGAGGCAATCTGCTTATCTGAGAATTTTCTAAATTCTCTTTGTGTGTGAAGTCTGCCAATCCGCATTGAGCCAGCGAGATGGAGCTACTATTAGCCTAATCCCTTTCATTCTGAGAGGAGACTTCAAAAGTGAGCTGAACATGGGTTATTAATGATGAAGTAAGTACCTAAGTTGAACCAAAATGGCAGTCATATGTGCAGGTACAACGTTTAACACTGTTCTTTATAATTGCAATCTCTGTTGTTGCCCAGAAAATAAAAGATATTAATTTTTCAAATAATATTAGGATGCGTGGGTGTATATTATTATTAGAGAAATTTAATACCACTAAATACTTTCATACATCTACCCGTTGTTAAGTGTTTGAGCTCAGTGATTTAGATTAACACCTGATTAGAATAATGATAACTCTACTGTGACTCAGTTCTTTAATACTTTTAGGCTTCTAGGTATAGTATACATATACTGTTATTTGTTGATATACATACGTACGTAGTTTTTTATAGTAGGTAGATACAAAAATTGAGGTAGGTACCTACTGCCTACACTGCGGAACCATTACGAATTTACAGGTAGTGGGAAAAGGAATGTATGTATCTTGTATAATTGGTACGTATAATGCCTACCCTAGTTAAAGCATTGTGCACACCACTGACACCTATAGAATACAATGGTCATGTCCGCGATATACAGGCAGGGTGGTCACCCCAGCGCGTTACAATGTTGCACGAGCATCGCCGTTGAGAGCTGATTGCATCAATTATTCTAAGAGCCCTAATTTAAACTAATATGTACTTATTTTGAATATAAGTAGGTATTTTTTTTTAAGATTTTGTTCGTTCGTTTGTTTAAAATACGTTCTGCAACGACTGGAGTAATTAAAAAAATCTTTCCAATGACAAGCTACATTATCTGCCATTAACATAGGCCTATGTTGTTTGTTATGTTTTGCAAACTCCAAATGGGTTTCATAGAACTAAACAAATATAGTTAACTAGCGGACGCCCGCGACTTCGTCCGCGTAAAAATTGATGTAAACTTCTCTACCTCTACCTTACCCGTAAACCTACCCAACCCTACCCTACCCTACCCCTACCTTACTCCTATCCTACCGCTAACGCTAACCCTACCATCCCCCCACCTTACCCCTACCCTAACCCTACCCGTAACCTATCCATACCCTACCCTACCCTAACCCTAATCTACCCCTACCCTACCCCTACCTTACCCCTACCCTAACCCTACCCTACGCGTACCCTACCCCTACCCTACCCCTATCCTACTCCTCCCCTACCCTATACGTTCCATACCCTTCCCCTACCTCTACCTCGCCCCTACCCTACACTACTCCTACCTTATTCGTACCCTACCCTACCCTACCCTACCCTACACTTTCCCTAAATTACCCCTACCCTACCTCTATCCTACCCCTTCCCTACCCCTATCCTATCCCTACCCTCAGCAAAATTGGTCCAGCCTTTTGTGCGTGGTGCAATGACCAAAAGACTATAATTTCCCAAGCGACTTCTATGCTAATACTATAAAGAGGTAAAGTTTGTGTGGTTGTCGGGGGTAATCTCTGGATCTACTGGACCGATTTGGAAAATTCTTTTACCAATAGAAAGCTACATTATTTGCGAGTGTCATAGGCTATGTTTGGTTCTCATATTCACACGGGAACGGGAACCACGTAATTTGAACCGCGGGGCGTCATATAGCGGCATTTCTGCGACTTTCAGAAATTTTGTATTATCTCCGAAACTATTTAACTAATTAACATACTGTAAAGGGCAAATCTCATCTCTATAATATCCTTGTGATTATTAAATAATTTATTTGGATAAGGATTTAAGTTTAGTTGTGTAAATAATGACGTAAACCTCAATTTAAAATTTTAATAATTTATTAAAGTACTAAAGGTACTATATCTGCTAAAATATAAAAGATAGATATATGGTGTCGCGGACTTTTTTGTAGAACTTTTAAAGGTTCAAAAAGCCTCCATACATTTATTTCAATTATACGCAATGGTTGAGGCAGCGCATGCGAATAAGTAAGTTTTTCGGTCCGACGTGTAAGAGAAAACCCGCGATAACTCAGTAGTTATAAATGATAGAAATATAAAATATAGCCTATAGCACTCCCCGATAACGTAGCATTCTACTGGTGAAAGAATTTTTAAAATCGGACCAGTAGTTCCGAAGATTACCCCATTTCAAAAAATTGTTACAAACTTACAAACTTACAAACTTACAAACTTACAAACTTTACCTCTTTATAATATTAGTATAGATAATAATTAAATGCGTTTCATATTTCAGTTTCAAGAACTTTTGATTATATTTATCAAAGAAAGAAAGAAAAAGAATAGTGCATAACCTACTTAAAAACCTTAGCACGCTAGTGGTTCTTATCCAGATAAGTTAATCTATCACCTAGGAGTCCTTTATGCCCCGTCGGTCTAGTCGTAGCCTATCTGGCTTCACCAGGTCCTAGGTTTGACTCTTGGGTTGAGCTTTGAACTACTGAGTTTTTATTACGAAATATCTAAGACGAACAACAAAGACAGGGAGGTAGGTAGTTAGTACACGTTTGCTAAAAACAATTTTTGCGATATGGTCGGTTTAAAGAGGTCTTAGGGCGAACGAAGTTGCGAGCGTCCTTTAATCTATACTAATAATATAAAGAGGTAAAGTTTGTAAGTTTGTAAGTTTGTAAGTTTGTAAGTTTGTAACAATTTTTTGAAATGGGGTAATCTTCGGAACTACTGGACCGATTTTAAAAATTCTTACACCAGTAGAATGCTACGTTATCGGGGAGTGCTATAGGCTATATTTTATATTTCTATCATATATAACTACTGAGATATCGCGGGTTTTCTCTTACAGGTCAGACCGAAAAACTTACTTATTCGCATGCGCTGCCTCAACCATTGCGTATAACTGAAATAAATGTATGGAGGCTTTTTGAACCTTTAAAAGTTCTACAAAAAAGTCCGCGACACCATATATCTATCTTTTATATTTTAGCAGATATAGTACCTTTAGTACTTTAATAAATTATTTAAATTTTAAACTAAGGTTTACGTCATTATTTACACAACTAAACTTAAATCCTTATCAAAATAAATGATTTAATAATCACAAGGATATTATAGAGATAAGATTTGCCCTTTACAGTATGTTAATTAGTTATATAGTTTCGGAGATAATACAAAATTTCTGAAAGTCGCAGAAATGCCGCTATATGACGCCCCGCGGTTTCAATTACGTGGTTCCCGTTCCCGTATGAATATGAGGACCAAACATAGCCTATGACACTCGCAAATAATGTAGCTTTCTATTGGTAAAAGAATTTTCCAAATCGGTCCAGTAGATCCAGAGATTACCCCCGACAACCACACAAACTTTACCTCTTTATAGTATTAGCATAGAAGTCGCTTGGGAAATTATAGTCTTTTGGTCATAGCACCACGCACAAAAGGCTGGACCAATTTTGCTGAGGGTAGGGATAGGATAGAGGTAGGGGTAGTGTAGGGTAGGGGCAAGGTAGAGGTAGGGGAAGGATATGGAACGTATAGGGTAGGGTAGGGTGGGGGTAGGGTACGGGTAGGGTAGGGGTAGGATACGGGTAGGGTAGGGTTAGGGTAGGGATAAGGTAGGGGTAGGGAAGGGTTAGGGTTAGTGGTAGGGTAGGAGTAAGGTAGGGGTAGGGTAGGGGTAGATTAGGGGTAGGGTAGGTTAGGGTATGGATAGGTTACGGGTAGGGTTAGGGTAGGGTAAGGTGGGGGGAGGGAAGGGTTAGCGTTAGCGGTAGGGTAGGAGTAAGGTAGGGGTAGGGTAGGGTAGGGTAGGGTAGGGTTGGGTAAGTTTACGAGCAGGGTAAGGTAGAGAGAAGTTTACATCAATTTTTACGCGGACGAAGTCGCGGGCGTCCGCTAGTGGTCATATAAACCTAGAGATTTACGAGTCGGTACATGTATCTCTGTGAATAGTGACCTTTTTTTTCTTTACAAGTTCGCCCTTGACTACAATCTCACCTGATGGTAAATGATGATGCAATCCAAGATGGAAGCGGGTTAACTTGTGAGGTAGGGTGGTAACTAGCCACGGCTAGAGCTTCCCACCAGCCAGACCTGGACCAATTAAGAAAACCTCAATCGGCCCAGCCGGGGATCGAACCCAGGACCTCCGTCTTGTAAATCCAGCGCGCATACCACTGCACCACGGAGGCCGTCGACGATCAAGTTAGATGTCCCTCGTCGTCAAGACGTCGCGCGACGTTGCCGACGACACAACAAGCGACAATCAGACAAAGCGGAGCACATGTAGGTGTCGTCATAAACAAACACCTCATTAATAAACGAGCCGAACTAAATAATTACGGAACGAGACACAACGACTGATGAGCGGCGAGCTAAATACATCCGTCCATGACTCAGTGCTAGCGATCTACGCTCCTATTTGCTTATTGTAAATCACCTACCAAAATAGGTACCTACATTGTCTAGGAGGTAAAAATATCTTCGTACTTCTAACAGTAGGTGAAGACTTCGCATGGCTTAAAAGACCTCCTCTGCCTTCAAGACATAAATGACATAAATAAGACATCTTTGACATACCTAATAGGGTAAGTCCAGGATAGATGCCCCAGTGGGATAGATGACTTGATTTTTATTTCACTATGTTAGGAGCACTGTAGGAGTTAAATTTTACTGTAAGTAACGAGTCCCCCCCCTTCAAACCTTAGTGTCGGGGGGAATTTCGACCGGAGTGCATGCGCTTCGTCTGTGTGAGTAAAAATGTTCCGCGGTGAGACGACAAAATGCGCCAAAATAAAATTCGTAAGTACTTTCAACAGTGTATTTTTTCTCTCGCTTATAATGTCAATTTTTTTTCTATTTGTCTGCTTGCATTGAAGATTAGCCTATGTAAACTGATAGATTTTATAGTAATTGAAACTGAACTTTTGTTTTTATTGATAAGGGCATCTATCCCCTACAAAAAGTATAGTTGCCCCGTTTTTTATTAGGATAGATGCCTCTAAGGGCAACTATCCCCAACTGTTTATTATAAGCGTTGTGTTGTTGCAGGAGAGCAAATGCCTCGTAAATATAAAAGGAAACAGGGTGTTGTCCCTCGTACTGTAACGTAGACCGAAGACAGTATGTTAGCAGCGATTGAAGAGATGAAAAAGAGAGAGAAAGGCGTAAATCAGATTTCTAGAATATAAGGAATACAATCTAAAATATTAAGACGAAGATTTGCCATTAACAGCAATTGTTATTTTTAAAGTTACTGTATGTGTACTGTTGTTTTAAATTTGAATTACTTTTACTTTGTATTGTATTGCATCATATAATTGTAGTTACTGTGTGGCATAATTATTACTGAAAATTATATATATCCAGCATTTATTTTTATTTGTTTTATGAAAACATGCTGTAATAACAAAAAACGACTCGTTGCTCTTACATTCAAATTAGGAGAAGCTGAATTTCCGCTGGACCGAATAGCAATACGTCAGTTAGCATACCAGTTTGCTAAAAAGCTACAGCTAAAGCATAACTTTGACAAAGATGGCCAAGAAAAATATAAAGAAAGTTATATGTATAAAACACCATAAAGACTGATTATAATGATATAGTTGTTTGATTTCAGAACAAACCAATTACAATGTTCAAACTAAGTCGCCAATCCCCACTAAGGGCACCTATCCTCAAAAGTTTTTTCATGATAAGTCTTCTATCCGCCACAGTAGGCGTCTATCTCATTTTTAGAGGTCCACAAAATTACAATTTACACAAAATCTACACAGTCTATATCAGAACGATTCAGATAATATAGAACATTAAGAAATATATTTAATATCTCCCAAAGAACGCAATGCTCTAAGATTATAAAATTCGGAGTTATTTAGCATTTTCGAAAAGTGGGGCATCTATCCTGGACTTACCCTACATACAGAGAACCGTATTGCAATCCTTCATGGCTGCCTTATCTTCCTCTTTTCGGCCTATTTTTTCGGCCATTTTCTCTGTTCTCTCCTTGTCAGGATAGGAGTCTATCCACTTTTATTCGTTGATCAATATATACCTAGATATAGGTACGTTTTTACTTTGGTAAGAGAGGTAAAGTAACGGAACTGATGCAAGTAATTAAGTTTTTTTTATTATTCTTGAGGAGGATTAAAATCCACACGCTTTTCCGCTTTGTACACGACATCCTACCGGAACCTTAAATCGCTTGACGGTAGGTAGGTACGTCTTTGTCGGTAGGGTGGTAACTAGCCACGGCCGAGGCCACCAGCCAGACCTTCCTTTATTTCAAGTAGACTCAGTTTATAAGCACTTTTGATACGTCTATTGACTATTTGTAAAGATTCTACCATCGGTTCGGAAGGCAGGTTCTGCTGAGAAGAAACCGGCAAGAAACTCAACAGTTGCTCTTTTAAAATAAATCATACAATATCTATTATAATTTACAATTGATGAAAATATTACAATTTCTTATAGTTTTACTACCTGTGTGAAGGTGGGAGCTGATCCAAAAGCCTCTAAGTATCTTTATCATTAAGGAACTCATCCACGGTGTAGTAACCCCGAGTATACTAGTAGATATATACTAGTAGTGGAGTGCGTGCTTCCCTGCTACAGGGACGTCACGTGCACTGCAAACCGAACCATTGCCGTGTACTTAACTAGGTACAGATGCACGTGCCGCTCGGATAGCTACAGGATTGACATATCTTCGCGTACCGCCCCGCGCGAACTCGCACCGAAGCTCGCGTCGCTCTATGCGGTAACAAAGTAATCATAATTATGACTGACCCAGTGTCACGGCACGGCACGGTACGCTGGCGGCACGACCGCGGCACGCAGCGGCGCGTGATAACCAAATCTGTTCAATTGTTCTCTGGAGACGCGCAGCGCATTCCGCGCGGGATTTATCGCACCAGCGCGAGCGCGGGCCGACCGATTTAGTTCGGATTAAAACAAAGGTAAATGTCGCCGCGTATTTTTAGTGCCGCACTAATGCGTCCCCTCCGCCCCCGGCCGCGCCGCCGCGCTATTGTAAAACTGCCGTTATCCACTAATAAAAGCGTCCTAAATCACCCTCATTAATACCCAAGAGAATGACGGCTGCATTAGCGCTCGCGACTAGTCACAAGCGCGGGCGGGAGCGGGCGCGCAGGCGGGCAGCGGAGCTCTGATGGGACGGTTCGCAAAAAGCGGGGCGCGCCGCTCCGTCTACCGCCGCCCGGCCCGCGGCCGACGGGCGCGCATCGCGACTTTCTTATTTGCCATTTTGTTCCTGTTGCCGCCGTCTCTTACTTTAATGGAGCGGTATTCCGAGGCGCGGTTTATTTTCAGTGTCCGCTAACGAAACGTTTACATTCGGGGTGAGGGATAGCTTCCTCCCGAGATGTCGCCGCGGCCGATATCGCCTCGAAACGTTTCTCGAGATTATTAATCGTAGGTATGTGATAAATATGTATGAAATACTGATCGAGACGGAGCGGTGTGACAGGTTTTCGGGCAAATATTCGGCGCGTGCCATCGCTGCGTGGCGTGCGGGTCGCTCAGTTTCATCATGTTATCACATTTCCCGAATTTCTACATTCATTACGTGTTGCGATCGCTTCATCGCTTATCATCTCTCTCGTCAGTCAAACGATCGAGCCAAACGCTCGTACGATATCGTGAGACCACAATATCGACCGAATACGTAGGACCGTGATAGCCCAGTGGATATGACCTCTGCCTCCGATTCCGGAGGGTGTGGATTCGAATCCGGTCCGAGGCATGCACCTCCAACTTTTCAGTTGTGTGCTTTTTAAGAAATTAAATATCACGTGTCTCAATCGTTGAAGGAAAACATCGTGAGGAAACCCGCATACCTGAAAATTATCTTAATTATCTGCGTGTGTGAAGTCTGCCAATCCGCATTGGGCCAGCGTGGTGGACTATTGGCCCCCTCTCATTCTGAGAGGAGACTCGAGCTCAGCAGTGAGCCGAATATGGGTTGATGATGACGACCAAAGATTACAATGTATTATTGGAATGACGACGACAATATCGATACCTAAGTCTAGGTAGTCTAACGGATGGGATTCGAAGCTGGGACCTCTCCTCTCCCACCACCATTAAAAGCGATACTGGACCGTGAAGTGTATAAGTGAACTAGGAATTCTTTCAACAACAATTACTTACCTACCTGTATTTTAATCTGGGGAACTTTCGAGCTTCATTTTCACCGAAGCGAGCAATTTTTTCCGTGTTTTCTTTCTAGTATTTAGTGGGAAAAACGGTCGGCAGTTCAAAGCGCCGGCGCTCCATTATACGATCATAATCATTGCAAGCGTTTGTTGCTTCGCTGCCTTCGCCGACTAAACAAAGAATACCTAGGTACCTCTACTTAGAGTGGAATTAAAATAATAATTTATCATATAAGAAACTTTCTTCAATGAATTACTAATCCTACTAGAGGATGCACTCATAGCTCAGAGGAATGGTGTTTGGACCAGAGGCGGTGAGACAATCGCTTGCGACCGACACTTCACCGCATTTGGGTCATCTCCTCCAGAGTGAGTCGGGGATAAGGGCCCTTGCCGGTCTTACCCGAACAAGTAGGCAAGACCTCGGAAAAGCTAATTCCTCCGTCGATTTCTTCCGGCTTCTTTCGAGGCCAAATCATTTTGTTTGTGTGGGTCGAGATTTTTGTTTTTCATTGCCCCAGCACGGACAGACACAAAATTCGTTAATATCGATGTTCATATAAATTTGTCTAAGGAACCTCACGCAGTAGTTGCTTACACAACCACGACCAATCGTGAAACGGCGATTTGTCGGTCTACTGCATTATAGATGAGCGGTCGGTCTATGAGGCTTAATACCAATTTTCAAGATATTCAAAGATTTAATTAAATTACTTCAAAACAAAAAAGTGATCTTATGTGGATGTTTCTCTTTCGGCCGTAAAACTAGTTTCGGTCGGACAGTATCAATTTGTAATTTGAAATAGTCAATTTAATTATAGCTGCCTCCGCCTTGATAGAATCCTGGCTACGCCCATGGCATTTGTTATTCTAATTAGTAATTACCTACTACTCGACCAGTCGATCCGACCCGTTCTTTGGCCAAATCGCGTTCATATGTTTCTTCAGTTAAAAGTTTCTAGCATGTGTCATTATCTCTCGAAGAGAAATAGTCAAAATGGCAGCCTAACCAGAAATATCGCTATCATTCATTGCGCTGGTACGAAAGAGGTGGGACTACTCCGCCGCCATCGGCAATTTGGCTGTATCTCCTCACGAGATTTGTCGTTGGTCGCATGCTAGGCCTACCGATCGTTAGTGTGCGAGGTGCCTTAATTTAACAACCGGCCGCATCGCTGCAACATTAGCAGCAATTAATGAAGTGTGAGCTGTCGTCAGCCGAGTGTCTATTTCCGGCAGGCCGGTACAGCCCGCGCTCGGTCCGCTTGAGCCGGGTTAAGCCGCTTGAGCCGAGTTAAGCCGTCGCAGCAGATGTCGCGGACGTGCGGACGCGCTTAACGCCGGGATTAGCACCGTTACGTCACCGTTACACTATTGACTTTCGAACCCGTTATTTATTTCCACAGGATTTATAGTTCCGTCCAAACACTCGCAGTCAAATTCAAAATTCGTTATTTCAAGTAAGCTTAGTTTACAACATAACAGCTTTAGTGTTTTCTTTTTTCTTTGTATAGGTACAAGTACTTTAAAAAGTCAGATTATGGAAGTTCTAAACTTAATTACAGTTGCGTGGGTTCCGAATGCGTCTTACTTACAACTTTTGAAGGCCTCCGTGGCGCAGTGGTATGCGCGGTGGATTTACAAGACGGAGGTCCAGGGTTCGATCCCCGGCTGGGCAGATTGAGATTCTCTTAATTGGTCCAGGTCTGGCTGGTTACCACCCTACCGGCAAAGACGTACCGCTAAGCGATTTAGCGAAAGGAGTGTGGATTTTCATCCTCTTCCTAACAAGTTAGCCCGCTTCTATCTTAGATTGCATCATCACTTACTATCAAGTGAGATTGTAGTCAAGGGCTAACTTGTAAAGAATTAAAAAAAAAACTTATGTAAATACTTCGATGGGTTAACCTACCTACGTCATCATTGACGTTTATTGTGATGATATTTGATAGGCTAGGTATATCATTTGGCACACTGTTGTGGTAGCCGTTGACAATCAAGTATACCCACATTTCTCTTCGTCAATTGCTAGCTTAGACCTTAATAACATGGCTAGCATTGAGTAGGTAGGTATATGTCTCTTCTCAGAATGAGACGGGTTAGGTTAGGCTAATAGTCCACCACGCTGGCACAATGCGGATTGGCAGACTTCACACACGTAGAAAAATAAGAAAATTCTCAGGTTTGCAGGCAAATTGCTCCATTATCCATTCCTCTTGAGTTTACGATTACAACGCTCATAAGAGAGTGGAACAGGTAAAACTGTGGTCGTGAGCGTGATTGTTGGGATCCCCAAGTGGAACGTAGCCCAAATGTTTAGTTCAGTAGATGACATTCCGTTAATAAATAGTCGAGACACTTCTGTCCTGTCCCTATCTTTGTAATAAATTCTCCTTAAATAACTTCAAGCGTGTACGTTCGTAGTTCGTTCATAGTTTACCTACTTACATGTAAAAGCTATGATAGGCAGGTATTTTTTTAAGCTAGGTATATGTAGTTTTGTCTGTATGGATGCTTCGGCTGTGGCTAGTTACCACCCTACCAGCAAAGACATACCACCAAGCGTTTTAGAGTTCCGGTACGATGCCGTGTAGAAACCAAAGGGGTGTGGATTTTCATCCTCCTCCTACCAAATTAGCCCGCTTCCATCTTAGATTGCATCATCACTTACCATCGGGGGAAGTTGTAGTCAAGGGCTAACTTGTTAAACGTATCACGTTCGGTTAGTTTTTCTTCGTCTTCTTAAAATCGTTGGTTTTTCGCGTTTAATAAATCAATTAATTACTAGGTAGGTATATACAATTTGTACGTTACATGCCTACCCTAGGTAACCTTATTCACGCCACGAGTGTGGAGCAGCGCCGGACCGAGGTAAATTTTAGAATGGAGCGAGATCCAATTATGGCGCCTTTCGCGCACGTAAATTCATCACATAAATTTCTTTTCGATCTTGTCTTTACCATTTCGGCGCCCCCTAGGATTTGGCGCCTGGAGCGACCGCTCCTTTCGCCGTATGGACGATCCGGCCCTGGTGTGGAGTGTGTCACGGTGTTGATTCCCGTAACCAGTAACCTTGTCGTAGTAAATTCCGCTACTCAATTACGATAGCTATGGCGGACACATACCTACTTGACTAACAGCTATTTAATCGAGTGCCTATTTTAAATAGTTACAATAAAATAAGGCCCTCCCTCCCCCCTCTCCCCCTGGGCATGCGAAGCAGCTCTGCTATTTACTACCTAGATGTTTGTTGACGCATTTCTGAAATGGCATCTACTTCTAGGTACCTTGATTTTATTATTTGCGCTCTTGAAATGCCTATGTAACGCGGACATTATGTTGGTAGGGAAGTAGGTATAGTAAGCGGCATGTAAGTTGAACTATGCGTGGTAACAGATTTTCGGTTGCTTAGCGAAAGCGCCGGCCCGAAATAAAAGAATAGAGCGAGATCCAAATAACCTCTCCTATTTGCTCGTAATAATAAATAGTGAGTGCAAAGTATGGAAAGCGAAGTCATCGACCAATTGAAAATCAGATGCTATACCGTCTATGGTCGACTAGGATTTTAGAAGTAATAAAATATCAATAACTTCTATAATCATACTCCATACATATATTTTTCTTTGCTATTTAGGCGCCCTCTAGGATTTGGCGCCTTGCTTAGCGACATATAATAAGAGTTTAGAATACAGAAAACACCAGAAACCACATTCATACGTCATTATAAAGCAGGCATTGTGTCCGAAAATTCTACCTATATAGCACGTCACACAACGCGGCATACACTGAGTAACTAATCGTTTGTTCGTGAAATTACACATTTTCATAAAGAGTAATTTCAACGGCTTAATGGGGACGATGACTAGGTTTGAATATATTGATTTTTATGATACATTCGGGTAAATAAGGTCAATGTTAACTAATTTATACATAAAAAGCAAAGATTGTCTAAATATTTGCAAAATAAATGAGATTTCAAAATCTATTAAAATCTTTTATCGTAATTAGGTGAAAATTTATACAGTTTTAGCTTCCTTATATTAAATGTGACATTTTTTAATAAATGAACTATAAACATTAACGCACAAATAACAAAGATATTAGTAATTTTGTTTGAACGCACATACAAATCTAACGATCATTACATTACCTACGACGTCATTAGTTCGTGCCATTTTGTATGGGGCGTTTTTCAGGGATCCGTGGCAGCGCCGCAAATCTGACCCTTTAAATCCTTGTAGCTCCGAAAGTATTGATCGCAGATACCCTGTTCCTTTTACAAAATTGCTTTACTATTAGCATACTCTTAATTTATATACAATTTAAAAAACTGTCATCATCCCTATTCCCATGCGCGATTATACCGTCTGGAGCTTTCTATATTATGAGGGTTTTTCAATTAATTGACATCTATAAGTAATGTATGTACCTACCGGGCAATCATGGAGTACGTGTCTAACACTTTTATTTATAATTTTAGAGACAACTGCCATTTTGGTTTAACTTATTTGCCGGCGTCTATCTACCTCGCCCTCTCAGAATAAAAAAAGTTAGGCCAATAGTCCACTACGCCAATGCGGATTGGCAGACTTCACACTCACAGAAAATTAAGAAAGTTCTCTGGTATGCAGGTTTCCTCACGATGTTTTTCCTTCACGATGTTGGAGGTGCATGCCCCGGACTGGATCGAACCCACACCCTCCGGAATCATCACGACTCTCCACTGAGAGGAGACTTGAGCTCAGCAGTGAGTCGAATATGGGTTGATTACTTAGACTATGTTGATAATGACGATGATGATCTAACCCAATCACAACGCAATAATTTAGTTACTTAGATATGTCTATGGTAAGATAATGGTCTGACGAACTTTTAGCCTCCATAAAATAAAGTACGTCTAGCTCTCACAGGCTCTCGTTTACTTTGTAGGTTGCTAAATATCTGTTCCCTCCTACTATTAAAAGACTTCAACACACCGTGTTTCTCAGGAAAGCTATTTTGTATTAATGACGTTTTAATTGAAGCGTGTACCTAAGTTTAATTAAAATACTGAACACGGTGTTTGGAATCCCACGCTTGTCTTGATTGGCAAACTGTAGCCGGCGCCCGCCTCGCCGAACAGACCTACAGATTCGTATCGGCTGAGTACATACCTACGTATACGTAGTTTGCTATTGCTTCAGTATCGTGAGTGCCCTCCTCGCCTAACAGACTGTTATGCTAGCCACTCACCATCCGACATCTTGCGGAGCGTGACCAACACACGATCAGTTTTATCGGTCGTCAAGCCGTTAGCGCTTGATGATCAGTGGCTGTCACTACAGATTCTTAACACGTTTCCGAGTAAATCGGCTGAGTACTTACCTACGTGTACGTAGCGGTCGATTATCTATTTCACCATTTTGCTATTGCTTCAGAAATGGGGATGATGACTATGGGTTTGAATATATTGATTTTTATGATACATTCGGGTAAATAAGGTCAATGTTAACTAATTCATACATAAAAAGCAAAGATTGACTGGATATTTGCAAAATAAATAAGATTATAAAATTTCATAATCTACTAAAAATATTTTATCGTAATTAGATGAAAATTCATAGTTTTAGCTTCCTTACATTAAATGTGACATTTTTTAATATATGAATTATAAACATAAACGCACAAATAACAAAGATATTAGTAATTTTGTTTAAACGCCCATACAAATCTAACGATCATTAATTGCCTACGACGTCATAAGTTCGTACCATTTTGTATGGGGCGGGGTTTTTCAGGGATCCGCGGCAGCACCGTAAATCTGGCCCTTTAAATCCCTGTAGCTCCGAAAGTAATGATCGCAGATACCCTGTTACTTTTACAAAATTGCTTTACTATTAGCGTACTCTTAATTTATATACAATTTATAAAACTGTCATCATCCCTAATGTGAGTGTCCACCTCGCCTCTTATCTCAGATTCTTATGCAGTGACGTAGCATGCCTTGGAGGGGCCCTGTATTAAAGTTAGTTGAGGGGCCCATTAGACGAGTGGCAAATCTCGAAAAATCTCTATAGTTTTTGATTTACCCCTAACTCTTTTACCATAAATTATAATTGGTAACAAAATGCTTATTGTAACATACTACACTACAAGATGTAATATTTTTTTTTTGTTTGGGAATATTGAAATAAACAATGAAAATGTCTAAATTTCAAATTTATTAAAATTTATATACCTAGGCAGTTTTCTAAGTATATGTTTTTTTTTCGGGAATTACCATATTTCAAGTAAGACTGTGGATAACATTTTACAAATTGTAAAATGTTATCCACAATCTCTATCTATTATTGTTTTTGACACGTAAGGGGCTCCAGTAGTCCTTGGGCCCCGTATCATCACGCTATCGCTACGCCCCTGGTCTTATGCTAGCCACACACCATCCGACATCTTGCCGAGCGCGACCAACACACGATCAGTTTTATCGGTGGTCAAGTCGTTAGCGCTGCAGGCATGTGAGCTTACTTGATGATCAGTGGCTGACACTACAGATTCAAGTCACGTATCCGAGTAACTATGTACGTAGCTTAAGTAAAGTGACTTATCTCAAAAATGACAATTATACGGACTATTTATCTTTCATTCTTTCAACTTTAAAAATAATTTAGTGTCAAATCTAATGTGTTTTCAAGTATAGGTAGAGAAGGTAGGTATTACGGACACGATTTTTTTTTTAAATATTGCCTCCAATAGTTATTATTGAACCAAAGAGGCGATTTTTCCCCGACTACAGCGAAGTACCTATCTCTGTAGTTAGATTATGCATTTACGAACTAGCGAACGCCCGCGAGAGCTGTGATAGCCAAGTAGATATGACCTCTGCCTCCGATTCCGGAGGGTGTGGGTTCGAATCCAGCCCGGGGTATGCACCTCTAATTTTTCAGTTGTGTGGATTTTCAGAAATTAAATATCACGTGTATCAAACGGTGAATGAAAAACATCGTGAGGAAAGCTGCATACCAGAGAATTTTTCTTAATTCTCTGCGTCTGTGAAGTCCGCCAATCCGCATAGGGCCAGCGTGGTGGACTGAGGCGTAATCCTCAGTCTGAGAGGAGACTCGAGCTCAGCAGTGAGTCGAATATAGGTTGATAACGATGTTGACATCGATTGGTATAGGTATAACTGGTACTATAGCAACATTGAAGTAGATACTACAAAATCTCAACAAGATGTCCTATGATAGGCCAACGCCTACACAAACCTCGTATAGATTCCTACGGATATCAAGTAGCCAGTAATTGGTACCTAGGAAAAGCTCTAGGAATTTTCTATTACATAGCGACATGTAATAGGTTCTAGCTAGTCGCAATTAGCTACATAGACGCCGCGCCCACTGACGGTAGCTGGTAGCGAATGCTTCTCCGCCATTGCAGTGCTTGTTGTCTTGGTAATAAGGTCGCAATTACTGTGTTATTTGCCCACTCCTGCGTGCTGGTGCCTCCGCCCCAAACGCAGGCGGCGCTGAACAGTGGTTTGCACAAGGTTTCTAATTACGGTAGGGGGTTAGCACTGCGTGCTGACTGCTCTACCTCCAGAACGGTCGCAGTTGGCGTAAACTATTTATTTACTTTATATAAATAAATAAATAGCTAATCGAAATAAATATTATATAATAATAATAATATTACCTATCGATTTATACAGAGCGAGGCTATTTTTTTTATTCTAAATGAGTAGTAGAGGGGCTATGAACTCACCATGTTAGAGCAGCATATTCGATTGTTTAGGGGTGATAATATACCTAGTAGAACCCGCTTAAGACGATCACGCCTAAAATGATTTGTCGCATAATATGTCATAAAATACTTATTTTATGACGTAAAACGTAAACGGGATGACGTTTAATACGCATGAAGGCGTATTAAACGTCATCCCGTTTAATACGCCTACATGCCGCATACGTGTGATTCCAAATGTGACAAATAAATTACAATAGATAGATCAGGACATCATAAAGGTCCTTCAACAAGGTTGCAGGACAAGACTAATACATGATCACCGCCGTCTTAAACTAGGCTGGGGCCCTTGGGCACTCATTTTGGAAAATTTTCAGTTTTGGAATGTAATAATATACTTATATTATATACTTACCTATAATATTATACTATGACCATTTATTTATAGGTAATCAAATACAGTATGATATAATATGTCGTTAATGATATTAGAATGCTACTGGGTTTTTAGTTATACGATTACGATAATGGTTTCTTTCGAGATTACTGTTTAGCAAAATCTTCTATAAGGTCCTTAGATATCCTTAAAGTCAATTTCTTTAAGGATATTGACATTGTCAGTCCTTCGGGGCCTCTGAGAATGGGGGCCCTGGGCACGTGCCCCGTGTGCCCTTATGGTGAAGACGGTATTGTACATGATATCATAAAGAACTGAAATACCCTGACAGAAAACGACCCTTGACATGATGCGATTCTAGACTGAAAATTTTGAAGACGCGCTGCAAAAGTAAAATTGATTGAAAATTTCGTAATTGCTAATCATTGACCTCATAGGAGATCGATGTTGCTATTGCATCAAAATCTTTTTGTCATACCAGAAAAAGTGATTACTTTAAGTACCTAGCATAATGTAGTCTTTATACCTAATACACTGATTTTTAAAACATTAGTCGTTATATTTTACAGACTTGTACCAATTAAGAAAAACTCAATCTGCCCAGCCGGGGAACGAACCCACGACCTCTGTCTTGTAAATCTGCCGCGCATACCGCTGCGCCATGGGCCAGTGGTATGCGCGACAGTTTAGGAAATGTATGTTGTGTTGACTGGTACAACTTTAAAATAAACGTTTTTTTAGTGTGGTAGTTAAACATAATAGGTCCGGAAACTATTATCATCACTAACAACCCTTATTCGGCTCACTGTTGAGCACGAGTCTCCTATCAGAATGAGAGAGGTTAGGCTAAGAGAATTAAGAAAATTGTCAGGTATGCAGGTTTCTCACAATGTTTTTCCTTCACCGATTGAGACACGTGATATTTAATTTCTTACAATGCACAACTGAAAAGTTTTGAACCTACGACCTTCAAATCGAAGGCAGAACCACTGAGCTATCACGGCTCTAATCGAAGGCAGTTCCGGAAATATTAACGTCATATAGACAAGAATAACAGTAACGTGAATATTGACTAGGGCTAGGTCGGCTGTGGGTAGGTAAGTGATTTACGAGCAGTTCCTTTACCGCTGCTAATGAGACCGCGCGTAATGAGTTGTGCCGCGCGGCTGCGGCGCACGTGTGCCGTCACTGCGGGCGGGGCGTTCCGCTCCGTCGCCGTTAACGGTTTGTTGTGCCGCCAACACTCGCACCGCACAGGCGAATGTTCCGGGATGAAAAAATCTCAAACAACCCTCATTAGGATATCTCATCGTCATCATTATCAACCCATATTCGGCTCACTGCTGAGCTCGAGTCTCCTCTCAGAATGAGAGGGGTTAGGCCAATAGTCCACCACGCTGGCCCAATGCGGATTGGCAGACTTCACACACGCAGAGAATTATTATGAAAATTCTCAGGTATGTAGGTTTCCTCACGATGTTTTCCTTCACCGTTTGAGACACGAACCTAATATTTATTATATTTTTCAGTTGTGTGCATTTTAAGAAATTTAAATTAATATCACGTGTCTCAATCAGTGGAAGAATAACAAAGTCAGGAAACCTGCATACCTGAGAATTTTCAGAATTCTTTACGTCTGCCAATCCGCATTGGGCCAGCATAGTGGAATATTAGCCTAACCCTGTCACTCTGAGAGTGAGTCGTGATCAACAGTGAGTCAAATATGGGTTGTCAATGATGATGGACGGAAAAAAAAACCCAGGCTACGCTGGTCACTGGTCTAGGTACAGTGAGAGGTACCTATACATACGAAGTTAGCCACTATCATGCAATAACGTGCAGTCGATGTCCCGTGGGAAAATCAATGTGACATTTGACACGTGACAAGTGACAGCTGTAGGCAAAAACTCGTAAGCTCATTTTTTTGGTTCGTTCTCGGTTGTTAGATGATTCCCGCTTCTTCTCAATCGACAGAATCATATCCGGTCGTATTTGTTATCGATTTGAATTTTGCGCGTTTATAATATTAAATTACAATATTGGAAAAAAATAGTAAAATACTAGTTAGTGTTATAGATAAAAAAATATAGTTTAAAATAGTAGGTAATAATTTTGTGTTCTCATTATAGTTTTAAATTTTAATATTATTTTATTTTAATTCTAATTTTTAATTATGATCTTTGGTTTTAATTTTGGTCTGTGTTTCTGTACCTATTCAATGTAGGGTACATTTTGTAAAATTATGAGCTGTTGTATGAGCTAATCTATAATTATTTTATTTTATTTAATGTTCAATTTCACTTAAGTAAAGCTAGAAGCGGCATTTTGTGGCGTGTGTCGGAACAGCGACGTTACTTGCCTACATGTAATATTTAAGAATTTAAACTATCGTATTATTCAGGTAAATTCATAATAATCCATATAATTTGTATGAAACCCTAGAAAAGAGGTCGCTGACGGCGTTTTGTGGCGCTCCTGTGTAAGCCACTTATAGATACCCACTCACAGGGCATAGCCATGCTAGGATGGATCTAAGCCTATTGCTAGTAATCCGCTTGCAAGTAGCAACTTTTTTTTTAAATTCTTGTCACACTTTTATTATATAATGCAAGCTATGGAGCCCAGTTTGGGCGTAGATTTAGTTGACGAGTGATAGGGAGATCGTTTTTATTATTTTTCTATATCATGCATGTAGTCATTTACCGCGTATTAGCACTTTTCGACTAGAAAGTCCCTTAATATCTTTGTGAATGCATTATCTTTTTCCTCATTCCGTATATGGTGTGGCAGATTATTACAAAGGAGATCATTCACGCTCCATACATTTTTGGGCTCTTTTTGAAAGTGCCGGCCAACAAAAAAAAATGGCACGACTCATTAGAATTAGCTATTTGCAGCAATAGTTAATATGGCATAAAAGTTGTCAGGTGGCTCTGAACCAAGTTATACAGGTTCGACGATTCGTTATTTCCATACATTTTGTCAATTTTCAAAAGTGCCCGCTAAGAAAAAATACTGATACGTATCGTTAGAACTGCCCATTTGGAACAATAGTTAGTATGGCACAAATGTTGTAAGATTGCTCTGAATCAAGTTATACAGGTTCAATGACTCGTCACTTCTATACATATTTTTTGAGTTTTGTAAGTGACCACCTACAATATAAATAATACGTATCGTTGTAACTAGCATTTGCAGCAATAGTTACTATGGCATAAACATTTTAGTATAGCTCTGTGTCCAGTTATGCAGTTTCGATGATTCGTCAAATCCATATGTTTTATTGATTTTCAAAGTGCCGTTTTACAAAAATATGCACTTATCACTGCACTTATCGTCAGAACTGCCCATTTGGAGTAATATTTAGTATGTCACGAATGCTGTAGGTTTGGTCTGAACCAAGTTATAAAGGTTCGATATCTCGTCACTTATATGCATTTTATTGAGTTTTGTAAGTGCCCACCGAAAATATTAATTATACGTATCGTTTTAACTGGTCATTTGTGGCAATAGTTAGTTAAACACGAATGTTGTAGGGTTGCTCTAAACCAAGTTATACAGGTTAAATGGCATGTCATCTCCATACATTTTATTAATTTTAAAAGGTGCCTGCCAATAAAATTCTTACAGGTATAATTTTAACTGATCATTTAGACATACTTTGTCAGTTAGTATGGCAGACACGTTGTATAAATGCTCTGATCTAAGTTATACACGTGTGACTACTTGTAATATCCATACATTTTCTTGATTTTTAAGTACCAACCATCAAAATGGTATGTATCTTTAGAACTGGCCGTAATAGGAACGGGGAGTAGTAGTTAGTACAACAAACGTTGTAGGCCTGCTCTGAGCCATGTTATACAAGTTCAATGATTCTTAATTTCTATGCATTTTATCGATTTAAGCAATACAGTTAGTTGGTAGGTATGACAGAAACATTGTATGATTGCTCTGATCCAAGTTATTTGCGTTCGATGATTCGTCACTTATGTTTTTGTTGATATCTGAATGTAATGGGGAACAATAAATAGGTAATAATGATGAATACTTAACTAATAATATGAAATAAATGTCATCATGGTGTAAGAGCTGTGTCATCATTATTTGTTATGTTCTTCCTTCTGGACCGTTTCTGCACTTGGCCATGTGATTCGCCGTTGTGCGTGTATTTGTTATGTTATTCAAGCTTGTAAACCGAAATTACCATTACTTGAAGAACTTAATAAAACGTTTTTATTTCTCTCAATGCACAATAACACAATTTTTAGTTACATTTGCACCATAATGTTGAATTTGAGCAAATGCTTAGAATCATTATTTCTATATTTTATTTTATTGCTTTTATGTTTTCCAACTTTTTTGGAAATCAATAAATGAAAGTTATATAACTTGTTTCAGTTCTAGAATTTTTTTTGAAACGTGTGCATCGTGTTACTAACTATTGCTCCTAATGACTAGTTTTAACGTTAGGTACCATATTTTAGATGTGACAAATCATCTAAACAGTATAACTTGATTCAGATCTATACTACAACGTTTATGCCATAGTAACTGTTACTGAAAATGGCTAGTTATAACGATAAATAGCATTGAAAATAGTTATAACGATAAATACATTGAAGTGACGAGACATCGAACCTGTATAACTTGGTTCAGAACAATCTTGAAACATTTGTGCCATACTAACTATTACTCCAAATGGGCAGTTTTAACCATAAGTACCATATTTTTGTTAAACGGTACTTTAAAAAATCAATAAAATAAATGGATTGGACGAATCATCGAAACTGTATAACTCGACACAAAGCTATACTACAATGTTTATGCCATAGTAACTATTGCTGCAAATGGCTAGTTATAACGATACGTATGATTTATTTTGTTTGCGGGCACTTACAAAACTCAGTAAAATGTATAGAAGGGACGATTCATCGACCCTGTATAACTTGGTTCAGTGCAGTCCTGCAACATTTGAGCCGTAGTAACTATTGCTCCAAATGGACAGTTCTAACGATACGTACCAGTTTTTTTTCTTGGCGGGCACTTTTTAAAATTGACAAAATGTATGGAAATAACGAATCGTCGAACCTGTATAACTTGGTTCAGAGCCCTCCTACAACTTTCATGCCATATTAACTATTACTCCAAATGACTAGTTCTAACGATTAGTGCTATTTTTTTTCGTTGGCCGGCACTTTCAAAAAGGGCCCAAAATGAATGATCTCCTTTTTATTGACATAACATATAGGCTCGAACTGTGTAGTATTAATTTTGACGAAGGTTAGGCGAGTTTATTTTAGTTTTTTTTTCTTGAAAACGCCGTGGTTTATAACTAGTTTCAACTTTTTTATAAAATTTGAAATTTTTTCTGACAAATTTGCATATTTCAAAGATATATGCAAGGCAGGGTCATATATTCTAATAGGTCTTCAAACGAGCTCTGTCAACTCCGCAATGGTGGCTCGGCAGTGGCGACGGCGGCGCCCGCGCGGCTGAGTGGTGTCTCCATTAACATAAATAAGCGCCGACAAATTGACGCCGAGGTGTGTTTACTATGTATTTATTAGCCGCGCCACTCGCCAGCCGCGGAAACGCGGGAATGTGTCCGAAATGCGGTAAAGCGCGGACAACTTACAAATAGGCGCCCGCTAATGGCGCTATTTGCGTGCGCGACGGTGACCACGCTTAGGGAATTAAACGGACAAACATGATACCTAGACGAAAAAACACTCAGTGTGTCTAGTGGGAGTTTTCAATGTTTTCTTAATGTTACTATCGTGTTGACGTAAACGCGATAGTAGCAGTATGAAAATACTGAAAACTCCCGCTAGGCACACTGTTCCTTTTCTAAGCCAGTAGGAGATTTTTACGTAACTGGGCCTCTAGCTCCCGAGGTCGTAAGCTAAGAAATAGGTAGTTAATATTAGGTAAGTATATTTGAAAGAAAAATATGACAGTTTCTTTGCGGCCCCATTTAACAATTCCTACGGGCCTTATGATAATAGGTCTTCTTAGGTATACTATACGTTCGGCACTAAATTAATACTTTATTATGATAGGCTTATTTAAGGTCAGCTGTAGGTATGTGGCTTAATGAGCATAATATTATCTATACTAATATTATAAAGCTGTTGAGTTTGTTTGATTGAACGCGCTAATCTCAGGAACTACTGGTCCGATTTGAAAAATTATTTCAGTGTTAGATAGCCCATTTATCGAGGAAGGCTATAGGCTATAAAATATCCCCGTATTCCTACGGAAACGGGAACCACGCGGGTGATACCGCGCGGCGTCAGCTAGTTACATAATAATTAATCCCCATATTATTATATTAATACATAATTGATCCCCAATCCAGTACTGATGTCAGTGAAGCTGTTAGGCATCGACGACGTCAGCAACAGTTGATGGCCTCGTCCTCGTTAATTCTCTAAAATCTAAAAGTTATTTACCTACTTAATTATTCGTAGCTAATCTATTATTATTCGGAGAATATCTAAGTGTAGATAGATATTCATCCAGAGTCGTTTGCGTATTTTATTTTTATTTTAGGAATCATAACAGTTTAGTTAGTAGGTAGGTACTAATGAAGTATCATTGGTAGGATTGTGAAATGAAATCTAGCGGAGTCACTGGTTTGGATGACATGTTCGCATGGTACGTAAGTATCCTTGGGTTAGGTAGGTACTTTACTAGGACGCCAATAGCCCATAGGCTATAAGGTTAAGGTAAAGGAGATGATGAAATATTAAAAACAGTGCCTGTAGGACTATTCTGTACCTAACGATGTTTTGTATTACTCGCATGTGCGGGTTTCGAATTCACGTCTATCGTTCTCTGTCTAACACTATACTATAAAAAGAGAAAGATAGAGGTGAATTCGAAACTCGCACTGGCGAGCAAATTATCATTACAGAATAGCCGTCCTGTGGTGAAGTATGATGATGGTCTCGCCTGACTGTCCGGCACATGTCAGATGTGTGGTGCACGCAACACAATGGCGTATTGTTTATTTCGGTCTCACCCACCACGCCGCGCCGCGCGAGCTCGCGACAGCTGCGCACGGACAACAGATTGTTACCACTGTTTACACTCATTAATTGCTACTATCTGTTTGAGTGTCCTGAAGTGATTGTTAATTATACTCGACAAACAAACATTACTTGTAGATTTAAATGACTAACAGTACGTGGCTCAGACCAACTATTGTTGTGTTGGGACCTGCCTCGCTATGTGTCACTTTCCTGTCAAAGTATGTGATCGACGATCTAATGCGATTATAAAAGGTGTCTCTATAGAATCGATGTTATATAGTCGTAATCGTGTTCGTCGGTTAAAGAGCTCCTTAAAAATACCTTTTTGTGCAGTTAAATGGTGTAAAAACGGACAAAAACTTCTAGTTTAGTAGAAGATATAGCAAATCTAAGCTCGTTTTCCTCAGAAAATGACAGACAATTTTGTTTGTGACTATGAGTGCGATACAGGTCCTTCTATAATTGGTCTGAGGTACGTGGCAATAGCTGCTATAGTCTAGCAAGTTCGTTGATGACACTCCCAAAATATGCGGGCGACGGGGGAAAAGACTGCGAGGAAGTGAGGTGCATTAATCGTGGGGTATTTCATTCATCGCTACACGTCCCCGGCCCGCGCATACCATCGGGAGTGTTACGAATGAAGTTGCCAAACTAGTCTTCGCTGCTTAGAAATCATGGCCTCAATAGCTCGACGGTAAGGCGGTTGGACTAATCACCGAAGGGTGGTGGTTCGTACCCCACCCCGTTGGGATATTGTCGTACCCACTCCTAATACAGTCTTTCCCGACTAGTTGGAGGGGAATGGGAATATTGGTCATATTTAAAAAGATAGGTATGGCAATTTTTTTTTAAAAGAAAGTAAGTATTCAATAAATCACAGATAGGTAGGCAATTAAATACTATACTAATACTAAATAACAATCGACTGTTCCACATGACGATAATCTAGTTAAAGCTGAAAAAGGAAAAACTATCAAAATACTTGGACCTTGTTCACGAGATTACCGCCATGTGGAATGTTGAGTCAACTATTGTTTATTATTGTTCCGATAGTTCTGACGGCCTCCTTGGCGCAGTGGTATGCGCGGTGGATTTACAAGACGGAGGTCCTGGGTTCGATTCCCGGCTGGGCCGATATTGGTTTCCTAATGTTTTTGGTCCTTTTGTATTTTATTAACATTGTTAAAAATTAAAAAAAAAATTATAATAATAATCGTAATTCTAATTTTAAGTTTTGGACTTTACTCAAAACCCCTTCTCGACAAGGTCGATCTGCATCTTTCTAGCGACGTCTCCTTGCTAGAACACCTTTAGAAATTTTGACTTTAACTTCTTATTTCAAGTCAACTATAGTCTACCTCGTAATAATAACTCAAAATTTGCAATTATTTTACTTGAATAGTTACATTCAGACGGCGTGATCTACGGCCTACAAAAAGGCGGACAGACAGACGGGCAAAAATATCGATCCTAAAGTTCAGTGGAAGAACTACAGTACTAAGGCCAACAATATATTATATTAGGTATAGATATGTAGGTAGATACAGACTACAGTATGTAATTGGCTACTGCACTAACCTATACGCTAACAAAAAAATTTAATTCAAAATTCATTTATTTCAAGTAGGTACTAGTTTCTACTTTACTAAAGCACTTTTGAAACGTCAAGTTTGACTAAGTATTTGTAAAAACTCGGAAGGCAGGTTCTGCTGAGAAGAGCCGGCAAGTTGCTATTTGAAATTACTTACATCATTATATTTAATATTATCATTATATTTTCTTTTACTTTTACTTCCTGTGTGAAGGTAGAAGCTGAACCAATGGCCTCCAAGCATCTTTATCATTCATTAGCCAGACAATTTCCAACATTACACTTCTTAAACTAAGGTATGTCTGGCTATGACATGCTCTCGGTTTACACGCAAATCGTATTGCGAATCGCAGCAACAGTGGCGTAGCCAGGCGTGGCTAAAACGGGCCCATGCTCACGGCCTCGCACTAAAATGGGCTCGAGGGACCTTTTGAGAGGATTTTGACTTTTGTAGGTAGGCTTTATGACTGATGAAAACATTAACATAAGTTGC
Source organism: Bicyclus anynana (assembly GCF_947172395.1). NCBI lineage: Eukaryota > Metazoa > Arthropoda > Insecta > Lepidoptera > Nymphalidae > Bicyclus > Bicyclus anynana. The sequence continues at coordinate 3,836,796 of NC_069089.1, read as the reverse complement.
ATAAATTGACATTATTTACCAACAAAATAAAATTGAACAAGAGCTATTTAAATTAGGATAAAAAATTGACAATTAGCAAAAATTTGCAAAAATATGTTGAAAATTATGGGCAGATTTTTGGCTTCCCATTTGCGACTTTTCCCACATCTACGAGTAGATTAGTCCACGTTAATGAAAATGGTCGACGCGCTTAGTGATACAGATGCTTCACGAAGAGTTATTCTAATCCTCTCTCAGCGGAGGAAGATGTGGTCTGCAGTGATCCTGCTGTAAGGATGACGACTTCATTTTATAAATAGTGATAGGTACTTTATTTTGAATTATGCCTGAAAACCCCACGAATCTAAACGACGTCATCCAGATCCCACAGAAAACGCACTTTTTCCTGTATACCTTGAAACCGGAGCATCCTCAGATGTTAACTCTAACATTTAGATGCAAAAATATCTGTTCTGGTTTACGTTGACGCTTGGATTCGTCGGTTTTCTCGCGACTAATAGCAAAATAAATAAATTAGTCACTATTTGTAATGAATATATATTTAGTAGTTCATTTTGTTTTAGCAGTTTTTATACACATAGGTTATTCTATATCGAATACATACTTAATCACCTAATTACCTACTATGACATGCTCTCGGTTTACTCGCAAATCGGATTGCGAATCGCAGCAGCAGTGGCGTAGCTAGGCGTGGGCGAAGCGGGCCCACGCTCACGGCCTCGCACTAAAATGGGCTCGAGAGACATTTCGAGAGGATTTTGACTTTTGTAGGTACCGTTATGGACCGTCATACTATCCTATCTTGGATGACATTAAGCTCTACTCATTTCATTTGTGGTGAGTTGAAATTAAAGCCATTACACAGGTCTACAGTCCCCATTATGCCACATTAAATAAATATATTTTGATAATCAAGGAAATAATCTGGTAGTTAGGGAGTCTGTTAGGTATCTACATGTGCACAGAGCGTCGAGAGGTAAATAAATAAAACGAGAGTGTACATTTTGCAAATAATATTTATTGAGGCCGCTCCTGAAGCGGTTCTATACAGAGGTCGGCGCTGCGGCAGCTATGTACAGAGAGGTGGCCGCAGCGCTGTCAGCGCGTGAGGATACAGGCGAGTGCAAGCTTCATTAATCAATTCATTTATTTATTTAATGGCCCACTGCAGGGCCAGGCTACCCATCCTATACAATGCGAGTTGGCGGGCTTAGCATCATAATGCAACCTATATTACACTGTTAGATGTTCATGATGACTAACAGTACAACGTGCTGTCCGAGACACGGGGTGTAACAACACGAACTTCCCAGCTGTAAGCTGCGAAATCTGATCAAGACCATCTTGTAAGAAAGAAAAGCTTGATATTTTATATCGCGGCCCAGAACTTGAAACCACGAGCCACATAAGTTAACCACGGTACCACAAACCGTTAGATAAGAGTTGAATTCTCGTAGGTATCGTGCCATCACCAGCAGTACAGCAAGGAGCGTGTTCAGTGTCATTAGAATTTCTATAGATGAAACTTGCACTCGTTACAATATGAAACTGCAGAAGACGTCGTTCGAACGCCCGTACCTTTTCAAGTTTTACTCTAACACTTAGTAATGTGGTAGATATTCGATATTCAATCGGTCGATAAAAATTACACTGTATATTGGGACCTTAATAATGAGTAGGTACGGGTGTTGGCACCGTCACACACGCGACAGTCGCAATGTAAGTCTATGATGCATGAAGCTGTCATAGAAAAATTCTTTATGAATAAACTGCATATCGCTCGTACCATCTAAGAGCAATACGTCATACAGTTAAACGATACTAGCGCGTGCATAGCAATCGCGACTGTCGCGTCGCGTTCTTGTAGGTTATGTTAATTATATTGCACATATTGTGGCCCACGCCATGCCCTGCACAGCGTGGCACCGTCGCAAAACACAGAAGTGACAGAATTTTGTAACGCGACTGTCGCAGCGTTACTCCCACACAGCTTTTACTTGCTAATGAAATAGGTACAATATATCCAAATACGATTCTACGACTATATACAATATTTGCTGCCGGAGCTCTACATAGGTACTAGATACTACGTATCAGTGTTTCATGCGATCGAAACGTGACAAACAATATTCAGTAGACTCTCAATAATTTGACACTGATCTGAGAAAAAAAATACTACAAGATAACAAGAGTTTATTTAACCAAGTAAACAAGAGTGACTAAAATTCGTAATTTATTATTTTAAACATTCACATAAAGTAAGACGAATCTCGGACGTTCGTAATTTTCTGTTGAATAAGCCACTTAAGTCCTACGATTGCCTAATGAACTATGATACTGGCGTGAGCTACTAAGTAAACAAATCACAGATGCGTGCATGATGAATGCTTCAAATTACAGAGAGCTGCGAAGCACAGACTGGTTGCGAATCAAATCATCGAGAGTAGACTGTAGGTATTTCTCTCTAATATATATTTGAGGTTGATTTACTCTTAACTGTACAGCGCTTAACATACTAAATACTAAATAGTTTTCGTGAGATGACATAGTGAGTATCTCCGCCGAACACTGGTAGGCATAGCTCGCACGGTCGCATCTGTAGCTGTCTCTTATTGTAATATAATCAATCTACAATGCTATAAATCACGCCAAAGTTCCATTCCGCTCTGAAGACGGAGCGTTTGGCTGCGCAGTGCACGAAATCTCAGGCTACAAAGGTACCAGTTCAGCGTGTTGCAACTTCAGAGTGGACTAGAACTTTAGCGTATACTATAATGATAACGCGCTCAGTGGCGGCGTCAGGCGTTGGCGACGTCAGTGCGCGTCGACGGCCTTGCGTTTCAAAGAGCAAGGAGCTTCGCGAAAATATCTCAAAAGTTATTCAAAGCATAGTCTTTCACAATTGTTGCCGAAAAATGATCTTTCAATTTAGTAGATAAAGGTATGCCCAGCAAACAGTTTTAATTTGAATAAATTAATTAGTTGACAGCGGTAACACCTTATTTGTGTAAAATAAAGGCACGTCGACACAGCAGAAACACTTGAATTTTTTGAGTGGTGCGGGAAATGTAAATATTGAATTGCGTTTTTCAAAAAACCTTTGCTTAGAAATCAATCAAGACGGGTGATAATTTAATACCCAACAAGTTTTTAAATTGTCGATGCTTCTCAAGTTTAACAGGCTTGCGCGCCTATAAAATGCTTGTCAGTACACTTTACTACTACATCCAAAGCTATACAGTCTTTCGAAAATAGGAAGACAAGAAGGCAATAGTATGAAAGTATAAAACAAACGTATCTAGTTTTAGCCTTTGGGCGATTGCAAGCTAAACTGATGAACTTCATCAATGTAAGAAAGATTAAGGCGAAACCGCAGCCAGGAATCAGGGATGCCGGAGTTGTTGTTAACAATCTAAAGCGTATTTCTTAATTGTAAAGTGTCTCGTAAAGTCAATGTCACCAACGTCCACGATTAGTCTAACGCCGCCACTCGCGCGGTGTACCTATGTGTCGTCGCTCACATGTAACACTTGAAGATCCGCGATGGAGACGGTCATAAAATTTAAATAAAACATAATAATACTTCAGGAACACATAACTAATTTATATATCGCTAATGCCCGCGCCGCACGCCGCCTGAAGGCTACCACTTAAAGGTTCCACCAGGTTCAGAAGTAAGTTCATTAAGTATTTAATAAAATATGAGCAAATCATAAATAAAGTACTTATACTCGTATTAAATGTACTTTATAATTCAATTTTTCTTACTGTAATGATCAACTTTTTTATCTACTTAAGTATTTATAAATAAGTTAGATAAGGATTATTATTATCTATAATTTATGATAGATTGTGAAACAGTTGAATAATAATAGTGGTTTTTATAAACGCGACTGTATTTTACCCAGAGCTCTAAATCAATAAGTAATAAATAATAGTAAACAATAAATATTGGCTAATTTTATGGTGTCTGTATGCGTAAATCAAATGTTTGTAATAAATATAACTCTACTGTATCTATCACAGATAAGTTATTCGAATAAAAATGTTAACAAACGTGTATGTTTAAATAGGTATGTACTTACATTTTAGGGAAACCTATTTCAAAGTTCATACCCACTTAAGTGACATCAAAAATATTTGTAGAGTTCAAAAACTAGATATCAACTGTATTATTTTAGTATTTTGTAATAGAAAATAGAAATTTATTTTTGTATATTCTAAGAACAACGAAAATAAAAGGTTCAACATTAACATTCATCATAATATAAGTATTTATATGTAGTATATAAATGTATATGAATATTATAATATTAACTATCTTAGTACCCACAACACAAGCTACTCAGTAAGCTTACTTTGGGGCTAAATAGTGATGTGTTTATTGTTTAAGTATATTTATTTATTCGTTAGTAACATGACTTGTTTCATTGAGCGTCTAAAGAACTGGTGTACGCATAGTTATGTTTTCGTGGCCCCAGTTTTCCACGTGGGGCGTTGCGGCGCAGACACTCATTAATTTCTCTCAGTATTCTAGACTCTATCTTACAATGTAGGTATGCAGGGGCGGCGCCAAACGTCGACGGTATCAGCAACGTGTTTACGGGCCTCACTATTTTACTAGTTGGCAAAAGTATTTTGGATCGAGGTCTAGCTATAGATTAGTCTGGTGACAATGTCAAATTTTTTTTTGTCTTAACCTATTTTATTATTGTGTTTACCTATTTTATTACTTAGTATTTCTTTTATTTACATTATCATTTAAAATATCATTATTAGACTCATTTTAAATTCATCACTTGCTTTTTAAAACCCCGACGGCCAACGATATATGTAGGTATGTGGCATCGTAATTTCGAATAGACATTACGGTGTTTCTAAAATCCAACATTAAATAAAAATCATTCTATTTGTCAAGGACTAACAATATTTTAAAATTTAACTTGTAGTTTGTGTATAACACTAAATTTAATAACATAATTTTTAAAATCATTTTACATTTAATTTCATATATTTAAATTTTACTTTTCCAGTGGGCACTAAGGGGCCCCTGAAGGCCGCCGACGTCTAGCGCCGCCCCTGTGATGCAGGTAATGATTGGTCGCCCGCGCGGACGCCAGCTAGCCTACGTAATTACACTCTAGCCTACTGTATATACATGACACGCCACACGCCGGCGGACTGTCACAGGGCGCATGACACCGACGTCGATAAACAGAATTATCACAGATAGAACGAGAGTCTGTGATAGCCAGACATACCTCATTTTATAAAGGCTGAGAGTTTGTCAGCCTACGCTTCTATTATATGTATATACGAGTAAGTACGGTAGGAAGATTCGCAGTGACTTTTTGTGAGGTAGCAGGTTTCAAGACTCCAGATCATAAAGCAATAAATACTCGTAGTGCGATTTTTCCGGTTTTGGTTATACAATTTTGTACGCCATTAGGTGTTTTCTTATTTTTTATTCATGGATGGTAAAAAAAATAACGTACAAAAATATATGACCAAAATTTACATCTTCTACCAGCTGTTGTTTTGGATTCTCACCTGCAAGGGCATAGTGTTGAACAGTGGCGGATTTGTAGTCTTGACCGCCCTAGGCCTCTCTTTTATGAATTGCATTTGTATTCAATGCAATGATAAATAAATTATTTTTTTAATTTGATCAAAGTTTGATTTCGTAATGCTTTCGTAGGTTTTGGGGAAAATTGCGCATTTTAATCGGTTTTAAGATTTAATGAAAAAGAAAGTGTTGAAATTAAAAATTGTTGTAATTGGTGAAAGTTGGATCTTTTTTCATTTTTTTTCCCCACATTTTTTTTTGTCACAAATAACTGCCTAACATCTGAACACTCTAGACCCGGGCCTACTGCGCCTTAGGGTAAATCCGCCACTGGTACTGAATGTTATTATTATACACTGAAGTTTGATATTAAATGGTATTTTTCTAAGGTTTGCCATGAAGCTAAGTAGACTTAGATTTGGACGATTACTTGCTAATTCAAACCCTTGATACTTGCTAATTCCAAAACCACTACCAAACTTCATAATTATTTTATTTATAATTGGTTACCACTAGGCAAACACCATAATTGGCTACTTACATGGTAGGAACACGCATTTTCAGCTTTCATAAAATGAGGTAGATGTGGCTATTGCAGGCCTTAGTCCAAGATGATTTCCACGCCGGTTGTACGCCCACCGACAGTCCGTAGTCCGTCATGCGACAAAGACTACGGCGTTGGTCTGCGAGTTGCGACTCACACGAGTGAGATACTTATTTTGTATGAACGATAAACATTACATGATTTTCTGTACGGTTTGCATTTCTAGCGATTTGCGTATTTTTTTATGAAAAAAGTTCTTATAAGAAGCTTACTTAGGTAGGTACAATACGTAGAATGATATGGTAGGTACTTACTGACAGAAATCGACATGTAACTATGGATAAAAGTACCAGAGTAACAGAGAGTATTAGGAGGTTGATTTATATTGACTACAATGATATTTTTTAATTTTCCAAAAAAGCCTTAAACACTCACCACATAAGAAGAACTTCATTCCTAAGCCGTAAAACCAGTAAAAAAAACGCAAACCGCTATGAATACAAAATGTGAGAAATCGAATCGAGCGAATCTCCACCGAATTCACTAAAAGTCCACCGCGCACGTCGCACTAGAGTGGCGGCCGGCGCCGGGCGCGCGACGCAGAGTCAGCTGGCGCGGGGCGGCGCAGGGCGGCACGAGGCCTTCCCAGGGCGGTACGCGGCCTTCGTAGGATGGCGCGCGCGCTCAGAACCAGTACAGGTCCTTCGACGTGTCCTGCACCGGCGCCTCCAGACCTGTACAACAACACACGCGTCAGCTACTGATATAGTTGATTGCATCTACACTAAGAAAAACTGTTGGTCCAGCTATGTGATTTTGGATCTCAAGTTCCTTGGTTTGAATGGTCCTTGGTCGACCAATAAATTGTATCTACTACTTATTAAGGTAGGTATCTTTATTTATTTGTTTAAAGAACTTCATTGCAACAAACATATAAACACATACAATATCTGAGAACTAGGCATAGAATGCTGTGCGAAATGAGGCGACCTTATCAATAATAGTTATCTTTTCCAGGTTACCTAACTTGAAGGAGCATATAAACCAGTGAGTAGTCGCAATAACATAATATATACCTACTCTAAAAACTATAGGTACCTTTAAAATATTTAATGTTCTTAATAATCTTTCTTAGAAATTTTCAGTTAAAATTACCCCGGAGTTGGGAAGTTGGTACTGTTAAATCTGCGTGCCTCGGAGAACACGTCGAGACGTCGGTCAACGTCAATAACATAATTATGATAGTGTTGTTAATTTAACATTATCACCATAAGCCCGCCAACCCGTATCTATTGGCGAAGAGTGGTGAGCCTAAGCACCACTACATATCCCCTCTTCTATAATTAGTGAGACATTGTTGGCCTGCTAATGCTGATAGTGATGATTTTATCAAAACCAATAATACTACCGAAGTACATACCTATAGATATATGTATAAAAAGATTTGGCATCTTTAAGGCAAGTTCTTTAAGCATTTAACGAATGACGGAACAAGCAGATAACCACTGATGATAGAGAGATTTAAATATCAGAGCACTATGAGGATATTTCTGGTGCAAAGACTTCTCTGTAACTATTAGCTATAATACTGTCTATTAGCGGCGGGGGGACGGGGGGCACAATAGAGGCATTCATTACAGTTGCGGTGGCGACGACCGGTTAATTGCGGCGCGGGGCAGTAATTGACAGGGCGCGAGATTGAGCCTCCCCGCTTGTATTGAGCGGACAGCGGGCCGGGGGCTGCGGGGGCAGGCAGCGGGGGCAGTGAGCGGGGGCAGTGACCGGGGGGCAGCGGTCAGCGCGCCACCATTGGTCCAGAACCACGCCCCTCCGCCCCGCGCCGCCGCCCGACGCGCGCCATGCGATACGTGCTCGCCAGGGATTCAAAGGAACGAGGGTGCGTGGAATCCTGAAGTGTTCGGATTCCATCCTAGTCGAAATAGAATACCTACTAGAAAAGGTATTTTTAAGAGAAGTTGCTTAATTAAATAAATATTGAGTATTGGTATGAGCAAAAAGTGAGCAATTTTCAACACGACGTTGCACTTCATAGATGCTTAATATTCATATCTCCCTGCTACTGTTAAAATACGAGTACCTACGTCTATTAAGCAAGCAAGCAAGCAAGCTTATTAGGTACCTACACAATTAATGGATTTATTAACGACAAAGCTGCCTTTTGGATCGGCTTTCATCTTTATTAAGTAGGTACAATACACAAGTAGATAATTTTTATAAAGGTAGGTTGAAATGTTAAAAACATCATCCATAGGGGAGAGAGGGGCTTGTTGTAACGGGGGTGAGTAATAACAGCTTAATAACACTGCCAGTTTCAAATATTTTGTGTATTAGGTATATTAGGAATTTATTAAAAAAAAAATTGAAACGTTGATTATACCTAACCTAACCTAACCTAACCTACCTTAGTGAAAATGTTTCTACTGACAATTAACCTATATATAATTAAACGATAATTATTCATTTCAACAGTTAGTAATAAATATAATTTCTTATTATTTTTTTGTTTAATACAATCCATGAATAATAAAATCTGTAGTTTTAATTGTACTAAACTAGTGCCCTACACTAGTTTAGTACAACTTCCAAAGAGGGTACAACAACCAGCAATGGGGTAAGTTAAGTTGGGGTAACAAACGACTTATTCCACAAAGTGTCCTATAAATCGGTACCAAACTAAAAATTAATTATAGATTCGGGCAAAAACATTGTAGAAATATATTATGTCTATATACCTACATGATTAATCATATAAAAGCATTTTTCAATTAAAATACTGAATAGTTTAGTCACTCCAATGAAAACTGGGAAAAGTGTTACAACTAGCCTCTCTCCCCTACATATCTATATGTAAATAATATGTAGTGTATGTCTGTGATTTCAAAATAACTGTGTTAAATAACTGGGTATAACCTATCGAGTTCATTGAAGGCTTTTTTTATCCCGGAAAAATCTGAGGTTATTGCGGGATTCGTGAAAAACTGAATTTGAAAAAAAAAAAGAAAATTTCACAAGTACAAAGTTGCGAGCGTCCGCTAGTTGGAAATAATGATTATTTTAAAAAAGGTTTATTGCTGGCTCTTCTCAGCAGAATTTGCCTTCCGAACTGGTGATAGAGTCAAATTGTCAAACAAATTGTCAAACTTTCAAAAGTGTTTGTAAGCTAGGTAGTTACCTATAGTAGGGGAGCCCGGGATGCTAAATTTGCAGTTACTTAAGCGTCATGCGTGATTTGAATTGCATTTGGTGATTTGCAGTGATTCTTGAGACGGCGCGTATTGTGAGGAGGTTCCTCACTCTGGAGCCCTGACCGTCAGTTGCTTGGGCACTCAAATGTCCCTTAGCGGGAGAGTTGTTTTTTTTTTATAAATTTTTAATTGTGTTTTGTATTTTATTTTTATATAACCATTGTTAAAAATTTTAAAATAAGAACTAATAAATAAATGAGAAAATAGTCGGCTGTATTTTCTCAAGGTAGGTAGGTAGTTTTTTTAGTTTCTTTGAAAAGGCTGGACTGATTTTAATGGGACTTTCACTGGAAAATAGAAGAGGTTATTGAGCAACATAGGTATATAGAGTAGGTACCTACTTACTATCCCGGAAAATGGCTCTATGGATTTGTGAAAACTGGATTTCACGAGTAGGTAGGTACGCTACATACCTAGGTACATATATGTGTGTTACGAATACTGGACTTATTCATAAACTATTTCACCAATGAAAAGCTGCATTATTAGCGAGTAACATGGGCTATATTTTATTCCCGTATTCCTAAAGGAATTGAAACTGTGCGGGTGAAACCGCGGGGCCTTTTTTAGGTTTTTATATGTTAAATCTCTCTCATAACACGAGATGTGTTCAGTGAATGGCAGCGGAGGTCCCGCTTTCATCGTTTAATGATGGCGATTAAAATTAATGTGAGGGGGAGGGTTGGCCAAATTAAATTCCTCCCTCCCCCCACGTCCCGCCCTCGGCGTTGATTGATGCCGGCCGCTGTACTGTATGACTGTGTGGGTGCGAGTGTAGGTACCTACCGCATGTACCTACGAGTACCAGTGGCGAAGGATGCAATTTAGATGAAGCTAAGCCGTCCCAATGAAAAATAAATTCATATAGCGTGATACAAACTCCACTTTCACATATCTAGGTGCAACAATGAATATGCAAGGATTTTTAAAGGTAACCCGGCGGGAATCAGCTTGCAAGAACTCTTCGCCGCTGGTACCTACCTACCTACTGCATATGGTTTTTAATAGGTTATGCTCAGCCAGTGGCGTGCTCTTCAAATACCTATGCATAAATGCTTTGCATACCTAACCTAAGGATTCACTATGAACTTATTGGAGGGGAAATTCTCCTCTTTGTACCTACAATTTGTGCATTTAGTTTCCATCTTAGGCAGACATTTAATATCAAGTGAAATTTGCAGTTGGCTTATCACTTAAGTTACTCACCGTATACTCCCACCAATAAGTTTTAATGGAGGTGATTCAGGCAATATCACAAAAGCAGGGGCGAAGCTACCACAGCAATACTTTATGGTGAACATTCGGGATTTGCCACTCGTCTATTAGGCCTCCCAAATAATTTTGATACATGGCCTCTCTAAAGCACGCTACGCCACTGCACAGAAGGCACACAGCAGACCACGTCTTAATTACTTTTGTACCTATGCATTTCTCGATTTCTAAAAACTACACTTCAAATCCGCTGTGACTGCGTCAACTGCGTAGCTATTCCGGCTGGGATATGTAGGTCGATTCTGTTTCTTTTTGAAGCGGTTCTACATTTTATATACATCGACAGTAATGCATATCGGTATTCCTGTATGACGTTTACGCGCCTACAACGGGTTCACATCACATCCACAACGCAACTTTAATTCAAACTTTGGCGTCGTCAGTTTTGATCATGGAAATATTAAAATTACACAGTTGGAACACTTTACATCTCTGAAAAAGCTAAAATACACTAGACTTGAACTTAGACATATACATCAACGATTTAATTTGGATGTTGTCAGATTTTGTCACACAAACACGCTCTACATTGTCTTTGCGAACGGCGAATAGGGTTGCAGTTATCCTTATCCTTGCAAGCGACGTGAAACTTTTCGTGAATTTTGATATAAATATAAGAGAATTTCATTCCAATCTTTGAAATAACGTGAAAAACTTGACCATCTTGCTTACTTCAGTTTATTTTTAACTATCAATAAGCTTAAAACTTCGAATCGTAACTTTGCACCGGTGTGAATATTTACCCAACACCCCTATAAAGGTCGTTCAGACATCGACATCAAATCCCGAAACCCAAATACCAATGTACCGATACTACCGGTCTGCAGCTACAATAAATCCGTCGGCGTGTGTAAAGTTACAGAATGGGGATGATGACTAGGTTTGAATATATTGATTTTTATGATACATTCGGGTAAATAGGGTCAATGTTAACTAATTTATACATAAAAAGCAAAGATTGTCTGGATATTTGCAAAATAAATGAGATTATAAAATTTCAAAAACTATTAAAAATATTTTATCGGAATTAGATGAAAATTTATACAGTTTTAGCTTCCTTACATTAAATGTGACATTTTTTAATATATGAACTATAAGCATAAACGCACAAATAACAAAGATATTAATAATTTTGTTTGAACACGCATACAAATCTAACGATCATTACATTGCCTATGACGTCATTATTTCGAGCCATTTTGTATGGGGCGTTTTTCAGGGATCCGCGGCAGCGCCGCAAATCTGACTCTTTAAATCCCTGTAGCTCCGAAAGTAATGATCGCAGATACCCTGTTCCTTTTACAAAATTGCTTTACTATTAGTATACTTTTAATTTATATACAATTTAAAAAACTGTCATCATCCCTATTGATCTCATGTATTCGTTTACTGCGCAATCACACTCCTCGTGTCCAGACCAGCGTGGCGCGACCTATATCTAACGACGTTTGCAGTTACTACCATGTTTGTTCCACCGATGGTAAGAATGAAAAATTAGCGGAGGGCGGCGGCTTTGTCTCCGCGAGAGCGCCTAAATCATCGCAATTAAAACATCCGCGCCCCGCGCCGGAATGTCTTTGAGCCGCGCGCCGCCCTCTGTTATTTATCTGTCGTTTGATCGCGCGTACGGCGGCGGCTCGCCGCTCGCGTCGCGTACAAGAATGCGATCGCTCGATGCAATAGAATTAATGAGATCCGCCGTAAAACATCGCCGAACAAGCCGCCGCTGCCCGCGCCGAGACATTAGGCAACTGGGTTACCTATATTCTTTCTAATCTACTCCTCTCTATATTAATGTAATAGCGGACGCCCGCGACTTCGTCAGCGTGAAACTCGATGTAAACTTTCAACTACCCCTATCCTACCCCTACCCTACCCTATTTTTAAATTAAAGAATGGTTGTTGTGCCTCACTCGACATATATAGGTATAGTGTGTCGCGGACTTTTTTGTAAATATTTATAAGATCTACAATTAATTAGAACATTTTATGGTTCTATCTTTTATAGTTTTGGTAGCGTACGCAAAAAAAGTAACTTTTCTGGTTGAGTTTTTACACCTTGTGTCCCAAATTTCCTACGGAACCCTATTTTTTTCCTAAAAAAATTTAGCCTATGTTACTTGTGGTTGTATAATGTAGCTTTCGAATGGTGAAAGAATTTTTAAAATCGGTCCAGTAGTTTTTGAGCCTATTCATTACAAACAAACAAACAAACATACAAACAAAGGCTTCCTCTTTATAATATTAGTATAGATGTAGAGAAAACTTACTAAAAATATACCTAGGTAGATACATGCAAGACGAACAACACCAAACAGATTCCTACTCGGTTGCAAAGTGTTCGAAAAATTTTGGATATTTTATATATTTTGTCCTTAGTCCATATTGTAATAATAAAAAACTTTAAATAGTTTAAAAAACTAAAAAAACACGCTTTTAGCACGCACAAAAATTACAATGGTCAATGGATTTCTTAACCCTACACCGGTTGGAAATAAGTCCAGCGCTCTGCTCGGAGTTTTTCTCTATGCCACACGATGGCGCTCACACAGTGAATCCATAGAATCTATCTATACTAATATTATTAAGCTGAAGACTTTTGTTTGTTTGCTTGGTTGAACTCGCCAATATTAGGAACTACTGGTCCGATTTGAAAAAATCTTTCAGTGTCAGATAGCCCATTTATCGAGGAATCTATATGTTATCCCCGTATTCCTACGCGAACGGAAACCGCGCGGCGTTAGCTTGTGCTAAAATATTCGTCTCAGAGTAGAGCAGCGGTTCCCAAAAGGTATTCCGCGGAACCCTGAGGTTCCGTGAAAGACCTTCAGGGGTTCCGCGATTCCAGATTTCCATATTGTAAGTCGTTTCACTTGTGATAATATTAATTGACGTAATTTAATATTCATTTTATAAAATATTGCATTCCAAAATCCCATGGCACTCTGTAGGGAATCGATATGCTACCGGTAACGTCTTTAGTTTACTTCTTTCTTATGCTAGGGTTCCGCCGAAAAATGGTTAAACAAAAAGAGTTCCGATGTCAAAAGAATTCGGGAACCGCTGGCAGTGGCGTATCTAGGATTATTTCCTAGGGTGGGCATGGCCCTTGAAATCAAGTCTATTTTTAGTATCATAACAGAAATAATAGAAATCCATAGGAATAGTTAGCTGTTGGCGACGCAAATTATTGTAATATGTATTTAAAAAGGAAATCCCGACCTTATTTATTGTACCTATTTAATAAAATAAACTGGCCGGGCAAAGCACGGAACGTATAACCTTCAAGGGCAACTGTCAGTTTTGACAGATATTTAAACCCCCCAGTTCGTTACGAATTACCCAACCGTCTACATTCCTTGCAACGATATACGTCCCGAAGAGCTCATTTTCACCGAATATTTCTGTGTTTTGTTTCGTCCGTTACAGTAGCCCAGAATACTTGGGCACAGGTCCATTCTAGGGTGGGCACGGCCCACCCGGCCCACCCCCTATATGACCGCTGGAGTAGAGTACTGACCTGGCGGCGCCGGGTAGGAGTAGGGCGAGCAGGCGGCGGGGTCGAGGTGCGGCGCGGCGTGCGCGTGGTGCGCGTGGTGCGGCCACTCCACCGGCTTGTACTGCGCGTGCAGCGAGCCGCGGCCCAGCAGCAGGCCGCCGTAGCCCGCCGCCATGCCGTGGTGCGCGTGGTACTCCGCCGCGTGCCGGTGCGCGTTGTACCCGTAGTGCTGGTGCCAGGGGTCGTACTCGTACAGTTCCAGCGCGCACGCGCCGCCGCCGCCCGCCGCCGCGTTGAAGAACGACGCGGGCAGGTTGCGCGCCGACAGCGGGACGCCCTCTGCAACACACTCCGATTTAGATACGTTTACATTGTAGCAGGGGCGATGGTTCTTAACAACCCGATTCCTATTGGGTTACCTTTTAATACATGAGTTGTTTGTACATAAGTATATGGTACTACTAGCGGGCGCCCGCGACTTCTTCACAATTGTGAATTGTGAAAAAGTCAATTCGCGAATTTACTTTTTTACAAATCCCTCGAGATCCATGGATTTTTTTCGGGATAAAAAGTAGCTTGTGTTAATCCAGAGTATAATCTATCTCTACCTACCTACTTCAAATTTCAGGCGATTCGGTTCAGTAGCCGAGGCGTGAAAGAGTAAGAAACACTCACATCATCTAAATCATAAGGTTTTAGTAAATCTCGTGAATCCAAGGATTTTTTCTGGATAAAAAGTGTAAAAGCCTATGTGTTAATCCAAAGTAAAATCTATTTATATTCCAAATTTCAGCCAAATCGGTTTAGTTGTAGCGGCGTTAAAGAGTAACAAACATCCAAACGTTTATAAAATCAGTAGGATGTAAGGCATATCGTGTCCCGTGTTGCGGTTGTGGGTAATCAATAAAACGTAGGCTCCACTGATAAACACTAACTGACTGAAGCATACAACTACAGGATAACGATTGAGCGACAGAATGCCCGACATCGACTTGTCATTTATTACGAAATGCACAAGTAGCATTATACATTTACATATATCACGTCTATGTGTGTGTTACCACCGCATCATTCCACCCCTTTTTATAAAAAAAAAACCGACTAATGAACGCTGTAAAACTAACAAAAATGTAAAATAAAATATGACAATGTTAAATTTGTATAGGTAAGTGTAAATCTATACTAATATTATAAAGAGGTAAAGTTTGTAAGTTTGTAAGTTTGTCACATTTTTTAATCTATACTAATATTATAAAGAGGTAAAGTTTGTAAGTTTGTAAGTTTGTCACATTTTTTAAATGGGGTAATCTTCGGAACTACTGGTCCGATTTTAAAAATTCTTTCACCAGTAGAATGCTACATTATCGGGGAGTGCTATAGGCTATATTTTATATTGGTATCATACATATTAGCTGAGTTATCACAGGTTTTGTCATACAGGTCGGACTGAAAATCCTCTTAAACAAACTTATCGCATGCGCTGCCTTGACTATTGTGTAAAATTGAAATTAATGTATGGATACTTTATGTATCTTTAAAAGTTCTACAAAAAAGTCCGCGACACCATATATCTATCTTCTATATATTAGCAGATATAGTACCTTTTGTGTTTTAAAAATTATTAATTTTATATAGTTAGGTTTACGTCATTATTTATATAACTAAACTTTAATCCTTATTAAAATAAATTATTTAATAATCACAAGGATATTATGGAGATAAGATTTGCCCTTTACAGTATGTTAATTACTTAAATAGTTTCGGAGATAATACAAAATTTCTAAAAGACGCAGAAATTCCGCTATATGACGCCCGGCGCTTTCATTTACGTAGTTCCCGTTCCCGTGTGAATATGGGGATCAAACATAGCCTATGACACTCGCAAATAACGTAGCTTTCTATTAGTAAAACAATTTTCCAAATCGGTCCAGTAAATCCAGAGATGACCTCCTACAACCTCACGAACTTTACCTCTTTATATTATTAGCATAGAAGTCTCTATTTCTCTTGGTCATACCACCACTCTCGAAGGACTGGACCGATTTTGCTATGGGTAGGAGTAAGATAGAGAAGTTACAGGGTAGGGTAGGGTACGGGTAGGGAAGCGTAGGGGTAGTGTAGGGGTAGGGTAGGTTTAGGGCCGGGTTTAGGGTAGTGGTAGGGTAGGGGTAGAGGTAGGGTAGTGGTAGGGTAGAGGTACGGGTAGGATAGGGAAGTGGTAGGGTAGGGGTAGGATAGGCGTGAGATAGGGGTACTGGTGGGATAGGGGTAGGAAAAGGATAGGGTATGGGGAGGGTAGGGGTAGGATGAGGGTAAGGGTAGGATGGGGGTAGGGTGTAGGTAAGGTAGGGGTAGAGTAGGAGTAGGTTTGGAGTAGGGTAGGGGTAGGCTGTGGGTAGGGGTAGAGTAGGGTAGGGGTAGGGTAGATGTAGGGGTTGGGTAGGGTTGGGGTAGTGGTAGGGTAGAGGTAGGGTAGGGTAGGGGTAGTAGAAAAGTTGACATCGAAATTTACGCGGACGAAGTCGCGGGCGTCCGCTAGTTATTGTATAAAACAATATTTGTAGAACAACTTTAAATACAATTAACTTTTAATTAAAAAATAACGGACGTAATTAATTTTACGTAGGTAGGTAGGTACTCAGCCAAAAACACATTCAGACTAAAAAACCACATGAACGAGTTACCTACGAGAAAATTTTATTCTTCGCTACTGCATTGTAGCCATGGTCATTGGTCACCCATGTTGGTAGTGGCTCAGCCCCTGTAACCAAATGGCACGTCGATTCTCTTTCTACAATCGCTAACGCTTCGAAAACTAGAAAAATATATGGGGATGACAGATCTTGATCACGTGACCTGTCGATAGCAAATGTCATTCCTATATTTTCTAGTTTTCAAAGCGTTAGCGATCGTAGAAAGAGAATCGACATGCCACTTGGCTACAGGGGCAGGTCTGGTCAAAGACCAAAGAAAACTTAATTAAATTTTATGCTTTAACTAGGTATTAGACGACTAAATAAATAGACTAAACCAAGGGTGACCACAGATCAGGGGTGTGATTCCGCTATTTTATACTCGTCGATGTAATTTATTTATAATATTCGCCTATAACATTATTAGAATTTGAACTTTATTTACAATCATCATCATCATCATCATCATCATCATCATCATCATCATCATCATATCAGCCGATGGACGTCCACTTAGGACATAAGACTTTTGTACTTCCAAACATCACGATCCTGAACCGTATGCATCCAGCGAGCGAAGTTTAAAAGGGAAAGCAAAAATAAAATGTCATTAACAACGTACTTATTTGCCCTGGAAATGAG
Source organism: Bicyclus anynana (assembly GCF_947172395.1). NCBI lineage: Eukaryota > Metazoa > Arthropoda > Insecta > Lepidoptera > Nymphalidae > Bicyclus > Bicyclus anynana. The sequence goes on along the minus strand of NC_069089.1, from coordinate 3,819,314 downwards.
TGATGACACTTTAAAGAATGCAGGGGCTGATTAGTTTAGGTAAATAGATACGAAATGATCTAGCTCGGTCAGAAATCAAACAACCCTTCAGAGCTATGCGGCGCGGGGAGGACGCGGGCGGCGTCATCAAAGCAGCGCGGCGACGGTTTTTGCCGCGCGGCTCCTTTCGCCGAACGTTTAAGTAATGGTCGGTGGTTTTTCCGCGACGCTCCACGCCGGGCATCCACGATTCGACCCAGTTTTTGGTGCGAGCCCCCCGCCCCCCGCCCGCGCCTCGACCCCGGCCTGCGAACCGGTCTGTGTTGCGTCATCTGATCATCGTTTTGTATCGCAGCGAATTCCATTCACATCGGCCCGACGGGACGACAGCTAGCGACGAGCCGAGCCGAGGGCGGAGCCGTGGATCGCTTCCGCGAAGCGCGCTAGGTTTTTGCGGCTACGGTTCGCGGTACCGCGCTCGTCAGTGATCCTGGGACCGGGACCTGGGTATTGGCGCAGTTGGTAGTGCTGTGATTCTCAACACAGAGGTCATGGGTTCTATTCCCGGACGGTCACTTAAGGAATTTATAATTGGCTCAAATCTGGTCTGGTAGTAGCCGTCGGCTGTGGTTAGTTACCCTACCGGCAAAGACGTAACGCTAACTGATTTAGAGTCCCAGTACGATCCCGCGTAGAAACCGTCCGCGTTGCAACGTACGGTACGGACGGCTTCAGTGTGCTCGTGGCGTTCGAGCCGTCCACATCTCTTGTAGTATAATTCTTTATGGGTTACTTGGGATAGCCGGGAGAGTGACTTGAGTGGAAAAGGGGAGTGTTTGTTACCAGTCAAAGGATCCTTTAACCCTACACACAACGTTCACAAGTGCGTGACTTCATTTTTCGTTGTCTGTCATTCCAGGGTCTTATTTTTGTTACAGTTTAAGTTGTCCTATCAAATGTTGTGAATCATAACCTTTGTTCGACATTAGTTTTCTTATTTTTGTAATCAATTGATGTGCTGCCATCACTCTCTGCCTCAGAGTTTAGCGCACCTATTTAACCGGTGATATTTAAAATCTTCTATTGCGCAGCTTAACACACGATTTCATGGATTGCATCATATCCTATATATGGATAGTATTGGCGTGTATTAGGCGGAGATACTGACCCTTGGGCTTGTCGAGCGCCAGCGCGCGCGCGAAGTGCTCGTCCACGACGGCGGCCACGTCGCCGGAGTAGTGCGTGAACACCACGCAGTTGGCGCTGACGTACTGCGCGCGGGCGCGCGCCGCGCCGCCGCACTCGCCCTCCGACTCGGAGGACGCGTCGGCGCTGTTGCGGCCGTGCGCCGACAGGTCCTCCTCCTTGGCGCGCAGGCGCGGCGACGCGTGGTGCGCCAGGTGCGCGTGCGCCAGGTGGTGCGCGTGCGGCGGCGAGCCCGGCGACTGCGCGCCCGACGCGCCCGACGACGCCGAGCCCGACGCGCCGGACACGCCCGAGCCGACGGCGGCCGCGTACTCTGCGCTGGCATTGCCCGAGCTTTGCACGTTCAACTGCAACAAGCGGAAGGTCAGACGTTGGTCCGGCACTCTACGACGCGTCGCCCTACCACCAGTAACCTAACCCATGAATTAATAAAATTAATGTATCTAATAGGGTAAACGAACTGGATTCATCATCGGGAGGTTGTGGTCCTAAAACAGTATTTTCCGATAGATAAGAGGGCAACAGGAATTCGCCCTATGACCGGTAACCATGAATGAATAAAATAAATGTAATAGGGTAAATGAACTGGATTCATCATCGGGAGGTTGTGGTCCTAAAACAGTATTTTCCGATAGATAAGAGGGCAACAGGAATTCGCCCTATGACCGGTAACCATGAATGAATAAAATAAATGTAATAGGGTAAATGAATTGGATTCATCATCGGGAGGTTGTGGTCCTAAAACTGTATTTTCCGATAGATAAGGGCAACAGGAATATTGGTTGTACTCGTATTAAAAATATAGGTATGGCAAATATTTTTAAAAAGAAAGTAATTTTCAAATAGGCCTCATGAACTTGTAATTACATTTTTTTTTACTTTTTACACTAGTAAGTAGTTTTTAACCGACTTCAAAAAGGAGGAGGTTCTCAATTCGGTCGGTATTTTTTTTTTTTTTATGTATGTACACCGATTACTCAAAGACGCCTGGACCGATTTCAAAAATTCTTTTTTTGTTTGAAACGGTATAGTCCCCATTTGGTCCCATTGCCATCATGTCAAGATCTGATGATGGAATCCTGGAGAAATTGAGGGGAACTTTCAAAAATTATATGGGTGTCTAGTGTGTTCGTAAACTTTTCCATTTAGTACTTTTAAGCACTACAATTTCATGAAGGTTTAAAATCGATCTGATGATGGAGCCATAAAACAGACGAGGGAACTCCTCGGCGATTTACAGCAGTTACCTTGTGTTTGGGCTTGATTAATTTGTATTAATGAGAACTTTCCACATAGATAGGTTGTGACTGTCATTTAGGGGTTTGGTGATGAAGACCAAGGACAATTAAGGGAACTCCTTAACAGTTTACAGTAACTACCTTGTGTTTGGCCTTGATTAATTCGTATTGCTGAGTACTTTGTACCAAGATGGGTTGTGACTGTCATTAGGGATCTGATGATGAAGACCAAGGTCAATTCAGGGAACCCCTTAACGGTGTACTATAGCTACCTTGTGCTTGGGCTTGATTAATTTGTATTGCTGAGAATTTTGTACCAAGATGGATTGTGACTGTCATAAGGGGTCTGATATGTTCGTTTGAGATGAAATTTTACACTAAAAATGGAAAAATAATAAAAATTTTAATAAAAAAATACAACCGACTTCAAAACCAAAAAACGTACCCACTAAACTAAAAAGCGAAAAATAACATCATAATATGTTCTACCTGCTGATCAGTATGAAGGCGGTGCTTAGCCGGTGTTGTCTTGATTTAAGCCATTTCTGACATGACCACATGAAACAACACTGTCTGCAAAATCTAAATGGCTTGAATTAATACATCACCGGCTTAGCACCGCCTTCATACTGATCAGCAGGTAGAACATATTATGATGTTATTTTTCGCTTTTTAGTTTACTGGGTACGTTTTTTGGTTTTGAAGTCGGTTGTATTTTTTTATTGAAATTTTTATTATTTATACATTTAGATTTGGAACATAGCTTAGCAATGCTGCTTTGCGAATAAAATATCCTACCGCATAATAATTTCTTATCTTTCCCCGAAACGAGTTGTAAAAAAATGTAAAGAAAATGTTAGACCCAATGGCGTGCGCTTCATAAATGCAAAAACGCACTGACTACCTTAATACAAACCTATGTAACAGCGGCGTGCATAAGGTCGTTAACTAGGGTAGGCATTGTTCGTAAAAGTTGTACAAAATACGGACGCCTCATTATGCCGTCGGTCTCGGTGATTAAATATCATTAACATCATATAGTGATCGTAAAAAACCTATACATTTAAGCAAAGTGGTGAAACTGCTTCATATCACCTCTCCTATTAGAAGGGAGGTATGGCAATAGTGGGCCATTAAAACAAGCTAATAATAGGTAATGATACCCAATTGAGTGTTAGGCATGCATTTTTGTATCTATGAAACTACACTAAGTCACTGGCAATGGTAATAAATATATCGCACCTTTAGAATTATAGAGACCTAATCCAAAATTTTCAGGTTTTGACTTTTAGTCATAGAATGACTTACAACGAACATAGCTACTCATCGTCTGTTAATGAAACATAGGCGTTTTTTTCAAGTAAAAGGAGGTACGCGCATATTTAGGTCTCTATCACGCCAACCCTTTTCCTACATGCGTTCGGTTTGAAAGCGACACAAACAGTAGTCAGTATTTCGGTAGTAGTCAGTTTATAAATGTGAAGAACCAATCCGAATTGCATCCAAATAATACGAAACATAAGGTAAGTAGGTATGTGTAATTTTTTTTACTAACGTAAATACCTGATGTCTGCTGGATCTATTTTAAGACACAAAAGTGTCCCCTAATTAAATATCAAATGCTATATTATACAGACTTATTGAGAGGTTTGGTCTAAATTTCAGAAATAGTGAGACCTAACCAAAAAAAGGTCTTTTAAAAATATGTGTATTTAGACAAACAAAGACTTAAATTGCTACAGTTATTTTTTTTAAATACAAGTGTATTAAGATATAAACTGTAAAAAAATATTTGCGATTAAACAATATCCAATTGCGATACATTTTCTTTAAAATGTCGTGACCTACGAATCTTTATTCGCTGTTTTCCAACAAACTTGATTTTTTTAGGTCCATCGATCTCCTATTAAAAAGAGGATGCACAATCAGCGACCAAAAAACGTCCCCACTCAATGAGTACCAAACACAACTTCTTGGCACTCCACTCAAGTAGTCGCATTTGCAAATTCAACCTTAAACTCAATCCTTAAGGTTGAATTTGCTCTGAATTTGGGATTTTATTGAATATTGGACTGTATTTGGCCTCTAGGTATAATTTTCTTTATCAATAATTCTAAAATTTTTGCTTATAGGCAGTTTAGATGCCTAGAAACTCTAGTCACATGTTTATTTGTGAAAATAATCTCGTACTTGTAATATTTTTATAAAAGAAAATTGTATTTTTATCACGTCACCGCAAATGCCAATCATAAACTGAGACGTCATTCGCTACAAGGCATCGGTTTGTGATTGGCGCTTGCGGTGACGTGATATATCACATCCCTGCAAACGACAATCACGCTGTTATCTCTATGAATGACGTCACTTGCTAATGTGTTGGGTTTCGGCGGCAAAAATTTCACGTGGACGGGACAAAATAAAATATAGCTTATAATACTTCCATAATTCAGTTTAAATACTGTTTACAAAAGAGGCAAGTAGCCTATTGCTCCTTCGAACATAGCCGTCGATGATTACGAAACTTCACGAGCGTCACGGCTGTCAAGTCGCGTCGCGTACAGATCGCAAATCAAAGCGCATGCCAACGCTACATACCGATGCACTGTGCAGTGTGCAGCTATGCAGTACCAACCCAATAAGTCAATCCCACATCATAAGTACTCATTATCCATGATATGACATTCCTCTGGCGGTCGCAACTTGCAACATTGTATTGAGCGAGGTGATTATAGTTAGTGCATTAACAACTGGCTCTTCTGACCATAATACATTTCCCTATGTCGATCCCGCTTGCACTCACGGACCTTATGGAGCCGCTTAGCAAAGGGTGTGATAATAAAAAATATATCGATAACGTTTAATATTCTTGGTAATATACTTTCACGAGTTAACAAAGTTTTAATGTTAAACTACTTGTGGGATTTATGTATGTTCTTTAAAAAGTCCATTTTAACTTTTCTTTTCATTTGTTATAAGTTAACCCTTGAGTACAATCTCACCTGATATTAAGTGATGCAATCTAAGATCGAAAGTGGCTAACTTGTTAGGAGGATGAAAATCCACACACCGTAAACTAGACCTCTTCCTCCTCATCATCATCATATCAGCCGATAGACGTCATCTGCAGGACTTAGGCCTTTTGTTAGTATTAGGGACTTCCAAACATCATGATCCTGAGCCGCCTGCATCTAGCGAATCCCTGCGACACGCTTGATGTCGTCAGTTCAACTGCTGGGAATCGACCAACACTGCGCTTTCTAGAGCGGGGTCGCCATTCCAGCACCTTAAGACCCCAACGTACATCATCATTATTTACCCATATTCGGCTCACTACTGAGCTCGAGTCTCCTTTCAGAATAAAAAAAAAAAAAAAAAAATAGTTTATTTCAGTAACATTAATCAGTAACAAAAAATAAAAGGCTAGAGTCTTCTTTTAAGAGTTGTAAACTCCTGTGACAGAAGACTCCGCTCTTCCATAACAAGCAGTAATACAATTTTTTAAATTAATCATAGTGGGTAAAAATGAGAATGAGAGGGGTTAGGCCCATAGTCCACCACGCTAGCCCAATGCAGATTGGCAGATTTCACTCACGCAGAGTATTATGAAAACTCTCATGTATGCAGGTTTCCTCACGATGTTTTCCTTCACCGTTTGAGACACGTGATATTTAATTTGTTAAAATGCACACAACTGAAAAGTTGGAGGTGCATGCCCCGGGACGGATTTGAACACACACCCTCCGGAATCGGAGGCCGAGGTCATATCCACTGGGCGATCACGGCTCTCTAACGTACATACCTATCTACTAAACACAGTTAAGGCACAGTAAACTGTGGCTAAGGCTACTTGAAATAAATTAATTTTGAATTTGAATGTTCTCACTATAATGTATTTTCACTTTGTATAAGTCAGGCGCTCCACGGTCACACGGAGCAATAAAATGAAATCGAGATAGAAAGATGAAGAGATAAGTCGATGATTTGTAATGTTTGATTTGAATTAAGTAAACAGCTGGTTATAGATAAAGAAATAGGTGTAACAATCACCTACGGGACCGTTACCTACATTTGAACACCTGCAACGCGTGAAACGGCCTCCGTGGCGCAGTGGTATGCGCGGTGGATTTACAAGACGGAGGTCCTGGGTTCGATCCCCGGCTGGGAAGATTGAGATTTTCTTAATTTGTCCAGGTCTGACTTAGCAACTGCGCCAGAGGCCGTCACAATTAGAATCACAAACAGAGGTTATGGGTTCGTATCCCAGCCCGGTCAGTTTAGGATGTTGAATTTATTAAACCGGCTCAAATTTGGTCGGGTAGGCATAGGCTGTGGCTAGTTACCACTCTACCGACAAAGACGTACCGCTAACTGCTACGACTTTAGGGTAGTTGGAAGTTAACATCGAGTTTCACGTGGACGAAGTCGCGGGCGTCCGCTAGTAAATTATATAAAATGCCATGAAATTATTAATTATACTCTCGATCAAGTGGTCAATATTCGCATTCACTCAAGTATAGTTCGCTCACTCACTCGAGTATATTTGCAGAAATTCGGTTGTTCTTTCCCACTTTCACCCCCCACAACTTTCAGCTCAACCGATTTTGATCATATATGTCTAAGAACACTCGCCCGTCAGTCACCTTTGATACAAAAAAAAATTAAATTGATATCGCTTCATTCGTTCAGGAGCTATGGTGCAATAGACTGACAGACAGACAGACAGGCACATTGGCGTATCTAGGATTATTTCTTGGGGTCGGCCTACATATCACTGAACAGAGTCGACACTCAATAAAAAAATTGTTAGCAATATTTGTGATCGCAGACCTCTGAAACGGCTCGACTTATTTTTTTTGTTGTATCTAGGTATGGCAGGTATCAGAAAAGGTCTTAATATATTTTTCAAAATCTTTATTGCTTAAAGGTTTTTCTTTATTATAAGTTGTAATTGTTATTATTTGATATTTTGAGTCATATTAAGTGTAAAATTATTAGTATGTCGGCGTCCATCATAGAATTTCAAATCAATAGCTCAGTATCCTAGAGTGGGCACTGGACTATTCTAGGGTGGGTCTGGCCCATCCGGCCCACCCGCTATATACGCCTATGGGCAGACACGTCAAACTTATAACACCCCTGTTTTTGCGTCGGGGGTAAAAAGCAGCAAATAACAGAGTTCGTTCGTTACCAACCCATTAACATTGAGAGGGGTCAGGCCAATAGTCCACCACGCTAACCCAATGCGGATTGGCAGATTTCACACACGCAGAATGTTATGAAAATTCTCAGGTATGCAGGTTTCCTCACGATGTTTGCCTTCACCGTTTGAGACACGTGATATTTAATTTCTTAAAATGCATACAACTGAAAAGTTGAAGGTGCATGCCCTGGACCGGATTCGAATCTCCGCCCTCCGAATCGAAGGTAAAGGTCATATCCACCAGGCTATCACGGCTTTTTAAACAGAGTTACTTTCGCATTTATTATATAAGTATGTAGAGCAAGAGCCAGACGCGGACAGAGTCGTTGACCATATTCGAACCACCTTTCGGAAGTTTGATACATGAATAAGTCATGACGATTTGGCGCATCTGCCGCGGCTGACTGGTGTCGGGTATCACCGACCCTGCTTTGCTTTTACGATCAGGTCGCGACCCATAACACCTTGGCAGTGTCACCATGTCATGATAACATCTAATGCTAGCCACTCACCATCCGATAAGCATGCCTGCGCTAACGGCTTGACATCCGATAAAACTGATTGTGTGTTGGTCGCGATGTGCATGATGCAGATAGATTTTAATAACGATTACATAGAGTGAACATTAGTTAATACTACAGCACTGTAGCCTTGCACTAAACAAATTACTACCTACTTTAGACGGCCTCCGTGGCGCAGTGGTATGCGCGGTGGATTTACAAAACGGAGGTCCTGGGTTCGATCCCCGGCTGGGCAGATTAAGATTTTCTTAATTAGTCCAGGTCTGGCTGATGGGAGGCTTTGGCCATGGCTAATTACCACCCTACCGACAAAGACGTATCGCCAAGCGATTTAGCTTTCCGGTACGATGCCGTGTAGTAACCGAAAGGGGTGTGGATTTTCATCCTCCTCCTAACAAGTTAGCCCGCTTCCATCTTAGACTGCATCATCACTTACCATCAGGTGAGATTGTAGTCAAGGGCTAACTTGTAAAGAAAAAAAAAAAAGTTTTCTCTATGCTCTATTAAAGTCTATTTTCCTTTAATATAAATTCGATTTACTCGAAAAAACAAAAAATCACCAATGACAAATGAGACTTTTTCGAAAGGAATCTTTCTTTTATAACTGTACCAATAAAAAATAATAAGTACCTAGTTCTAAAGAATAAACAACTTAGAACTCTATATAAATCAATCAAAATTAATTAATAAATTAAGTTATTTTTTCTAACACTGCAAAATAACATATTTCTTATTTTCAGTCCAATTATAACTTCCAATTATGTTAGGAGTGGGTTATTTATTGTGCTATATGTGTACACTATAGGTGTGTTCGTTTATGACACGCCCCGGGTACAAAACAACCCCCCCCCCCCCCCCCCGGGTAAAAATAACAGAATCGCATGCCGGGTAATTAATTAATTATTCCGTGGTAAGTAGGTGTAGCTACTTACTATACTCAAAAACTTAAGGCTTTTTGCTCAACCACCACACAACACAAAAAGGGTTCTTTTAAGCGACACTTTTCGATTTGGGTCACTTAGCAATCAAACGAAATATTTTCTTTTATTCTTTAACTTACTTAAATTTATTATTTATTTCGGTAGGTAATTCGGTCAATATCAGCTTTCGCGATGCGTTGCGAATTTGATTGACATAACCACCACACAACACATAAAAAGGGTTCTTTTAGCGACACTTTTCGTTTTGATTCACTTAAAAATCAAACGAAATATTTTGTTTCATTCCTTAACTTACTTAAATTTATTATTTATTTCGGTATTTAATTCGGTCAATATCAGCTTTCGCGATGCGTTTTATTAAACTAGTTACATAGGTGTGAAACTGAATTTATTGTTAATACCTACCAGTACATTAGTTTTTTATATTAACTCTGCATTATCTTTTATATCGTAATATGCTTTAAATTACGGCTTTATTAAATTTAATTAGTATTAATAATACAATCCGTCTAAATACCTACCTTCTTTTTTAATTACCTCATTATTAGACTAACAAGTTAGCCCGCTTCCATCCTAGATTGCATCACTTACCATCAGGCATCAGGTGAGATTATAGACAAAGGCTAACTTGTAAAGAATAAAAAAAAACAAGATTTACTAACTCACGCGATCGATACACCCCTGGTCGTGATTTGAGGGAATGGTAGACCAGAAACTGCGCCGGTACCTAACCGTTATCTGTGCTTTAGCTACATAACTGTGTTTAAAATTGTCCCTTTCATGCCCCTCTTCCCTACATGAAATAGTACCTAATAGTTTTTTAGTTTCTACGATCAGCTAATATTCAACTTCAACGGAATTACGTAAATACTAGTTTCATTAAAATAACGTTACTATCGGCTACTAACACGAGTAGGTACCTATACTTATTTTAGTTTATGTAAAATGACGATAATTTCGTCATTTCGTTGAAAAAACAATGTTAGATGATTGCAGAAATAAAAATACGATGAAAAACGATGTAGTGGTATACCGATATTTGAATGGTACACCGAGTTAGGGTAATTCCAGGATAGATGCCCCAGTGGGATAGATGACTTGATTTTTATTTCACTATGTTAGGAGCACTGTAGGAGTTAAATTTTACTGTAAGTAACGAGTCCTCCCCCTGCAAACCTTAATGTCGGGAGGAATTTCGACCGGAGTGCATGCGTTTCGTCTGTGTGAGTAAAAATGTTCCGCGGTGAGACGACAAAAGGCGCCAAAATAAGATTCGTAAGTTCTTTCAACAGTGTATTTTTTCTCTCGCTTATAATTTTATTTTTTTTTCTATTTGTCTGCTTGCATTGAAGATTAGCCTATGTAAAGTGATAGATTTTATAGTAATTGAAACTCAACTTTTGTTTTTATTGATAAGGGCATCTATCCCCTACAAAAAGTATAGTTGCCCCGTTTTTTATTAGGATAGATGCCCCTAAGGGCAACTATCCCCAACTGTTTATTATAAGTGTTGTGTTGTTGCAGGAGAGCAAAATGCCTCGTAAATATAAAAGGAAACAGGGTGTTGTCCCTCGTACTGTAACCTAGACCGAAGACAGTATGCTAGCAGCGTTTGAAGAGATGAAAAAGGGAGAGAAAAGCGTAATTCAGATTTCTAGAATATAAGGAATACCATCTAAAATATTAAGACGAAGATTTGCCGTTTACAGCAATTCTTATTTTCAAAGTTACTGTATGTGTTGTTGTTTTAAATTTGAATTACTTTTACTTTGTATTGTATTGCATCATATTATTGTAGTTACTGTCTGGCATAATTATTACTGAAAAAAATCTATATATCCAGCATTTATTTTTATTTGTTTTATGAAAACATGCTGTAATAACAAAAAACGACCCGTGGCTCTTACATTCAAATTAGGAGAAGCTGGATTTCCGCTGGACCGAACAGCAATACGTCAGTTAGCATACCAGTTTGCTAAAAAGCTACAGCTAAAGTATAACTTTGACAAAGATGGCCAAGAAATGAAAATGAAAGTTATATAAAACACCATAAAGACTGATTATAATAATATAGTTGTTTGATTTCAGAACAAACCAATTACAATGTTCAATTTAAGTCGCCAATCCCCACTAAGGGCACCTATCCTCAGAAGTTTTTTCATGATAAGTCTTCTATCCGCCACAGTAGGCGTCTATCCCATTTTTTAGAGGTCCATAAAATTACAATTTACACAAAATTTACACAGTCTATATCAGAAAGATTCAGATTATATAGAACATTAAGAAATATATTTAATATCTCCCAAAGAACGCAATGCTCTAAGATTATAAAATTCGGAGTTATTTAGCATTTTCGAAAAGTGGGGCATCTATCCTGGACTTACCCTACATAATAACGTTATATAACGACATAGCTCAACAAGTTGCGAAGCAGAAGTGGCAATGGGCGGGGCACATAGTTCAAAGAGCTGATGGACTAGAAAGCGTTGTACACTAGTCACTAGTGTGCTAGTACACTTTACACTCCCCCCACCAGGTGGACTGACGACATCAAGCAGGGTTCCCAACTTAGGGGTTTTCCCCCCAGATTTAGGGGGCAAATAAGTGAAATTGGATTTTTTTAGGGGTCTGAAATTTTTAGGGGTATTTTCAGGGATTTTTTGACTCTTTAATATTTTTAAATTGATGATAATTTTAATATTTCTTTCTTGGCCTAGCGACTTATAACGACATATAATACGTTATTCTACAACCACTCTGAGGCAATTTTCATTGAATAAAAAAAATTGGTAAATTTGTTAATTGTCAACATGTATGATTTGAAAAAATCTGAATCTTCAGATAAAGACGTAGTATTTTGTATGTATTAAATATAGACTTTTGAAACATATTACAGCATATTATTTCTAAATTACTATGAATTTATATTTTTAGGGGGACAACTTAATAATTAAGGCGATTTTAGGGGTTTTTGACACCAACTTTAGGGATAAATATTTTGGAGAGTTGGTAACACTGACATCAAGCGAGTCGCAGACATTCGCTGGATACAGGCGGCTCAGTATCGTGATGTTTGGAAGTCCCTACAAAAGGCCTATGTCCTGCCGTGGACGTCATTCGGCTAATATGATAATGATGATGAAATAATTGTCAAATTCCCAATGGGGATGATGACTAGGTTTGAATATATTGATTGATACCCGAATGTATCATAAAATACATTCGGGTAAATAGGGTCAATGTAACTAATTTATACATAAAAAGCAAAGATTGTCTGGATATATGCAAAATAAATGAGATTATAAAATTTCAAAATCTATTAAAAATATTTTATCGTAATTAGATGAAAATTCATACATTTTTAGCTTCCTTACATTAAATGTGACATTTTTTAATAAATGAACTATAAGCATAAATAACAAAGATATTGGTAATTTTGTTTGAACGCGCATACAAATCTAACGATCATTACATTATGCCTCTGACATCATTAGTTCGAGCCATTTTGCATGGGGCGTTTTCCAGGGATCCGCGGCAGCGCCGCAAATCTGACTCTTAAAATCCCTGTAGCTCCGAAAGTAATGATCGCAGATACCCTGTTCCTTTTACAAAATTGCTTTACTATTAGTATACTCTTAATTTATATACAATTTAAAAAACTGTCATCATCCCTATTTAGAATTAGTAGTCGTAAGCACTCACCCGGTCGTACTGGAAGTGCGGCGCGTGGTGGAAGGAGCGCGCGGCGCCTCGGCCGTACAGGTAGGGGTAGTAGGCGCCGTACATCACCTCGGGGCAGCTCACCGCCATGCCGCCCGGCGCCGCGCGCGCGCCATCGCCGCCGCGCCCGCCCCGCGCCTGCACACACACACACACTTCAAGACAAGGAACTTTTTTTTTTTTAATTAATTACAAGATAGCCCTTGACTACAATCTCACCTGATGGTAAGAGATGATGTAGTCTTATGTCGATGATGAATGATGAAAAGCCTATTAGAATTTTCAAAATCGGTTTAGTAGATCCAGAGATTACCTACCCACTATAACCACACAAAATTATATTTAAAACCTCTCGAATATTAGTAAATGTTAATAAAGTTCAAATATTTTTTTTTTTTCTGATTGCGTAAGTGCCGTTGGCTCCTCATGGGACCTCAGCGGCGTCACCGGGGGGTTTGGGCGAGTGCAGAAGCATCGCCTGATGGGACCCGAAGGCAGAAGCAAGTAGATGGGCGGAACGACTCTCTAAGGGCGTCTCCTCTGAGACTCGGGCCTCGACTTAGAGGGCCGTTCGGGAAGGGTGTTTTGGCCTGAGTGTATCAGTCCGGGCGATCGTGAGTTAAAAAGCCCACGTCTGGGTGACGTCAGATATCGGGGACCTCGTCTTCGCCGGCGAAGACGCTGTGTAGCTTGTGTTTATGTTGCCTGGGAAGCATTGTCGTTCGTTATGTCATCGTCAGGATCGTAAAGGACGTTTTTTGGGCGTCTAGATCTACAATCAGCGTTGATATCGGGTTGGGGTGGGTGGCGGCTCTCTCAAAATAAGTTTTCGAGAGCTGTTTCATATATTGGGCTATTGTGGGGAGATCTAGGTCTCTATGTAGGTCGTTATTGCGCACAAACCACGGAGCGCCCGTGGCCTGACGCATGAATCGGTTCTGAAGGACCTGGGGTTTTAGGGTCGCCTTTGGGCGATGGGCAAACACTACACTAGCGTAGGTCATTATTGGACGGATGCAGGTCTTATAGAGAGTGACCTTAGAGCGGAGGGATAATTTGCTTTTAGCACATATCATAGGATAGAGACGACTCATCACATAAGCAGCTCTTTTTCTGGCTTTCTGTATGTGAGTCGCGAAGCTCATACGGGTATCAAAGGTCACACCTAGGTATTTGGCAGTGCGTTGCCACGGGATGGGTGCTCCGTGTAAGGAGACCTCTTTTAAATCGAAGTAATGGCGTGCAAGTTTCCTTGAGAAGAGCACTGCTGCACTCTTCTCTGGGTTTACCTCTATCCTCCATTTGCGAAACCACTTTGCTAAGTGTGATACCGCTTTCTGGAGGCGGGCTATTATGGATCTACGGTAAGGATGTGTCACAAACAGTGCGGTATCATCCGCGAACTGGGCGATGTGCACACCTGGATGGTTAGTGGGTATATCACTCGTAAAGAGTGAATATAAAAGCGGGGAGAGCACGGATGGGCCTGGGAGACGAGAGAGTGCCATCTAGGCGGTATCGAAAGGTGCAATTTGACAGGTAATTGTGAAACAATCGGACAAGTCTGCTAGGCACGCCGAAGCTGCTAAGCTTAACTATTAGGCCTTCGTGCCATATTCGGTCGAAGGCTTTTGCTACATCGAAGAAAATGGCCCCAGTTGGAATAGGAGTGCGAAGCCGGGTAAGGCCGGTGAGAATATGCTCCGTGAGGCGATGCGCTTGTTGTACACAGGAGTGTTGGGTTCTAAATCCGAACTGTTGTTTGATGAGAAGTTGCTTCTCATCGCATACAGCCTTTAAACGGTTAAGAATAATAATCTCGTATACCTTGGCAATAGTGTTGAGTAAACTAATAGGGCGATAGCTAGAAGGGAGATCGCGGGGTTTGTCCGGCTTGTGAATACCTATGACAGTGGCTTCCTTCCACGCATTGGGGAAGGAGCAGTGTGACAAGAGGACATTGAAAATGTTAACAAGTAGGTTTATAATCTCCATAGGGAGTAGCTTTATCGCTTTGTTACTTATACAGTCGGGACCTGGGGCCTTTTTTTTATGTAGACCTTTGATAACCGAACGAACTTCATCGCAAGCCGTAGGGGGAATCTCATCTCTATCGTGAGGCAGAGAGAGGAGGGAAGCGAGTTCTAAATTCACTTTCTCCACATGAAATGGGTCTAGGGAAATGGTGCTTGGAGTACACTGGGATTCTAAACTGTCAGCCATGCATTCGGCCTTATCGATGTCCTCGAACGCGGGTGGGAGGCCAGGGCGTTTAAGAGGTGGGGTTGCCGAGACAGGTTCAGCTTTGAGAGCTCTCGCCAGGCCGTAGAATGCTACGTGCGATGGGTCAAGCTGTCTTAGCCTTTTGTCCCATTGTCCGTCATGAAGGCGGCGCAGGCGACGCTTGCACCGTCTCTGGAGATTCCAGAGTATGCTCGCATTTCGTCGTGTCGGTTCGGCGTCATGGCGTCTAAACTGAGTGTTCTTACGCGTTAACAAGGCCCGTAGGTCGGGCAGGGGAGGGCGCCTGCTGAAGACAGGGACCTCCCGGGTGGAATCACTTATTGCATCGCGGATGTGTCCGTTTAGATTTGAACAAGCTGCGAGCGCTTCGCCTAACGTTCCTATCTCGTCAGGAATTTGAGCTAGATGAATTGAATCTAATGACTTGAGACGCTCAGACAGTCTCCCGTAATTTATTAAGTTAAATTAGTGAATAGGCCAGTTGGTTAGGGTAGACGAAAGCGAATGCTCGCAAACTGTAGTGGATACTACACTAAAATTACTAACTAGCTATTGTTAGTAATTCATAAAACACGCGTTTTTGTATTCAACAATAATCTATTGCTGATCTGAACTAATCAAAATTACTAACTGTATGACATTTTGTGATTTTGGATGGAATTAAAATAAAAATGAAAGGAGGAAAGAATAGACGTTTATTTAAAGGTCTTTATGAAAAATGCGGTAATTATTCATTTGATGCCATTTACTTATATTAGGTTGCTTATATGTATACAGCAGATATCATAGAAAGCCAACTCTATACAAGCCCTTAGACGATATTCTCTGACTCTATCATAGAGTTCTTCGTAAATCCTATGACACGGAGTACGGGATACAGCATTAGAAATAATTATATTATCTACCCCCATCTGTTATTTATTTGGGATACCATTATATTAGGTTGCTAATATACCAAAGTTAGTGAAAAGGCCAGCAGATTTCGTGGAAAGCCAACTCTATACAAGCCCTTAGACGATATTCTCTAACTCTATCATAGTGTTCTTCATGAATCCTATTAAGTATAATTCGGGATACGGCATAAGAAATAATTATATGATCTACCTTCATCTGCTATTTATTTGGGATATCATATATATTAGGTTGCCAATATACCAAAGTTAGTGAAAAGGCCAGCAGATTTCATGGAAAGCCAACTCTATACAAGCCCTTAGACGATATTCTCTAACTCTATCATAGAGTTCTTCGTGAATCCTATTATAGTACGGGATACGGCATAAGAAATAATTGTATTATCTACCTTCATCTGTTATTTATTTGGGATATCATTATATTAGGTTGCTAATATACCAAAGTTAGTGAAAAGGCCAGCAGATTTCACACATTCGTCACATCAATGCCTCTCTTGCCGGCCGCTGCAGTGATAGGTATACTATTAGATATCGTCATCAGTTAAATAATATGTATGTCTAATATGTAAAATGAAAGCTTATTTTAGGCTTAATTTAACTGTTGTTGTCTGTGATTCATTTCCTAGATTTAGTATGAAAAAGTGTTTTAGGCAACCTAATTGCTATGTGTCACTGTGAATATTAAGTATCTATAATTTATTTTTTATCACTAATAAATAACAGATGAGGGTATACATTTCTTATGCAGGTTCTTAGATTATTAACTTAACTCCTCTACAAATCTTACATTTTCGTTGCAGTGTATGGCATGATCGTTTCGTCAATCAGTTTTCACTAAGAGTCAGTCAGAGTATTTGTACATATGTTTTCTGTGGTCAGCGTCAATGTTAATTCTCATTAGAGCTCGATACAGTATTTTTATAAGCCTAGAAACGCTTCTATACCAGCTATTTTTTTATCTAAGCTTCAAGTGTAGGATGCCCTTCAGCTAGATGGTCCGACAACATTATGAAGAAACAATAGGAAGCGGCACAGAAAACATAATGTACAAGCGGAGCCGGAGCCGGAGCGTGTGTGGTGGCGCGCTTTTAGAAAGGCCTACTCGTATGTCTAGCAGTGGATGGAGGCAAGCTTCAAACAATATGTAGACACTTTGACCTGTTCCTATTAAAATACGTTAGCAGATTCAAAATTAATCTTTTGTAATTGAGCTTGTGAACCAAATACTATAAGCTTAGATTTGCAGGGATTAAGTACCAACGAGTTTTTTTGTGACCAATCCGTTATTCTCTAAAGGTCGCTAATAACTCTTTGAACTGCCTGTCGATACTCGTGTGGTTCGAAAGAACAATATACCTGCAAATCATCAGCATATAGGTGAAATTTACAATTTTTCATGTTATTGGTAATATCTGCTATGTACAAAATGAATAAAAGGGGACCTAAAATTTACCCCTGTGGAACACCTCTGCAAACTTTAGTGATGGAAGACACGCACTTATTGCCATTATCCTGCGCTATCTCAATGAACTGATACTATTCGTTATATATCTATCGAACCAATTTATTGTATTGATATCAAACCTGAACCTGATATGATACGATAACTTGGAAAGTAACAGCGGTATATTTATACAATCAAATGCCCGAGAAAAATCCAACAATACCAGCATTGTACACATTCTTTTATCTTGGGCTGTCAGTGGGTTGTCCGTAACATCCAAAAGTATACCATGCTTCTACCAGCTCTGAAACCTGATTGCAATTCCGGTAATAAGTTGTTACTCTCAAGATATTTCGAGACTTGTAGGTATATAACTTTTTATAATATTTTGGACTCATAGGCCAATTATACTAATCGGGCGCTAGTCTTTAACAGTAGCAGGATTGTTAGATTTGGGAATTGGACGCACCACTGCCACTTTCCATGCATCTGGAAAGATCGAATTATCAGTTGAGGTATTGATGATTGATGAGGTAACTCCAAGACTCTGAGGAAGTGTCACAAGCAACATGTAATCATCGGTCCCTTCTGCATTTAAATGTAGATTCTTAATAATTTAGTATATCTCTTTTTCACTAGTAAGTAACACTAAGCGTAAATGTGCTAGATGTTGCCCTGCTGAATTCATTAAATGTAAGCTGAGATATTCACACACCCACATTATTGTCTCCTGGTACAGTTACTAATTTCATTTGAGTTACAAAAATAAACAGGCAAATTCGTATCATTCCTAGGAAGGCACATAGGCTACTTTTCATCCCGGAAAAATCCACGGTTCCCGTGGGATTTGTGAAAAACTGAATTCCACGCGGACGAAGTCGCGAGCGTTCGCTAGTAAATAATATTGTATTTTTTTCCATTTTAGTTTCATGGTTACCAAATGACCTCAACAAGATGAACCAGTAAGTATCCAATAAGCAATATTAAAAGCATTAATTTGCAAGAACTATCTCACTTCACGTCTGATTAGGCCTTTCCTTGTAATAATTATTTATTATGATATCGGTAAAACCTATGTGGCGCAATTTGATGCAAATTACATAAAATCATGGAATTTCTGGATTTGACTGAAACACTCGACTGTCCCATCAACATTATTCAGAGATTATATCAGTTTTCGATTGATTTCAAAACCATCGGAACTCTACAAACACCTTAGATTTACCATAGCGCATGTCCTGGTAAAGTCACAGTACCGTATGAATAGCGTTACTCCCAAAACAGAGCGTGGCGGAGTTTCCCAAACGCTGCCCAGCCGAGCTGGATTCGGCGATTAACCTCTTTCTCGAAATTGGACCTACCTAACTGGACTATGTCCTAGGTATTTATATCGTCTACGATTTCGAGTGCAGAATCCTCAACAAAAACTGGGTGAAGTGGTACATGAGCATTAGACATGATCTTTGTATATGGACGTTTATGGACTACGAGAAAGCCTTCGATTCGGTGGAAACTTGGGCTGTGTTGAGATCTTTGCAGAGATGACGGATTGACTACAGGTACATCCAAGTGTTGAAGTGTTTGTATGAAAGCGCCACTTTATCAGTCCGTATACAGGATCAGACTACGAGACCAATCCAATGGCAGCGAGGAGTGCGGCAGGGAGATGTGATCTACCCAAAGCTATTTACCGCCGCATTGGAAGACGTCTTTAAGCTTCTGGACTGGAACGGATTTGGCATCAACATCAATAATGAGTACATCACTCAACTACGGTTTGCCGACGATGTGGTCATTATGGCAGAGACTCTGGATGACCTAAGTACCATGCTCAACGACCTCAACAGAGTTTCTCAACGTGTGGGTCTTAAAATTTATGGCAGGTGCACAGTAAATAGAGGTGGCTAGGTACGAGAAAAAATAAGCATAACTGAGGCCTATAAAAACCCTTTTTACATCAATATGAAAACGACCTGAACAAAATGCATGCAATGAATTTAGAAATGCAAAATGAGTGGTTATCCTTAGTTGAGTTCTGCATCCTTGATCCCTGCACCGAAATTGTTCGTCTTAATATACGATTGGTCTCCTGCCTTGTTAAAAAATATCCTAATGCCTTTCAAATGACCCTCCCAGATTTGAGTAACTTTTACAGAGTACGACGGGAGAAGGCCACTAATAATCTTGCTATATCTATACTACAGCCTTTCTTGATGAGTACTGTTTATAAACAAAGAAATTAAAAATGAGGGTAGAAATCACATGTAATTTTAAATTATATATTGTTTGTTTATAAAATGATATTCAAAACATGTTAAGTACATCTAATTGTTCTAAGCTTACTAATCGAATTTATTTTCATTAATTTAAGGACAAATTAATTATAATTATATTTAGGTGTGAAATGACGATTGATTTATACCCTCATTTTAAATTTGTTTGATGATAAACAGTACACATACACATAAACAGTAGGTACCTACACATCGAGTGTACCTACTATAACGGACTGTAGTATAATTGGTTGTATACAAGGTGCTCCTTCCTGGATAGGGGTCTTAACTCATGACATCATCATAGAATACTTCAAATCATAGCTAGAGCTATATTGACATTTAATATTAATAATATATTGACATTTAATATTAATAATAATTTCAGTATGTAAATATAATTGTATTGTATTCTTAATGTATTCTAATTTTTAGATTTAATTTTCTTGTTTATTTTTTTTTTAATTTTATGTGACTTATTTTTTATTTTTATTTTAATGGCTTTTAATTTATTGTAATCCGACATTTTTTTTAGATATTAATTTGCATTGTATATTTTTTGACATTTCATTGCTGACAACTGTAGTTTTGACATAAGTTATATTAATTAGTGAATGCTGTGATAACCTGTAATTAGCTGGGCAATAACTTAGTATATTAATGTAATTTATTGACATGTGACATTGTATCAGCTGTTGGTTGTCCTTATTAAATAAATAAATAAATAAATAAATAGAGCTTAAAAAAGTCTACAAATAAAAGATGAAGTAATTTCGTAAAAGCAGCCTCAATTATAAATTCTACAAGCAAGGCCTATTCAATCCTAGAACTGCAGTAATTTTTATAGGTATTAGAACGGTTATCCAAAGTTGCTCTACCAAGATGATACCATCATACCAAATTTGTCTGGGCAGCGAGAACAACATGAGCGGAGAAGGGAAGAGTTAATGAATTTAAAAGGAGGCTTTGCTCAGGCTTTGGGCCCGACGGCTGCACGGTGAATCCTTGAAATGCCATAAAATTCTCTAGTTTAAATTTAGTACTGACTGAGGAGCTGGAAGGTTGAATTAAAATGCAATGTAGGAAACTTCAGAATCTCGAACATGTTATTAAGGCTCTTACAGATTATTAAGATAAGAAACAAGGAAGCCGACAAGCAGGCAAACGCATCTCCCGACTCGAAAACCTCGAAAACGCCAATTGAGCACGTCAGTATGGTTTTTAACGAACTGTCGCCTATAAAGTTAGAGTAACCGTAACTCTGACTAATATCTTAGACTCTATGAGCCGTGATGGACAACCTATATAAAGTTTAAAGATGACAATTAAAGAAGAAGTTATATAAATGCCCGTGAACATGATATTTTGGACCACACGGACTTATTCAAGTGGAATCTCTTCCCTGCTTCCGCTTCCCTTTGGGTAGCGAAATGAAACTTATTGTGATGATAATGACATCCTTAACCTGTTAGTTTTTTGAAGATTTCGTGATTAGGTAGGTCTGACTCATTAGAAAGGACCCCTAGACGACCCCGCGGTTCGTAGTGGAAGTATCAGTCTGAATTTGACATTAAAAGTCTGCATAAATCCACAAACGAAACTCAAATTAGGTCATTTTGAACGATATATAGGTAATAAAAGGTACCTACCTAATCCAGCACTTGCTAGCCCACGATCTGTAGTTATGATATTTGACACTTAGTTTTAAGCACGAATGTCTAGAAAAATCCGTGAATTGAACGCAAGCCGTTCCAGGGCACTGGCGACATACACTAGATTTGTTCGATGTGACTAGGGCGGAAGAGCCGCTACCTGGTGTGCGCCGGCAGCGTCCGCGCCCGCGGGCGGCAGGTAGGCGCCGCGGCGTCTCCCCTAGCGAGGGGCTCGCCGGCTCCGGTCACTCGCGCACTGGGCTAGCACGTCACTCGCGCACTGCGGGTCACAATCGCGAAGCGCCGTCACACAGAGATGCGGCCAAGTCGACGCGCCGAGCGAGACTGCCGCGTCGCGCGCGCTCCGCCGCCGCCCGCACCGCCCCACGCCGCCATTGGCTCGCCCCGCCTCGCCGGCCGCGCCCGCGCGAGGGCGAGGCGTAATAAATAATACAAAAACTGCAGTACTAGGTACAGAGTATATAACATGCCACTCGTCGCGAGATTTGTTCTTTATGTACCAACAAAGGGTGACTTTTTGAAACGTACCGCACTCTTGAAAATATTCACCTAAATAAACAGCTTATACAGGTAGGTAGAGTAGACCAGGACCAGTCCTAAGGATTCTAAAACAAACTTCCTTAAGTACTTACATTTTGCGTTAAACTCCATGATTTTAGGCCACGTCAAATGTAGGTATTATGTAGGTAATTGGTATTTTGTTCGTATGTATTAGGGTTATAACCGTAACATAAATAGTTATCGGTGTCATTACCTAGTAGTGACAGTAGTTAAGTATATACCTATTACCTACTATGTAGGTACTTACTCTACTACCTACTAAAGAAGACACCACTCATCACTACCTATGCATATTAAGTAGGTAAACTCAACAGGACGAAAGGGGTGATATCGCCACACTTTATAGTTACCTACTTCATATAACTTAAGTATAACCATGATAAACCATACTGCACAAGATGTATAAACAGAGTAGATACTTATAGACCGAGGGTGGAAAGAATCAATCCCCGAAGTATTTTAACGCACGAGCGTAGCGAGGGCGGCTATAGTCCGAGTAGGAATTGATTCTTTTACCCGCGTTAAACACTATACTTTTCATTTTGAATAAGTACCTATGAGGAAAATAAAACTAGTTGTCTATCTTAACTATTTAGGTATCTATTGTTAATATACTATATGTATATCTATAAACTACCTACCTCCCTGCCAAATTTCATCTTTGTACGTCAAGCGGTTTTTGAGATGTCGTGATGTGACCTTTCGCATTTATATAGTAGATATAATAATAATATTAGTAGTAGGTGCCTATTTAAATTTTTTTATCAAATTAGGACAATTCGAATGAATTAATATTAAAAATAAAATATTTTTAATTAATATTTTATTAATTATTATTATTTTTTTTTATTATTGAGAAAGAATTATTAAACTCATTTTTAATATTCAAATCTTAGTTTTTATTTTTTAAGATTATTACCTACCAATTTTTTTTTAATTCCGTCACAGATAACAGATTAGTATCCCATGTCGATTTTTAAAATTTTAAACATGGAATTCACCGCGTAAGCGTCACCGTCCGAGTATGAGAAATGAAAAAATATTTATTTATTCACTTTATTTACAAAGACTTACATTAATTAAAACATTAATAAGTATTTTATACATAGAAATATAGGTAGTATATAAATTATAACTTTCATCCAACCCACGAGTAAATATTTTGTAAAATCTACCTAAAGAGCGAGGAATAGTGCCTGCTTTCAGTCTTTTTCTCAACGTCAACTCTCAACCCAGCAACTGACCTCTTGCTCTGTCCCCGTTCTATCTTTTCTCTTACTTCTCTCAAAGTAAGTAATCTTTAGTGGAGACAAATTTTCTTTCAGATTTTCTTTTTTAACTTGACATCGTGGCTTTCTGCAAAACTAAAAAAAAAACAATACGCAAGTACAATAGAAGTTATAAAGTATTCTGATGGATTTTATTTCAAACAAGGTAAGAATAATTTTTCTTTTTTTTTTTAAATTAAAAATTATTCTAACATCCAAGAATCTTCCGATAATCAAAATGATATGAAGAATTTAATAAATATGTTCAATCAAATTATGAATCAATTATGCACCGTGACAAATCTCCTCACCAATTTAATGACAGTCATATGTCAAAATTCGAGTAGCTCAAAATAGTTTTATGGAACCCAAATGGCCTGTCACACCACTCTTTAGAAGCTAAACTATTTTTAGAAACAAATAGCGTATGGTGCGCATGATTACCAACGCTCCTTGGTACATCAAAAATGATCGCCTGTATCGTGAGCTAAAAATTTAAGCTACAAAGACAGAAGTTGCACACTCAATGAAAACATACCAAAAGCGTATTCGTAAACATCCAAATCAACTTGCAAGGAACCTAATGATGAAGAAACCTGATACAACTTTCAAAAGGCTAAAGAGACCAAGCACCACAAGATGTCATGAAATAGACACTACATTATTATATTTGTGTTAATGTCTCACGACAGATTGCAGGAATAATTGAGAGACTAAATAAAAAAAAAAAAAACAAGGTAAGAGTTCGCGCGCGTAGGTAGGTAGGTACCTACTCTTTGGGTGCACACTCTTACGAAAAGTGTTTTTTTTTTTATAAATGAGCCGCCGCCATAAATAAACGCATTCAATTAAATACCTACCTACGAAAAATTTAATAAGTGGAGAAAAGAAAAACGAATGGATTTACTTACGAAAGGAGTTTTTCTCCCACGTTTACCTCACATAACCATTATTCATCTTCACAGCCAATGATGTTAAATACTGCTAGATGTGTTACTAGGTTATGAAAAATGAGGCACTCAAAAGAGGAAATTTTCACATCTCAATGTTAGTTGTGGTCAACAACGAACGTTAGATACTTAAAGTACATAACACCTAAATATCGTCTACAATGTCGAGTTATGTGTTCAGGAAATGTAAAAACTATATAGGTATACCTACCTATACATAAACATTTGGAATTAAAAGATAAAATTGTGCATGTGTGCGTTCAGTGTGCCTAATATTCGGATCACTTTTTGCGGTGATTTTGTAGGGACGTACCTAACCGATCTATAGTAAGTATAAAATTATCATTGTTCACAGCAGTCGGAAATTATCTATGTTACCGGGTAAAAGCGTCTCTCTTAACATCCAACATTGTAGACTATTTTTTTTTTATTTTATTCTTTACAAGTTAGCCCTTGACTATAATCTCACCTAATGGTAAGTGATGATGCAGTCTTAGATGGAAGCGGGCTAACTTGTTAGGAGGAGGATGAAAATCCATACTCCTTTCGGTTTCTACACGGCATCGTACCGGAACGCTAAATCGCTTGGCGATACGTCTTTGCCGGTAGGGTGGTAACTAGCCACGGCCGAAGCCTCCCACCAGCCAGACCTGGACAAATTAAGAAAATCTCAATCTGCCCAGCCGGGGATCGAACCCAGGACCTCCGTCTTGTAAATCCACCGCGCATACCACTGCGCCACGGAGGCCGTCAAAAACTTTAGTACATTTAATTTTTAATTAAAATAAATCATTGAATAGGTATACTGTACCTACATGTACCGAATCGTAAATCTGGTACCTACTAAATTCTTTTATTTTCGCAATCGAAGTGAAAAGCAGAGTGTAACACACGAAAAAACCTAAACCTAAACCTATTTTAAACTCGGTTTGCATTTTGCGGAGTGCCTTACGCCTCGTGCCCTAAAAATACCTCGTGTACCTATAATCTTCTTCTTAATCGTACACTCTTGGCAGAGTGGTCGTGGTTGCAGCGATGAGCGACGCCTTCTGTGCAATGCTCCTCCACTTTTAGCGATTGGCTGCATTTTGAGTACACTCACCAAAGATGTGTAGCCTTAACTAATTCCGTCCACCGGGTTGGAGATCGGTTGGAGATCTTTGTATCTTTTGCCTTGGACCTGCCCTTGCACTACCAACCGCTCTCTTGAATCATGATTTCTGGAGATGTGGCCAAACAACTTTACCCGTAAAAGCACAGTCGACGAAAGTCTTTCTTTTATCTTTAGTTCATTGAGAATGGAAATGTTGGTTCTGAATGATGTCCAAGGAATCCTCAACAAACGTCTCCAACACCACCCTGGCACAAGGTCTCCGGATTTCAATACCACAACCCCCAGTAATAGAAATAGTAGAACCCAGATAGATGTAGGTTAGAGCAACCGTTCGCTATTTTGTCAATATCTGGTCTGTTCTGATTGGCGCGGTCCACAATCATTATTTTGGTCTTATCTCTGTAAATGGCGAGTCCAAATTCATGACTAATTAATTATAGGCGGGTCAGCAGGTCTTCTATATCCTCTTTAATTCGTAGTCCTCCCACAAAATAATATTCCCTTGTCCCAGTTATTCAGAACCATCCGCATTATGTATTCCGTATAGGTGTTGAAGAGGAGTGGAGACAAAATACATCCTTGCCAAACGCCAGCTTTGGTCTTCAAACTTGCAAAGTTCACTTTGTCCACTCTTACAGCAGCTGTGCCATCTACGTATAAATGTTGTACTAGATTTATAAGGTGCAGAGGTACTCCCATATCTATTAATACTTGCCAGAGCTTCTTCCATTTAACAGTATCAAATGCTTTACAGAAGTCTACAAAGCAAATATACAGCGGAGTGTTAAATTCTCGTGCCTTGTCTACTGTCTGGCAATTATCAGTATTTGTTCTCGTGTACCTCTACCCTTAACAAAACCAGCCTGCTCCTGAGCAATTTGACGTGACAGATAGGCTTGAAGTCTTGTATTTATGATCTAAAGTAGCACTTTACTTGCATGAGAGATGAGAGAAATTAGCCTATAGTTGTTATATTTATTCGTTGAGCCTTTTTATGCTATGGTATGAATAAAGAATGCGACCAATCCATTGGCCAACATCCTGTTTGCAAAATGGTATTACAAATATTAAATAAGACATCATCGCCTGCTTCAACCGTGGCCTTGGAAACTTCAATCGGTATCTCATCTACACCAATAGCCTTATTGCACTTTAGATGCTGGATAGCGGCACGCACTTCATCCCTCATTATTGATGGTTCCCGTTCATTTATTTGACTTATCTGACAAAAGTCATCTGCCGAAGTGTTACCATTAGAAAATAGTGAGCTACAGTAATCTCTCCACACGGTGACAATGTCCTGAATTTCTGTTACTGGTATACCGACGGCCTTCTCTATAGACCAAGTTTTAGGCTTAAACTGACGAGTCAAGCAGCGTACCTTGTTAAGAAGATCTTTTCACAACTTTGCCAATGCACGGTTTATATCACATCTACATTCCGCCTGTATGGCGCACTTATTGCATCAAGTTAGGATACTGACACACCTTTAGCCTTCATACTTTTACGATCTTCCACTAGCTTCCACTAGCTTCCAAGTCTCCAGGCTGCGATTCTATAACTGCTTCTTTGATGTATGTTTTTGCCGATAACCATAGTTCGTTTGAATCCACTGTGGTCTTGGTTTCTGCTATCCAAGTGTTATGTTTTTCCACCAGACATTTGTTAAAGGAATCCTTGTTAAGTTTTTGCATCCTTTTCGTATTTGTTGCAGGCATTTTGCAGCTTTAATCTCAAATTCCCAATAAATAGATGGTAATCTGAGTGACAATCGGCTCCAGGTAAAGTATGTACGTTAGTTATCGAGCTTCTCCATCTAGATCTTACAAGGGCATAGTAAATTTGGTTTCGATGTCCCAAGGTGAAACCCAAGTGTAAAGACGTCTTATGTGGTGTTTGAATACAGTGTTCATAATGCTCATGTTATTGTCAGCAAACTCTATCAAACGCTTTCCTCTAGGATTCCTAGTACCAAGTCCGTACTTGCCTACAATATTTCGGAGACCTGAATCATTGGTTGTAGTTCCCACCTTTGAGTTGAAGTCACCGAGTATTAGAAGTAATTCTCGTTTAGGAATCTTAGACGTATAGTTTTCGAGTTCATTATAGAACTTGTCTATTTCTTCATCACTCGCAGCAGCTGTACGAGCGTAAACTTGAACTACCTACATTAACTAGTACTGGAGATGCATTGAGATCCTGTCTGTTATGATCCTGTCAGAAATATGATGATATCCATCATCATATTTCATCATGATGATATCCAGGATCATAACCTAAGACAGAACGGTTTAATCTTTTGAGTATTGCAATGGCTACTTCGAGAGTGACTGCTTTTATCGTTGCCTGAAAAATATGAATGGTGGATTTCTCAGTATCACAGTGGCCACTGGCCACTCTGTTTCGAGTGGGTTTCACTAATTCCAGTAAAACTCAAGCCGCAACGTTCTATTTCTGATTCCAGAATATGCAGCTTCCCCTCATCTAGAAGTCCTCTTACATTCCATGTGCCAATATTCCATGTACCTACCTATATTGGGTCTGTGAAAATTCCGTGAAAATTATTCTGAGAAAAAATCACTATTCAGGCCGTACACGTACAGACTACTTTAGGATTTTAGTTAGTCGAGTTACCGCCCAAAAATCGTTCGTACTTGATTAAAATACTATAAGTAGTTCGAACTAGGCCTTAGCGCCATCTAGCACGGACCAAATAGGTGTATTTCAATAATTTTGTGCTAGATGGCGTTAATAAAACAATTTATTCTAAATACAAAAATTCAATAAAGCAAATAGCAATTATAATGTATGATGTATTCAATGTATAAAGATAAAAATACTGAGTTCATGATGCTCTAAATCTAAAATACGTGATTGTGGTGTTCTAAGTTGCGACAAGTGGACTCTTGAAAGCTATACAAACACAGAGAACATTAATGGTGTAATGCTCTGTGACTGTGTTTGACACTGACAGTGACATTTCGTGACAATAAACAAGTGTTTAGTGTTCCGCTCACTTGAGAAAAAAATATTGTAAAAAATAATGTTGGACGACGTGATGAAAACGAGAAAGCCGAAATAGCGTTATGGGCAGCTTAAACATTCCAGAATGGTCACCGGACCAAGTCGCCGAGTGGATGTTAGGTACAGTTGAAACTGAGGTGATCGTACATGGTCGGAGTGAGTCACAGCTAAGAGGCGGTGTTTCGTTGCAGGGCTGGGGCCCAAGGTAGCCCAGTATGTGCCGGAGCTACGGGCCAAGGGCTTAAACGGAGCCAAACTGTTGACCCTGCGCTGCGACGACCTGGAGTACCTCGGCATAAACATTATAGGCCACCAGGAACTGCTGCTAGAGGCGGTCGAACATTTGCGGAACTTTGTACGTATTACCTAACGTTAAGTACTCTATACTCGTTTATCAGTGCTACATTATGCTCATGTAACAGTATTATCTCACACAAATAGCATGTATGAGTTAGTTTGTTGTTAGGCAAGTATTTCAATAATAGTTTATAATACTTATTATGTATGCTTTCTTATGCATTGCAGTTATAGTTTAACACTTATAAGTATTATTACTAATTATAAATATGAAAGTGGGGTTTCACAGTTACACTTTCATGTTTTAACTTCTCAAACAATTATCTTGAAATTTCACATTATCATTAAACTATCCATAAACAATAGTGGTTTGTCTGGATAAAATGTAATTTCTAGGACTATTTAATACACCAGTGGAATTCATAGACATAGCAGGGGCACCCCCAGGGGACCATACACCTGCTGAGTGGTGACTTCTCATATGCATAGAGTTTAAACTCGACACTGAGCAGGTGAACAATCTCTTGGGGGCGCCCTAACAACATCTATGAATTCAACTGATAGAGATAAGATACATGGACTTCTGGTTTGTCAGCTGTTGCATGCAGATTTTGAACAAAAATTTTTGTGGTAGAATATTTCATAATAATAATAATAATAATAATAAAAGCCTTTATTTAGAGTTCGTATATACATTCTGTTTGTCCCCTAGGACAAAGGCCTCCTCCAAACTTTTCCACAACTCCCTATCCCTTGCAGATTTTGCCCAGTTGCCTCCTGCCACCTGTCTTATTTCGTCCGCCCATCTCTGTTTTGGTCTTCCTCTTCTCCTTTGCACATGACCTGTGTACCATTGCATGACCGTTTTGCTCCATTTTTCTTTGCCTCTGATTGACTGTCATGAAGCTATTAACTCAATTTTGTGATCAACATGATATTTGAATAGCTTAATTAGTCCAGCCGCCAACTTAATGTGACTAAATGAAATGAAGACAATTGGGCACCTTTGTTTGCCTCAGTTTTGACGTGCTAGTGCCATATCTAATAGTATAAAATATCATTGCTTTTCTGTATTTGGACATTATATTGGCAGTTGTACTTAAGTCCACATGTGCTGTTCCCCTAGTAAATCTAGCTAGCGTAATGTGTCTCATATTAATTAAAAAAAATATTTCTAACTTAAATTAATTACAATCAATTCTGAAGAAGCGAAGAGAGTGCGGTATCTAATATGCAACTAACCTTAAACCGGCCACACACACCATGACCCTCTCGTCACTTAGTTGTCGACAGTCATTGTTAACAGCCATCTCTGCCGTTGAAAACGTGCTGCTTGTGTAAATGAACCCTTATTTGTATGAATAAATTATTCTTTTAAAAGTAACGTGACACTAGCTAGGAAATACTACAGAAGAGAAGAACTATTTCACTTTTATTGAAGCGTTTATGTCTCTTGTAATTTCCAAGTCACACTTTTTGTCGGATTTGTGAAAGACTTGCGTCTAGGTTTGATACAGCACGCTTTACACTGATAGACAAATTAACACCTACACAGGGTCAAGTTATACTTTTATTTGTAAAATCAGTAGTGAAGTTGTAGCTTGCGAATGGTTGATCTATACTAATATTATAAAGCTGAAGAGTTATGTTTGTTTGATAGAACGCGCTAATCTCAGGAACTACTTGTCCGGTTTGAAAAATTCTTTTAGTGTTAGGTAGCCCATTTATCGGAGAAGGCTATAAGGCTATATATTATCCCCGTATTTCCATGGGAATGGGAACTACGCGAGTGAAACCGCGCGGCGTCTGCTAGTTATTTAAAATGTCAATGTGGTAGGCTTCTTTTCAGACTTGGAATGTTTGGAACTTTCATAACTTCATTGTGTATAGCCCTACTATCAGATACCCACAACTTTGTGAGAAAATCTGTGTAAACTTTCACTGTATGTACCTTTTTTTTTTAAAAGAATATTTGCCATATTTTTAATTATGACCAATATTCCCATTTCCCTCCAACTAGTCAGGAAATACTGTATTAGGAGTGGGTACTACAATAGACCAACGTGGTGGGGGATCGAACCACCATCCCTCGATGATGAGTTCGACCGCTATTGAGCTATTGTGGACTTTTTTGTAGATCTAGCCAGTATATCTTTCCCAGTTAGATGCGTAAAGTTTGGTGCTTTTTACATTTAAGCCGCTCTTCAAATAAAGCCCCAGATTCTAATAGCTTCTGGTTCGTGGGATTTGCAAACGGTTCAACTGGACTCCATATCCAGAATTCTAGCCATTCAGAGGTGATATCTAAGCTAGATCGAAGTGGCTAGCTTTAACAGAGTCCTCATGGACAGCTTGAGCTGCTGTGTCGTGCCTAAAACCAACTCATCTGTCAAGGTTAGATCTGAGGTGAGGAGGCACAAAGTTGGACCCAGGACAAACTTTTTTTTCTTCTGGGTTAATCTGCGATCAGTAAAATAACTATAAGCAGATGTGTTCTGTGATAACTTCGCTGGATAAACAACAAATTATCGTCATATTTTCATTGAATTGTATAAAAAACAACGACCAATTATACCTATACATAAATCTTCCTCATGAATTACTCTGTGAAAAATGCTTGAAAATTCTTTTAGTAGTCTTTGAGATTATTGTAAACAGACAGACCATATAGATGAAATTAAAAACAAACTCAAAATTAATTTATTTTAATTAGGCTAAGTTTGCAAGCACTTTTGAAACGTCAAGTTATGTCATAGTTTAATTTAATGGAGGTAATTATAGTCGAAAACTAAAAATTAGTTACAGGGGTTCCAAAGCGCCTTGGTAGTAAAAGACCCCACAACAAACTCACCCAAGGTTTACTTTGTTACCACCATTTTACAAAGTTATGTTTTGTACATCAATTGATTAGTAAATTAAATGTCTTGTAAATTGCTGGTTGTTCCAGCACTATGAGTTGTCGCGCGAGTGCGTGCAGCAGCTGGCGGTGCGCGTGTCGACGGCGGCGGCGTCACTGGCGCGCGCGCTGCGGCACCACGCCGACGCGCGCCTCGAGACGCACTCCTTGGCGGACGTGGCGCGGACGGTGCACGCCGTCAAGCCCTTGGTGTGCTGGTTGGACAGGTCACTTGAAGCAAAACTTCTTTACTAGTAAACTTAAACGTACACTTGAATTGAGAAATAAGGCCGGTCGCATACACTCGTTTTCCGATACACACTTGTTTTCCGCATTCATTTTCCTAATGCGTAATTTTTATTTAGAATTCCGTGAGACTTCCGCAGACTTTAACAGACGCTTTTCTTCATTAGGAATGTATATTGTCGCAAGGTCTCGCATTCGTTACGTACGCGCGTAATTTGTTCCGTAAGGAAAACACGTACCTACCGACATGTGCGTCATTTAATGTAGGTATTATATATTGATTTCATGCATTCGGTTTTCCGAACCCGGAGAGTGGATTCGGAAAACGAATACGGAAAACGAGTGTACGTGGCTGGCCTTTATGTCGATGCAGACAAAGGAAAGCTGGCTTACTTGGAAGCGGTATACCTACAAGCTTAAAAACCCATACCTGTACATGTTTCTTCGCAATACAATATCAGAACGCTACATCGCTTGGCGGTACGTCTTTGTCGGTAGAGTGCGACGGTCGATGGTTACCACCAGACCCGAGCTAATTTATTAGATATAATAAAATCCTAAATTGAAGTCTTGTCCACGGCGGCTGCGTATACTTCTGTACTGTTGGTATTTTTTTTCGTTTTTTTTTATTTTGTAATAGCAAACGCTTAGCTGCAAGCACGTCTGATGGTAAGCGAAGTAATTCTAACATTTGTTGTATTGGTCGTCAGATGGCCTCTGTGCTCCGGGTCCCCGCTGGCGGAGCGCAAGGCGGCGCTGCTGAAGCTGTCGCTGGAGGCGGCCACGTGCGCGCAGCGGGACCGGTTCGCGGAGCAGCCGGCGCGCGCTGTGGCGGCGGCGGCAGCGGCGGTGGCGCAAGTGGCCGACTACATCATACAGGTGCGTGGTCACAACAAAACATTATATTTGCCACAAAAATCTCTGTCATTCTCTGCCATCCATTTCAACCAACTAGTGGTTGAGGCCTGCAATTACACTCCCAACCTTAACGCTAACTTCAAGCAGAGGCGTCCCAAAAACGTCCTTTACGATCCAGACGATGACATGACGACCGACAATGCTTCAAACTGTGTAAAATATATTATTGAACTAAGTAGTTGATTGCCTGTGGTCTCTACACTAGGACCTGTAATGTGGAGATCAGGTAAGATTTCCTTGGACTAGTGTTTAGAAATATGTCGATTTCAATTTCAAATTATAAATCAATAATAGTTCTTGAGTTGGTTGTGTCAATTGTGAGCTATTTCTGAGAAATACTAGCACGTAAAATTATAATACTTTATTAGCAATTTTGGTAGAAAGAAAGAGCAGTATTAAATTGGTAACAACCAACTGATCCTTGTGACTCAATTCACATCGTGTGCGCAGGACGTGTCGGACCCGATGATCCTGCAGCCAGCGTCGCTGGACGCGGTGTCGCTGCGGCAAGGCACCCGGCCGCTCGGCTTCGAGGTGGTGCCGTCCTTCTGCGGCCACCACCAGCTCGCTGACATCCGCTTCGCGTCACCCGCGCACGCGTCCGGGCTCGTGCACGAGGCGGACGAGATCGTGCAGGCGGGGTCTCGCTGCGTGCTCGGCTGGAGCGGGGAAGCGGTGGAGCGCGAGTGCGTGCGTGCGGCGCGCGCCACGGGCGAGCTGCAACTGCGGCTGCGGCGGCGCGGCGGAGCTCTCCCCGCTCTGCCCACCCCCCCGCTGCACGCGCCGCGCCCGCGCGCCGCCCGCCTGCGCCTGCCGCCGCTGCACGCGCACCTGCGGCTGCCGCGCTACGAGCCGCAGCCGCCGCGCTCGGAGCCCGCGCCGCCCGCCGAGCGCCCCGCCAGCCCCGCCTCGTCGTCCGGCGAGAGCGAGCCGCTGTCGCCGCCCGCCTCGCCCACGCAGCTGCACCTCGACACCACCAGGTACTTTTCATCATCATCATCATCATCATCATCATCATCATCATCATCATCATATCAGCCGATGGACGTCCACTGCAGGACATAGGCCTTTTGTAAGGACTTCCAAACATCACGATACTGAGCCACCTGCATTCGCTGATCCTTGCGACTCGCTTGATGTCGTCAGTTCACCTGGTGGGGGGTCGGCCAACACTGTGCTTACTAGTACAGGTACTTTTATCTCATCACAATCAGACACTATCACGGTGTCACATTTAATTAGGTTTCATTTACAAGCACTTTTGAAACATTAAGTTATGTTGTGATTAAATGTAAAGTCAAAAAGTTAAAATTCAAGTTACGAGGGTTCCCAAACGCCTAGATCCGAGATGAGCCAAACTAAACAAACTCAGCCAGACTCATATAATAAATATATCCTAATTTTATGCCTCGTTTAATGCAATAACAACAATATACACTAATAGTAATATAAGTTCGAAAACTCGAAGCAAGTACTGTTTTACAAGTCTTAGCGAACTAAGACTTATAAATAACTACTCGCTTTGACGCATTGAAGAAGTCCTGAAGTTAGCCAGATAATGATGCGAGACGCTTCGTGTTCGAACCTTAAATTGATCTTAATCTGTATCTTATCTGATCCACTTTGATTAACTTCGCGAGTTGGGGTTTAAGACTTCTCGGGGGCGCCCGCACTGATACACTTTCACGAAACACCCAAAACACCCTTCACGAACGCCGAGCCGAGGTCTGAGTCTCAGAGGAGACGCCCTTAGAGAGTCGTTCCGCCCATCTACTCTGCTTCTGCCTTCGGGCCCCATCAGGCGATGCTTCTGCGCTCGCCCAAACCCTCCGGTGACGCCGATAAGGTCCCATAAGGAGCCTACGGCACTTACGCAATCAGAAAAAAAAAATTCTTACTGTGTGGTGTCACAGGATGTACCCGCCCAAGCCGCAGCGCGCGCGTGCTCGGCGCCACTCAGTGAGCGGCGGCAGCCCGCTCGCCAAACGCGCGCCCATCACCGTGCAGCAGGTAAAGAAAGAAAAACGGGTGTGCTTTAGAGCCCCCGCTCACTGGCAACTTTTAGTTAGCCGACTAAGTTGCCAAGTATACTAACAAATATAGTGATATTTGACAGCCCGCACATCTACAGCAACTAAATCGCCGCAACTAATAAATTGGACGCCGATCGTATCAGGGTAGGGATTCACTTTCGATTAGGGTAGTGGCACCAGAAGATGAACGATTAAGCGTTTTGGTCAACTTTAAATGCATGTAAAACAAATGTTTCATGACAATGACGTTTATTAAGTTTACTAATTAATTCTATATATTAAAAAAATAAGTAAATATAAAAAGTACAAAATTAGTTTGTATCCTTACAAGTTAAAAATAATGTGCCTATGTTTGTATATACATGTATAGTGAAAACATTGCTATGTGTGGGTAAAAATATTGCGTACGTGTAAGTAGCGTATTATTTTATTTTCGGGATTTTAGCACAATCGTTTTTATATATAGGGGTCCGTTCAACTTTTGGTGCCACTACCCATACAAATTAAAAAGTTGCGCAACTAAGTTGTACGCGTTGGCAACTTAAAATTGCCAGTGAGCGGCCACCCTTAAACCACACAACTCGACCGAAGTTAACTTTCCCTCTCAACTTTCGTTCGCCTCTCTGATCAAACTTTTTGTAACGCGTTCTTCAGCTTGCTCAAGTAAAGCGTGTGTGTAAAGTTTTACTTCAAATACATTTATTTTAAAATTGTGCCACACCAAGCACTATTGTAATGTCCGATGCCTGAACTACCTGGACAAGTCAAGACCAAAACTAATATACTCACAATTATCCGCCCACTTTAATATATATGCGACATATTAAAGTGGGCGGATATGTCATGTAAGGTACTAGACACAAGCTCATTTGTCATTTGTTAACTACCTAGCAGTCCCAGTACGAGTACGTGATTAAAATATAGCCAGCGTTACTCACTGATAATGTAGCTTTATATTGGTGAAAGAATTTTTAAATCGGTCCAGCCTATACAGGGTGATTCGGTCTTTAGTGCGGATATTTTTTTTCGTGGTTCTGTATCATTAATAGAATATAAATCTACAAACAGTTCGATACATTTAATGTAATTTTTTTTTTAATTTATGTCTCTAAAATAACAAAATAATGTACATATTATTACTAAACAAGATATATTCAGCTTAAAAGTGATCTGGTGACGTCCTTTAGGTATCAAACGAAAATAAAATAAACGCACAATAGGGTGACCCTAAAATTCTTTTCAAAAGTAAATAACTTTAGCTAACGATAATTTTGTTATTTTTGAGTTAAAAAAAAAAAGAAAAAATACGTGATCATTAAATTTTGTTTATGTACAAAATATAAAAATATCCGCACTAAAAAAATTTTCTTCCTGTATACAAACAAAAAATCAAACTTTAATTTTTATAAAATAAGTAGATTTTTATTTCAGTCTTTAAACTAATATATGTGTATTATCGACAAATAGCGGAGTATCAAAAATATCGCTCTCTTTTTCGTCTAATTACAAAGGGAGGACAAGCGATATTTTCGATGCATCGTTAATGGTTGACAATTTTTTTTTAAACGGAATATGTCGTTGACTCATCTTAGGGTTAATGGAGTCAGTAAAACATTTCCCTACGGCGTGTTTCAGTTCTGGCAGGAGCTGCAGCAGCGTTGGGTGCTGGGCGGCAGTCCGGAGCCCGACGACGCCGCCCTGTACCGTAGAGACAAGGTACCAGCGGCGAAGAGTTCATACAAGCCGATTCCCGTCGGGTTACCTTTAAAAATCCATGCAAATTCATTGTTGTACTGTATCTAGATATATGAGAAACCACAGTTTGTATCACGCTATAAGAATTTCCATTTCTTTGGGACGGCTTACCTTCATCTAATATCCATACTTCGCCACTGCAAGGTACACTCCTTCAAAGGGGCGTAGCTACCGTCGTATCAGCTGTATCAATGATTCGGGGTCCCCGGACTACAAGGTCCCTTGTGAAATCAAAAATTAGTTAAATCAAAAGTGTAATCCACATTCACAATCTCACCTAATCTGGTGCTTTCCGAAAAAAAAATCATAATAAAATAATGCTTTGCTAAGTTTCACTTCGAAAAATACAAAATTGAAAAAAAGCAATCATTTTTTTTCCAGTCAAAGTATCCATACCACTGGTTCAGTTCAGAAATGGACGTCGAAGCGCGCGCTCATATATACAACAACACGGCGCTGCAAATGTACAACAACAGGGCGCTGCAAATGTACAACAACACGGCGCTGCAAATGTACAACAACGCGCGCGGCAGACGCGGTCAGCTGCGCGCTTAATCAGAAGCGCACGCAGCATGTGTACACCTTCGAACAACCCCTTTATTCTAAAAACGCGCGTTATTAAAGCGCGCGCTTCAAAACGCCTAATATGTACTCGCTCCTAATGTGTATATACTGTCTTTCACTTGTGTCGGGCGTCTATAGACATTAGACTTGTCGCAGGCGGTGTCATGCAGCACGGGCCTGCAACTGTCGCCGCGCCCGCGCACGTGCCACGGAGTGCCGCGTGCCGCCGCCCCGCAGCCCGCGCCCGCGCCCGCTCCCGCTCCCTCCTCGCGCGGCAAGCTGGACAAGAGCCACTCCACGCCCGCTTATGACTTCGAGCTAGGCTCAGAGCCCGGTATGTTTGTGCTCCTGAAAAACCTTGACGTCTTGAAGTCCCTTGGCGTCATAAAGTCCCTTAACGCCTTGAAGTCCCTTGACGTCATAAAGTCCCTTGACGCCATGAAATCCCTTGACACTCGGCCTTTATAATCAGTGCATTTTTAAACATTTATTGGTTCGACGCGGCCCTCGGTTGGACTAGTGGAAATGTATTAATACGCTATTCACGGTTGACCTTGTGATACAATAGGTATAGTTCTGCTTTATTAATAAATGTTTAGACGCATGGAAAAATGTTTTTAAACAAATTTGTCTACAATTTTGTGCTTTACAGTCTTTATATTAAAATATTGTGGTAGAATCATTACAAATAGTCAACTGACGAATCAAAAGTGCTTGTAAACTGAGCCTACTTGAAATAAATGAATTTTGGATTTTGAATTTTAACATCATTGGAGTGTGTTAATATAACCGAGATAATTGCGAAAAAACTAATTTTTGATTAGTTATTTCGCAATTATCGCTTTTCATTTCAATAATATTATTTATATATACATAATTTTTGATAATTATAGCCTCTGCTTCCATATTATAGCTCTCGCCTGTGGCTCGAGCTGCAATATCGCCTCGGCTGTAATTTTCAACTTACCGCACTTATATCATAATGTACTATTATAGCATCTCATTCTTAATGACGTCACTGAAAATACTTGTTCGCTAAGAATATCAACACGTCAATAAATTAATTAATGCTTAAAGCCTCAAATTAATTGTTCAGGTTCGCTAGCTGCACAGACCATACCGGAGTCGCCCACCACGCCAGTAAACGACAGCCCGACGCTGCACCTGGAGAAGGCGGGCCAAATACTGGACTTCAAGAAGTCCAGCTCGCAGATCGAGGTGGCCATACTGCAGCAGCGCAACCGGAGAGCGATGCTCGACGACGAGAGATCCGACGTGTTCAACGACGAGGACATCAAAGAGATCGACGAGGCCCCCAAGTTGGAGATAGTTGAGGCCGTGAACGCTGTGCTGAGCGACAGGATTGGTGACGATGCCGAGGCGTCGCAGCCTGAGGACCCCGCCAGCAGCAGCGACGACCAGCTCCCCGTTACGCTCAAGTGAGATCATCATTATGAGTTTATTTTGACGGCCAGTAAGCCGTGGTATGCTCTCGTATCTCGATACAATAGATAGCAAATGTCGACCAATAGCGGTTAAATCGAAATTATCGCTATTAGTCGACGTTATTATTTTTCTTTTAGTTTTGACGGCCTCCGTGGCGCTGTGGTGGGTTCGATCCCCGGCTGGGACCGATTGAGTTTTCTTAATTGGTCCAGCTCTGGCTAGCAACAAAAACGTACCGCCAAGCGATTTAGAATAGAATAGAATAGAAAACACTTTATTTGTTAACACAACACATTGAAAACTTAAAACTAATACACATCTTGATACTTAAAACTATAAATATATAAATAATATATTAGCCCCAACCTCCGAATTCGTTGAACTTCCATAGATTTAGATGAAAAGTATGTTTTACCCTATACTTCAAAAGTGACATGTGCTAGTATTGCGCTTTTTGCATTTTAGGAGTGAAATCCACCCTTTTTGTTAAAAATGTAGATTTAACTATTCTGGCTTAAGTAATTGTGTTCAATTAGATAAAATAACGTTATTTAATATTTAAATGCATGACTTATGGTTTTAATGAATTTTTCAACCCTTTTAGCTACTAAGTTTAACCTATTAAATAGTACATATTTACTGAAGATGTCGCGTAGAAACCTAAAGGGGTGTGGATTTTCATCCTCCTCCTAACAAGTTAGCTCGCTCCATCTTATACGTTGCAGTTGCTTTTGAATATCTCTGTGGGAGAGCGGCTAAATGTTTTCTGTTAAACAATAAAGTAATTCCTTGCAGATACATCAAACCGCGTATCACGGAACGCTTTCCTCCCCAAGCTCCTCCGACCCCGCCGCCTCGACCCCCACCCCGTGAGCCTCCGCCGCCGCCCCGCGAACCTCCACCCCCGCCCCGCGAGCCGCCGCCCCGCGACCCTCCACCCCCGCCACGGGAAGTGCTACCCCGTGAGCCTCCGCCCCGAGATTCGTTGCCCCCGCGAGACTGCTATCCCGCTGCCGATGTTCCAGTGCCGGTATGTAACTAACAAGCAAGTTGATGTAATCATCAACATTATCGTCATATCTCATCATCATCGGACCTCGGCTTAGAGGGTCGTTCTAGAAGGGTGTTTGGCCTGAGTGTATAAATGCAGGCACCCCGAGATCGTGAGTTAAAAGCCCACGACCGGGCGACGTCATATATGAGGGACCTCTATATATCTAAGTCGCCTGCGAAGACGCTTTGTAGCTTGTGTTTGTGTTGCCTGGGAAGCGTTGCGGTCGTTATCGTGAGGATCGTAAATTATTGCCTTCGTTTTGGTCGCCTTGCATTTCATAGATGCAATAATGCAATGCCTATCTGTATTGGAGAAGGAATTTTCTTTCAAACAAATTTGTAGAATTTGTACGCATGATGTCTACAATAGTTCAAAACCCTTTGCACGCCATTCCTTGCAGGTGTCGCGTTCGCTGTGGGAGCCGCCGCCCCGCGAGCTGCTTCCCTCGCCGCGCAGCGTGTTGCAGAGCACGTGGGAGCCGCTAGCTCCCGCGCCGCCTTACCCCGCGCGCGTGCGGGACGCTTCGCCCCGCCAGCCCGCGCGCGCTGCTGACGTGCAGGTCAGTGCACGCAGTGTCCCGTTGCCAAAGACCTAACTTGTCACTAAATAAAAAAAAAAACGAGTGTGCTTTAGACCACACGACTGAAGTAAACTTTCTTTGAAGAATAGAAAAAAAAAACAAAGCGCCATCAATGAGCTTTAGTCAATAACTGCATCACAACAGGTTCTAGAAGTTGACAGGAAGGGATTGTTTCAAAGTTCTCTAAAAGCGCCATCTATAGTTATTTTAAAATAACAAACATTATTTGTCTATACCTGTAGATGGCAGCACGCAACTTAAATGCTATGAACGATCACACTTTTCGTTGCGCTTACACCACCAATTCAGTCAAACGTGCGTAAAAAAGTTATACTTCAAAAAATCAGAGAAATTCGACTAATTGCAGACTGTTGATTGTTTAATGATGTGCAGTAAGTTGTACATACTGAACTGTCTCGTGTTGTGTTGCAGACGTCGCTGTCGCCGCGCAGCATCAGCAAGAGCGACATCATGCTGGTGAGCGCGGAGCCGCGCCAGCTGCCGGCCATCAACGGCTCGCCCGAGCCGCCGGCCTCGCGCTCTGACATCGTCCTGGGCGCCGACAGCGCGCCGCCCGCCGCGCTCTCCCCTGCCGGCAGCGTGGTGCGCGGCATCTTCCCCTCTTCCAAGTCGCGCAGCTTGAAGAAGAAAAACTCCATGCTCGCCAGTGAGTCTCTAAAATGTCACAAAAGTTACATGTTTTGCTGTGATTGAGGTCACAAAAAAGTGAGTGTGCTTTAGAGTCTCTCGCTATTAGGC
Source organism: Bicyclus anynana (assembly GCF_947172395.1). Lineage (NCBI taxonomy): Eukaryota > Metazoa > Arthropoda > Insecta > Lepidoptera > Nymphalidae > Bicyclus > Bicyclus anynana. Next base: position 3,778,499 of record NC_069089.1, on the reverse strand, counting down.
CACACAGAACAATTACCTTAGGAGCTCCTCGCTAGATGTTACCCCTCTGTCAAAAGTATATGATCACGATCTAACGTGTTTGTCCCAACTGCGTCTATAGAATTGATTAAAATTATAAGTGTAGTAATTTGTAATTACAATTTAAATTTATAGATATGTTTATATTACACATGATATATTTATTGGTGTTTATTATTTTCGATGTGTGAGTTTATCTTTTCCCCCTCAAAAACGACAGCCGGTTTTTTATGCGAATTAGAGTGCGAAACAAGTCCAAAGGTAATTAATTGGTCTGAGTTTAGACCCCACAACTGGAAGAAGTGAAACTTCTTTCAAAAATTAAATAATATGTGATAGAGAAACTTAAAAAACAGTAACGATTAGTAGCGCCATCTCTCGCGTCGGACTTGCTTTACTTCATAAGCTCCTGCTAGTTAGTTCACTGTTATGCCGTTAAATTTTAAAATGACCGGCGCTGGGCTTACTTGTGATGTTTACATTTCGTACGATTCGATTACACTTTCTTAAAGCTTACTCCCCAAGTCACGCCTACAGAACTTTTACTTCAAAAAATTCATTTACCTAACTTCAGCACATGAATGACACAATAATTTCGAATATTACCCAAAAATTAACATGTGCACGAATTTATTTTCAATTGAGCACTCTAAGGCAGCGTGGTGGTGGTAATGTTTTTCAATTGCCCCTGACACACCAGACATGCGATGCGATACGCGGTCGATGTGTTGATAGCGATTGATAATTCCGTCGAACAGCATCAGCGGCGAACGTTCCGTAAGTGTGTCGTTACACTTAGTGCTTTCTTTCGTAGAGCGGCGCGCGGTGCCCGCTCGCTCACTGGCAGCGCGCGGTGCGGCGGGGCGCGTGTGGCAGCGGGTGCGTGCGCGCGGCGCCGCAGCCCCGCGCTGGGCGGCGCGCCACTTGCTCCTGGCCTACAATACACTCTACGCGTACCGCTCGCCTGAGGTACGTGTGAGTTAGCTAATGGACGTTTACAGTCGGACATGAAATACATTGCTACAGTATCAAATATAAGGAGCGACTATCGATGCATGATGACTTGGCAAACAATCTGAGAGGAGACGGCAACCTGCTGTTTTGCAGACAAAATCTAGCCAAGAAAGTTAGCTAGTATATAGCAATATAGGAGATTCGTTAATGGACTTACTCCTTCTGATGACACATAATCTCTAACCAACAGACGAAAGGCTCAATGTCGTATGACAGATTGCCGTCGAGTAACAGAATAAAAGATGAGAAAAAAACATGGACGTCCGTTGTTGATTGTTGGCCCATTGGTGGCCACTGGTCAGTGTCATCTGTAAAGAAATCCTTTGAAGCATTCCGGAACTTTCAAATTCTACCAAGTGTCAATTTTCTCAGAGTTTGATGTATCGAATATTCCAGAATAAATCCTCTTTTTTTCCACAGGCTTCTTTCTTTCAGAATTCTTTCTGTGGAGGAATGACTGGAAGAATTTTTTATCAAAAGATTATGGGCATTTCCATTTTCACTATTGATTTATTAAAAATCAAGGGGCGAATATCTTTCGCATTCCATGGATTCACTATGTGAGTGCCGTGTCCATCGTGTGGGAGGGAAAAATACTCAGAGCAGAGCCCTGGACTTGTGACCACTGGTTGTAGGTTTAAGGACAGAAATTAAATATATAAAAATAAAGTAAATTTCGTAAAGCTGTGGTTTTTAGAACAGCCAAATCATGTGATAATTTTGTACCTATGATAGGAGTTTAAGCTGGCAACCTTTCAGTTTTTGTAATATGTCTGGCCATCACATATTCTTAGTCCAATAGTGTAGGCAATTGCCTACTTTACATTATGGATAATCCGGCCCTGTCCAAGTGACTAACATGAGCCCCTCAACCCGCAGTGCAACCGCGCGGACTGCATGATCTACCTGGAGGGGTTCACGGTGTGCGCGGCGGGCGAGGTGAAGTCGCGCGCGCACGCCTTCAAAGTGTACCACACGGGCACCGCCTTCTACTTCGCGTGCGACTCCCGCGACGCCATGCTGGCGTGGATCCAGCTCATCCACCGCGCCACGCTGCTGCCGTCCGTCGCCACCGCCTCGGTGAGTAGGATTCATCTGGAGGATCACAGTGTACCACACCATACTCTACCATTTGAAATAGTTTGATTTTGCAGAAGGTAGGAAATGATGATTCATGAATTTGTTGTGATGTATAATATTATGTTTTCTTATCTTTTAGCATATTGTTAATATCCATTATTTTGATAGATGTTATGATATTTTAGATTTGCTAATCTCATTTCTATGATAAACTTGATAACTAATAAAGAACATGTTAAGGTTAATATTGTTTTAGAGAAAATCTTAGTCTTAATTAGCTACATAGACTGCAGGAAGGTTAACTAAGTACAGTTATTTTGACTCGGTATGTTGAGCCCAAAATTGCCACTGCCAAGGTTTTGGATATAATAAAGTCTTGAACTTAAGTCACTGTTTATTGAATATCACAGCAATACATAATTAAGAAACAGAGTTAGAGTTAGTTACGCGGTAAGAGTATGTGGAACCGAACCGTTGCGCTAGGTAATCAGCGAACACCTAACTCAAAAATACACTGGCCGAAATAACGCTTAGTTAGCATAGCCATAAGGGCTGGTACAAACCAAAAACTAAAGAAGCTTCTACTACTCGTCCTTAAGAAACAATATTAATATTTTACAGATGGAGCTTTCGAAACAGTTCTCTGAAACAGACTACTCAGAGACTGAGTCTGACACGGAGAGTTCCGAAAGGAGAAGCCAGAGAGACAAGGAACGAGACAAAGACAAATCCAAGTTCGGCTCGTTGAAGAAGTTGACGCACCGAGCGAGCCGCAGCGAGTCGCAGGAGAATGTCAGCCAGGCCGCCGCCACCAGCCTCGACCGAAAGTACTTGCGCTTCTTCTCCAGAGCAAGGACTAAGGATGACAATAAGCCCAGCAAGGTAATCATCATCATCCCATATTTAGCTGCTGACCATGTGTCTCCTCTCAGAATGTGAGAGGTTAGACTAATAGTTCACCACGCTGGTCTAATGCAGATTGGCAGAGTTTACACACAGAAAATTAAGAAATCGCGTGTGCGGTTTCCTCACGATGATTTCGTTCACCTTTTGAGACTTGTTTGGTTCTCGGATAGTTCTAAAATTCCCGGACTATAAGTTGTATTAAGTTTATAGGCCCAAAGCCCAAATCGCCTCTCAGTAAGCCCATCTCTGTTAACGGAAAGGATTGGAGACTTTTATCCTCCTAGCACGGTTGTTCGGACCGAATATTGGGAGGGCGAGCACGGTAATAGCTTTTGGCAGGTTTCATGACATGCTAGAAAGCCCAGACCGCAAATATTTGCGCTTCTTCTCCAGAGCAAGGACCAAGGACGACACCAAACATATCCAGTGGTTAACCTATATAGCATCAGATATGGAGGTTTAGATTGGACCTCGATATTATAGGAGTGATCAAGATTTAAAACTCTAAACTCGCCAACCGGCAATGCAACAACGTGGTAGACCTAAGCTCTATTTCCTCTCCTATAAGTAGTCGACCGTTAAATAAGCTCAGAATGACTACAATAAAGAAACAACAAAAACTGAATCGATCACAAAACAACTCCTAACATTTCAGAGCAAACAATCAGGTGTACCTGTGCCCACTGAACATTACCGCAGCTACCGCCGCGTGCCGCCCGACCACGCGCCTCCAACGCACCCAACGCACCCAGCGCATTCAACGCACCCAGCACACCCAGCGCACCCAGCTCGCCCAGCGCACTCCGTGCACCCGGCGCCCGTGCCGACGAAACCCAAGCCGATCAACTACATACACGCTTCGAACCCTAATTTGTTAGATTTCGAGAAGAGCGACTTTGTTACCAAGCCTGCCATACAGGTACGTTAAGGTTACTTGAAATAAAATGTTTATTAGCGTTATGGTCGACTTTTGTAATGTACTTACTTTATTGTCTCTGTATTTTTTTCCATGTGGTGTACAAAACTAATAAATAAAAATAATAGCTTAGTCAGTTATTGTCATCACTGGTTTCTAGATATCGCCCATCACATTGATCTTACATTTCTATTACAATTTTCTTGAAGTTAACACTTTTAAAGCGAGAAAAGTTTCACAGCATAAGGTGCCTTGATTTTGTCATTTTTATTATATTGTGTCTACGGCAGTAGATGTAGAAAGCAGGTTCACTACTCCCTGCCACGCCCTCAGCCCTCAAATCTTATGAAGGAACTCACACACTCTCCTAGGTCACAAGTCCCAGGACTCCCAGGAGTGTCCCAGGAGATTCCCGGTGCTCGGAGATTATCTTTCTGTTAAGATTTCACATGTTGGTGTTCTGCCGCAGGTGCCAAAACCAAAGGTGCACAAGCCGGACAACTTCATCGGATTCGTGACGCTGGAGGAGTTCATGCTGAAGAAGCAGGAGGAGGAGCGCCAGCAGCTGTACACCAACCGCGTGCTGATGGGCATCGAGCGAGACCAGCAGCAAAATGTGTGTTTAGTCTATGATTATAATTATAGTCTTTATATAATAATATAAGTCATTATAAATACATACTATATTGTTGAACTAAATCTTCATTTCGCACGCTTCACTAGGGGAGTAAGCTGGTGAATGCGTTACGAAAAATGTAATCGAAATGACATACAAAGCGCCATCTGTTGCAACACTGCTAAAGTACGACACACAAGTAAGCACAGTGCCAAATCTGTTTAGTTTTTAACGGCATAATTACGAACTAACTAGTAGGAATTTCTGAAGTAAAGCAAGTCCTACACGAGAGATGGCGCTATTAACAGCTACTAATTTTTGAAGTTTCTCTTTCAGGTATATATTTTTGAAAAAGGTTTTTAAGCGACTTTAAAAAAAGGAGGAGGTTCTCAATTCGATGCGTATTTTTCATCATAACTTCGTCATTTATTAACCAATTTTGAAAATTTTGTTTGAAAGAGTATAATTCCTCCCATTATATTACACGAAAATCGATTCAGTAATTTTGTGTTAAAATAACTGAACGAAATGGCCCTTACTGTGGCATGCCAGGACACACTAAAAACAATAATAAAATCTTTCAAACAAAATATTTTAACCGAGTACAAACATGCATAAAAACAAATAAACTTTAAAAACCAATTTATTTTTCGTCGTTAAGTCGGTTCAATATTTTTGTTCATTAATTATTGTTTTAACACTCACGAATTGTATGAAAAAACGTTAATGATTTGTGAATAAGTTGATCACCAAAAAATTTCAAAATTGACACCTTACAAAAATGTCAATATGAGAAAAATGTTTGATTATTGTCAGTTATCACACAGAGTCTTGACAAGCGTCTACGTAGGTACGCCATCTATTGGCGGTCTAGTGAACGGCTTAAACAAAAGCCTCCCATCAGCGGGTTTAACCCGGCGGGGGCAAAATGCATCCAATTTCCTCGGCCTACTGGCCTATAGGCCCACGACACCCCGACGGGTGTGTGTGAAGGGTTAGTAGCTTGTATTTGAGTCGTGTGGTCTAAAGCACACTCGTTTTCTCTCTTTCAGCACGACCGGCAGGCGGCCAAGGAGTTGCAGCAGCGGCTGGACAGCATCGTGCCGGACGTCATCTACGGCGAGCTGCCGCCGGCGGAGCTGCCGCTGCCGGTGCTGGAGCTGCAGGCGCGCCAGCTGCCGTCCGCCCCCGCGCCGGCGCCGCGAGCCAGCCCCGCCCTGCACCGGGACGCTGGCAAGCCCATCTCTGTTAAAGGAAAAGATGGGTAGGTTCCACAGATCTCAACATTAGCCGATGGACGTCCACTGCAGGACATATGCCTTTTGTAGGAACTTCCAAACATCACGATCCTGAGCCATCTGCATCATAGTCGTATTGGGGACAGTGACAAGCCATCTCTGTTAAAGGAAAGGATGGGTAGGTTCCACAGGTCTCATCATATCAGCCGATGGACGTCCACTGCAGGACAGATGCCTTTTGTAGGAACTTCCAAACATCACGATCCTGAGCCACATCATAGTCGTCTACGTATTGGGGACAGTGACAAGCCATTTCTGTTAAAGAAAAGGATGGTAGAATCTTTACAAATAGTCTACTGACGTATCTTGAAATAAATGAATTTTGAATTTTATGATGATGACCCTGATCGACAACCTAATGCACGCCACTGGATATCCTATTCTGAGTTACAAACACTGACTGATATGTAATTTAGGTACGAAAAGATCGTGTACCCAGAGGAGAGGCAGGAGCACGAGGAGAGGGAAGAGAGGGAGCAGAAGGAGCAGCGGGAGCAGAGGGAGCACCGCGTGGAGGCGTGGCGTGCCTCGCTGCGGAGGGCTGATAAGGTAACAGAAAGTTATCTTTGTCGGAGGTCCTGGGTTCGTTCCCCGGCTGGGTCGATTGAATTTTTCTTAATTGGTCCAGGTCTGGTTGGTGGGAGGCTTCGTCCGTGGCTAGTTTAGCCTTCCAGCACGTGTCGTAGAAAACCGAAAAGGGTGTGAATTTTCATCCTCCTATCAAGTTAGCCCGCTTCCATCTTAAATTGTATTATCTCTTACCAATCAGGTGAGATTTGAAGTCAAGGGCTAACTTGTAAATAAAAAGAAAACTAGCACTCGACCCGCGGTTTCAATCGAGGTTTCAAGTTTTCATACAGGGATTAAATATAGCCTTCTTTACTCGTTGATAATGTAGCTTTCCATTTGTAAATGAATTTCTCAGATCAGTTCAGTAGTACCAGAGCCAAACAATGTTCACAATTTTCAAATGTTAGCTTTCTGTATTCTCCGTTGAAACTAAAAAAATCTCGTGAAAGAATTATTTCGATACGTTAATTAGTTCTCATGATATGGAATTTTAAAGTGTCGCGGCGACAGCCCGCTATAATGAGAGTGACGTCATCGCACAACACTTGCACGGCCCGTTCAGGCAATTTCGTACAACTGCTTTAGCTACTGTAAATTAATATAAGGGCCATTAGTTCGTAAATACGAAGTTGCCTGAACCGGCCGGGCAAGTGTTGCACGATGACGTCACGCTCTATATCGCGACCGTTAGCGGGAGTCGATATTTATGCGAACTTTGAATGCATGTAAAATCATAACTATTTGGTATTTTTAAATAAAACAAAAACTAGTGTAATTGTATATATAAAAGCTCTAGTGTAACAAAGTTTCAAGTGATATTGCGCACATAACTTATTTATTTTAATTATTTATGGTCTGTTTGTAACATGTTATTTATAATATATTAACCATATCTAATTGTTCTATGCTTATTAAACAAATTTATTTTCATTAATTTAAGAACAAGTTAATTATAATTATTATTAGGTGTGAAATGACTATTGATATATACCCTCATTTTTAATTTGTTTGTTGGTAAACAGAACTCTTTAAGAAAGACTGTAGTATAGTAGCATTCTCTATTATTTCGTTAAATCTCATTGAATATGAATTCGTGTTTCAGGTGCACTCTGGGACACCGCACACGCCGCCGGCGCAGGCGGCCGGGGACAGGTACGACTAACGACTAAGTCTTTTTATTTATTTATACTTATAATTTGTTTTTGTCCAAACATCTCCTCATCCAAAAATAAGAATAGGCTACTCGCCTGCTGTACAAAACTAAGAAGATCTTTTGCATATAGGCAGTTTAGATGCATATAAACTCTAATCACATTTTTATTTGTGAAAATAATCTCGTAATTGTAATATTTTTATAAAACAAAATTGTACTTTTATCACGTCACCGCAAACGCCAATCATAAACTGGAACGACAAAACGGCGTTCGCAGTGACGTGATATAATCACATCACTGCGAACGCCAATCACGCTGTTATCTCCATGAATGACGTCACTTGCTAATGTGTTGTATTCCGGCGGCAAAAATTTTACGTAGATATTTTTTCATTTATATAAAAGTTTTTACTGGTTATTATTGACGGGACAAAATAAAATATAGCTTATAATACTTCCATAATTCAGTTTAAACACTGTTTACAAAAGAGGCAAGTAGCCTGTTATCAGAATCAAAGCAATTTCATTCATTTATTTCAGTTATTTTAATTTAAAAACAATATCACTGAACGGATTTTCATGAAAATTAAATAAAACCAATCTGGAAGTATACTCTTTCAAACAAAAAAATAATTTTTAAAATTAATTAATAAATGGCGAAGTTATGAACAAACATTAAAAACAAAACAATACGCGTCGAATTAAGAACCTCTTCCTTTTTTTTTGAAGTCGGTTAATGAAAAAAGAGTCAGCTTTTGACGAGCTTACTATAGTGACTGTTAATTGCAGCTGGGCCAGCGGCGGCGGTGTGGCTCGCCTGCGGCTCATGTTCAGCAATGCGCGACGCGACATCGTGCGACAGGTGAGTGATGTCGTGCGACAAAAGAGAAAACTATAAACTCGCTTTGTGGCAATATCACATTTACAAAGCTATCACACTAGCGGATTGCGAGCGTTTTCAATTTTCGGGCTCGCAAGGATACGTTGCGGGCGCGCAGCTGCTCGCATCGCGCGCTGGGAGAGGGGTTGAGTGGTGGGGAGTGAAGGTTCCGTTACACTCTCCGACGGTTCATTAATGTCATCTTCATTAGACTCGTCTTCTTGTAAGCAAACCGAACTAACACTATCTTGTTTCAAGTTTGTTGTATGTGACAATCAAAGAAATAGCAGCTTTCACGCTGTCGGCAGCAACCATCCATGATTAAAGTTCGGGTGACGACTAATTTCTATTGCTTCTCGTATCTTACGAGGTACTAGAAACTTTTCCCTTGACAATACAGAAGACTTATCAAAACGGATATAATGAGTCGTACCTAAAACTAACTATTCGGAACTATACTAAAGTCTTTCTTAATGAGTACTGTTTACCAACAAAGAAATTAGAAATGAAGGTAGAAAACGCATGTCATTTCCTAATTTATTTATTTTAAATTACGTATGGTTTGCTTATAAAATGTTATATAAAATATATTAACCATATCTAATTGTTCTAAGCTTAATAATTAAATTTATTTTCATTAATTTAAGAACAAGTTATTTGTAATAATTATTAGGTGAAAAGGAAGAAAGATTTTTATTCGGTAAAACACAAAAGAGGAAATCATGAAACATAAATACAAATAGAAAAATATTAAATATTACTATCAAATTTTGTGAGTGCCCCAGCTATCCGAACTAGTTAGAAAGTGTATCTCAGAAAGCTGGAACTTCCCTACTATATATATATAATCCAATCCTATAAAAAAAGTGTGAAATGACTAGTGATTTATACCCTCATTTTTAATTTGTTTGTTGGTAAACAGTACTCATTAAGAAAGGCTGTAGTATAGTCGGGCATACTCCGACATTATATAACGTGAGTTTTATCCGTGTTTAATAATCAATTGATGATTTATTTATTTATTAATATGCATTGATTCTAGGAGAGCAGTCGCTCAGAGCAATACGCGCACCTGCAGTGTCCGCCGACGTTCCAGCCGGAGACGTACTCGCTAGCGCGCCCGCCGCGCGACCCGCGCCCGCACAAGCACTGAGCGGCGCATGACGTCACTTTGTTTCATTGATTTTAACGTGAAACGTCCACGTAATTTTCAAATATTAAGGACTGAACAGTGTCCCTGAGTAAAGATATACTGACTGGCTTCTTTTGAATTTGGCTGATATATGTGCTATGTGATATACGAGACGTAATGAACAGGACTGTGTAGTCCTACCTTGATGACTTTGTTATTATTTGTTTTAGAAACATAATATTTGAGGTTTCTATACCTTCTGATTCAAAAGTTAATAATAATAATAATAATAAAATGTTTTATTCAGCTGAGTACAACACAACAATGAAAAAAATTTAACACATGATTAAAGTAAGACAAAAATTTACAAAATAGTGACTGCACACCTTGGCTCTGCAGAGCTTTGCTCCCTGGCGTGCGGTCTCTTCTTATATCTAGATTATACTTATGTTACAATTAATAAATCTACATTACTTACATTCATGTTAATCTAATCTAGGTAGTTACAGATAATCATTAAGTTTCATCAGTTAAAAAGGTTATTCACAAGTTTGTTTTTTTGAAACAATATTTGCAATATCTTCTTTTTTAATATTACCAATATTTCCTTTCTCCTCAAATTAGACGGTGTTTGAGGACCGGGTACGACAGTGATCTATCGGTCGAGGATTGAACCATGATCTCTCGGTGATAAGTTTGGTCCTTTTAGTGTTGAGCGATTGAGGCTTTAGAAGTTGAGCTTTTGAGGTTAAAGAAGTTGAGATTTTGAGGCATCAGAAGTTGAGCTATTGAGGCATCAGAAGTTGAGCTGTTGAGGCGTCAGAAGTTGAGCTGTTGAGGCTTCAGAAGTTGAGCTATTGAGGCTTGAGTTATGTCTTTGGATATAAAGTAAGACTGATCAGAAGGTGAAACCGGCCTCTAGTTTATATTATATCGTGCTGTAACTTATTAATTAAATACGATGAGTTATTTGACGATTTTCTCAATAAAAACTTTGGTGAAGCATAGATAGGCCAAGAGCCTTCTAAAGTTGGACTTACATTATTTTATAAATTTTGTGTCGCGGCCTAATGCAGCGAAGGGAGGGGCGTTTTTGGAGTTTCTGCTTCGTTTTGATCGGCGAAATTTCTATAACGTGTGTTTAAAGAACAATCGTTTCAAAATAAAAATGAACGTAACTTAGACAATATTTATTAAAAATAAGTAATATAAAATTATATTTAAAAAAAAACTATTTTGACTTCAGTCCAGTTCAAAAGCTGGCTGATAGTATTATAATGTATAGGGCGATCTCAGGCGCCGAGCAAGGCACTCTAAGTCCTTTTTTAATAGACGTTCCTCAACTTTAAGTTCAAGCTACTTGAGATTGATAGGGTAGTTGACTCATATCAAATTTAATATAAACAATGTTAATTTCGTATTGTAGATGGGATAATGGTCCGAAATATATATCGATATTGATTAATAAAACTTAAGGATTTCATAAAAAAACTTAATTTAAAAATTATGTGAACGTTAAAAACGATGTCATTCATTTTGTGACCAATGTTACTTGATGTACTAAAGGAATAAACGTCAAACAAATTTTGACAAACAATAAATCGTTTGGCTAAGGTTTATTGTTTACGTGACGTCATGAAACGATAAAATATAGACAATAATGGCCGACAACGTTTTGGCTCGTATTGTCAAAAAGATGTTTAAAAATTAAAAATTTCATGTAGGTAATGACGTCTCAAAACTATGATATATTTTTTTCAATCTAGTAGAATGATAATGAACCATTTAAGAACTTATATAAATGTCAACTAGCCTATTCAACGTATTTAAGTGATTTGCTTACTATATACTATTTGCTGTAAAAAGACGTGATAGCCCTGTGGATATGACCTCTGCCTCCGATCCCGGGAGGTGTTTGTTCGAATCCGGTCTGGGGCATGCACCTCCAACTTTTCAGTTGTGTTTATTTTATATTTTAAGAAATTAAATATCACGTGTTAAACCTGCACACCAGAGAATTTCTCAATTCTCTGCGTGTGTAAAGTCTGCCAATCCGCATTGGACCAGCATGGTGGACTATTGACCTAACCCCTCTCATTCTGAGAGGAGACTCGAGCTCAGCAGTGAGCCGTATATGGGTTGATAACGAACGAAGTGATTTGCTTAAACAGACGTTTCACGTTAAAAAATATGGCCGTGTGTCCCACACACTATCAATTAATTTTCTTATATTTTTAATATTTTAAGCGGTTATTCCTACTTTTTTTTACTTCTAAGCGGTGCTTATTTTATACCTGTACATTTAAGAGCACTTTTTTTTTAAATATCACCTTTCTTATTCATTCATTTATCATATTTTGGATAACCTCATTGTTTTCTTGTTTATTGTAATTATTATATTTGATAATTACTATTTTTGTCATAAATATCACATTCATTTCATTCATTAGTTTATCACATTTAAAAAAAAACTTCATATATTGCTATTTTGTTTTATTTTTATGTTCCGTAAATACCTCTTCATTAATTATTTTGATATACGGAACCATTATATCATTCCTTCAAATCATTTGTCGTAATAAACTATTTTAAAGTATCACTAAAGTGAGATATTAAGAGTCAGTTTTACAACCTTCTGATTAGAATCGAAAAGTCTAACCTCAAGGTTTGTCACGATATGTGAAAAAAAAAAGACAAAACTTGTGAATTCTATCAAAAGATGGTGAAACCGGCTCTAAAACTTGTAATCTTTAAACAAAATATATCTTTATTGTAAACGTTTAGGGTATATTGTCGATATCGGCTTCTTCTTGATGCCAATGTTAGGGTGGAAACACACTCAACACGCGACGCGCTGCGTTGTACAGTGCGCGTTGCGTGTTCAACATGTTTCTACATAATTGTATAATTAAATTGATACGCACAATCTATATTTTTAGCATGTACTCGAGTTATCTACTTGAGCTGTGTTACACAATAAATTGTTAAGAAAGAATGAATGGTGCTAAAGGTGGTATATAGTGGATCTTATTTTGTAATGTACGTAAATCGACCTTTGTGTTAGATGTATATAAAATATACTCAATAAAGCATCGGTCATTAAAAATGCGAGACGCGGAATTAACAAAAAATCAAGCGCTAAAAAATATAAAAATTATAATTCTACGTTCGATCTCCTAAATATTTTAGAATGTTTCCTAAATACTTTCACGTACTGTAGCTTTCTATTGGTGAAAATATAGTTTATATCGGTCCAGTAGTTTCGGAGCCTTTTCGCTACAAATAAACACAAAAAAATCCTTTTATATATATATAGATAGTATTTGTAATTCTTCTTTTCTTTATACTTTGTTTATGTAGTGACGTCTTAAAGATCTATCGCTAAACTAGAAAAGATACGCGAGCCCTAGCTAGTTACAAAATTCAACATTTTACTTCTCGCTCTTGCAGTAGAAGTGTATTCCTTGCCTTTCTAACCGGTGGTAGTCTCTATAAATAGTCAAACTTCCAAACTTGACGTTTCAAAAGTGCTGGTAGACTAAGCTCGCTTGAAATAAATGAATTTTTATTTTATTTTATTTTGAAAACTTGATTATATCCAACGATCTATGCGTATAGTTGAATCTCGTGACGTCAAATATCTCGGTATTTTAAATGGCCGGTGCGATAAATTGAGTGCGTGTCACAAACCCGGTGACTCACAAGCATAACGCGCATTGTAGCGTCGACTAATGTCCGGCCGCTCAGAGATTGCGTTTCTGGCAGGTCAAAGACAAAGACAAACAGTTGGCATAACCTTGAAACAGCTCAGTTCAACTACCGTGTATGCCAGTTTGAAGTTACATTGCCCATTCGATCACATTCTGTCAGAAACGCAATCACTGAGCGGCCGGACTTTAAGCAACTGCGCCGGGTGAGACGATGTTTCGGCTAAAGCTTGCTGCATACGTAACGCGACGGGGACGACACGATTTGAAAACGTCGTTTCATACAAAATACATACGTCACAGTGGAACAGACGGGACGGTGACTTGTAAGTTGTAGCAACCGTTGTGTGTGCAGCGACCTTAAACCTCCAAACGTGGCTGGACGTCGTTTATTGCGTGCAGTTTGCTGTAGACAAGTACTGAAAGTCTGATAAAGGTTGTTATATCATCATGTTGACAATTAACTTGTACATATGCTGGTCTACGAGCGACGCGACGCGCGCGTTGTACTCGGGCGGGCTTAGTGTCGCCGCACACGGGCGACACACGAAAGCCACTAACGCCGCTGCAAGAAGCAAAAAGGGGCCACAAAAGTAGCTGAAGCGCGCGACAGCCACTTGTGGCCAGTGGTCGATACTTGTGGTCGGTGGCTAACACTTTTTAACCCTTACATGCAGTATTGTAATCGCGCGAGTGGCGTGTTGCGGTGTTTTGTGTCGGCGTTTAGTGGCCAGCGCGTGCGGCGAATCCATATAAAATGTATGCGTTTTTTGGTTGTGGCCGGTGGCCCGTGTGCGGGAGCCCTTACAGCTCTCGTGGACATACGACGAAGTTGGTCAACTAAACCGCAGAGAATAATAATAAAAGAATGTAATATGGGAATGACATATGACCATATCCGATGTATCGATAACGACTGTCATTTCCCAATGTCGTCGAGATTCACTTTCGATTACGCCCAATTAAAATTTTCTCTAAGTTCGCAATTTTGTTGATCGATAGTCGGCCAACTTATGTATGTTTGCGGGAGGCGGGTCTTACAATACGCGCTTGTATAACTATACTAAATGATTGTAAAGCTGATCGCACATATCCCCGCGGTGAACGCACTGCATGTATCGCTAATGTAAAAGATGTACCCGAATAATAAAAGTAAATGTAAAGGTGTTGAAAAAATATGTCTTGTAACATAACGCATGTAGAGAACTCGACCGATATTCTCGGTCGATAGAGAAGGTTATGTATCCTATATGATACACTATAAGGGGTGGTTTATATTAGCGTGGCGTAGAACGAGGCGTGAGCTTTCTATATGCAGGCAGTAGCAATGGTACACCGTTACCGATGCTTTACATTTTACATATCGATTTTTATTCGTTCGCTGAACGATCTAGCGAATGAAGCTTGCTGCAAACGCAACGTGTTTGATCTCGGACGGGGACGACAAGTTTACAAAATATCGATTGTAAACCAAGGCATCAAGGCACAGACCCTTTTACTCCGTTCAATACCAGTATTCCGTTCAAAATGCTGTTACCTTCAGACAACCTTTTTCTGGAATAATTTCTAAAAATAATGACACCTTTGATTGAGATGTGAATAAAATGTGATAACTTGATCAGATTTTTTATAGCGTATTTATAAATGTATGTGTGCGTTAGATGGGGCCATGTGTGCGAGCGGCCACAAGCGTATACGCACATCAAGAATGTAATATAACGTAAGATATCAGCATGTGCCAAAACGAAAGCGACGTTTTTTGAAAATTTACAAAATAATCGCTTTTAGCGATGTGACTTTGGAGTATAGGGATTTTAAATATTAACATTAAAGTAAATAAATGTATACCGACTATACTTGTACGTAATCTTAAAGTATTGAAATTTATGAATATTTGAGATAGTGATGCGATGCAATATTGTAGTACTGTTTTATCTATTGACATGTGTATTGCTAAACGCACTTCGTTTGCGATTGCAACATATTGAATGCGATACATTTCTATTCTGTACACGTAATCGTTCGTTTCAATTGACAAAAATGTATTGTTGCAATCGCAAGTGCGTTCCGCAACTAACTTTCTGTGTATTGTATTTAATACATAAATGTATTTAAACTGTATCGATTTCTTGGTGTAATATACTGTTTGAACGCGCGAGATGTTCCGTGATATATGTATATTATATGAGTATTATGTACACAATCTTTCACGGTGTTGTAAATGCACTATAAAAAATATTTATGAAACGTGATGAGACGTCCTGACGATGCTATTTATAATGTATCGATGTTTGAGAGGGGAGGCTTGACGGTGACGTAAGCACAGTGACAGGGCCGTGGCGGGGCCGTGTTTTGAATTGTGTTTTTATTTAACAATTGTTTAGTTAAATTTTCAAGTGGCAATGAGATCAAAGTACTTTAGCGGCCTCCGTGACGCAGTGGTATGCGCGGTGGATTTACAAGACGGAGGTCCTGGATTCGATCACCGATTGAGCTGGCCCGATTGAGATTTTCTTAATTGGTCCAGGTCTGGCTGGTGGGAGGCTTTGGCCGTGGCTAGTTACCACCCTACCGGCAAAGACGTACCGCCAAGCGATTTAGCGTTCCGGTACGATGCCGTGTAGAAACCGAAAGGAGTGTCGATTTTCATCCTCCTTCTTATAAAGTTAGCCCGCTTCCGTCTTAGATTGCATCATCACTTACCAAATTTGAAATTGTAGTCAAGGGCTAACTTGTAAAGAATAAAAAAAATAACGTTTTTGACATCTTCAAAACAAGAGTGAATAGGCACCTTCTAGGCAAGCGTGTCCCATCTTAGACTGTATCTACACTTACCATCAGGTTAGATCATGGTCAAACGCGAGCCTATTCGCATTAAAAAAAAAAAAAAAAACATCATCTTACTTGGTTATTTGATGCAGTGGCACGAGTTATAAATCGTACACTTGTATGAATTGTGATACATAATTAAACTGCTGTATCGCTACGTACGTACGTGTACGGATGTCTTTATAACTCGCTAGTGAGACCTCTAACTCTCTGTCTGACAAGATACTATAAAAAG
The DNA here is from genome assembly GCF_947172395.1 of Bicyclus anynana. Classification (NCBI taxonomy): domain Eukaryota; kingdom Metazoa; phylum Arthropoda; class Insecta; order Lepidoptera; family Nymphalidae; genus Bicyclus; species Bicyclus anynana. Next base: position 3,762,145 of record NC_069089.1, on the reverse strand, counting down.
TGACAGTTACAGCCAGTTTCTTCATGTAAAGCTAAAGTAACAGTAAAAGTAGTAAGTAGTAAAGAAGACTTTATTTTTCAGTGAATAAGACCGTCACTTTTGTTTTATGACGTTACTTTGACTTGCGATGAAGAAACTGGCCGTTAGAAGAAGATGAATGAATATTTTATTGCACACCAATGAAACTTTAAAAAATTGAACCAAGAATTAATATGTAAAGGTGGCCTTATTGCTTAATTTATTCAAGATAGAGGAAAATTCAAAACTAACATTTGCGACTTATACAAAACAGAACAGCCCTCTAGGACGCAAACGATAGAGGTGAATTCACAACTAGAACAAGCGAGTTATACAAAAAATCGTTATAGAATAGCCCTCCGTTACGCTAAATCGCTTGACGACACGTCTTTGCAGGTAGATTGGTAACTAGGACCTCTTTGCCAAGCCATTTTCATTAAAATCATTAGCCAATAATAAAGAGTATTAGAAAATGCTACGAAAAGTAATTTTTTTTAATGAAATCAAATGCGTCCTCGCCTCGTGACGACTATCGCTCCGCGTTTGTCGCGGTGGATTTGTGTTAAGATAAAATATTTTATTGTTTGTATATGTAATATGTATGCGTAGGTAGACAATGTCGACGACTGGAACTTGGTGCAGGTAAAGGCATACGTCCAGTATTGTATGAGTAGGTTAACTATTTTATTGTTCTCAATTTTTATCATTAATATTGAAAAAAAATTTCAAAGCGCATTTGTGGGCGTCAGAAAAGCAGATTTTTTCATTATAAATTACCCTCTGTCTGTGAGGAGTGGCCAAGCAACGGTTATTTGATAAACGGGTTTCGATGTCACACACAGCTGTAAATTAACACGTATGCTGTGCTGCTGATTCTCCTGTGTGCGGCACACAAAGGCGCTCTCGCCTTACTACTACATCCAAGTCATCATTTGGCCTACGATGCGTATCATGACATATCTCGAGAAAACAGACAGACAGAGGACATGTCCCAATTTTGTATGGAGGCTGGACCTTTATTCCGAGTGTCAACTAAGCAGAACAATAATATAGGGCTTAAAACCCAAAATAAAAAAAAATTTGAACCCGCACATTTTTTTTATAAATTAAATAAAATGTTTTTTTTCATTAGCTGACAACGTTAATTAAGAATTTTTATCATGGCAACATGCTTGTAACTCACACCCTGACAGATTGTCAGTGATCGCGAAGTAGCGTTATTTTGTGGCGTTTTTAAAGCATTTTAAGGATTTTTTTGTTTAATACTTCTCTGTCTACGATTTAATGTTTCTTTTTAACTTGTGTCTTATTGACATTTGACTATATTACATTGACAGCTTACACCGGATATGAATTCAATTCCAGGTGTTTTTATTGGCTGTTTTGAACACTTACAGTATTGTCTGTGTTTAATTTGTAAACAAGTAGAGCAAAACAAAAAAAATATTTATCTAATTAATGCGGGTTCAAAAATTCTGAAAATTATTTTTAATAGCAATTTGTATCTTCTATCCGAAATAGATACTATCGACCTGCTTATAAATTATAGATAATAAAGGCCCATTTTGGGACATGTCCTATTCGACCAACAGCGGTATAATCAAAAATAACGCTCTCTTTCGTTGCTCGTAGATTTTTTTATATTCAATGGGAAGTTAACCCTTGACTGGGATCTCACCTAATTTTAAGTAACGATGCAGTCTAAGATGTAAGCGGGCTATCTTGGAAGATATACAACTTTATTCTACCCATACCTCTGACGGTTTCCACGTGGCATCGTACCAGAAGGCTAAATAGTTTGGGTAGGTGGTAATTAGCCACGGCCGAAGCCTACTACTAGACAAACTTGCGATGTTTCAACTCTATTGGTTGGATGCCGCTATTGGTCGACAATATTGTCTTTTTCTCTTCACGAGACACGCTGTCGCTAGGCCTACACTGATGGTAGAATAACTATAGTGATTTGAACTTAGTGATTCTTATGCGGCAGACTTGCGTTTGTGCGTTGCGACTGTCGTGCTGTTTATACTTAAATAAGTTCCTTATATAGCTATTGTTATGTAAAGTGTCAAAGAAAATATGACATATTTGTTCACCATATTTTTCTTACAGTGCTTCTATGTCACGAAGACCATATAAGGGTTTTTATGAAAATATTTTTTCACCTACATTCATAATTTTTGAAAAATTAGAGATAATGTTCTCTATTTATATAACCGGTCTTCGTGATATAGATCTTTAGTAAAGTGACATTCCTTTTTTAATAAAATTTATAATATTATCTAGACAGTTATGAAATTTGGGTTTTACTGAATACATCGAAAAGTTTTTTAAATCTACCTATTTCATTGCATAGATTATTATGAGAATATATTTATATTTGTTTTAGCGATTTAAACAAAATAATAAAATTTAAACTACAATATAATTTGCTCAAGTGCGTAGTAAAACTGCGTAATACGCACGCGAAATGACGAAAGTAAGTTTTTTTAGAAAACGTGGAATGAGATGTTGTACTTGTCTCGTTTACATATTTTAGTTATATTGTACGTAATAAAGGGATGCATATATGTGCTATAAGTGTAAGGTTATGAAAATGAGGTATATATACAGGGTGCTCGGGAGTAATTTCCCATAACTCTAGGGTTATATTTTTTAAGGAAAATTAATTAAATATGTCCAAGGAACATGTGTTCTAAAATGAATAGTTTCAGAGTAAATAATATTTCTTTTGTAAATAGATCTTAAAATGTGTCCCTTATATACGCATCCTTATAATGATAACGTACCGAAACTTATTCAGTGATACATATCACGAAGTAGCTAATTAATGAAGTGCGGGGTGCCAGTTGCAACTATCTATCATCGACTAAGTCAGACACAGGCTGCATACATACCACTATCAGAAAGTATTTAAGGCCTGTCATGCAGTAATCAAGAAAATCACTGCACCACTGGTCGTCACTCTCGTCAAAAATGTAGTCTAGTATCATCATCATCTTAACTTGTCATTAAATATTTTTTTTTTAATTTTTCCTAAAGGTGTTACATATTTGGAACGATTTGAATTACTTTGTATGAAAACATAAAATGCAGTTCGGCTCCTATAAGTGAACTCGTCAACACTTTGATGTTATGGGAAACACTCCCGAGCACCCTGTATATATTACGCAATAAATTTTGATGTTTATATATTTTTGTAAGCGTGACGCAGGCGGCTCGTTCTTACCTTTAAGCCTAAGATGCGGGTCACGACATATCGTGATGCGGGTCACGACATATCGTGATGAGACGAAGAGATTGTCGAGGTCGACCAATAGCAGCCAATTGACATATCGCTTTCTTTTTTGTCCCATCAACAAAATGAGAGTATTTCAATACAATGGCTTTCTCTTCATGAAATTAATGTCGTGGGTCGTATGTCAGGCCTATTGGCGAGCTACGAGTTGTGTTGAGGAGTATCCTAAGAGAATATTTATCACGTTGAATTATATCAGAATGTTCAATTATTTACTTAAATAAATGAATTTGATTTGTATATAGCGTTTTATTTGAACCGAAAGACCATTTGATTCTTAAAAAATAGCTTATTCAAATTAAAGGCCTTAAGTTGAGGTCTCAAATATTTCCATTACTAATATTATAGAGGTAAGATTTGTGGTGTTGTAGGGAGTAATCTCTGGATCTACTGAACCGACTTAAAAAATTCTTTCAACAATAGGAAGTCACGTTATTTATTAGTGTCATGGCTATATTTTATGTCCGTACTTCAGTATAAATGTAATTAAACTTTATACATAGCCCATTCTTTGGCTATTCATTCATTCATTTCAATTTTGGCTGGTGGGAGGCTTCGGCCGTGGCTAGTTACCACCCTACCGGCAAAGACGTACCACCAAGCGATTTAGCGTTCCGGTACAATGCCGTGTAGAAACCGAAAGGGGTGTGGATTTTTATCCTCCTCCTAACAAGTTAGCCCGCTTCCATCTTAGACTGCATCATCACTTATCATCAGGTGAGATTGTAGTCAAGGGCTAACTTGTAAAGAATAAAAAAAAAATAAAAAAATCTTCTTGTACCAAATACATTCTTGTATAGCTCAGTGATAAAGGCGACGGACTCTTCACAGAGAGATGGTGGTTCGATCACCGTTCGTTGTAGTACCCAGTCTCGTCTTTTCCGATTATTATAATTAAAAGTGAAGCCATATATTAAAAAAAATACATACCAGTTTATAAATTTAATTTGAAATAATCTTTTTAACATAAAAAATTAACCGACTTAAAGACTTATTTCAGTTATGCTAATTTAAACACAAAATCACTAAACCGATTTTCATGAAAATTAAATGGGACCAATCTGGAAGTATACCTAATCTTTCTCTCGTTTTTTTGGGAGTCGGTTAAAAATAAATTTTCATCGGACATGTCATATTGGCTGGCTTTAGCGATGCGTGTAATTTGTTAATTCCCATACTTTCAATAGTGATGTCAATAGTTTCTTCGTTGTCGTTTCATCATTCAGCCATTTGGGCATCAATCCAATCCGTAAATTTGGCTACGTCCGTGAATAAGCTATACTGGTCCGGGTCGCAGATGAACCCGTTAGGAACTGTTTGAGACAAGGATGCCATGCCCCTGACGTACCAGGCGCCTGACTCCTTCCCGCTGCCTGATTCAGTCCTGTCAGGGACGTAAACCTGCAAAAAGATGTTTACTAGCATGTCTTCTTTATCGTCGTTATCAACCCATATTCGGCTCACTGCTGAGCTCTAGTCTCCTCTCAGAATGAAAGGAGTTAGGCCAATAGTCCACCACGCTGGCCCATTGCAGATTGGCAGACTTCACACACGCAGAGAATTTAGAAAATTCTCTGGTATGCAGGTTTCCTCACGATGTTTTCCTTCACCGTTTGAGACACGTGATATTTAATTTCTTAAAATGCACACAACTGAAAAGTTGGAGGTGCATGCCCCGGACCGGATTCGAACCCACACCCTCCGGAATCGGAGGCAGAAGTCATATCCACTGGGCTATCACAGTTAGTCTTCTTTATACTTTTTTAATATGAAAAGTGAGGCCCAAACAGCCCTGGATTATCATACTGTTACGAACTAGGGTTCGAGTGTGTGTGTGAGTGCGATTATGAACCCTATGCCTCTAATTATAGGGTCCTCCGTAACAATACTATTAGTCTATTTTATTGATTCAGCCTAACATGCATCGACGACATAATATCTCGTTATGAAAAAGACATTGTCGATCAATCAATCGATACGTACGAGTAGTGGCCAGTCCCACGTCTTTCGTCCCAACTTAGTGAAAGAGAGATATTTATGGTTATGCCGCTATTCGTCGACGTTTCTCTCGTATATAGATATGTCGTAGAGCGTATTAATATACGCTCCACGACAAACCTATCCTAGACCTAATGGTCTACAGGTCTACCTCCATATAGAAGTGGGGAATCCCTGGATCTGAAGCAATTTATTAGGAAGGCTGGAAGATTGTAGCCTGTTCTTACCTACATAATTCAATACAATATTGAACTAAATGACTGAGTGATGAGTATAGGTAATTATATAATAGTATAAGGAGGTATACCAGCCAAGCCAAGCCAAGGCTTTTTGCATATACCTCCGAACACACCACGGTCTCAAGACGCCTCGCCTATTAATTGGATAATTGCACGCAAGCCCCTTCTATTAAAGGTAGGTTAAAATAAAAAGCTGTCGCGTTTTATTACCACGAGACCTCCTCCGCTGTCACCATTGCAAACTCCCGTTCCTGCAATTAAAAAGCAATTGAAAGTTCACCTGCAAACAATTTTTACACCTACTTAATTATTATGTCTATTCGTAAAGCTTTGCAAGAAATTATTGTCTACTGGTACTTTACTATAATAAATAGTATTTTATAAAATAATCCTGGCTAGGCAGGGAACCACACGAGCGGAGGAGCGGAGTGTTAATCGGTTGTCAAGGAATTCCTTAATCCTACATCCACTGGTCACAAGTTCGGAGCTTTTTCTTTCTACCACGCGATGGACTCAGCACCCGCGCGGTGGATATATGGATTGCTAAGATATTCGACTCAGTAAAATTAAAAATCAAATCTATATTGTTTTAGATATATGAAAAGCGGTAGTACCTACCGTTATTGTGATATCCCGCGCAGAAATTTTTTTCGTTCAGTAATTTGAGGTAGAATGACGGATTGCTGCGGACGCAGGTGTCATTAGACACTATGGGCAGCAGCGCCTGCTGCAGCGGACCGGGCATGGTGTTGTCATTGTCGATCCCCCAGCCCGGTACCTGGTAGGTACAAGAGCAACAATATATTCTTAGGTATTTTATAACAGTAACAGGTAAAATTCTGTACATATTTTACAACATACTGAAGATATTTTGAACATTTTAGTTGGAGGGCATTATACAGGATGCTCGGCAGTACTTACCATAATTCTTTGGTTACATTCTTTAAGGAAAATTAATTAAAAATGTCTTAGGAACATGTCTTGTGTGTGTACTGGTACTTGTTGTTCCGTTACGCCTCTGCAACTATCCGTATCCGTATATTTATAAGTTCTTCAAACATCTTTCTGTATTAAGAAACCTTTACCCTTTATATTGGGCCCCCTACTTTTAATACAGGGCCCCTCCAAGGCACGCTACGCCACTGTGCCCTACCTACCTACCAGTAGGTGCCTGATGAGCAGGCTCAAAGCAGTCTCAAAGATACTCGTAGTTATTATAATATGAGTAGGTAATTGTAACGATGCGATTACTTCGTAAGAAGACGAAGTGAATATTTGATTTGTCAGGATAAATACGAGATGATACCTATACCAAAGATTGTTTACATATGCACAATATGATCTTCAAAGTAACATCAGCGTCTATTCTATTATTATTATGATGTTGTATTCATTCACTCACAACTTCTACAGTTGGTTCCGTGAGCGCGGACTCGAGCCCGCTCCGCCACACACACGCGGGCTGGACGAAACTTGTCAACGTAGCCGCCGACGACAGCTTGATCAACGCGATGTCGGAATAAAATCGTCTTTTATCAAAATCTTCATGGACAATTAACTTTTCAACCTGTAAGAAAACAGGAAGAAATATTTTAATTAAATCATTAAACCGTACAACCCTTAAAAAAGTGGCAAGATATTGGCAACTGGCAAGATAATTGAAAACTTTCTTCTCGGATGGTCGGCAAATACTACGCTAGCGTAGATCATTATGCGAAGGACGCAGGTCTTATAGAAAACGATGTTAGGACGGAGGGATCCGGATGATACTTGATGTCGTGGTCGTAACACATATTTTTCAGACGTGGTTTTGTCACAAAAAGCCTTTTACAGCCTTGCCAGGGTTGTGCCAGGGTAGGGGCAGTTTTCATCGACTTTCACGCGGACGAGGTCGCGGTCGTCCTCTAGTAATCAATAATTACAACACAAAACATTATCGCACAAAATCATTTAGATACGCGACTAGCAGCGTGACGGCATTCACGCTGCCTAAGAACTTGAACTCAAATTATCAAATACATACCTTCTTATTATATAATGATTTATTTATTTTGCTATCATCCGCGAAAACTCTACAACGTGCAATTGCACGTTGTAGAGTCAACATCTCCTGAGGATGCTCCGGTTTCGGGGTGAAACGTACGTAGAGAGTATTTTGCCGGACCTGGGTGACGTTGTCGCATGGGTTCGTCGACTTTTCGCGGATGATAGCAAAATAAATAAATCATTATATAATCATGATGAACTTCCGCAAAGTAACGCCTGCTTCTATCCAATACATACCTTCTTGGTTTGGGAATGGGATTCGGTTCCATTCATATCATGTAGTCCCAATATTACTTTCACCTTTTCTGCTGCGGGTTTCTGGCCCTTGAACGGAACTGTAATGCAGTGCGCAACTGTAAAAGAAACGATTACTTAGAAACGCAGATTTCCATTCAAATAGCCCTTACGACCAGGAAGCACATGACACCAATTACAGCTCTTGAAACCATTAATTACGATTTTTTATTGTTTGAAGACGGGCATTAGAGTCGTATAGTATACAGAAAAGAGTTTCACAGGTGTGTTGGTATGTAAAACTGAATGAGCATCAGCAATGCAAAAAATATTATAAAAGATGCATAACATTGTTGTAACTTTGCTAACACCTTGTTAAGCAGATGCTAGACCTACTCCTCTGGATGACAAGGCTTATCGTTTGGGCCAAATAAGCGCCAGCTCTTGGGTCACCTGACGTATACATCTGCGTCAGGAATAGGGGAAAGTGCGCGAGCTGTCAACGTATTTTTAATCTGTGATTTGTCATAATAAGTCTATCCATTACACACTAGTTAACACACTATTAAAAACTTATAAAAAAAATTAAACCCTCCCGCTGCGGGACATCTGAGTGCCCAAGCAACTGGTGGTCAGGGCTCCAGAGTGAGGAACCTCCTCATTATACGCGCCGTCTCAAGAATCACTGCCTTCTGTATCCGACTTTTGATCCAACAGTTGAGCAAAAGCTTCTTAAGTTGTAGGTCAAAGCTTTTCGCTATAAGACCATTGACTGAAACAACTATCGGAACAATAATAGCTGACTCAAAATTCCACATGGAGGTAGTCTCGTAATCGAGGTCCAAGTATTTTGATACTTCTTCCTTTTCAGCTTTAACTAGATTATCGTCATGTGGAACAGTGATATCAACAATTATTGCACGACGCACCGACCGATCAAATAGCACTATATCAGGTATATTGGCAACAATATACCTGTCAGTGATAATTAATCGTTCAGTCCCAGTAGAGCAATGCACTGCTATTTTCAAGAACTGTCGCTGGGTCGTACGTATAGTAAGGCATCTCAGAATCAATAAGGTCATACTGAAGAGCAAGCTGTTGGTGGATTATCTTAGCTACTTGATTATGTCAAATATTCACCGTTAGCAAGGTGATAACACACGGACACAATATGCCTAAGGGAATCTAGGACGATGACACGCTCGACAGATATCTAAAGTGCCATCTTTCATAATGTGTTTCCGGTAGTTTCTCGTATTTATAACTTCGTCCATAATTGCACAGACAAAACCCTCGGTTTCCCCAAAGAGGTCACCGAATTGCAACCAAGATACAGATGTTATTTGATCTACATCCGGCCCAGTAAGGGCCTTGTAGAATCGTCCATGCAACTCCTTGCTCTTCCATACTGCCACACGATCTGAGTTACTAATTACTATAGGCTCAGATTATTATTATTATTAAATACTGAGAATTAACGCATAGAAGTTTGTCTTACCTGTTACAACAAAGTACTTAGATATGAGAGTACCCCCGCATATGTAACGGAATCCTGCTCTCGAATTGGAAATATACACAGCGGTATGCCAAGGCCAAGCGCCGGGTTGCGCGAGCCCGTTCTCTATCGCTCCCGTGCGATTCACCTTCGGTCTTCCACATTGGGTTTTTGATCTTCGAATGACAGCTTTCTATAGTAGAGTTAAAATAAACATTAGGGTACTTGACTCATATCAAAGGAGATCATTCACGCTCCATACATTTCTGGGCGCTTTTTTGAAAGTGCCGGCCAACAAAAAAAATGGCACGACTCGTTAGAATTAGCCATTTGGGGCAATAGCTAATATGGCATAAAAGTTGTAGGAGGGCTCTGAACCAAGTTATACAGGTTCGACGATTCGTTATTTCCATACCTTTTGTCGATTTTCAAAAGTGCCCGCCAAGAAAAAAAACTGATACGTATCGTTAGAATTGCCCATTTGGAGCAATAGTTAGTATGGCACAAAGATTGTATTTCTAGTTTTTTTTCTGAGCGGGCACTTTTAAAAGTTGACAAAATGTATGGAAATGACGAATCATCGAACCTGTACAATTTGGTTCAGAGCCACCTGACAACTTTTATGCCGTATTAGCTATTACTTCATATGATTAGTTCTAACGATTCGTGCCATTCTTTTTCGTTGGCCGGCACTTTCAAAAAGGGCCCAAAATGAATGATCTCCTTTAATATAAACAATAATAGCGGACGCCCGCGACTTCGTCCGCGTAAAATTCAGTTTTTCACAAATCTCGCTATTAGTAAAATTTATTTTCATTCCGAATTTCAGCCAAGAAATATATAGCTAAGAATCTTTTCCCAAATGCACTCGAACATTGCAACCGACTATATTTAGGTCACTTACTAACCCACGGATGTTCACTTTTCTTCAGCACACCCTTATCTGCCTCGTACATACGAAGATAATCCTGAAAACACAAATATAGTATTTAGACTTCAGATTCCGAGACTTGGTCGCTAACTATGGGCCTCATAAGAAAGCTCAGAGTCACACAGCAGGCGATGGAACGAGCTATGTTAGGGGAGTATCTTTGCGTGATCGAATCAGAAATGAGGAGATCCGCAGAAGAACCAAAGTCACCGATATAGCTCAACGAGTTGCGAAGCTGAAGTGGCAATGGGCGGGGTACATAGTTCAAAGAGCCGATGGACGTTGGGGTCCCAAAGTGCTGGAATGTCGACCCCGCAATAGTAAGCGCAGTGGCGACGGACGGCGGGAGACTGACAACATCAAGCGAGTCGCAGGGATTCGCTGGATGACTCAGTATCGTGATGTTTGGAAGTCCTTACAAAAGGCCTATGTCCTGCAGTGGACGTCCATCACCAAGTCATTGGCACCCCTACAAGTCGTACGAAACGTTTTGCTTCTTCATTTCTTAGGTATACGCATGTCTAGGGTGTTGAACTCCTGGGTTCAATCCCTGGCTGGACCGATTGAGGTTTTTTTAATTGGTCCTAGTCTGGCTGATGGGAGGCTTCGGCCGTGGCTAATTACCACCTTACCAGCAAAGACGTACCGCCAAGAGATTTAGCGTTCCTTTACGAGGTCGTGTAGAAACCATAAGGGGTGTGGATTTTCATCCTCCTCCTAACAAGTTACCCCGCTTCCATCTTAGATTGCATCATCACTTAGATTATAATCAAGGGCTAACTTTTAAAGAATAAAAAAAATATATCCTGGACATATTTAAGACAAGTGAATAAGCATACTCTAGGCAAGCGCGTTCCACTTAGCCATCAGGTAAGATCTATGGTCAAACGCATGACTATTGAATGAAATGAATGAAATATACTTTATTGTACACCAAAAATAATAATAACAGGCAAGAAATTAACTTAAAAAAATTTTAATAAAAAAAATTCAACCGACTTCCAAGTCAAAAAATAACTAACTAAAAAGCAAAAAATAACATCTTACCTATGTGCTACCTTCTGATCAGTTTGAAGGCGGTGCCAAGCCAGTGTTGTGTTTTAATTAAAGCTGTTTCTGAAAGAACCACAGAAATTTTGTAGTTAAATGGTGTTTAATTAAAACATCACTGGCTTGGCACCGCCTTCAAACTGATCAGAAGGTAGCACATAGGTAAGATGTTATTTTTTGCTTTTTAGTTAGTTATTTTTTGACTTGGAAGTCGGTTGAATTTTTTTTATTAAAATTTTTATTTTTTTATTTTTAGTGTTAGCATACCTACTGCGTGTGTACAGTCACAACCTATCTAAATGGAAAGTTCTTATCAATACAAAATTATCAAGTCCAAACCCAAGGTAGCTACTATGAGCCGTCGAGGAGTTCTCTTCACTGTGCTTCGTCTTCATCACCAGACCCTTAATACAGTCACAATCCATCTAGGTGGAAAGTTCTCATCAATTCAAATTTATCAAGTCCAAACACAAGGTAGCTACTGTGAACCGTCGAGGAGTTCTCTTCACTGTCCCTCGTCTTCCTCATCAGACCCTTAATACAGTCACAATCCATCTAGGTGGAAAGTTCTCATCAACACAAATTTATCAAGTCCAAACACAAGGTAGCTACTGTGAACCGTCGAGGAGTTCTCTTCACTGTCCATCGTCTTCATCACCAGACCCTTAATACAGTCACAATCCATCTAGGTGGAAAGTTCTCATCAATTCAAATTTATCAAGTCCAAACACAAGGTAGCTACTGTGAACCGTCGAGGAGTTCTCTTCACTGTCCCTCGTCTTCCTCATCAGACCCTTAATACAGTCACAATCCATCTAGGTGGAAAGTTCTCATCAACACAAATTTATCAAGTCCAAACACAAGGTAGCTACTGTGAACCGTCGAGGAGTTCTCTTCACTGTCCCTCGTCTTCCTCATCAGACCCTTAATACAGTCACAATCCATCTAGGTGGAAAGTTCTCATCAACACAAATTTATCAAGTCCAAACACAAGGTAGCTACTGTGAACCGTCGAGGAGTTCTCTTCATTGTCCATCGTCTTCATCACTAGACCCTTAATACAGTCACAACCCATACAGGTGGAAAGTACTCATCAATACAAATTAATCAAGCCCAAACAAAAGGTGACTGCTGTAAATCGTTGACGAGTTCCATCGTCTGTGTTTCGGCTCCATCATCAGACCAACTCCAAACCTTCATAAAGTTGTAGTGGTTTAAAATACCTTATGGAAACACTAACAAACGCACTAGCCGTCTCTACAACTTTTAAAAGTTCCCCTCAATTTCTCCAGGATGCCACCATCAGATCCTGACATGAAAAAAATGGGACCACCCTGGAAGTAAACCCTTCAAAACAAAAAAAGAATTTTTAAAATCGGTCCATAATTGACGGAATTATCGCTGGACATACATAAAAAAAAAAAAAAAAAAAAACATACATACAGCCGAACGTAGAACCTCCTCCTTTTTGGAAGTCGGTTAAAAACTAATGTACAATTGGCGGCCTTATCGCTAGTGAGCGGTCTCTTCCAGACAACCAATCGAAAATAAATACAAGGAATAATGCATAATGACGGGTGTACACATAAAAAGAAAAGTAGTAGACTATTCTATATATAAAACGAAATTGAAAAATCTCTGCATACTTACCACGGCAGGGTCATCGCAGAGTTGCACGCCATTGACGGACAAGGCTGTCAAATAAGGAGTGTCTCCTGGAGTGGTGCCCTGCACTGTGAAGCTCAGACCTTCCTGTTCATTGTCAAAGCGAAGTGCGAAGCTGTCGCCATCAGTCAAAACGACTCTTGAATACTTTGCCTCATCCTCGAAACACAAAGACACAAATCAATCTACATAATATATAACGAAATCTTGAAAACTGCTTGCCGTATAAAAATGTTAAAGTCTTAAACTCCAAGGCTCAGACCTCTTTCTTTTTTTAGCATTTAAGCCATTAAATATAATTAAACTCGAGGCCAAAGAGCTATTTGGTCTTTTAGCTAGTAGAGTCTAATAAAAGAGCCAAAATACTCAAGTCTTTTAGAAAACAAGTATGAGCCGATAAACTTTCAGGCTTATAAAATAAAATGAGGTATGACTAAAATCCGGCCTCTGAGAGATTGCGTTTCTAACAGGTCGTTCGAAAGGGACAAACATAATCAATTACAATAGGGATGATGACAGTTTTTTTTTAAATTGTATATAAATTAAGAGTATACTAATAGCAAAGCAATTTTGTAAAAATTTTAATAAAAAAAATTCAACCGACTTCCAAGTCAAAAAATAACTAACTAAAAAGCAAAAAATAACATCTTACCTATGTGCTACCTTCTGATCAGTTTGAAGGCGGTGCCAAGCCAGTGTTGTGTTTTAATTAAAGCTGTTTCTGAAAGAACCACAGAAATTTTGTAGTTAAATGGTGTTTAATTAAAACATCACTGGCTTGGCACCGCCTTCAAACTGATCAGAAGGTAGCACATAGGTAAGATGTTATTTTTTGCTTTTTAGTTAGTTATTTTTTGACTTGGAAGTCGGTTGAATTTTTTTTATTAAAATTTTTATTTTTTTATTTTTAGTGTTAGCATACCTACTGCGTGTGTACAGTCACAACCTATCTAAATGGAAAGTTCTTATCAATACAAAATTATCAAGTCCAAACCCAAGGTAGCTACTATGAGCCGTCGAGGAGTTCTCTTCACTGTGCTTCGTCTTCATCACCAGACCCTTAATACAGTCACAATCCATCTAGGTGGAAAGTTCTCATCAATTCAAATTTATCAAGTCCAAACACAAGGTAGCTACTGTGAACCGTCGAGGAGTTCTCTTCACTGTCCCTCGTCTTCCTCATCAGACCCTTAATACAGTCACAATCCATCTAGGTGGAAAGTTCTCATCAACACAAATTTATCAAGTCCAAACACAAGGTAGCTACTGTGAACCGTCGAGGAGTTCTCTTCACTGTCCATCGTCTTCATCACCAGACCCTTAATACAGTCACAATCCATCTAGGTGGAAAGTTCTCATCAATTCAAATTTATCAAGTCCAAACACAAGGTAGCTACTGTGAACCGTCGAGGAGTTCTCTTCACTGTCCCTCGTCTTCCTCATCAGACCCTTAATACAGTCACAATCCATCTAGGTGGAAAGTTCTCATCAACACAAATTTATCAAGTCCAAACACAAGGTAGCTACTGTGAACCGTCGAGGAGTTCTCTTCACTGTCCCTCGTCTTCCTCATCAGACCCTTAATACAGTCACAATCCATCTAGGTGGAAAGTTCTCATCAACACAAATTTATCAAGTCCAAACACAAGGTAGCTACTGTGAACCGTCGAGGAGTTCTCTTCATTGTCCATCGTCTTCATCACTAGACCCTTAATACAGTCACAACCCATACAGGTGGAAAGTACTCATCAATACAAATTAATCAAGCCCAAACAAAAGGTGACTGCTGTAAATCGTTGACGAGTTCCATCGTCTGTGTTTCGGCTCCATCATCAGACCAACTCCAAACCTTCATAAAGTTGTAGTGGTTTAAAATACCTTATGGAAACACTAACAAACGCACTAGCCGTCTCTACAACTTTTAAAAGTTCCCCTCAATTTCTCCAGGATGCCACCATCAGATCCTGACATGAAAAAAATGGGACCACCCTGGAAGTAAACCCTTCAAAACAAAAAAAGAATTTTTAAAATCGGTCCATAATTGACGGAATTATCGCTGGACATACATAAAAAAAAAAAAAAAAAAAAAAAAAAAAACATACATACAGCCGAACGTAGAACCTCCTCCTTTTTGGAAGTCGGTTAAAAAGTAACAAGGTATCTGCAATCATTACTTTCAGAGCTACAGGGATTTAAAGGGTCAGATTTGCGGCGCTGCGGCGGATTACTGAAAAACGCTCTATACAAAATGGCACGATTTAGTGACGTCGTTGGCTCGCTGATCGGTTTGTATGGGCGTTCAAACAACATTACTAATAATCTTTGTTATTTGTTTATAGTTCATTTATTGAAAAATGTCAAATTTAATGTAAGGAAGCTAAAACTGTACGAATTTTCATCTAATTACGATAAAAGATTTTTTTAATAGATTTTGAAATTTTATTATCTCATTTATTTTTCAAATATCCAGACAATCATTGCTTTTTATGTATAAATTAGTTAACATTGACCTTATTTACCTGAATGTATCCTAAAAATCAATATATTCAAACCTAGTCATCATCCCCATTGCCTCGTTTTCATCTCTCTCTCTCTCATGTTACATCGCCCATTCGATCACGCATAAACGTAATTTCTCAGCGGACTTTAGTAATACCTGGTAATACTTACCGACCGCAGCGTGAGTGTGATGTCAACTTCAGAATCAAACGTCACATTCATGACACTGTTCGCGGGCACGATTGTATCAAGGACCATGTAGTAGCGGTTGTACTTGCTCGGCGGCAGGCCGGGCTCCACCCACAGCACGATGTCGCGCGAGTGCCGGCAGGGGTATACGGTGCTCAGTGGCAAGCTTTCCGGCGTCCACGCGCCGTCGCCGCCGCGCAGCGTCAGCACGCAGGCTAGCAGTAGCGCTATCATGGCTCTTGCTATACAGATAATCGTTATCAACCCATATTCGGCTCACTGCTGAGTCTCCTCTCAGAATGAGAGGGGTTAGGCCAATAGTCCACCACGCTGGTCCAATGCGGATTGGCAGACTCCACACACGCAGAGAATTGGGATGATGACAGTTTTTTAAATTGTATATAAATTAAGAGTACGCTAATAGTAAAGCAATTTTGTAAAAGTAACAAGGTATCTGCGATCATTACTTTCGGAGCTACAGGGATTTAAAGGGTCAGATTTGCGGCGCTGCCGCGGATCCCTGAAAAACGCCCCATACAAAATGGGACGAACTTATGACGTCGTAGGCAATTAATGATCGTTAGATTTGTATGGGCGTTTAAACAAAATTACTAATATCTTTGTTATTTCTGCGTTTATGTTTATAGTTTAATATTAAAAAATGTCACATTTAATGTAAGGAAGCTAAAAATGTATGAATTTTCCTCTAATTACGATAAAATATTTTTAGTAGATTTTGAAATTTTATAATCTTACTTATTTTGCAAATAACCAGTCAATCTTTGCTTTTTATGTATAAATTAGTTAACATTGACCTTATTTACCCGAATGTATCATAAAAATCAATATATTCAAACCTAGTCATCATCCCCATTAAGAAAATTCTCTGGTATGCAGGTTTCCTCACGATGTTTTCCTTCACCGTTTGAGACACGTGATATTTAATTTCTTAAAATGCACACAACTGAAAAGTTGGAGGTTCATGCCCCGGGCCGGATTCGTACCCACACCCTCCGGAATCGGAGGCAGAGGTCATATCCACTGGGCTATCACGGCTATACAGATAATCACTGAATGACAAAACATCCTTACTCATCACACATCAAATATTTTCCAGTTTTAGAAATCGAACCCACAGCCTTAGATGCTGTAGGCGGGGCACCCTCTGCGCTACTCGGTTGTAAATTCAATACATAAAATTTAAGTGTATGTCTGTGATTTCGGAATAGTTTTCTCAAGTGCTTTACGATAACAGAACACAAAACAAGCTTTTTAAAATTTTTTGTTTGTGTTTGTTTGTTGATGCTAATCCTTGGAATTTTGATGGGTCTTTCACAGAAGATAGACGAGGTCCGATCCTATATTTATCCCAGAAAATCCATTCCAATTCCAATTGTACAAATCGGATTCATTGTATTTGCCTACCCTTATGCGAATAATGCGTGATACTTGACGTGACGTCACACTTGTAATGCACTTTCAGACTAATTACTTAAGGGTTAGTATTTGCCCAAATTCCCGAAGAAAATTGTCTTTCATATTTTACGGAAAACGAGCTTAGATTAGGTATCTTATACTAAACGAGAAGTTGTTGACTGTTTTTTATAACATTCAACTACACAAAAATATATTTTTTACCGACGAACACGATTACAACTATGAAACATCGTTTCCATAAAGACAGTGTTTCGCATTAGATCGTTGATATATATACTTTGACAGAAAAGTAACATCCAGTGAGGCAGCTCCTTATGTAATTAGTCAGAATACATTATATAAATCTGCGAACATAAATGTAATGCAATGAATAGAAGAAAGAATGCACTGCGTGACGACTTATTACGAACCTGTATTGGAGAAATAATTTTACACTTAGTACAATTTGTATGTATAGTGGCTACCTTAGTTAAACACCTTGTGCGCGCCACTGCTTGTATTATTTGTATGTAGATACTCGTACCACTACTACCACTTAATACAGAGTGTGCAGACGGAGCTACGTTAAACACAATATATGTACCAGTAAATTATTCACAAAACAACACAAATATACGTAGTTATAAGAACAAACACTCAATTTTTATGTCCATTTTCCTTATACTGGTATTTTGCACTATTATATACGACCGGTTTCTTATAGATGCGAGACTAAACTTAGTCGGAAAACATCATGGATGTGAGTGTGAATGAATGAGATACTTGTACGTTCACGCCATTTCAAAGGTTACCTCAGATATTTCCGTATCATAATATTTTTTACGCCCGCGTGACTTCGTCCGCGTGAAACCCTACTACTACCCCTACCCCTACCCTACCCTACCCCTATCCATAAGTCGAGTAGTTTTTGTTTCTATAAAGAACATACAGACAGACAGACAAAAATTTTACTGATTGCATTTTTGGCATCAGTATCGATCACTAATCACCCCCTGATAGTTATTTTGGAAATATATTTCATCTACAGAATTGACCTCTCTACAAATTTATTATAAGTATAGATAATAAAAATTACGATAATCTCATTTTTAACCGACTTCAAAAAAAGGAGAAGGTTCTCAATTCGTGTGTATGTTTTTTTTGTATGTATTTTACCTGATTACTCAAAGACGCCTTTACCGATTTGAATAATTCTTTTTTGTTTGTAAGGGTATACTTCTGAGGTGGTCCCATTTTCATCATGTCAGGATCTGATGATGGGATCCTAGAGAAATCGAGGGGAACTTTCAAAAATCGTAAGAAACCCGGCATGCAATAAACCTTTTAAATGATGAATAGTAACTCTCTTGTGATTGGGCTTGATTAATTTGTATTGATGAGGACTTTTCACATAGACATAGTTTGTGACAGTCATTGGGGGTTTTAACACGATTACACAGAGCAACATACCTTGAAAGATTTTTTCTTGCCTAGATCCAAATTTAGTATAATTACAGCAAAAGTGGATAAATAAAATATTTTAATAAAAAAATTCAACCGATTTCAAAAACATAAAACGTCAGATCGACTAAACTAAAAAGCGAAAAATAACATCGCTTAAGATTTTAGTAGGTAGCGCTACTTGTCTCAACGTTAATAAAGTATTAGCCTAATAAGTACTGCGTATAATTAAATAAGGCTCCATTTCGTCGGCAAAGTGGCAATAAAAACGATTCTCCTCGGAATCGACGGCAGATATCAAAGTGCATTATTCTCTTAACGCGCTCCGGTAATTAGCTGCATTAAGACCGATCACATTACAAAGGACGGAGGTTCATGCTAATCTATACTTATAATAAATCTGTAGAGAGGTCAATTCTGTACATGAAATATTTTTCCAAAATAACTATCAGGGGGTGATTAGTGATCGATACTGATGCCAAAAATGCAATCAGTAAATTTTTTGTCTGTCTGTCTGTCTGTATGTTCGTAATAGAAACAAAAACTACTCGACGGATTTTAACGAAACTTGGTACAATTGTTCTTCATACTCCTGGGCAGGTTATAGTATACTTTTCATCATGCTACCATCAATAGGAGCAGAGCAGTGAAGGGAAATGTTGGAAAAACGGGAGAAGTTACATATTTTAAGCTTTCGTCGCGTGTGCAGCCTTAATGAATAGGGTAGGGGTAGGGTAGGGTGGGGTAAGGTAGGGTAGGGGTAGATGAAAGTTTACATCGACTTTCACGCGGACGAAGTCGCGGGCGTCCGCTAGTCCATACTAATATTATAAATGCGAAAGTAAGTCAGTCTATGTGTCTGTCTGTTACCTTTCACGGCTAATCGGTTGAACTTTTTTATAGTAGATATATATAATCATTAACACTGTATAGACTTGGAAGCTCGCGTTTAATAAAAACTTAAAACTTTGAACTTTTTGAGAGACATGCCCGTTAAAAACTAGGCGTTATTGTGACTGATGATCAGAATCAGAATCATTTATTTGCAAGAAACATTAAATTTAGTTATACAAAGATGTTCTTATGTAATAGGTAACCATTTTTCACCATTAATACTATATACATGTCGCCGAGTGAGTTAATAGAACGGTAAGCAAAATCTACGTTAATTATTGTAATAATATTAGAATCAGGTTTTCATGTAATTGAGATTTAATTATTTACTGTTTAAATAAATAAGACTGAAAGATTTATCACGTGACTCTCGTCCAATAGCGTTGAAATGGCGCATAGGCGGTGCGCTTTATGGAGTGGAATATGGTCGATGCCCCGATATACATATATAGTATACAAACTGTATACAAATGTTTTATTAATACAATTAAAATTATATAAGTTAAAATTAAATGACATTAAGTTTAAAAGAAATACAATTACAACTATTTTTTTGAAGTATCAGCAAAGTATCTTATAAGCTCTATGGAGTAGTAACATTTTTGTATTAGAAACTTTTAAGTTTTTCTTTAAGTGTAGGTGTTGTGGCAAGTTGTTATAAATTTTAGGAGCCATGTGTAAGATCATCATCATCATCATCATATCAGCCGATGGATGTCCACTGCAGGACATAGGCCTTTTGTAGGGACTTCCAAACATCACGATACTGAGCCGCCTGCATCCAGCGAATCCCTGCGACTCGCTTGATGTCGTCAGTCCACCTGGTGGGGGGTCGGCCAACACTGCGCTTACTAGTGCGGGGTCGCCATTCCAGCACTTTGGGACCCCAACGTCCATCGGCTCTTCGAACTATGTGTAAGATATTTTTGTTAAATTGCGCTGATGATCGTATCACTAATCATGAGTATGTAATAGCCCATACAGACTACTACAGTATTTTAGTCTAGTACGAACATTTTTTGGATTTACTGCCCAAAAATCGTTCGTACTCGACTAGAATACTAAAATAGTCCAAACTAGGCCTCAGGCCTAGGCGCCTGGTAGCTAAATCCGAATCAATGCACACTTACGAGTACCTACTGAGTATTTAGTGGTGGATCTCGTTACTGTAGTGCGGACTAAGCTGCAACTATCTCCGTTTGCTCAGTATATGTTGCTTGTTTAGTTCATCCCTTGAGGTTATCTGTACATATATTGTGAGTGTATGTATATATATGAGCGAGTGTGTGTACACTGTATCCAGGCGACGCATGTTTTAAGCTACTGATACACAAGCTCATTTTAAGCACGAAAGCATGTTAATATTAAACAATGTTGCGATGCTACTTATTAGCATCGCAACATTGCTAATGAGCACGCTTATTTCGAGCTTGCTCAAGAATCAACAGTAGTGCGATTCATGAGCATGCTACTTGCTGCGCGGGTGGAAGGGGGCGTGCTTTTAGCGCGTCTGAACAGGTTTGCTTATTTGAGTATGCTAGTCGATCAGCATTGCTACTCTGTATTCTCTTCACCTTTATTTCTCCTTGTCTAACACGATACTATAGACAGAGAGCGATAAATAGAAATTAGCATGTGTAATTGGAATGTTAACTTTGAGCATTCTTATTCAGGAGCATACTTAAAAATAGCATTTTTAGCATGCTATTTTAGAGCATGTGTAACAGTACATTTAGCTTGAAAGTTTGTACAATTTATCTAAAAGATCGAAGTTTAAATAAATGTGTGTGTGAGGAAGATGAAATTTACGATTACGAAAAAATGTGCCAATCTGACGACCTCTACGACAGAATTGTTAAAATTGTGTTTTACAACAGAGTGGCCCTGGGTTCGATTCAATTACAACTCAGGTCAATTTAGGATTTCATATTATAAATTGCGTCAGAAGTATGGGTGGAATAGACTTGACTAAGGAGTCAAGCGGAATTACTTGGAAGGCCAAGTAATTCCGCTTCTTCGACGCATCTGTTGACTTGTTTCACAACTGTTGACACAGTCAGGGTAAAAAAGGGTCTTTGAATTATTAAGAGATCTAGAAAGAGTGCCCCTGCGTGTTTGTTAAACGTATAATAAATCAATGAGGTTAACCCGCCGACCTGCATTCGAGCAGCTTGGTGGCTCTCAAAATTCTCCAAAAGCTTCAAATCCCATTACAAGAAAAACTAATTTTTTCTTGTAATGGAATTTGAAGCTTTTAGAGAATTCAGGGTTTGATTCCAGTGTGGTCAAAATTCTCTAAAAGCTTCAAATCCCATTACAAGAAAAACGAATTTTTTCTTGTAATGGGATTTGAAGAAAAAATTCGTTTTTCTTGTAATGGGATTTGAAGCTTTTTGAACCCTTCAAAACAAAAAAAGAATTTTCAAAATCGATCCATAAATAACGGAATTATCGCTGGACATACATAAAAAAAAAACATATATACAGCCGAACGTAGAACCTCCTCCTTTTTGGAAGTCGGTTAAAAATAGTAGTAGTAGTAGTGATCTGCCTATTTTAGCCTAATAGTGATGAAAGATTCGTAAAGACTATTCCGATTAACTGCCCATAAGTAGATTCACTGAGGTAAGCACTCGTAGGTAGTAAAGCTTAGTCTTAAACTACTTTAATTCTGCAGTAGCACTTGGGCGTAATCACCGCTTCGATAGTGTCGACGCAGCTCAGGGTGGAGTACTGCCTCTCCGCATTAGCATAACAATTACTGCCTACCCCCAGCGCCTGCAGGTATAGCTCGTTGATTGTGTGCGTTTACTCACTCTGAGTAGCACAGAGGGCGTGCTACTCACGACTCAGTGAGTAGCACAACAGTCGAGATATTCAATACCAAGCCAGTAGCACAGCCGTCTAGCTGTGAAGGTTCATTGACTTCATCGACTGTGATGGACCTGTCAATCCATAGCTTTAAGCAATGTGTCAAAAACATTTACTTAGTCGAGGTTACTGCACCATTGATGAGTTTTAGAATTTAAACTATCGTGAGTGTTATTCATATTAATTGATTATGAAACACGACTAAAACTCACCACCCACACCAACTCAACCCCTCACAGCGCGCAATGCGAGCAGCGGCGCGTCGCGCAGCCGCTTCGTAGTTTGGATCGTGCCGCGATGCAAGAACTAGCTCATGACTAAGGGCCCCGTATGGGTTCGAAACTAGTCGGGCATACTCTGACCTAATATCACGTGAGTTTTAGCCGTGTTTCATAATCAATTAACATTGATGAGTTCCTTAAAGATAAAGGCGCTTAGAGGCCGTTGGAGGCCGTTGGATCAGCTTCCACCACACTAGCTTTCACACAGGAAGTAAAACTATTAGAAATTGTAATGTTGTCATCAATTGTAAATTATAATACTGCATTATTTCTTTTCAAAAAAGAGCTTCTTGAGTTTCTTGCCGGTTTCTTCTCACCAGAACCTGACTTCCAAACCGGTGGTTGAATCTTTACAAATATTTAACTGACGTGTCAAAAGTGCTTGTAAACTGAGACTACTTGAAATAAATGATTTTTGATTTTGATTTTTTGACTTAGTAGCACAGCTGTCTATCTTACGACTTACGACTAGATCAGTAGCATAGCGGTCAAGCTACTCAAGGTTTGGTCAGTAGCAAAGTGGTGTAGCTTACGAGTCGATCAGTAAGTAGTACTGTACTTTGGACAGTAGTCAGTAGCTAGCGGAAGTTAGCCGCTTTTCTAACAGCTCAGCTTAGCACAATATAATAATTATATTGTAAGCGTTTGCTCATTCGGAGTAACATAGTGGTTGAGCCGCACCCCGGATTTTAAATTTATTGTCATTGACTAAAAAAAATCATTATGATTTAAATGACGCAGTACAGCAAGAATTCGTAATAATCAAGTAGGTAGGCAAAAAACACAAAGCAGCTAACGATTTTAAAACTAGAGAGAGAGAGAGAGAGGCACTAGTGCATCAAAACTGAGGCGGGCAATTATAATAAAAAGCCAGGAAATCGTCCTTTACGATCCTGATGACGACATATCTTTGGCTGGTGGGAGGCTTCGCCCGAGGCTAGGTACCACTCTACCGGCAAAGACGTACCGCCAAGCGATTTAGCGTGCCGGTACGATGTGTAGAAATCGAAAGTGGTGTGAATATTTATTCTCCTCCTAACAAGTTAGCCCCCTTACATCTTCGATTGCATCATCACATACCATCAGGTGAGATTGTAGTCAAGGTCTACCTTGTAAAGAATTAAAAAAAAAGACCGACAACGTAACACAAACAAGCTACAGAGCATCTTCGCCAGAGATGACGAGGTCCCCAATTTTTAATGTTATCCGGACGCACTCAGTCACTCAACTGGATGCATTCAGACCAAACACCCTCTGAGTCAAGGTCTGAGTCTTAGAGTAGACGCCCTTAGAGAGTTGGTTCGCCCATTCAGCGTTCAGGTCCCATCGGGCGATGCTTCTGTGCGTGCTTTAAACTCCAGGTAACCAGTCAGACCTTCGTCCATACAGATGAGAAAATATGGATATAGAACTTTGACCCTACCCTACTTTACTGCAGATAGAAGGGCTCAAGTTGATATGTGACTTGTTAACGATCTTTACAAGATGTTAATGATAATAGCCAGGATCTACGGCTTTAAGTGTTCTCCGAGGCACGAGGGTGTAACACCATCAACTTTCCAAGTCCGGGCTGAGAATTTTTATTGAGAATTTCTTAGTAGAATGACCGTATATATTGGGCCGTTGAAGTAGGCTGACATTAATGATGGTGGCAACGAAGTCTCTGACGCGGTTGATAGTGATTTGGTTCTCAACAGAGAGCTCGGGGTTATTTCCCAGTTCGAATCAGTTTAGGGTTATACAATTTTCAAATTAGCTCAGTTCTGGTCTGGTTAGCAGGCATCGGCCGTTTACCACCCTACTGGCAAAGACGTATATGATGGACCGGTACGATGCCGCGTCGAAACCATGAGGAATGGGTAGAATAAAGTACCTCATCAAAAGTAAGCCTGCTTCCACTGCATCGTCACTTAACATCAGGTGAGATCGCAGTGAAGGGCTATTCATCATTATCAACCCATATTCGGCTCACTGCTGAGCTCGAGTCTCCTCTCAGAATGAGAGGGGTTAGGCCAATAGTCCACCACGCTGGCCCAATTGACAGACTTCACACACGCAGAGAATTAAAAAAAAAATCTGGTATGCAGGTTTCCTCACGATGTTTTCCTTCACCGTTTGAGACACGTGATATTTAATTTCTTAAAATGCACACAACTGAAAAGTTGGAGGTGCATGCCCCGGACCGGATTCAAACCCACACCCTCCGGAATCGGAGGCAGAGGTCATATCCACTGGGCTATCACGACTCTGGGCTATTGTCATTGACTAAAAAAAATCATGATGATTTAAATGACGCAGTACAGCAAGAATTCCTAATAATCAAGTAGGTAGGCAAAAAACACAAAGCAGCTAATGATTTTAAAACTACAGAGAGAGAGAGAGAGGCACTAGTGCATCAAAACTGAGGCGGGCAATTAATGTGCATAATTGTCGCTTATTAAACAACGAAAGTTATTTAAACAAATAATACCTAAATATTGACGAGTTGTATGTTCAAGAAATGTAGAAACTATATATACTTAAATAATAAAATGTAAGTAAACATAAAATTGTACATGTGTGCGCTCTGTGGAGTAACTTAATCGTCGTCGTCGTCATCAAGCCATATTCGGCTCACTGCTGAGCTCGAGTCTCCTCTCAGAATGAGAGGGGTTAGGCCAATAGTCCACCACGCTGGCCCAATGCGGATTAGAAAACTTAACACACGCAGAGAATTAAGATAATTCTCTGCGTGTGTTAAGGTTTCCTCACGATGTTTTCCTTCACCGATTGAGACACGTGATATTTAATTTCTTAAAATGCACACAACTGAAAAGTTGGAGGTGCATGCCCTGGACCGGATTCGAACCCACACCCTCCGGAATCGGAGGCAGAGGTCATATCCACTGGGCTATCACGGCTCTCCAGTAACTCGGAGTAACTTAATACGGATCATTTATTGCGGTGATTTTGTAGGCGTGTAACATATCTAAAGTACCTATAAAATATCGTTGGAAGCAGCCGTGTCTAACAAACGACAACGAACAAGAGTTGTTGTAATATTCGGCTTATAACAAATTACGGCTCGCCCTAATGAACTCGGCAACTCCGCTGCGACGGGAATTACCTCCGCAAAGTGTTCCGAGTTTTTAATTGCCGTCTCCGCATAGTTCGCTGCTACATTTAACTTTGCACGCTAAATATCCGCGCCCATATTTCACTCTGCCCTATACACTACACCTGTATTACCTCTGCCTCGTGCTCTATAGACTCGATTTTCTAGTTCAGTTTTCTATTTTCATGCATTTATTACCGCATCGGAAAGCGCAGTGTTGGTCGACCCCCTACTAAGTGGACCGAGGACATCAAGCGGGTTGCAGGAAGCCGCTGGATGCTGGCGTCTCGAGACCGTTTTGTTTGGAAGTCCATACAAGAGGCCTATGTCTAGTAGTGGACGTCCATCGGCTGACAATGATGATAAAGATGATTACCTACTATGCAAATAAATAAATTTATGTTTGTAAATGGTTTGTATATGTAATTATAAATTAACGGCTCTTTATTCTCGTTATAGAACGCAATGTACGACACACACGAAAGAATTCTTTATTCTCAGAATACAGAATACTATATGAAAGGAGGTATCATTATCAACCCATATTCGGTTCACTGCTGAGCTCAAGTCTCCTCTCAGAATGAGAGGGGCTAGGCCAAATATTCTTAGTTTTTCCAGGTTTCCTTACGATATTTACCTTTACCGTTTGAGTCACCTTAAAGGAGGTATGCACGGCACTTATTTCAAAAAAGCTTTTTTTATCTGTACCGATTTTGATGGAATTTTCAATGGCTGATAGTTGATGAGTAACATTAATAAGACAAAATACCGCCACTAATTAGATTCTAGCTATTATTGACATGTGATCTTCTAAAGTTAAACGTAAACGATTGTAGCTCCATCGTAGCACAATGCTACGTATCCCAAGCTCCCGTAGCTCAATGTTGTTATGTATGTACTTTAACTGCCCCCGAAAGTAAATTTTGCTACGTACCTTAACTGCCCCCGAAAGTAAATTTTGCTACGTACCTTAACTGCTCCTGCAAGCAAATGTTGCTGTGTAAATTAACTGCCCCCGAAGGCAAATGTTGTTATGTACCTTAACTGCTCCTGCAGGCAAATGTTGCTATGTAAATTAACTGCTCCCGAAAGCAAATATTACTACGTACCTTAACTGCCCCCGAAAGCAAATGTTGCTACGTACCTTAACTGCTTCTGCAAGCAAATGTTGCTATGTAAATTAACTGCTCCCGAAAGCAAATGTTACTACGTACCTTAACTGCTCCTGCAGGCAAATGTTGCTACGTACCTTAACTGCACCTGCAGGCAAATGTTGCTACGTACCTTAGCCCTAGCTGCTTTCGAAGGCATATGTTGCTACGTACCGTAGCCTTAGCCGGTCGCGAAAGCAAATATTGCTAGGTACGTTATCTGCTGCTGACGCTAAATGTTTTAAAAGTTCAATCTTGCTACAAGGAACAAGGTGGTGTAACATACGAAGATAACAAAATAAATCAATCATTAAATGTTTATTAAAAATACCGCAAACTAACGTCTACTTTTATTCAAAAATCGAATAACAAACAAACTTTGTGTGCAGTACCAATCTCCAAACAATATGTACAGATAAGATGTTCCCATACGATCGGTGATTACACTGAGAGGGGGAGGGTATACAAATAATTCACAAAGGTTAACTTTTCAGCGTCATGTTCGACACCCCCCCGTTGCCCGCAAGCAAAGACGTATCCCACATACTTTGTACTTCGACAACATTGTTATGATATCTAATTATAAAATTTCCTAACAACTCCTAATCATACAAGTTCGTACACCGAAGTTCATACAAATTCTTCGAAGTATTGTACAAGTTAACTTTCGTGTGTGCCGTACATTGCGTTCTTCTCTTATAGAACGGGATGCGATAGCCAGACATTCCTCATTTTATGAAGGCTGTAAGTTTGCCAGTATATGTAATTATTGTAGTCAATATTTAGTTAAAAATAGTTGACTCATATCAAATTTAATATAAACAATATTTTTAACGTGTAGTCTCAGAATACAGAAAACCACCAGAAGCCACGTTTAGATGTCATTCTATAGTGCGCAGTGTGTCCAAAAATTGTACACAACAGCCTGCACTCGTCGCAATTCTCACCCGCGTAATGTTGCTAGTACATGAGGCTGTTAAATTTTTCCCTATTTTGTGGTAAAAATTTATAATGTTAAAAGGAAAACAATAAGTGTACAGTTCATCACATTAAATGTTAACTTGTATGGTAAAAAATAAAAACAGTGGGACCGGTTTTCTAGTGATTGCTAAGAGTCAGCAAGAAAATGAACTCTAAAAAATTTAAGACAAGGACAAATAAATAATAGATATAATAAGACGGTTATTATAAAACTTATCAACTAACAAACTAAAGAAATACATATTTACAATAATAATTTTATATATTCCATATAATTATATTATATTATTATTATAAATATGTATTTCAATCGCGTGCACAGTTATTATTATCTCGTCTTATTTCTCTAATTTTTATGTCTCTTAAAATTCAAGTATAAATAAGGCCATTTAATTGGTTTAATATCTTTTAAGAATGTGTTTTGAAGATAAAAATATTTTATTTAATCCTCTTGCTCAAACAAACAAGCAAACAAGTAGGTACACAAACAAACAAAAGACCAAACAAGCACACGAAAACAAACAAATGTGCAAACTTATTATAATATAGCACGCTATTGTTATTTGTAAAATTTTAAAGCTTTAAGATTATTTTACACTTTCTTTATCTGCGCTGATTACCACAATTTTATTTCAACTTAATTGCCGGAACCTATGCCTACCTATTTAGCTGATTAATATTTTACATTACATTTAGGGAAAATCAAAACAATTACATTGGCAACACTTACAAAATGAAGTCATCGGTTTCTATGACAACTAAATTCACGTAAAAATTATTCATTATTTTAACATAAGAATATTTATTTGTGCTACTTACACGTGAAATGTGATCATATTCAGTTTCTTTTTTTTACCAACGGCATTTTTACACGAAGGAATAGCACAAGACGGCTTAATTTAATTAAATTTGTCACCTGTATAGCACGTCAAACAACACGACAAACACAGAGTGAGTAATCGTAAAATGTGTAGTTTAAATGGCTTCACTTCTTTGCGCTATCACTCCTTCTGGTGGTTTTCTGTATTCTGAGCGTGTAGTACATGGAATAAGGATCCGAAATATATCGATACCAATTAATTAAACTCTTAATTAAATAAAAAACGTCAAAAACGCTGTCGCCATTATGTAACGTCACAATGTTACTTGATGTCACTAAAGGAATAAACGTCAAACTTAATTTCATCATCATCATCATCATCATATCAGCCGATGGACGTCCACTGCAGGACATAGGCCTTTTGTAAGGACTTCCAAACATCACGATACTGAACCACCTGCATCCAGCGAATCCCAGCGGCTCGCTTGATGTCGTCAGTCCCCCTGGTGGGAGGTCGCCATTCCAGCACTTAATTTGCTAACTGATAATTTTGTGAAACACTCAGATTCAAACCTAGGACATCGTGATTGGAAGCCACTTAAGCTAACAACTGGCCGTACGAGGCAGTTACAATAATGAATGGCAAATACGACGCTAATTAGACGAATATGCTGACACAGCGCTCGTACAGTTCTCTTTATCTAGGTTAACATAGACCGAAATTATTTCACCTAAAATTTATATATATTTTTTCATTTTAGTTACTTTGTTTTATTATATTACTTTTTTAATGTCTTCTGTATATATTGTGTGTGTGTGCGTGTGTCAAATAAACAAATTTTCTTTCTGTGAGTCCGTTTTCCGGTCTGGCGTAGCGGGAACCTTAAGAGTAATAGTTACGAGGTCGCAGTAGCCGTAAAATAATCCTCATTGCAAATGAGCAAAGTTTTTCTATTTCCTGCGATGGGACCCTCCATACCCTTTGCCCCGAGTTCCCCTCACGCACCTTGAATTAATATAAACATTCCATGTAACTCGGCGAACTTCAACAAATACTAATGTTTAAAACTTTCGCTGTATACTTTTTTTGCAAAGCCTTCGGTAACTTTAAAATGTGTGATTTGGGCCTCGTAAAGTCATACGTTTTCAAGCTAACTTTAATTTTAGTTTAGTTTTCAATGAATAAAAAAAGCACAGCACTAGTAACTGCGCGAGAGATGCCATCAAAATACGAACATACAGGGTGTCCCATAATTAATGGTTTAATCGCAAATGGTAGACACACCACTTAATTATCTAAAACTAATTTGAAAAGTTTTGAAAAATCCCTTATAAATTACAATCTTAAATTCCACAGCTACAGTAATGAAAAATTTAAGAAATCCGAAATATTTTGGTCATTCCAGGGATTTTTTCAAAACTATTCAAATTATTTTTAGATAATTAGGTGATGTATGTACCATTTGCGTTTATTGCATTAACTAGCTGACGTCGCGCCGTTTCACCCGCGCAGTTCCCGTTCCCGTAGGAATACGGGAATAATATATATGCTAGGCTATATAGGCCTATAGCCTTCTTCTATAAATGGGCTATCTAACACTGAAAGAATTTTTAAAATCGGACTAGTAGTTCTTGAGATTAGCGCGTTCAAGCAAACAAACAAACTCTTCAGCTTTATAATATTAGTATAGCTATCTATATATATCAAAGAAAGTCGGGTTTGTTACAATTTTTATAACTCGAGATCTGCTGAACCGATTTTCATGGTTTTTGATTCGTTGGATTTGTCTCCGCCAAGAATAGCAGAATACATCTTAATTAACAATGAAAACTCGACGAATAAATAATTATGAAAGATGAATAATTTCCCATAAATGTTACTTTGTTTAGTACCTGTCAAACATTTGTTGTCCATCCTGTCGAATACTGTATAAGTAATGATTGACATTTATACGTGCGTTCAGAAATACTGACAAATGATTAATATTTACGCGTGCGTTCATAAATTGATTTTGTGTAAATTAAAGTTTCTATTTCCCAAAATAGAAACTTTGATTTACGTACGTACGTTACGTTTGTAGGGTAGGGGTAGGGTAGGGGTAGAGGAGGGGTAGGAGTAGGGTAAGGAATAGGGAAAAAGTGCGCATAACTTAAAGCGAAGCTTGACCGGGTCCGCTAGTATTATATAGGCTACAATACTCTAGACTAGAGCACACAAGTGTCAGTTTGTATTCTCCGAGAGCTTGCTACAGTCCTGCAGTTTCCGCCTGACCTGATTCAGTGGCGCCATCGATCTAAAGCCGGGCGCGGTGGCGCTGAGCTATAGCCGCTTCTCCGTGATAAACAAAGCTGCGGCGGGGAGCAAACAGGGAGCCTCTCACTGACATCTGCTCCTCGCTATTGATTCCTATTCACCGATAACTGCTGCAGCTTTAAATCTTTTTTATGTATCGTTCGTTATCAACTCACATTCGGCTCACTGCTGAGCTCGAATCTCCTAAAATCAAAATCAAAAATCATTTATTTCAAGTAGGCTCAGTTTACAAGCACTTTTGACACGTCAGTTGACTATTTGTAAAGATTCTACCACCGGTTCGGAAGGCAGGTTCTGCTGAGAAGATACCGGCAAGAAACTCAACAGTTGCTCTTTTGAAAAAGTCATACAGTATTATAATTTACAATTACTGTTTACATTTCTTATAGTTTTACTTCCTGTGTGAAGGTAGAAGCTGATCCAACGGCTTCCAAGCATCTTTATCATTAAGGAACTCATCAATGTTGTAGTACCCTCGACTAAGTAAATGTTTTTTAACACATTGCTTAAAGCTATGCATTGGCAGGTCCATCACAGTCTTGGGGATCTTATTATAGAAGAGTACACCCAAACCTACAAAAGATTTTTTTACTCTTTGGAGACGATATGCAGAAATAACTAACTTATGCCCGTGTCTGTGTGTAAAGACGTGGGTTTAAATCTCCTTTTCGTTTGTACAAATTAATATTTTGTCTTACATATACTATACTGTTATATATATATTGACAGGCTACTGTTAGTATACCTATTTCTTTAAACTTTCCTCTTAGAATAAGAGGGGTTAGGCCAATAGTCCACCACGCTGGCCAATGCGGATTGGCAGACTGCACTCACGTAGAGAATTAAGAAAATTCTCTGGTATGCAGGTTTCCTCACGATGTTTTCCTTCACCGTTAGAGACACGTGATATTTAATTTCTTAAAATGCACACAACTGAAAAGTTGGAGGTGCACGCCCCGGTTCGTATTCGAACCCACACCCTACGGAATCGGAGGCAGAGGTCATATCCACTGGGCTATCACGGCTCAAGATAAATTCGTTGGTTACTTAAGTTGATTAATTTTTGCTTTAGATTTCTTTAACATATTT
This sequence comes from Bicyclus anynana, assembly GCF_947172395.1. Classification (NCBI taxonomy): domain Eukaryota; kingdom Metazoa; phylum Arthropoda; class Insecta; order Lepidoptera; family Nymphalidae; genus Bicyclus; species Bicyclus anynana. Next base: position 3,730,108 of record NC_069089.1, on the reverse strand, counting down.
ATAATTCTAAAAACACTTCAGTTTGACAGTTATGGATAAGGGTTCCTTAGAAGGAAAAAACGGAGTTCTTATAGGATCAGTTTGTTATTCGTCTGTTCGTTGTCTTTCTAATGTTTAACTCAGAGATTATTATTACTAGAAGCCTGTGAGTTAGCATAAGTAACTTTATGCACATTAATTACTTTTGCATTTTCCTAAACCCAAGGTTGCCTGGAAGAAATCGCTACGTAGCGATAAGGCAGCCTTTTGTTTCCTACTTCTGTGCTATACTTTTTCTTGTTATTTGTTTTTTTATGTTGTGGTGTACAAATAAATAAATAAATAGATTAATTACGCGGACATAATATACATAAATTGAAAATTTTCAAAAAAAAATTTAGGGCATTTTACATGTACGATAAATATATTTTTTTGACTACGGAACTCCTCCGAGGCACGGCGGTGTCACACCACCAATTTTCCAACTTTGAACTGAGATTTTAACCGAAAATTTCCAAGAAGAAAGAAAAGCTCAATATCTCATATTTCGACGGCCTCCGTAGCGCAGTGGGCGCATACCACTGGGTGGATTTACAAGACGAAGGTCCTGGGTTCGATCCCTGGCTGGGCAGATTGGGATTTTCTTAATTTGTCCAGGACTGTCTGGTGGGAGGCTTCGGCCGTGGCTAGTACCGCCAAGCGATTTAGCGTTCCGGTACGATGCCGTGTAGAAACCAAAAGGGGTGTGGATTTTCATCCTCCTCCTAACAAGTTAGCTCGTTTCCATCTTAAACTGCATCATCACTTACCATCAGGTGAGATTGTAGTCAAGGGCTAACTTGAAAAGAATAATAATAATAATCATATCCCGACCCAGGACTCGAACCCACGACGTCGTAATCTGAATCCACATAGACTAACCACTAGACCAAAGCGCAAGTAGGCTGTTCATACCGTAAGTTTACGGTCCTTGTCATTTGGGCATACGATCAATGTATTTCAGCTGAAACATAACCGGAGATATGTTTTACGATAAGGGAACACGCCGTACCGATCATCTCCTCAAATACACCATAAAATGAAAACACAGTAACCACCCGCCAACGTTCTAGCGTTAAGTTGCGTTACAACCGAGGTCATTACTGCGAACCTCTTTGAAAATTCTTAAGAGTGTGCAATATGTAATTTGGTGGTTGCCTGGTTTGGTGGGAGCCTAATATTTGGGTAAATGATATTTCAAAGTGTTTTAGCTTCGTTATGACTATGCAAAATACACAATTTGTAAAACTTTTCTCAATAGTTTATTTTTTTGAAAAATACATGTTTTGCTCACATTTTGCTTTCAATCTCAGGAAAAGCAAACTTATTTTCTTAAATTTTCGTTTTGTATAGAAAATTAGATATATATCTTGAACATAGCCATTTTGTCTTTCGTTATGTTTTTCAATTTACTTGCAATTAGATAAAAATGGTTTTGGCGCTCACGTCATAAAATTTGCTTCGCGCGTCAATCGCTCCGTGCTTTTCACTCACGTGAAAGTCATAATTCAGCGTCTCGTTTGCGCTTCGAATTTTATCCATATCGTACCGACGCGCTGCGCGTTCTTAAAGCTATGTATAATTATGATTGCGATCGTATGTAGTGCATTTTTGAAGTGATAACTGCATATAGTAGGGTAAACGCTGCGTAACGTATACGGCACTACTTTGTCTGGCTTCTCTTTCTCTCACGCATACGGCAGCATGTTTCTTTTTATTCTCTCTTTAACTTAGACTGTGCCTTAACTATAGTACAAGCAGATTCTACATTAGAATTAATTTTGTGCCACTTTGTATTGAGTGTACAATAGTTTTAAATTTAGGGATTTCAAATACGGTTTAATTCACTATTTTGACTGGATAACCTAGCACAGTAAGTATCATCATCATCATCATATCAGCCGATGGACATCCACTGCAGTACATAGGCCTTTTGGCTTTCCAAACATCACGATACTGAGCCGCCTGCATTCAGCGAATCCTTTCAGATTTGCGACACAGCTATTAAGTATTTTGAAGTATCTATACCAATATTAAAAAGCTGAAAAGTCCATTTGTTTCTTTGTTTGTTTGTTTTTTTGCTTTAACGCGCTTATTTCAGGTCCGATTTAAAATTTGTTTTCAGTGTTAGATAGCCCATTTATCGCGGAAGGCTATAGGCTATATATTATCCCCGTATTCCTAAGGGAACGGGAACCACGTGGGTGAAACCGCGCGGCGTCAGTTAGTAGAATATTTTGAATAAGTGACGCCGACGATGATTAAGTTTCGATCTTCAATTTAATCGTAAGTCTAATGTGAAGGCAGCCTCACTCCGCGAATGATACGTTTTTTATCATCTCAGAAATCAGATATGAGTAGCAATCACGCGGAGTGCTCGCCCGCGTCTCATATACATATGTATATGACGTGTATATAACACTTATTGTTATATACACACTTTCTTTACGTCTGTGTATAAAAATAGCTGGTTGATATGCGCACGAAGGCGTGTAACACCCCGAGGTGTAGCTTATTTATTTATCTTTATGCAGGGGCTTCACTCCAACGAGCTTGTAAAAATATGAAATTTATGACATGTCTACTTTGTATGTATACCTATGGAGTTTCTGCTTTTTTTCATACTGATATTTGACAGAACACTTGGTCTTTATTAAAACACTAGCTGACACCGCGCGGTTTCGCCCGCGTGCTTCCCGTTCCCGTAGGAATATGGGAATAATATATAGCCTTCCTCGATAAATGGGCTATCTAACACTGAAATAACTTTTCAAATCGGACCAGTAGTTCCTGAGATTAGCGCGTTCAATCAAACAAACAAACAAACAAACTCTTCAGCTTTATAATATTAGTAATATTAGTATAGATCAACATTCGCAATCTGCAACATCACTATTGATTTTTCAAATAAAAGTTTAACTTGACCATGTGTAGGTGTTTATTTGTCTATCAGTGTAAAGCATGATGTATCAAACCTAGACGCTACGAACTAGAGAGGGTCATGGTGTGTGTGGCCGGCTTATGCGAATGAAACCGCGGGGATAGTGTTTTAATACTACCCCGCGGTTTCATTCGCATAGTTCCCGTTTCCGTGACAATACGGCGATAAAATCATCATTAACAGCCGATGGACGTTCACTACTGGACATACTGATCTTTATAGACTTCCAAACACCAACGTCTCGAGCCGCCAGCATCCAGCGGCTCCCTGCGACCCGCTTGATGTCGTCGGCCTACATAGTGCGGGGTCGACTAACACTGCGCTTTCCGGTGCGGCGTCCCTAACGTCCATAATATAGCGTATCATCATCAACGTATATTCGGCTTACTGCTGAGCTCGAGTCTCCTCTCAGAATGAGAAGGGTTAGGTCAAATATTCCACCACGCTGTCCCAATGCGGATTGACTTCACACACGCAGAGAATTAAGAAAATTCTCTAGTATGCAGATTTCCTCGCGATGTTTTTCCTTCACCGTTTGAGACACGTGATATTTAATTTCTTATAATGCACATAACTGACAAGTTGGTGCATGCACCTGACCGGATTCGAACCTACACCCTCCGGAATTAGAGGCAGAGGTCATATCACGATATATAGAGTATGACAACTATGACAAATAACGTGGTTTTCTAGAGGTTAAATAATTGTACGTATGGAACTTTCAGTCTTCCAACAATGAGGTATATCTGGGTATTGCAAGCTTTTATTCCATAAGTATTCTGTCTCTAGACGAATGGATAAAACTACGTGCGCTAAGAGAAATAAAATTACCATCTACACGATACGTAGTTCAGCAGTCGCGTTAGGCGGAGCGGGAGCGGAGGCGGGCGCGGGAGCGGGAGCGGGCGCGGACTCACAAGTTACACGAAGCCTCCGCGTTTTATTCAATTCCGTTTTGCATAAACTGTTTACCGACGAACGATAGCATGTCTTTGACTCCCCGCCCGTCGCCGTCGCAAACTTGAAACTCGATAGTTTGTGTAAGTGTTGCTCGCTTTTTAGTTTTTAGACCGTTTTATCTTGTTACTGGTGCTTTAGCGTGGGTTGTGAGTAAAAAACCTGACAGTTGTGAGTTGGACTCGCCCTCCAATGGTAATGGTTCCGTATAGTTCATTCTTAGTGTTAAATCGAAAGCTATTTTCAATTCAACAGAAGCTCTCAAAAAAAATTTTGTCCCGTTTTTGCCACATTTCACTAATGCTCCGCTTCTATTTTTTAACCGACTTCAAAAAAAGGAGGAGGTTTTTCAATTCGATCGTATATTCTATTACACACAAAAAGAGTTTCGAACTATTCAACACAAAAATAATTTTCAATTCGAATCTGAATTTAATTCTGCCAATCCTTATTGGGTCAACATGGTGCATTAGCCTAACCCCTCTTATTCTGAGAGGAGACTCGAGCTCAGCAGTGAGCCGAATATAGGTTGACAATGATGATGACACTGTACAATATTATAGTAAGTACCTAGAATACCAGTGTGTATTGAATACACCAAAGAGCTACAACATAACGATGTTATCAGGGAAGCAGCGCACAGGATGATCGTAACGTTCGCCTCGCTCGACATCGATACAATGGAGAGCCTTATCGATATTTCGACAGCGAATCACACAGTCGATATCATGTATCGGTGTTTCATAGATTAATCCCGCACTTAGAAAGTGGCTCATTAATTATGGATTTTATTCAACTAGAGATTTTTTTAATTATAAAAGCAAATAAAAAACTATGTATTGTGACATTTTTAATATTTCAATTTTTTTTTTTTTTTGTTTGTATTTATTAATTATGTTTATCCTATGACATTGTAAAGATTGTTATTATATTATTAATTATTATTATTTGACATAAGTACTCGTACCTGCACAGATTGTAATTTTTTACTTGTTCTAATTTTTATTTTTTGATTAATCATCTGCTATTGAATTCATTTTTTTTTTATATTTTGTTAATAGTATTTGTAATGTAAACTGTTGTATGCCAGAAATGGCTGAATACATTAGAATGTATGTGTTCTCAGCAATAAATAAATAAATAAATAATCCTTGATACCTCACTATTTAAATGTTTCTTTTTTAATAACTACTGGCAGAACTGCAATCCTTCTTTAGAGATGTTCAAAATTTGATCCTTAACCTTTATAGGCTACAATGATTTTGCATACTACTATTAAATTACAATGGGTTAGTAAAAACACCCGGATGTAACAGTGTTTTTCAGAGGCTTTCGAGAATTGAGAAGACTAAGATGAGAACCCGTTCTGTAAGTTGGAATGGAATACATTTGGAATGAATTTAGGTGTCCGCGTTTAGGATTGTGTCCAATATTGGCTAATAATAATAGCTTGACAATGTTTCTTCAGAACTCATTCTTGCGTCAAGCCACGGAAGCTCCGTGGTTTGTACGCAATAACGACTTACATAGAGACCTAGATCTTCGTCCTTCGTCGATCTAGACATCTTTTATTTACGATCCTGACGATAACATAATGAACGACAATACTTCCCAGGCAAAAGAAACACAAGCTGCACGAGTCTACGCCGGCGAAGTCCCCGATATCTGATGTCACCCAGACGTGGACTTTTTGACGATCTCGAGGGCGCCCAGACTGATACACCCTTCCCGAACGGCCCTGTAAGACGAGGTCCGAGTCTCAGAGGAGCGACCTTAGAGAGTCGTTTAGCCTATCTACTCTGCTACTACCTTTGGGCCCCATCGGGCGATGCTTCTGCGCTTGATCAACAAACCCCCTTGACGCCACTGAAGTTCCATTAAGGAGGCTACGGTACTTACACAATCAGAAAACAAAATTGACAATGTTTAATTGTTTTATTTTGGTCGTAATTCAACGCATTAGTAATTAGTCTTGACAAATCGTATTTTGATAACAATTAATTTCTGCTGTCTACATCCGTTCCGTTGCTGTCATCATGTTGTATTGAGACAGGAAACATCTTCATCTTCACAGTTGCATTTCTATGAAATTTCAAAGATGTTGTCAAAAATCTCTTTCGTTACATTACTTTGTTGCATCCCTTACAAGTTACTATTGGTGACAATGGGTAAATACTACCAGATGACGCAATTAAGCCGAGAACAGGTTAAAGCCGAAGAATCTCCAAGCTTCGATTCCAACCCGATCAACCTCCACGGTCCCAAAGTCGATTATAATCTCTCGATTAACTCGCACAAACGGTGGGTAATTAAATATTCTCACTTAAACTTTCCACTGAAGCACATCAATTACCGAGCGGGGGCAGGGGCGGGGGGGTAACGGGAGTATAAATTTAGTAATTTAAATGCCGCGATTGAATCGTTCACCATCAAACATTTACTGTGCCGTTGAGGGGAAACGATTGAACTTACTGACTTGCTTCCGATTTGCAGTTCATGTTATAACTAACTCTAATAAGATAAAATGGGCATAGTGAGTTAACTTTAAAAGATAGATGCCATCGCGGATTTATTTGTAGACCAATAAAAGAGAAATAGGTATACCTCTAATACATGTTTTTATTACGTCTCTAATGGGAAAAGGTAGCGTTTTCTAAAAACCTTCCAGTGAAAGAAAAGTTCGGTGAAACCTTCCAGGCGCCTTGACTTTTTCCGAGTCCTCCAACAATTATCGCCATATTCCAAATATAATTTGTACAAAATCTTATCAAATTAAATAATCCTCATAAATCTATCTAATTATTTTTTTCTATAGGTGAAAAACACATGAAAATCCGTCCAAAATTATTCTAAAAGTGGCAGCCGATTTCAAGCTAGTACCAGTCAGCCTCCCCAACTGCCAACTTCACCTGCTCGTGGGGCACCCTGCAGTGACTGATGAGGCTCTGGCGATCGACGAATCTCGGTATATCCATTACCGATGGCTAGATTATTAAATGCCTCAAGCCGGTGTCGGGCAGCAGCGACACAAGAAATCTAGCTTTGCGCTGATCAACCCGCATGCCCAGCGTGGCAAAAGTTTGTGATGGACCTTAGAAATATAACACAACCCCTAGTCCCCGGCAGCCCCGCTATTCCTGGCTCTAGCAGGCATCGGTTACGGTAACGGCGGAACAAGGGGTGTTAAAAATCTTCGACCCCCCCCTATCAGGTGGACTGACGTTATCAAGCGAGTCGCTTCGCTAGATGCAGGTGGCTCAGGATCGTGATTTTTGGAAGTCCCTACAAAAGGCCATTGTCCTGCAGTGGACGTCCATTGGCTGATAGGATGATAAAGATGAAACACATCAATTTTATTATTAAGCTTGGTGTAATTTTGTGTATTTTTTTAGTGGTTTTAGAATAGTTATGGTCGTTAGAATATCTAAACGAGACACCGCTACACGTTATGATGCAGAGGCGTAACGGAACAACGAGCAACTTACATTGGCTCCTCAGCGACACGAGGCTATCGGCGACCTGGGCGGCCTGCTAAGTTTCTGGAGCGAGCTCGACTGGATGGAATAAATCCAGCGGGAACCTACACCGAGGGACCCACGCACAACGGCCAGTCACATGGCTAAGTGCGGAAACGGCCCAGAAGAAAGAAGAAGAAGAAAATATCTAATCTCCTTTCTAAATTTCTAGTGAAGATACCCGCTAGCTTAGTTCAGTGCAGCCAAGTGGGCGTTGATAAAATTACGAATAGATTCATTCAATTCCAACGCCTGTCGCCTTTCACAAATAAATGCAACTAATTTGTCAATTGTCTGCGTAAACTTGAACAGAAGATGTAATTAAATATACTTGATGAACTTAACTTAACTTTCTGTTAAAGCACATCAATTACTGAAAGGAGGTGGGTCAGGGGGGGGGGGCGTGAATTTGGTAATCACGTTAATTGGAAAGCAGCGATTGAGTCTTTCGGAAACCGATTACACAGTTTTAGAAACCGCGAAGCGTTCAAAATCAATTTAGATTTGAAGTTATTTACATACTTTCTATGGTTCAGAGTTTAGATTTAAAGGGCTTTTTGTGTATTGGTAATTCTGTTCCATGTGAATAATGAATATGTTTTATCTTGGTCAGGTCTTTCAAAAATATAAAAAAGAAATCTGTATGTATAATACTTATACTCGAATTAGTGAGGACTAGCGGATGCCCGCGACTTCGTCCGGCAATAAATTTATGATAGTTTATTCACAAAAATGTACAAATATAATTAAGTCTATACATTTTACTATAACTGGTGTATGAATCTATTAATTTAATACATTTGAGCCTACCACAGCACAAGCATTAATAAGCTACTCTTCTTCTTTCCGTGAAGTCTCTTGCATGGACTTCCAAGCACAACGGTCACGAGCCGCCAGCATCCGACGGCTCCCTGCTACCTGCTTGATGTCCTCGGTCCAGCAGTTTCCGGTGCGGGGTCGCCATTCCAGCACCTTGGGAACCCAGCGTCCATTGGCTCTTCAAATTATGTGGCCTGCCCATTGCTACTTCAGCTTCACGACTCGCTGTCCAGCTGTGGACATCCATCAGCTGATGGTGATGATAATGACATTTTTGCCAAATTTCATCTTTATACACCAAGCGGTTTGCTATATTTCATGATGAGTGACTAATCGCTTTTATTTGGCCCCTTTAAACCTGCTACCGTCCAAAGCTATCACGGTCAAAACTCCATAAAGAACATACATTCAGTCTTTGTAAAAAGTTTTCCGAGGCTGTCGTTCTAAAACGTTACACTTTGCTAGTCATGTTCAAATGTTCTAGAGTTCTGTAGAACATATTTGGTTCAGAAACGTCGCTTATGTACGTAAGCAGAAATGAAACTTATGCTGAGAATGCTCTGAAAATACTTCACATGAAGACAAATACACAGCGTACAGTAACGGTCCTCAGGCGGGGTTAGCACTCTGTTACGTAAATACGAGCTAAGCTGTGCTCGAGCTGTGCGACTCGGGCGAGCTTAGCACATTAGCACAAGATTAATAGCTCGTAATGAACGTCCCCTAATCGATAAGTAAATATCATCTTCTAGGCGACCTTAGGTTTGTTTTCCACAACTGCAGTCTAATATTGGGCTAGTAAAGGAGTCTAGTGGAGGAAAATAGCAACAGATAGAGAGTACTGGTCATCTCTGGAGGAGGCCTCCACCCTCAAATAGGGTTCGCACTAATTTTTTTAAACTTTATAAATAAGTATTAAAGTAACTTGAGTTTGTACTTGTAATTTATTTTTATAAATTTTATTAACCTAACTGTACACATTATCTACTATAAGATCACTATGTATATGTGCTTACTTATGTGCGTAATAAAAGGCTTTTTTTTATTATTTTATTTTATAAAGGAGTCTAAGGTTTGAGTAGCATGAAAATTTGTATTAGCATTTTTTTAATCAAATTTACACACTTTTATACGACTAGATCGATGATGCAAGGTATTTTCTTTTATTTTCTGTAGTAAACATTAAAACATGAAGCTTAATTATTCTAAACTTCTTCTGGATTCAAAAGAAGACAACGCTATCAAATATAATTGACATTTTATAGATTTCCATACAAAAATACTACGACATATTTTTTAAATTTTCATGATAATTGAAGGACAGATCGCTTATGATATACGTAACACCTAACAGGGCATACAAAGAACATGACGTCCTCTAAAATGCCGTCCTGTGCTCATCAACTAAAGGGTAACTGTTAAGTCACATAGTTTGTAATTTCACTGCAAACCATGCCCTTGCAATGCTATGCTGTGCCATGCTCATTTGTAGCATCAAGCAGTGGCGCTAGAAATAAGCATGGCACTAACGAGCTTGGCCACAAAAAGCACTAATCTAGCATTATATATTATTTTAAGGTATGTAAGTTAAATTTATACATAGTATTATGTATAAATTTAACTGTTGAAGTCCTAATCAATATTTAAGTTGAATTAAAAAAAACTTATCCTCAGAAAGTCATTTTGTTTTTGTTCAAAATCAGTGGATATATCTATGTCTATACTTCTATATCTATACTAATATATACAGCTGAAGAGTTTGTTTATTTGTTTGTTTGATTGAACGTGCTAATCTCAGGAACTACTGGTCCGATTTGAAAAATTCTTTCAGTGTTAGATAGTCCATTTATGGAGGAAGGCTATATATTATCCCTGTACTCTTACGGGAACGGGAACCACGCGGGTGAAACCGAGTTAGCGTTAGTCTTCATATTATAATCATAATCACTGCTGCACTTAGGCTACCTATTAGAATTTGGAAACTCCACCGCCTTGAGTCCGTGAAAATCGAATTAGCAAATAATTCAGCTGATCTTTCCTGCTTGTCTCCAAACTGTCGGGACGAAGCCATTGGAATAAAATGCCACGAGGCAATTCCGCGGAAAGTTGCAGTTTAATTTGTTAATCTTAGCTGTTTGCGTTGCCGCGGCACTGCTCGCGCTAACTTTAAACTTAATTTAGCACCGCTTCCTAACACTGCGGTTAACTAGCATTTATTGTGTTTAAGTTTAATGTATTTTTTAACTATCCCGAGTTTTTTATCGCTATAGCGAGTAAAGTATTTAAGTGACGTTGGAACAAAGGCTTTGTTTTCATACAAAGTAATTCAAATAATTAATACTATCCATGTAAAATACGTAAAACTTGGCTACGTCATAATTGTAAGGATGCGTATAAGAGACAAATTTTAAGATCTATTTACAAAAGAAATATTACTTACCCCGAAAATATTAATTGTAGAATACATGTTCCTTGAACATTTTTATTTAATTTTCGGTTATGAATATAACCCAAGAGTTATGGGAAATACTCCCCAGCACCCTGTATAGTTCTTTCTTTCTTCTTCTTTGTAGTGTAAAACTTAGTGATACTCGTTTATTTTTTAAAAAGAATATTTGCCATATCTTTTATAATATGACCAATATTCCTATTCCCCTTCAACTAGTCAGGAAAGACTGTGCTAGGAGTGGGTACGACAATAGACCAACGGGGCGGGGATCGAACCACCACCTCTCGGTGATGAGTCCAACCGCTCTTACCGTTGAGCTATTGAGGCTTCAAAGGTAAAGGTAATAATTTTATTTTGTATATTTCATTTCCAGCACCCAACTCTATAAGCCGTGATAGCCCAGTAGATATGACCTCTGCCTCCGATTTCGGAGGGTGTGGGTTCGAATCCGGTCCGGGGCATGCACCTCCAACTTTTCAGTTGTATGCATTTTAAGAAATTAAATATCACGTGTCTCAAACGGTGAAGGAAAACATCGTGAGGTAACCTGCATACCAGATATCTTAATTCTCTGCGTGTGTTAAGTCTGTTAATCCGCATTGGGCCAGCGTGATGGACTATTGGCCTAACCCCTCTCATTCTGAGAGGAGACTCGAGCTCAGCAGTGAGCCGAATATGGGTTGATGACACACACCCAACTCTATACTTCATAATGCCATGCTCGTATCGACAAGAGGAATTCAGATACAAAATTTTAATTTAATTTTGTTAATATCACTCATGAGAGCATAGAGCTACCGGATGCCAGCTTTGTAGGACCCACAATCGGCTGTCAGACAAAAACTTGTTTTTGCTTGTTGTCGGTGTATCAGTAGTCAAAACTATAAAATCCCCAATAGCTCAGCTGTTAAAGGCCGGACTCATCACCGAGGGTTTGTGGTTCGATCCCTGCTGGACCACTGTCGTACCCACTCCTAACACAGTCTTTTCCGACTAGGTGGAAGGAACGGTTAAATTGGTCATATTGGAAAGAGTTATTAAGAGTTAGCAAATATTATTTTTAATAATAAGAAATTGATTCTCGTATTTCATCAATAAGAAATTTTTCGATTTATTTGCTTCATTATTATTTTCAATTATCTTATAATATTTCTTCTTTGGTCTTCTTTCTCTAGTCTTCATAAACTAGTTTCCATCTGTTTTCTCTCTCGTGTAAAAAAACTAGTAAATAAATATAATACGTACAATACATACATCACTATCTAGCCCCAAAGTATTATTATTATTTTTGGGTACTAAGGTAGCTGATTTATTCTTATACATTAATATACTACTTAGAAATACGCATATAATTTGTAAACACACCCAGACACTGAAAAACACACATGCTCGTCACACAAATATTTTCCAGCTGAAGTAATCGAACCCACGGCCATAGATGCAGAAAGTCGGGTCACTATCCACTGCGCCATGCGACTTTCTGTGTCCACACAAATTGCTCTCAAACCTCGTGCACTTATATAAAATAGCCCAAGAAGTATTACATAGAAAAGTGCTCAAAAGGGCAGCAAAATTTTAAAAAGTCAGAACAAATTATCCTTCGCTAATAGTACTGTGTTTATCTTGTTGAGAAAACTCATTTTAAAAACACTTTGAGACCTAATTCCGCATGCAGGGCGGGCGGACACTTCGTGGAGTTGAACACGGCTAAGCTGCCTCCTGACCTCCACTTATGCATATTAAATACATTACGGCTGCTTCACATCGTCGAGTGCCACTTCACACTGCGCTTTGATAGTGTTTACCGATTTTGGTTCGCCTACTGATGTTTCCAGAGACAGCTCTGATTATCATCATCATCATCATCATCATCATCATCATCATCATCATCATCAGCTGATAGACGTTTACTGTTGGACATAGCAGTATCACCTATTGCATGGATCTCCAAGCACAACGGTCTCGAGCCGCATCCATTGGCTCCCAGCAGCCCGCTTTATATCCTCGGTCCATCTAGTGGGGGGTCAGTAGCCCTAATTGTAATGCTTGGTTATTCGAAAGTAGCTAATTCTACCACAAAAAATAAATATCCAGCTATATAACAATAAACTATTTGTATAATTAATTTTGTTTTTCATCGTTATGTTTAAGTTTTCTGTGTTTTTTTCAAATCAATGTATCTAACTAGTTAGTTTTAATTAGTTCTTAATAATTGTCTTTAATAGTTTACGTAAAGTGTTGAACTGTGTGCGTGGCGGCACCTGAACTGGGTCCTAACTGAAAATCAGTGCTGCATACTTTTTTTATTGAAAGTATGCGGCAAAATGCTGAGTTGGGGCCTTTTTCTAGGTTTTGCCACATATTACAGGGCATTCTTTAGTGCTCCACTGTTTGAGTGAGTGTTGTGAGTTAAGCCATAATATGTTATAATTTAGATTTAATGTGATGTGTGGCATTACTTAAAAATAATTATCTTTTCTTTCTTTTTTTTTTCTTTCTAAACATTTCTGTTTACCTATGAATAGGAGCTACGCGGGTGAAATCACGGCACGTTCGACAGTAGGTAATATAACAATCTACGATATCATCATCATTTAACATCATTACCAACCCATATTCGGCTCACTGCTGAGCTCGAGTCATCACTCAGAATGATTGATTAAAATGCACACTGTGGGGTGGGCTAATAGTTCCCCACGCTGGCCCATTGCGGATTGGCAGACTTAACACACACAGAGAAATAAGAAAATTCTCTGGTATGCATGTTTCCTCACAATGTTTTTCCTTCACCGTTTGAGACATGTGATGTTTAATTTCTTAGTTGTGTGCATTCTACGAAATTGATTCGAACTAACACCCTCCGGAATCGGAGGCAGAGGTCATATCCACTGGGCTATCACGGTTCACGAGTATATCGCCAGATGTTAATCGATCATTATGATAATTATCTTACATGATGCCCTTCTAAAATCGCCTTTTTAGAAATAAACCATAAATTGTAGTAGAAAAATATGTAATAGGTAACTTGATCAATGTAAACGTGGAATAAAAGCCACTTTAAAATATTTTTCAGTGTTATTAAAATGGCGAACATTGTATTCAACTACATAATATTATAATGATAGTGGTTATGAATGATGATGGTAGCAAGAAATGAAATCATCAACCTAGATCAACATAAAAAATACCAGGAGAATCTCATAATCTCTGCCTTGTCTGTATCTATAAGATAATTATGGAAGCTATGAGGGATGATGGTAGTAAGCAACTGCAAGCAGGTAATGATGTCATCATCAATTCATTATCATTATCAACCCATATTCAGCTCACTGATGAGCTCGAGTCTTTTCTCAGAATGAGAAGGGTTAGGCCAATAGTCCACCGCGCTGGCCCAATGCGATTGCGATGTGAATTGGCAGATTTCACACACGCAGAGAATTGAGAAAATTCTCTGGTATGCAGGTTTCCTCGCGATGTTTTTCCTTCCCGTTTGAGACACGTGATACTTAAGTTCTTATAATAATATAATGATGTCATCAACCAGAGTTAACATGAAAACACCAGGAGAGACTCACAATCTATACTTCTATCTTGTTTGTAATCTAATTAACTTTAGTCCGATATTTTTTTAACTCTTCATCATCAGCAGCATCATAATAATGACAATTGTGATAATCGAACTTGGAACTAAAAGATAGTGATTTTTTTAAATTCTTTACAAGTTAGCCCTTGACTACAATCTCACCTCATGGTAAGCGATGATGGACTCTAAGATGGAAGCGGGCTAACTTGTTAAGAGGAGGATGAAAATCCACACCCCTTTTTGGGTTTCTACACGACATCGACGTACTGGAACGCTAAATCGCTTGGCGGTACGTTTTTGCTGGTAGGGTAACTAACCACGGCCGAAGCCTCCCACCAGCCAGACCTGGACCAATTAAGAAAATCTCAATCGACCCAGCCGGGGATCGAACCCAGACGTTTTGTTAATCCACCGCGCATACCACTGCGCCACGGAGGCCGTCAAAACTGCTGTATGTGAAATCGCCAGCTTAACCAGAGTGTCGTCAAGTGCAAATACATTAATAACTACGTTACATCACCTGACTGCTCTTGCCTCCGCTCCGCAGTCGAAGCTAGGCCTTGATGTTGCATATCTCTTTCTACAAACGCTAACGCTTTGAAAACTAATAAATGTATCCGTATGACGTTTAATCGATTGATAGGTTAATACCGACCTATCAATTACGAATATCATTCTCATATATTTTTTAATTTCGATCGTAGAAAGGTAATCGATTTATGTAACGTGGCTAGAGCAGGAATGAATTCCAGCGACGCCGCCATTTGTATCGACTCCGCTTTAGTTGCGGAACTTTTTAAAATTGCAGTATTAGGTCTTGGACACACTGACGACTCGTGACTTCAAAGCTGTTTGTTTGATCGTACTGTTCTATACTAATATTATAATGATAGTTTGTGGGCTTAAAACGATATTGTTATATTCTTAAACTACCATTATAATTACTGGTACCGACGGCTTAACGTGCACTTCACCTTCGGGGTACCGCCAGCATCCTAACTTGAGAATTTCAACTGAAAATTTCTTTAAAAAATCTCTGTATTTCATAGCCCGATTCAGGAGTCGAAACCAGGACCTCGTCCTGAATATTTAGAATATTTAGGTGATGCCTAAATATTGGACCGATGAGACAGATACAGACAGAATAGTAAAACTAGTGTTGGAGTAAGTAAGTAAAACTGGTATAAACTGTTTAATCGGAGGATGAGCATTTAATAAAATTAAATCACATACAAACCAAGACATATTCAACCAAGTCATTAGATTAAGACACTTCAGTCTTGACTCTCATTATATTGTATATCTTGTCTTGAGTCGTCGATGTGAATGAATCCTAACACCGGCGGGTGGGTCAAGCGAATAAAGCGTTGCTAAGTGCGGATAAATTGTGCTCAATTTATTCCTGCGGAGCAACGCGCGCCTATGACGCTGCTGCGAGCGCGCGCACACTTGCGTTTCTTATGACTGTCGGTGTTATACGGTGACAAGTGTAAATGGTACTTTATTTTACACTTTGAAGCACAGGTTTACTTTATTTTGGAGGAAAGGATATCCTGAAGCTTCATCATCATCATCGTTATTAATAGCTGATGGACGTCCACTGCCGGATAAAGGCCTTTTGCATGGACTTCCAAACCCCACGGTCTTGAAATTCAAAGTCAAAGTTCTTTTACTTCGATTAGACTAAGTTTACTAGCACTTTCGAAACGTTAAGTACGTATTAATATTATTAGATAATGGTAATAATAATAATAATTGGTCGAAAACTAGGCTTCCTGGTCCGAGAAGAGCCCACAACAAACCGTTAGTAAGACCCAATGTTTCAACGATGTAATAATGGTTTATTAATATTCATGAGCCCGCTAACTGACATTGGAGCAGGGTTGTGGATCTAACCTCCACATTCCCTTTCCTACAAGGACTGGCTCTGTTAAAATAGACTGACAACGATGGTTATTGATCTTCATGATATTGAACACAACCGATGGTGCTCTCAGGCTTTTCTTTGTAGAATAAAAAATCGATTAAGCATTGTCATATCCCGGCTTTAGGACTCGAACCTAAAACCTTATAATTACGCGTAGGTACATAATAGAATTTCAAATCTCAAGACTACAAGATACTGAGAAGTTACTTAACGATTTTCTTAGTTCACCCTCCTGTAAGACGTAGCGTCGTCCCTTCTTCGTCGCTAAACTCTTGACAGAATGGTCGCGGTGATCAGTTAAGGAGCGGTGACAAGCTCTATGATCTGTTGCCATTCCAGTACCTACTGTAGCTCTCCTAGCACGTGAGGAAACTTGCATACCAGAGAATTTTCTTAATTCTCTGCGTGTATGAAGTCTGCCAATCCGCATTGGGCCTGCGTGGTATTGGCTATTCTCATTCTCATTCTGAAAGGAGACTCGAGCTCAGCAGTGAGCCGAATATGGGTTGATAACGAAATTGAAATATATTCCGAGTAGGTTTTGCCATGGTAATCTGGCGTCTGTGTGGAGTTTTTGAGGCAACTACTCGCAATATATTCTTTAACGGCCTCCGTGGCGCAGCGCAGTGGTATGCGCGGTGGATTTCCTGGAGGTCCTGCGGGTACAATTCCCACTCGGGCCGATTGAGGTTTTCTCAGTTAGTCCGGGTCTGTCTGGTGGGAAGCTTCAGCCGTCGCTAGTTACCACCCTACCGGCAAAGGCGTACCGCCAAGAGATTTAGTGTTCCGGTACGATGTCTTTTCATCCTACTCCAAACAAATTAGCCCGCTTTTATCATAAATTGCATAACCATTTATCATCACGCGTGATTGTAGTCAAGAGCTAAACTTGTATAGAATAAAGAAAAAACAGATGGGTGAAGGTCGTTTGTAATACGGTTTTAGACTACTCAGGGATTTCAGCAAATTACCACACTCTTTCCGAGCTAGCACTTCACCGTTTGAGACGTAATAGCCCAGTGGATATGACATCTGCCTCCAATTCCGGAGGGTGTGTGTTCGAATCCGGTCCGGGGCATGCATCTCAATTAAATATCACGTGTCTCAAACGGTGAAGGAAAACATCGTGAGGAAACCTGCACGACAAAGAATTTCTTAATTCTCTGCGTGTATGAAGTCTGCCAATCCGCATTGGGCCAGTGTGGTGGACTATTGGTCTAACCCCTCTCATTCTGAGAGAGACTCGAGCTCAGCAGTGACCCGAATATGGGTTGATATGGGTTGGTGATAATGGTAATTGGTGATGGTGATTGTAGTCTAGTAGCGCTAAACTTGTATAGAATAAAGAAAATACAGATGGGTGAAGGTCGTTTGTAATATGGTTAACTACTCAGGGAATTCAACAAATTAGCACACTCTTTCCGAGCTAGCACTTCACCGTGTGCCCGTGTCAAGTGAGCAAGTGTTGTACTCCGCACGAGCGGATCAGATTAAGCCCCGCTTTGATCCGCGGTTAATATTCAAATGTTTGCGGCGGAATGTCCGCCGTGTGCTGCCCGACGTCGCATTTATTACATTTTTTACACGCGTTTCCGTTATACATTTTTTAATAAAATTGTTGCGTTCAACGTCCTCGACATTTTTTCTGTGCACGTGTCGAGAGGACACAAACGCTACCTGACCCCATGTACTCAACACCACTGCCAAGTTGCTAGGTTTTGGTGTAAGCTGAAGAAAAGTTTGTGGTCTAAAATCCGTCATTAGATATATATAATATACCCTCATCTGTTATTCATTAGTGCTATGAATAAATGATTGATAATGTTCACAGTGAACATTATCAATCAATCATTATTATTGCATGTTGTGCGCATTTTAAGAAATTAAATATCACGTGTCTCAATCGGTGAAGGAAAACATCGTGAGGAAACCTGCATACCAGATAATTATCTTAATTCTCTGCGTGTTGAAGTCTGCCAATCCGCATTGGGCCAGCGTGGTGGACTATTGGCCTTATCCCTCTCATTCTGAGAGGAGACTCAAGCTCAGCAGTGAACCGAATATGGGTTGATGACGACGAATGTTCACAGTGACACATTGAAATTTAACTAGGCAATTTAATTTATTTCTTATCCCAATTAAATGAGGGTATATATAATCAGATGAGGGTATATATTTCTTATACCGGATTTTGTACTATTGAGCATATTTGACCAATCTACATAGTTTTAGTAAGTGCATATTAATCCAACTCCTATAGGTACTTTCACTGTTATCCTGGTACTTAAGAGTCCTTGGTATTTGACGCTTGTGCGTAATTTCTTCCAGTTAGTAGGCTACTGTAACTTAGTCACATATTATAAGAATATAGTTCCAACAATGTGAAAAGTATGTAATTTTTCATTACAATCATAATCATTATCATATCAGCCGATGGATGTTCACACCAAGACGTAGGCATTAGGCGTGTAGGGACTTACAAAAATCACGATCCTGAGCCGTCTACATCCAGTGAATCCTTGAGACTCGCTTGGTGTCGTCAATCATTACAATACAATAGTCTATAATAGTTTTAAGCATCGATATAAATCGTTAGATGGGCCTCTCAATATTAAAAAACGAACAGTTTTATGTCATTACCCAAAGACGTGCACGCACATCTCATCTTAGTACGTAACAAGCGCATGCTGTAAGTGGACGTGGACTTGAAAAAAATTTTACCGTTTTTCTCATTTTAATCCCTTAATTATACCTTCGTGTTCATTTTGGAAGTGTACAACATGGATAAAGAGAAATGTCTTACGATTGTTGACGTACTCAATGTGCGAAACCAATGACAATTCCGCGACGCTTGGAGGCCCATCTAACGATCTACGATCGATAAATTTAAGCGATTAAGCTGTACGAATACATCCGTGAATTTAACTCTCACTCAAATGAGGAAACCTTCCACTTATGATGCACTGTTTAGTATTAAGATAAGATAAATATTTGCACACCACAAAGACAAAAACAAGTGAAATAAAAAACAAATTAGGAAGAGATCAGCATACAAAAGGCGGCCTTATCGCTAAGTAGCGATTTCTTCCAGGCAACCTTCGGTTTTAAGTTCTAGTTCGGGTTTCAGTATTAAGTTCTGTACTAAAGACGTAAAGAAACTTCACTTAAAATATATTCGGAAGTAATTTCCTTACATATGCAAATGAAGATAAATACGTACAGTACATACGTGTATGGACAGATGCTATGTATTTGGCATGCATAAAGCAGAAATGTTTAAATATTGAAAAGTTGCAAAGTAATTCAAGGCGAGAGTGCCTGTAAACTCGGCGAAGGCAAACGGATGAATTTAATGCGACGTCATCAATAAGTCACGTGTCCCTCGCTCGGGACTTTTTAAACTTGCAGGATTACCGCCACGAGCGACAGGCGGACAGGTTCCACAGATTGTACAATTGAAAATTACTGACAAATTACTTATTTGGTTAGGTTAGTTAGAATAAAATCGTTTGATGCGATCCGTAAATGTTGAAATGATTCACAACCTTTGTCAGGACAACTTAATCAACAAATCAAACTGTAACCAAAATAAGACCCTAGAGTGGCAGAGAATGAAGCAGAGGAACCTTGAGTGAAGTCACGCACTGATGTGATGCGTCCGATACGTACAATAAGTATACCTGGGTATACCTGGATTCCCAGGGCCATATTCATTTATTTGTTGAGAGTCCACAGATAATTATGCATTTGAACATTTCTGGCGTACAACAATTTATAAAGACACAAATAAAACCTAAAAAAATAAAAACGTAAGTCTAATGCAATTAAAACAAATAAAACTTAAATTTTGAAGGTACCTATGTTCAGAAATTATATTTTAAATGTTAATTATAAAAGTAATTGCATATCAAAATGTCATAAAAATAATTAAATTAATAAATGTACCAACACAATTTTTATAAAATAAAACTAATTACAAAATATTCAATAACAATAGAGACATTGAGCTGACATTGTATTGGCCGGTGGGCATTCTCCTTTCATTCATCATCTTTTTCATTATTAGGCGATGGACGTCTAAGGAATGAGTATATAAGAGGAAGTCTGAAGGTGGCGCCAGTGACAGAAAAATTGAGGAGTAGAAGGTTAGCTTGGTATGGACATGTAATGCGTAGAGAGGAAAGTCATATTACTAGAAAAATGTTGAATGTGCAAGTGGAAGGTCATAAGAGGAGAGGAAGGCCAAAGAAGAGATGGTTGGATTGTGTGAAAGAGGAGTGGATGATGAGTTGACGAGTAATAGAGACGAATGGAAAAGATTGACATATTTTTCCGACCCCACTTAAGTGGGATAAGGGTAAGGAGATGATGATGATGAGGCGATGGACGTCTACTTCTTAGTTAGTCACGGTTGACCTCTAGATCGACCAATACTTGTAGTTGCTTTCCAAGTAAGCACGCATCCATCTTAGATTGCATCGCCACTTAACACAAACATCGTCAAGGCCTAACTTATCGTTGTATAAAAAAACCAAGTTAGGAGTATTTTTATTGCTATGTAGGTACTTAATCTCCTCCGACGACGAAGCCATTAATTCCCTATGTATCAACTATTTCTCTTTTGAATGCAGTAGCTGCTAATGAACAATGCATTCGTCTTCCTGCGCCGGTGTTGTTACACAATTAGCATCGCAGTCGGCAGCTTCCGGCTAATCGTTGCGCATTTACATACGCAATGAATAAGTCATTACGAAACGCTGCAGTCGCGGACCCTGCAACATAAACATCATCAAGAAAATGCTAATTTCCCTGCTAAATACGCAGATATAAACTAATATTGTACAGAGCTAAAAGGAGGTAGGCGAAAGTGGGAGTCACAGTCTGAAGTGTCGTACACTCATATATTTGTATTGATTAAAACTATTAAACACGAGTCTCAAACGGTAAGGAAAAAAATAGTGAGGAAACCTGCATACTAGATAATTTTCTTAATTCTCTGCGTGTGTGAAGTCTGCCAATCCACATTGGGCCAGACGTGCCGTGCCGTTATAATTGTGAGAGGATACTCGAGCTCAGCAGTGAACCGAAAATGGGTTGATAACGAACGAACGAATATTTATCTCGTTTTGTATATGAAATTCCTATTTCCTTCATTTCGATTCCTTTCATCTCTGTCATTAGAACAGTTCAATAGTTCACAAGTACCTATACTAAATTGAAGTCCAATTAAACGTTCGTAATTGAATCTTATTTAGCTTCCAGATTGAACCTACATATTACTAACAGGACAAATTAAATATAATCTTGCAAAAATTCATCATCATCATCATCATATCAGCCGATGGACGTCCACTGCAGGATATAGGCCTTTTGTAGGGACTTCCATACATCACGATACTGAGCGACCTGCATCCAGCGAATCCCTGCGACTCGCTTGATGTCGTCAACCCACCTGGTGGGGATCGATCAACACTGCGCTTAATAGTGCGGAGTCGCCATTCCAGCACTTTGGGACCTCAACGTCCATCGGCTCTTCGAACTATGTGCGTCGCCCATTGCCACTTCAGCTTCGCAACTCGTTGAGCTATGTCGGTGACTTTGGTTCTTCTGCGAATCTCCTAATTTCTGATTCGATCACGCAGAGATATTCCTAACATAGGTCAAAAAAAAAATCATAACGATAAAAAATTGTACGAGTATTGTACAATTTTACGCAACAAATATTAATATAAATCTGTTTACATTTTGTTACATTGTTCGTTATAATATATCAAAAATACTCCATCATTTATGTTTTCGTAAGAAAACATGAAATAATTTCCATCAATACAATTTTGTTCCCAATAAAACTCAGCGTTTTGTGGGGGAGCGGTATTGTCCCCAAATGTGGGTATTTCCCCATTGTCGTCATGATATCGGGCGGGCCGACAATGGGCGCCGCAACAAATGAGCGTCTCCGAACGTTCGCGGCTCCATTAGGCGAATTAAATAGCTGTCGTGTGTGGGACCAGCATTATGTGCTTTAAGAAAACGTTATCAACAACATGGTGTTCTAGAACTAGAGCTTGTGATAGTTAGACATACCACATTTTATGCTGAAAATCAGTCCTAAAGTACTCATCTGTAGTGGAAGACTATTGGTAAGTACGAAGTTTGCACACTTGTTTTTTTTATATTTATTTATATTATTTGAAGTGATCCTTGAGTGCGAAAAGATCTGCATCTTTGACGTATGTAAGATTACATTATACGAAATTGGCATAATATGTAAAAATGTCACCCGGTGCTTACTGGTGGATATCACACAGTAGGTAAATGACATTTTGTCAATTGATTTGATGTTCATTTTAATAGGTTGATAATAAGGACCAAACTAGTGAATAGGCAGCTGATGTTATGTGATGATGTATAAGATGGAAGCAGGAAGAGAAATTACTTGGAAGAGGCAAACGTATATTATATTCTACTCGTGATTCAGACGGTTTCTACGCGACTTCTTATCGGAACGTTAAATCGCTTGGCGAAGAGGTTTTAAAAGGTAGCATGTTTCAAGGGTTCAGACCCTCAACTTTCCAAGAATAAAACGTCTGCGGGATATCATGAGGAATCATATCTTCAGTCACTAGACCCTTATATTTGCAGCAACCTTTTGCTAGAGACCCTAAAAGTTCTCTTAAAAAAACTTGGTTGTTTTAAATGTTGCCAAGAAGCTAAGTGTCTAGTGTTTCTATTATTGCTTGCCTGAGAATTAATCTTTAAAGTATAAATTTTACCTGACTTATTCGATTTCGCCGATTATTATCAATTCACTGTTCAGTTCTCATTTAGGGATTAGCTAATTCAATGGAAATGCAGCGTGACTTTCAATGACTTGCATTTAAATATTAAACGGTACGTACGTTTAATTGAAGGATCCCAGGAATACCACCGTATTTATTTAAATACCTTATCACATGGTCATAGAGTACAAATTCACTTGGCTTTTTGTATTCATCGATAATGTAGGGTTGCTGCTATTGCAAAAATAACATTTTGCGCTGTATTATGATTTCTGGGTACTTTACAAAGTATAATGATAAATATAATTTACCTAGACATATACTTTTCTTTACTTACATTTTTAAGTGCCGAGAAACACCAATGATTTAGGACTTAGGTCTAAGTTAAGTTAGGTCTATGATATAAATTAGCAACATTGGAAGAAAAGTATTTTAGAAAAGCCGAAAGAAAAAATCTACAAAGTGCGTGTTGGATTACAGCCAGTAAAGGGTTCCGTAGTGGTATGTCACCAATGCTGACTTAGGACAGATGTTTTTGGTCGATCGACTAACATTTCATTAAACAGCTACAACGATCTTCATCAAGAAAGATAGAGTGTAGCAAACCTTTTTTACAAGAAAATCCTCATAGATACCTTCTCGCCACGAGGAGGTAAGAAGGTTTTATCGTATTGCAGACTTAAACTCCAAGGTGTTTAGACTGGTCGCTTGATGATAGAGCCAATAAAACTTCTCATAATCCACCGCAACTTCATCAAAAGACACTCGTAAATTAAGCTCTCAGTGTTGTTACAAACGCAACTGGAACAGAGTTAGCGTTTATATGCGTTTAGTGTCATGCTACACTAGTTGCAGCTAAGAAGGATGCATCGGTGCATTTGTACACTGAAAACGTTAAAAAAATGTGCCAGCCCTGTCACAACTCGCGATACGCCGTCACTTTACGCGCGTAATGAATGAACACATCGCCTATCCGAAACGTTTTCAATTTACTGACGCATTGTATGGAGCGATATCGCACTTCGATAGCTCGTGGTCTCGTCTCTATAATTGTGGATATCCAGACATACCCCTTTTTATATAGGCTATAAGTTTGTCAGCCTACCAACGTTATGGTACCCAATTATGGACTTTGGACCGTTGTAGTTTTGGGAAGTGGGTCGAATTAATATTACCTATTTATCAAGATTTCTATCGCTTGAAATATAAAGATAACTATTGGAAGTAACGGAAAAGTCCAGCCACCTGGGAGTTTTAATCGAAAACGCTGCCTTATCCTTTCGAGATATAACAAAACACTTCATGACGGGATACTCTTCTTTTATAGATCTACAAAAATGTCGGTATACTTATCTATCTTTTAAAGACAAATTTTATAGACCTATTTTATCGATTTTATCGATATTTTTACATCGATATCTCGCGGACGAGTTCGCGGGCGTCCGCTAGTATAAAGATAAGTTAGACATCTTGTATACAACAGTGAACTTCTCCCACAGAGTTGCACTTTAGAGCTTCTTGGTACGCTTTGCAAGATATTCGTCGAACTTTTCCAGTAGATAGCAAGTAGCAACCAACAATGTATTCAAATACAAGTAGCCGCTCAACTTCGTTACCGAGAAACAGATATGGCTTCCAGATAAGTGCTAATTATCTAACGCAAACAAAAGTAACCCACGCGAGTTCGCCGATATCGCGAAAGTGGCGTCGTTCGAGGGATGTGCGCGGAATATAAGTAAACTTATCGCTTTTGTTAACTACGATAAGCGTTAGCAATAGCGATAAGTTTAGTTTCGTTCTTTCTTAGTTCAAAGTTAATGTGAATTATCACTTTTGTTAGATACGATAAGTTTTAACAACTACAATTTTTAATGTACTATTATCGCGAAAGGGAATACGAGGCGTGAAACGTAATCCAGAATTAAAAAGCTCGATATCGATGAAATTTACTGCTAACTCCTAAATATATTATGGTATTTTTTCTAGATATCAGAGTGAGAATGTACAATCATGATTAGAACGAGATTTTTATTATGGCCGTAGAAAAAGTATTGTATGCCACTACACGTCATTAGCTGACAGTGGCATAAATTATCTATTCTTATAGATAAGGAACGTGAATTATTTTGACTGTAGTACTGCAGGCGCGCCCGAGTGTTAGGGAAAATGACTATGGGAATTATTTTGTCGATATAAAAGTGATGTGAAGATACATCCCTAACGCAACCAGGATCGGAACGAGAGTTGTTTGTGGTAGTCACAATAGTACCAATCGCAGGCGGGCGCGGGTGTTAGGGAAACTAACTATAACAATTGTTTTATCGATATCAGAGTGATGTGAAGATACATCCCTAACGCAATCAGGATTGGAACGAGAGTTGTTTGTGATAATCACGGTAGCAGTTCGCAGACGGGCGCGGGTGAGGGTGGTGGAGGCCTCACGTGGCTGATGTACATCTGCTTCAGTTATACTAATTAATTACAATTACATCCCCTTCACCTTGTTTGTCTTCAATCTTACTTCAGACTCCCGTTCGGCTGTTACAACTGGGTTGTAATGTATTGTAAGGTTCACATTTATCAGTCAGAGTTTTAAAAGCAGATTTAGCAAAATGAATGATCATTATATTTTTAGTAGGTATAACAACAAAACTGTTATATACCCGACTACGAAAAATCCAAGTTTTGTTTTTTTTTTTTTCATCGAGAAAGAATACAATAAGAAACTTAAGCTAACGTATCCTAATATGTAACTATACAAATTTGGAATGGTCGCAAGAATACGCAGTATTTTCGCGCTGAACAGCCATGCTGATCCTTTGCGCAAATAATGAGTCATACCTTATGTCACCAGGCTGAAATAATTCGGATAAATTTTCTTGCCAATTTTCAATGAGGGCATTATTTGTATAGTTATTAGGATAAGGTATCTTAGGTTTCCTACTGTTGTTTCTCAATAAAAAAAACTTGAATAAAAAAAAAAAGTTTAAAAAACCATCTACAATTTGACTTACCTATACCAAACTTGTAATATAATGGGATTTTTCTAAAATAATACGACATTATAGAGATTTTCTCTGCATCCGTTAGCGCTAAGCCGCTTTCGCGACAGTTAGCACGCTAATAAACGCGCGGTCGTATTAAGCGATATTGATGTGTGTGCGCTGCGCTGTGGGTACACGCCCGCGCGACGCTGCGAGTTTCGTCGACGGCGCGTAAGCTGCGTGTTTTATTACACGCATCGTATAGCGAGACGTTAACTTTGGACTTTATAAAAGTAAAGGCGCATTTACATTTGTCTGACGTGTCGTGTTGTGACGCATCAGAATAGAATCACATAAGTGTAAACGTTGCCATACAAAATGTATGATACCGATTCTGTTCTGACGTGTCACGACACGTCAGACAAATGTAAATGCGGCTTAAAGCTTGATCCCCAATTGTTAGACTATTGTCGTTACCTTTTCTAAAGTAAGCAATATTCATTGTTATACAGTGTCATAAATATTGCCAAAATATAGGTCACATGTTCTCAAATATAGGGAACAAAAATTGCCCGAATACAAATAATAATATAATAGAAATTTTATCCGTGATCCGTCCCTCACAGTGCTAATCTGCATCCGTTAGCCGCCTGCGACAGTGAGTATTAAGCGATATTGATGTGTGTGCGCTGCGCTGTTGGTACACGCCCGCGCGACGCTGCGATTTTCGTCGACGGCGCGTAAGCTGAGTGTTTTATTACACGCCTCGTATAGCGAGACGTTAAATTTGGACTTTATTAAAGGTAATGCTTGATGCCCAATTATTCGACTATTGGATTTTTAATTGTTACCTTTACTAAAGTAAGCAATATTCATTGTTAGATAGTGTCATGAATAATGCCAAAAGATAGGTCACATGTTTTCAAATATAGGGAACAAGTATTGCCCGAATATAAATAATAATAAAATAGAAATTTCATCCGTGATCGGTACCTCGCAAATCATTAAACGTCATTAAATCGTACCATTTTGTATGAGGCGTTTTTCGGGGATCCGTGGCAGTGCCGCAAATCTGCCCCATTAAATCCCTGTAGCCCCGAAAGTAATGATCGCAGATACCCTGTTACTTTTACAAAATTGCTTTACTATTAGTATACTCTTAATTTATATACAATTTAAAAAACTGTCATCATCCCTAATCATCATAAAAGAGTACGCCCAACCCTAAAAAAGGTTTTTTTTAATTTGAAATGAACCAGATAAAACCAGATTATTGTCGCACAAATCCGAATGAACCACAAGCACATGTTTCACACGTAAAGTTGTGCACTTTGGGCCAGATTAGGGCGTTATTGCTGTTGATGCAAATCTCTTTTATGATGTTTACCGTCACGAGCGCTGCAGCTCACAATATTTACCAGAGAGAATCTAGCCACGTGAAACACATTGTAGCTACTCGTAGGCAAGTAGGTATACATGAATAGGGCAATACAATGTCTTGGCAATATGAATAATGAGATGATGTAAGTAATTAATAGTTATTTAAAAATAAATAAATAAAAAGCCTTTATTCTAGTACCATTTTACAATTTTAACTTATAATCTAACATTAATTAAAAATAAATAATTACACTAAGTAAAAGTCACCTGTAAATTAATTGTTATATAGGTTCAAACTAATCTATGTTGATATTGTATCAGGCCTGCAGCATAAAAATAACAAAA
Source organism: Bicyclus anynana (assembly GCF_947172395.1). Classification (NCBI taxonomy): domain Eukaryota; kingdom Metazoa; phylum Arthropoda; class Insecta; order Lepidoptera; family Nymphalidae; genus Bicyclus; species Bicyclus anynana. Next base: position 3,702,411 of record NC_069089.1, on the reverse strand, counting down.
TAATTATTATCTCATGTACCTCCTGCCTATTTACAGAATGGGGATGATGACTAGGTTTCAAAATATTGATTTTTATGATACATTCGGGTAAATAAGGTCAATGTTAACTAATTTATACATAAAAAGCAAAGATTGTCTAAATATTTGCAAAATAAATGAGATTATAAAATTACAAAATCTATTAAATTTTTTTTATCGTAATTAGATGAAAATTCATACAGTTTTAGCTTCCTTACATTAAATGTGACATTTTTTAATAAATGAACTATAAACATAAACGCACAAATAACAAAGATATTAGTAATTTTGTTTGAACGCTCTTACAAATCTAACGATCACTACATTACCTACGACGTCATTAGTTCGGGCCATTTTGTATGGAGCGTTTTTCAGGGATCCGCGGCAGCGCTGCAAATCTGACCTTTAAATCCCTGTAGTTCCGAAAGTAATGATCGCAGATACCCTGTTCCTTTTAAAAAATTGCTTTACTATTAGCATACTCTTAATTTATATACAATTTAAAAAACTGTCATCATCCCTATTCAGGTGTTTAGGATTGCTCCAATTTAACTTCTTTCTTATAGAACACAAGTAGGTGTATATAGCAATACAATATCTGTGCAATACGAATAATGAGATGTATGTAATTAATAGTTATTTACGTTCAAACTTTGTTGATATTGTATCAACATTTTTTCAGGCCTGCAGCATAAAAATAACGAAATAATTATATCTCATGTGGCTCCTGCCTATTCACATAATTCAGGTGTTGTAAGTTAAGGAGCTTTAAGGTTAGAGCCGTGATAGCCCAGTGGATATGACCTCTGCCTCCGATTCCGGGTTCGAATCCGGTCCGGGGCATGCACCTCCAACTTTTCAGTTGTGTGCATTTTAAGAAATTAATTATCACGTGTCTCAATCGGTGAAGGAATCAGCAGTGAGCCGAATATAGGTAGCTGACGTAAGTTAAAGAGATTGCTCTAATTTAACTTATTTCGTTGTAGAAATAAATAAAATATATAAAGTGAATCGTAACTTTGTGGGTGATAGTCAAGACAACATTGGCTTGTAAATTGAGTAACAATTGAAATTCTCAATGTAATATACTCGTTACATTGAGAAGATCTCACCACAGATAATGTTTGTGTAAAGAGAATTAAATTATGGGCACATCCGCAATCAGCGCTTTACTGCACCCGTGGGCACATCCGCACAGCACCACGCGGATGTGTGGGCGTGTGCGGATGTTCCGCGGCCAGGCTTTAATTTAACATTAATCACCATACAAATTACTACATCAGCGCGGACCTAGGCCCCCTGTAGGCTTCACAATAGATTGCTTTTGGTATTACGTTTACATTAATTTATTGTTCACGGGCGAGAAGTTAAAACTGAAATTAGTTATAATGATGAATTAGGACTGACAAACTTTTTGCACATTCCTGTTATGAAAAGGTATTTACAACTTGTATGATATTTTAGTAAGTAAATATAATAACACTAGTGGACGCCAGCTACTTCGTCCGCGAAAATCAATGTAAACTTTCAACCCCAATTTCACCACTTTAGGGGTTGAATTTTAAAAATTCATGAATCACATTATATTTCGTATTTCTTTTATGATTTATGAACAAATTTTTAAAACTGTAACTTTAAAAATTAAGGACTTTCCACACAAACTTTCAACCCTTTCGAAAACTACAGTAAATCATAAATCATAAATCATTTATTGCCAGAATGTGGTCATATACAGATATTGTTACATTTTAATGTTCCTACACAATCTGCCTCATAGGCGTGCAAGCCGAGTACATTATTATAATTTTTATTTACTAATATTAGAACTGTCAATCATTTATAATGTCATTTCATAAATTAAAGTCATATAACAAACATAATAAAATAAAATTAAACGAAAGTAATATTGTCAAAACATTAAGTATACATTTACATGTTATTAATATAAAATAATTTGTCATTAAGGAACTCTGCTACTAACGTAGAACGGGGACTTTTTCTTCGTTCTATTACAGAACGGAACATTTTCCGAAAACGCTACTGGAATACCGATATGTTGACATATTCATAGTAAACAAGAAAACAACTCATGTGAAGTGACAAATTATTGAAAATAACACCACAATACCTCAAAGGGCATACCACAACGCTTTCAACAGTGCGTTAACCTATTGCATGTGTTATGTGCCTGAAAATTCATCTTCAGTATCACAAAACATGAAGCACTTATGCTGTGGGCAGCCCTTTAATCGGAAAATATTGGTATCAGTCTGCAGTTTGATTGCAGTACTCTCCACCTCGCTTACATAATCCACGTAGTCAGATATCCTCCATCGCTGCGCTTCCGTGCCACTAAATCCGGCGGTGACTTTACGACGGCATAAATACCGGCAGAGCGGGCGGCGCGGGAGGGGGACGATTTACAGTTTAATTGTGCGCCATCTATTAGCCGGACAGAGGAACTAGGCCAAGAACACCGGCATTCCGCAGACGCCTTAAGTTTTGGGGGAATTCGGAAGGTCATTGCGAGCTGTGTACTTTATTTATCACTACAAACAAAGAGCAATTAACATAGAGGCACTTTTGTAATTAGTACTTACCTACATATTTTCCTTCACCGTTTGAGACACGTGATATTTAATTTCTTAAATTGCACACAACATAAGTTGGAGGTGTATGCTCAGGACCGGATTCGAACGTACACCCTCCGGATTAGAAGGCAGCGGTCATATCCACTGGGCCATCAACTGTTATCACTACTAGATCTCGAGGAAACCTGCATACCGGAGAATTTTCGGCATGTTTGAAGTCTGCCAATCCGCATTGGGCCAGCGTGCTGGACTATCTGGACTAACCCCTCTCATTCTGAAAGGCGACACGAGCTCAGCAGTGAGCCGAATATGGTTTGATATTGATGATGATCGAAGACCTACAGTATATTGCATACTGAAATAACCATTGTTATTTTTTACTTTTTATCATTAGGGTGGAGAACCCATTTTTGTGAGGTTTTGTACGAATATTTTGGTATCTTTTGATACACAAAGTGCAATATGAAAGGGGCAAATTAAATGATGAAGTTATAATACTTTGGTTTCGCCAATCAACCACGCTGTTAACTGTCGTGAAATTAAATTAAGTTTAATGTTCCTAAAGAGACCGAACGTATGAAAACCAGGTATATACAGAAACAGCTTTGAGCTGACTAAACATAATGTACTTTAGATGAGATTTCACTACGACTATATATGTGCTGCAAATTACGATTAAAATAACAACATAATCAGCGCATTAGTCTATTATGTCACATTTGGACACACATATAAATAATCGTTTAAACAAATACAGACACGTCGTATAACACCCCTATTTACCTATCTATAGGGTTAATAAAAAAGTATTGTTAGTTTTCTCATTGAAATTAGCTCATGTTCAGACTACCTCACACTGTGTGGAGGATTTAAAGCATCTAATCATTACCCGAGTGTTTAGTCAGGCGCCGCGGTGGCATCTAAATTACTTGTTAATTACTACGATGCAAATATGCAATGATTAGCTTTGTGCTCGCTTTGTGCTCGCTCGCTCGGTGGTACAGCGTTGATTAAAGCCTTTTTTCCATTAAAAGCCAGCAGGATTTGCTTAACCGCCGTGAGCTAAGCTTTATTGAGCTCACTTATAAAAGTTATGTAAAAAGCGATGAGTTACGGACGTTCATGAGTGGTGTTCAAGTTGTTTTTAATTATGGTTTTGTTTTTTTTTTTCATTCTGTGATTATTCAGAATCATTCAAGGCTTTTTGACGCATTTAGTTTAGTGCGAGGATGCGTTTCGAGGAGTTCGATTCCTGAAATATTTTTTGAACTGTTTGTCTCAAGTAAAGTAGCAAAATATTTTATCTAAATAATACACATTGTTACAGAATTAAGCTTTATCACCCTAACCTCGCCAATCGGCACTGGTGCGGCATGGTGGGTCCAAGCTCCATTTTCTATAAGGAAGGCCTGGCCCTCATAGTAAACCATTAAAATGTGCTGTAAATATAATGCTGATGACGACCACAGAATAAATAATAAATCCAGAATGAGTGTTTACTAGCAACGTGGTGATGCCGGCGAAACAAAAAAAAACAGACGTCACCCGTCTCTTTGACATCCGCTTAAACAAACTTTTTTCATAATTTGTATTTAAAAATTTAACACTAACAACAATTACGTAAATTAATATAATAATCAATAATTAATTACCAATAAAAAAATACTCCATCTTATTTCTTTAGTTTTTGTGAACAATGTTTAAAAATATAAGACGCTATTTTTCTTGAATACTCGTAATATTGAAAATTACTGTTGCAACGCTTCGTGTCGTACTGCCTCGAGGATGTATTAATTTTGAATTTTGTATTTGAAACCGCTACGACACCGGCGTGTTCCGTGCGTTCTATCTGTTTTATCTGTGATGACGACATGATAGTCTGCAAAATTCTTGTGATAAAAAAATGTCATTTTAAACGCTTGATACTCACTTGATAGTAGTCAAGCGCAAGCCATAAACAACATAAAAAATGAAAAAAAAAGTTTTCCTGCATACAGTTCTAAAAAATCATCAATAACAGATTTGAAGAGATATGAAACGCAAGCGGCACTGCAAAAAGATTTATACAAAACAAACTTGCAAGTGTTTGCTATGATCGCAACCTGCGATCGCACATTTACAAAGTAAACCGTCTACATCAGAGAGCAGTTTAATATTTTTACGGAAATTCGACTCCATATGTTTCGTGCCAACAAAATATTTATGCGCGAACAAATTTGTTGAATCAATTCAAACGTAATCCGCCCTTAAATACGTTGTAATAAGAGTTAAAATCGCTCGGATATTATTGCAAGTGGCGGCTGTACCTGCGTGGTGCACCGTATATAAGAATAGAAGTCGTGATAACCTAAAAGGTGTCACAAAGAGGTCGCGTGAGGGCGAGGTGCAAATGTGCATCTCACGAGATGAGCCGCTTCAATGTTCCTCTGTTATGCAATGCGCCGCGCTATGAAAACGTGGAGAAGGCATTTTATATTACAGGCATAGTTACAGTCAATTTGCTAGTTCTAGTATTAGCGTTAGTTATGGAATTTATGCAATTAATAATGTTTTCTTTGACAAAAACCGCGAAATGTTGGATTTCAGTATAGTAGTAGAGACTATTAATGAAAGGAGATTAACAATGGGGGATAACGCAAAGGTAAATGGAAGCGAAGGAAGGATAAGGTCAAAGCTCCGTTCCCGGAACTAAATTCAGAAAATTGTATCGAATATCAGGTTAAGAGTAAAAATTTTTTAGAACTTTCAAGGGAACAATTTTGTCCTACATGATTTTTGCGTAGCTTTAACCGTTCACGAAGAGCACGCAACGAAAGCTCTCAGAAGGAATATTTTATTCCCGTTTATGCTTTATTTTTCACGGATGCTCCGATTGGTCGATACTCGTAGCGTGATGTTATATAGAATTCTTATAGCTTTCTCCGATAAACGTACTATCTAATTAATTAAGTAATAATTAATCTAAGTAATTTTCAATTCGTTCCAGTAGATGCTGAGATTAGAAAATCCTGGAGTTTTATATTACTTGTATTGATATGACTATTACAAATGGCAGTACTGTAGACACTAAGACGGATTTTTTATCTTTTGTTTATGATTGTTTCTGCTGCCTTGTTATAATAAAATAAAATAAAAATATATAATTTGCCATATCCTAAAAGTTTCGTAGTTCAGCAGAGTGCGGGCGTCGGGTGCAGTGTCGCGGGTCGCACTGCATTTCCGCGATTGTCGCGAGCACGCCCTCAGCCGCCCTCCGGTTCCCTCCGCTGTTTGCACGTGAATCGCGATTAGCTACTCCTCTCATTTCAATGAAAGGATTGAATCAAATCGTTTTTTTTTAAATAATACGACACTAAATAATTATGTAGGTATTACACTAATAAGCGCAGAATAATCGTACCTATCAAACGAAAAATTAAATTTCAAAATTGGTAAATAAATTAAAAAGTTGCGAGACAACAAACATAAAAAATCAAATAATAGTCTCATTAAGAACCTCCCTTTTTCATCTCGGTTAAAAATACAAACAAATACATTCTTACAATATCATCATCTTTAATAATGAATGCGAAAGTATGTCTGTATGTCTGAATATTCATGGCTAAAACGCTGAATTGACTTAAGTAAATTTTGGAATGAGACCTCGCAACTATTTTAAATTTTTCCCATAAATGGTTAAAAAGACCAAATTTTTCAAAAATATAACTTGATTAATGTTAAACAGACGATCTACTAAAAAATACTAATTAATTAAATTACATTACAGAAATTGTTAGAATTTCATCCTCACATAAAAGGGGTTGTAATTTCAAGGTCAATCAACATAGATAGAGTTGATTGATAAACTGACTATCATTAACATGTAAAATGTAATAGGGTTAAAAAAAGGGTTGAAAGCCTTCATTAATTTTAGCGCGGACGAAGTCACGGGTTTCTGCTATTAGGTTTTATCATTGTCATCATCATATCAGCCGATGGACGTCCACTGCAGGACATAGGCCTAGTGGAGGGACTTCCAAACATCATGATGTTATATTTGTTCAGTCCATTTATAGTTTTGCCCGATACTGACCACGCTAGGAATGCATGGGTTGGTCAGCGCAGTGCTAGATTACTCGCGCCAATGTCGCTGCTGCCCGACACCGACCTGAGGCATTTCATAATCTAGCCCATTGATTCCCAAAGTGGTCCAGGTGGACCCCCAGATTCCCCATTACGGAAGACTCGGCGGGGGTCTACATTGATGTAACATAAAAATGGAGGTTCACGATACGTAAGTGGGGGTCCACGAAAATTTATCTGGTTTCATATCGAATGGGGGGTTTTCTAAATAAAATAATTAGGAATTGATTGCTCTCTACCTCTGCTAGCCTGTGAGAATGGGTATATCGCCATTCATCGGTCACCAGAGCCTCGTCGGTCCATCTGCAGGGTGCACCACGAGCAGGTGAGGTTGGCAGTTGGGGAGACTGGTACTAGCCCCCCCTTACACCCCTTGGGTTTTATACGCTCGTGTAATATACACTGTTCGCAGACATTTGCGATGCGCCTCGCGTCTCGCACGTGTCCACTTACCATAATAGCTCACTTCTTATTTATTTTTGATCTTTCCTTTATTGTTTCATTCCTTTTTACACCCATTTCATATTTTGCATGTGGTGTTATTTTAGAAGCGAACAAAGAAACTTTCTTGAGAGTAATTCAAAGTAGGTTGAGTTAAGTTAGCTACCTACTGGTCACCGTGATAGCATAGTGGATATGACCTCTGCCTCCGATTCCGGAGGACGTGGGTTCGAATCCGGTCCGGGGCATGCACCTCCAACTTTTCAGTTGTGGGCATTTTAAGAAATTACATATCACGTGTCTCAAAAAACGGTGAAGGAAAACATCGTGAGGAAACCGGCATACCACAGAATTTTCCTCATCGGGTCAGCATGGTGGACTATTGGCCTAACCTTCTCATTCTGAGAGCAGACTCGAGCGCAGCAGTTAGCCGAATATGGGTTGAGAATGATGATGATGACCTACTGGGTGAAAAAGTATTTTGGTCATTAACACCATGTTTTTTGGGGTTTCGCAATCAACATGGTACCTAGTTTCGCAATGTCCGTTTGTCCAACCGCGCTGTAGATCATGACTAGTGATGTACCATAAATAACATCTATACTAATATTATAAAGCTGAAGAGTTTGTTTGTTTGTTTGATTGAACGCGCTAATCTCAGGAACTACCGGTCCGATTTGAAAAATTCTTTTAGTGTTAGATAGCCTATTTATCGAGGAAGGCTATATATTCCGGCCCGTATTCCTACGGGAATCAGCTAGTTTATTAATAATATCGTTATTTATTACATTAATTATGCATATTTATTCAATTTAATATATATTTTGTTATTATGTATAGGAATTATATTATGTATAGGAATGAATTAAATAAAATCGTAATTTCTGAATGTAACGAAGGAAAAGAAAATAAAAATGCTGTATTTATTGGAAAATGTAGAATTTAGCATATAAATATCAACATCAAGCATGCCTAAAGTCTTAAAATAAAATCTTGAAAAATACTTTATAAGGGAATATATTGAAAGTCGGAATGATTTTTTTTACTTGTTTCTCTCAGTGTGGGCTGTTGTTGGATTGTTGTTGAAGGTCTTACCAAAATATTGTGGGTTTGTTTACATTATGTAACAATTCGTTTGTGAAGTGTTGTGTTCGGGTAAAAACGCATAACCAACCCTGAGGATTCATTACGAACTTGGATTGGAGATAAATTTCCATTTTGTCATATTTTGTAACAATATGTATAGAAGCTACCCTATTTGAAAACCTTATGCACACCACAGTCTCCTCCGGAGCGCCCTTCATACAATACGTTCATTACGTGTGAGTCCACGCGCCGCTAATTTCCCGCGCGGCCCATAAATTACGTGCACTTGGTACGGACCCCCTCTGTACCCCTACCGACCCCTCACCGACCCCGCTCGGTCTGGACTGAATCGAAAAACGTTTCTCTATAAAATCGTATCTACCCACGAATTGTCGTTTGTCCTTATGTTAACTGCTGGAACAAGGTTTTCTATTCCGAATGCGGTTTTAAAGAGAATTTCTAAATTAACGTGGTTGTGTTTTTGTTTCCTGTTGTTTTATAATGAATGCTTGTTGGTGAGCAGGTTTATTGTATTTAAATACATGTCCTTGTCAACGTATATTGTAAAACGTCTTCCGTATGTTTGTCTGTTCTGCAAGGGTTTAATTAACCATTTTAGACTTTAATTTTCAAGTCTAACATAATCTTTCCAAAGTCCTTGTAAAATTATTGATATAAATTAACTTCGACTTTCGCTTTTGACTTAGTCCGCGATGAGTTACTACTACGGAACGAATTTTTTTGGGGTTTTTAGCAATCGATGGAATGATTCTTGAGAATTAAAGTGTATGATTTGTCTGTATTTAATGTGCATAATTGTCTTAATTCCAATTAGTCGCATAATAAACAACGAAAGATAACTAACGAGTTGTGTGTTCAGGAAGTGTAAAAACTATATAAACTTAAATATATAATATAAGTAAATACACAATTGTGCATGAGTGCGCTCAGTGGAGTAACTAAAGATCACTTTTTGCGGTGATTTTGTAGTCACGTAACATAATTATATAGTAGAAAATATTGTTGCTTACAATTAATTTGGTATTTTATAAGAAAAACTGTTATCGCCGCGTTGCAACGACTTGCCGTAGTGACGGCTTCAGTGTGCTCGTGGCGTTCGAGCCGTCCACATCTCTTGTTGTGTAATTCTTTATGGGTTACTTGGGATAGGCGGGGAGAGTGACTTAAGTGGAAAAGGGGAGTGTTTGCTAACAGTCAAAGGTACCTTTAACCCTACATACAACGTTCACAAGTGCGTGACTTCACTCAAGGTCATTTTCTGCCATTCTAGGGTCTTATTTTGGTTACAGTTTGATTTGTTAATTAAGTTGTCCTGACAAACCTTTGTTCGACATTAGTTTTCTTATAATTGTAATCACCTCTGAGTCCGCTAAAAAAACTTTGATCCCGATCGCACAATACATTATCTCTTTCAGTGAGATTATGTAGGGCGGGCGGCGATTGCAGCGGTGAGTTCGCAGGCAAGTGCGCCGATGTGGGCAGCGGCGAGTGCGGTGTCGGCGGCGGCTTATGAATTGTTTTCTATTGTATCCGTTAAGTGCGCTATAAATATCTGCACCCGAGGGGCTTGTGCTGGCTATAGCTCCACCAAAGAAGCGCTAATATGAAAAGCTATGCTATAAGTGGCTAAAAACTCTGTTTGTCGCTGATAGCTTTCTCACGATTGGTTGCTTGCGTAATTGTCAAAAACTTAACTAGGTGCGCTTGTGTTATAATAAAGTAAGCGAAGTAATGTAGCTTTTTATAAAATAACAGCCAAGAGATTTTGAGAGGTTTTATATAAGTTCTATAAGTAGGTAGGTATAATAAGAGAGTAGGTATCTAGAAATGGTATATTTACATTGAACAAACTTGGGAATAATTTTCCTAGTGCGATAAAGGAAAATTTGTAACCGAACTTAAGCAATTGTTAACCTTCTCTCCGGAATTTTCCGCTTTGTTTGATTTTTTCAAATAGTGCATACCCTAGTTAAAATTATTATGCATGCCACTGCATATTTTATAGATATTCGACTCATAATTCAAAAATATAAGTCATATATTTATTTATAGTTGCAAGTTTAATGATTTAAACGATGAAAGCATTTAAAACAAATAAAGCTGAAAATAGCTTAGCATCTGTCTTAAGACATCGTCTCGAATGTAGCATCCATCTAAGTCCGTACATCCCTGACGGGCGGCGCCGGGAGAGTTAATCTACTATACTCCTACCTACAATGCTCCGTTTGTCCGTCTAGCTGTTAATAGTCCAAGAGCTGGTAAGAATTTTTGGGTAGGTATTTGAGGCAAGCTGAAAACTTGTCCTGTACCTCTCCTATTATATCCCAATACGAAACTGCAGACCTGGCTGGTGAGTAGCGGGGCTAAATCAACCCCCAAATTTTTAAAAATATTTTTTTTTATCCAAAAATATACTTGAGGCAATTTGCAATTTTTATATGTTGTAGTTTAATATTTATAGAATATAAAAAAAAATAAGCCAGACGATTCAGTCGGGGTTTTAACATTGCCAGGCGCGTTCAAAAATATTTTGCAAAAAAATATAAAAAATGTATTTGAGGCAACTTGAAATTTTAATAGAGTATTATTTATAACTAAAAAATAAGACTCTCAAAAAGACAGATCATTTCGGTGGGACTTTTTACCTGCCAGGTGATCTTATAAAGTAATGATTACAAAAATATAAAATTACAAAATCAGATTTATTAAACCTTCTTTATCCAACTCTGCAAGCGGTTGCCGTTGTCCTTGGTGTTTTTTTAAACTTTTGTCACAAAAAATACAAATTTTTTGATCGAGCTGGGTATTTTTGTCAATATTGCTATCCACAGGCTTATTTGATAAATCGCTGATATTGTCTTCATCATTAACAATACCATGAATTTCTGATGTAGATGTGCATGATTGAAGTATAGATGTAGATGGTTGGGGTACTAATGTTGCTGATTCGACTGTAGATGTGGATGGTTGGAGTGTTGATGTGGATGGTTCTGCTTCAAATGTAGAAAGTTCAACTGTAGTTGCTGATATGGATGGTTCAAACGCACTTTGTTGACATACATTATCTGATAGTGAATTGTCTGTAATAAAAATTATTTAAAAATGTTATTCAAATTTTCTTTAACAGTAAAAGGCTTTATTATTTCCCAAATCGATTTTTTTTTGCTATCGCCTCCTAAACTTTTAGTTTTTAACCTAAAAAAAATTATCCAACCTAAATAAGCTTTTAACTGTCAAATTAAACCGTGCCGCAATCATGGTACATTTCCCATTTAAATAACATGGGATTTTTTAATTTTTTGCATTTAATATTTTATCTCCAAAGCAAATGATACTGCGGCTATGATCAATACAAATTTTGATACTTACAACTTTTCGATAAAATCATTCTTTTAAGTTATTCGTGGTTAAACTTGTGTTCATAATTTGTGGCAATAACAAAAAAAAATCAATTCGGGAAATAACGGACACCCTAATGTATACTCAATATTTTTAAACGCAATACTGTTAATGCTTTATTTTATTTGAGAGCATATATTATATGAAAAATAATTAAATTAATACAATACCTTTCATTTGAGTTGTAACATTAGATCCAATCACAATATTGTCATAATATTTTTTCATCAACGCTAAAAAGTTCTTATAACAATTTGTATGATAACCGTCTGTAAGGTTAGGAATCACTGGCAAAACAATATTATTATATTTTAATCCATGATGTTTACGGATCTCTAATACTTCGTGACTTTTTTTTAAAGTTTTCTCTACAAACGCAATCACTTTATCATCGTCTTTTTTGCAAATGACACAAACTAATTTTCCACTAGACATTTTAAAATAATTTAACTTATAAATCGTGTAGCACAAATATTAGAATACGACTGAGAATAACAACTCCGAAATTCCAACTAAAAATCACATGGTAGTATGGCTGTAGTAAGTCACGTTACCTCGCCAGAGCCAATAGTAACGCAGCTAGCAAGAACGCAGACAGCTGCCAATAAACGCTCTATCTCACTCTACAGTTTGTCTATAGCGCTTCGCACTCGCACCCATACAAAATTTGTTAGATCACCTGGCAGGTAAAAAGTCCCACCGAAATGATCTGTCTTTTTGAGAGTCTTATTTTTTAGTTATAAATAATACTCTATTAAAATTTCAAGTTGCCTCAAATACATTTTTTATATTTTTTTTGCAAAATATTTTTGAACGCGCCTGGCAATGTTAAAACCCCGACTGAATCGTCTGGCTTATTTTTTTTATATTCTATAAATATTAAACTACAACATATAAAAATTGCAAATTGCCTCAAGTATATTTTTGGATAAAAAAAAAAATATTTTTAAAAATTTGGGGGTTGATTTAGCCCCGCTACTCACCAGCCAGGTCTGCAGTTTCGTATTGGAATATAATAGGAGAGGTACAGGACAAGTTTTCAGCTTGCCTCAAATACCTACCCAAAAATTCTTGCCAGCTCTCCTACTATAATCACAAACTCTCCTGTGAGAATGCATAGTTTTAATGTAAAGATGTTAAGATGTAGGAACAGTGATCTTGTGGCAAAACCGCGTTTTTGCTGGTTAAGTTACAATGATATCTGGATGGTTTGGTATCCATCCTTTATATTTAACTAAAGGACACCCAAAGACATTTTATACTGTAGACATGTTACTCCTATGTGCCTACAAAATCACTTCAAATGCTAGCCGAATTTAGCTACTCTACTAAACGCACATATGCACAATTTTGCGTTTAATTTCATTGGCTATATGGCATCGACCATATTCCACTTTTAGTCGTATTTTGACGACCTCCGTGGCGCAGTGGTATGCGTGGTGGAATTACAAAACGGAGGTCCTGGGTTCGATCCCCGGCTGGGTCGATTGAGATTTTCTTAATTGATCCAGGTCTGGCTGGTGGGAGGCTTCGGCCGTGGCTAGTTACCACCCTACCGACAAAGACGTACCGCCAAGCGATTTAGCGTTCCGGTACGTTGTCGTGTAGAAACCGAAAGGAGTGTGGATTTTCATCCTTCTCCTAACAAGTTAGCCCGCTTCCATCTTAGACTGCATCATCACTTACCATCAGGTGAGATTGTAGTCAAGGGCTAATTTGTAGAGAATAAAAAAAAAAAAAAACTTCTGATATCGGCGGAGCCGTATTAAATACTAATTCTGATAACGGAGAAGCCGTAGCCTCAGTGCAGGTTCTAAGCTTTATGTGTCAAGGATGGCAAGATACACAAAGTAACACTATCAGTCATTATTGGAACGATCATTTAACTAGCTAATACAGTTCTACCCTCTATATTGATCAAGTTCAGCGCTGATACTATCACATGTAAACCAGGATTAACTATCATATGGCTAGGAGTCAGCCACCAGCTGATGTCACACTTGTAACTGATCGAGTTGGGTTAAAGGGCCCTTTTACAGTTAACAAATACTCCCCCATTCTCAGCTGGTGTTGGCTCCCAGCTAATTAACTAACAATACAATGGCCTTACTTCTATTAACTCACCCACTGGAGTTCGGAAACACTATCACTATTTTAACACTGCACCATTACTATTTAACAAATGGAAGACGAGTATCCATTCCAAGAATTTGATTACATTGAACTACTCAACCAACAGGCCACAGAGTGGCAAAACACCTCTATTCCGTAAAACGTACCGCCTTGGCGCCATTTTAACGCAATACAATTGGACGAGAGGCACGTAATCATTCTTTCACAGTCTTATTTATTTAAACAGTAAATAATTAAATCCCAATTCCATGAAACCTGATTCTAATATTATCACAATAATTAACGTAGATTTTGCTAACTGTTCAAATAACTCATTCGGCGACATATATAAGTAGTTGTTTATTATGCGACCAATGAAATGCGGTTTTTGTTCGCCTCTGTTTAAACGCCCTTGTGACATATCTATGTTATAAAATCTTTGTGAAAAATGCGATGAAATCTGTGTGATCGGCGTAATATTTCAATCGATTTACTCATAACCTTGACAAATTTGTACCTATACCTAAACTAAACCTATCTCATAAAGCAAAGTACGAGTAAAAATCGGCTTAGTAATAGACAGCCAGAAACACGCGGTGGGCGACTTTGATTTATAATAATCTATATCTATATATTCTATTCTATATCTATCTATATCTATCTATACTTATAATAAAACTGGTCTAATTCTATACATTTATTTGCAATTTGAGATTTTACTTATACCATTTGTAACAACAAACGTTAGCGTGGCATAACGGACGATAACGCCAAACTAGAATCTATACTTATAATACGAATTCTATACCATTTGTACATTAAAGATGATTTGAAAATTTTTGTTGGGGGGCATTATATATGAAGCTAAGCTGAAGCTAAAAATATTTTTTTTCGATTTTTTATCTGTCTGTCTGTCTGTTTGTCGGTGTTTTTTGTTATTCGGGCATCACGCCGAAACTACTGAATAAATTCAATTGAAACTTGGCACGGTTTAAGACCATAATACGGAAAAGGTTATGGGATACTTTTTATTGCTTTTTTAAAATATATGCTAGTCTATCTGTCTGTTTGTCCGGGATAATAATATAATAATAATTTCTTTATTTATGGCTACAAAGGCCCATTGGTTAGTTACAATCTTAAAAATTATATTAGTAGGTACACAAATTACATTTAAGAAAATAAAAACTATCTCACCGCACCAAAACAGAAATAATAATGTTTGTAATTAATTGTCAAATTGATATATTCACTCTGTCAAATACATTTTCCTTTACTTCTACCTTTATGAACCTTTATTTCTATTAAAAATTGAAAGGGAGGGTTATTTTGAAAGTTTCCAGATAAAGCAACTTTCCACTCGCTGTAGTGGGTACATAAACAATCGAGCCATCAATCTACGAAACCGTAGCGAGGCAAACATCGCAACAGTAAAACTCAATAGAAAAAGACATAAATTCCGCGTCACTTGCAGTTAAGACTCATATACACGGTGCAAGTTGCGGGCAAGTTTACTTGCTATACATTTTAAATGTTACTAACGATTAAAGTACTTTCTATCTATCATTTACTTCTTACTTACCTTCTACTATAACTTTCTCCTACAAATATTTAGGCTGAAAATATTTATTTATTCGTAAGCAAGAAAGTGTGATATACTGCTGTAATTAGTTCATTGAATCAATTTTTCTATAAGATTTTAGATTATTTATATGAGATATAGTGAGATTGAAAACATGTACTGCTTATATTTTTAAAGTTACGTACAATTAGTAATGCAACACCAGATAACTTTTTAAAAAATTTAAAAATAAATATTTCTGATGACTATTTTTCCTATATTCGATCATTTCCATTTATCGCAAGGTAATTGATAGTTTAATTCGACAGCCAGATAAATAATTTTATTTATCTGGCTGTCAAAACACATATTTCATACACTTTTTCTCCTACTTATCAGCTGACTGGGCACTAATTTGCGGACTATTCACGAGACTACTGATAAACCAGCAGCTGAATCAGATGCGTCGTCAGAATTGGGTTCATTGGGCCCAGTCGCAGGGCTAATGGCGTGCCGTTTTTAGGACTACTGGCAGGGCCAGTAACAGGACTACAGGGTGGCCAGTTACTGGCTCCGTGTACGCGCGGCGCCGCTGGAGTCGGGTCCACCTGCGACGCGCGACGGCCAGCAAAGATATTGGTTTTCAATATTTAATAGAGGTTGCCGTGTCGGCCAGGTGGCCGGGACGGACGGGACCGGGCCGTGCGCGGGATATCGTGCTGACACGGTCTTGCATAAAACTATCCGCTCTCTGTTTATGTATATTGTATTGCACAGTAGCAAGCACCAGCGGTACCGTCCTGTGGAATTTAGGAATACGGCATTTTCGGTTTTTTTTTTATTCTTTACAAGTTAGCCCTTGACTACAATCACCTGATGGTAATTGATAAAGCAGTCTAAGATGGAAGCGGGCTAATTTGTTAGGAGGAGGATGAAAATTCACACCCCTTTCGGTTTTTATACGGCATCGTACCGGAACGCTAAATCGCTTGGCGGTACGTCTTTGCCGGTAGGGTGGTGACTAGCCATGGCCGAAGCCTCCCACCAGCCAGAACTGGACCAATTAAGAAAATCGCAATCTGCCCAGCCGGGGATCGAACCCAGGACCTCCGTTTTGTAAGTCCACCGCTCATACCACTGCGCCACAGAGGCCGTCATAACCGTTACTTTTATGCTCATTTATAGCAGATGCCCCGTAGTTTCACCCGCTTAGTTTTCGTTCCTATGAGAATCATCATCATCATTATCAACCCATAGTAGGCTCACTGCTAAGCTCGAGTCTCCTCTCAGAATGACAGGGGTTAGGCCAATAGTCCACAACGCTGGCCCAATGCGAATTCCTATGGGAATACGGTGATAAAGTATAACCCATTGAAAATGTAGCTTTCTAATGGTGAAGTTTTAAAGCCGGTCGAGTGAGTAGTTTTCGAGTTAAATCGTAATAAATAAATAAACCTGCCAACCCATATTTGAACAGCGTGGTGAGTCTAAACTCCATTTCTTTATCTGCTATAGGGAGGGAGGCCTGGTTTTTAAAATGACCGTTAATAATGAAGGTAACAAAAAAAAATAGTACCAAGTGTTTGTTGATTGAACCTTTAAAATATAGCGCTTAATTTTGTTTAACTGTGTCAAGTAAAGACTTGACACATCTCCCTCAAGTAATGAAACTAATGTCAAACGTTTACTTATTAACCACTTGTCACAGACCACGCTAAAGCGCTGGTTTATTTATATATCCATGGTTTCTAACAAAATAAAAATATATTCGTCCGTGTACCAAAGTTACAATGAAGCAAAAGCAAATTCCATTAAATTAGTTATTATAGTGTGCGTTGGGGAGCGGGGCTGGGAGGCGCAAATAAGCGATTTATAAGTAAGTGTCCAGTTCAGTTGCACAGTTCTCAGCGCGATCCATCACCGCCGTGCGGACATTAAATAAGCGATTTACGGCAGGCGTCCTCAGAGGGCCAAGTAACAGTTTGATATTGTTACGATTACTAAGGAATTGAAACAGCGCCACCTAGTGGCACTACTGGACAACTGTTTCAATTCCATATAAATTCGCGTTTACTGAAACTCCCACTAGGCACACAGATCCGCATCGTACGCATCGGACGCATCGTATCGAACGGAATTAAGTATTCTTTGTATAGAAAGTCATACAAGTGCGTCCACTGATCACGCATCGTACGTACGATTATATCTACCGTAAAATTTAAAATCTATTTAATGCGATGCTTCCGACACGTACGATGCGGATTAGTGGAAGTCTATAATACAGCAAAATTTATATCACACACACAAATTAGCTCGGAAAATAAAAATATCTATCTTTAATGAAGGAGGAATGACGCCTTCACTCACCCTGGCACATTTGGATGCTCAATATAAAAAAAATATTTTCTCACTATTATGCATAGGCACAGTTGTTGATACATTGCTTTTAATGTCCTTCTAAAGCTAAGGCCCAAAGACTCGAGGATGCACTAATCAGATTCCGCCCCTGTTTCGGAGCAATATTTATGTGCCTGTTATTGTAAAATACAATCAGAATCAAAATTGTCATCTTACGACATGGCGTAATATAACGCATTGTTAACGCTGTAGTTTTTATCCATAATGTGTCTCCCAAACGTTCATTTGACAGTACCTAGAAGTGCAATAATCTAAGGCTAACCGTTTTTTAGAAATATTCCATTTTGTATGTGTGGACTACATATTGTGTAATCCGCGCGATAATTCCGTTACTTGTAGGTGCGCGACTACTGTAGGGTTAAAAAGTTCCTCCAAAACCGCTAGTCTAGTGCCCCAACAGCATAGACATCTAATAAATATCCCTGTCTTTGCTCCGCTTTATAATTTCTGTCTGCGGAAATAAGGTGTCTATATTGTGATGGCGGGCAAATGGGTTTTACTGGGAAATTAAATCGCTTTTCAGTTTGTTGCAGCGGCGGGGCGCGCGGCGCGAACAGCTCGGGAATCGAAAGCAAACAGGGAATCAAACGGTAATCTCGGCCCTGTTATTGTTTTAAAGTACGCTCCCGCTGTCGAGTGTTTGTTTTAAGGAAAGTATTTCCTTCTGTTGTTTTTGCAGATTCTATATAAACCATTACCATTACAACCATGTATGGTACCAACCAGGTATGTGTGTACTCGTTTATATTAACGAAATACCTGCCAATATATTAAGATCAGTAAACGAGAGTAATATTTCATGTCAAATTTATAGGTTAAATAACAATGAATTTGACATGAGATGTTAAGTATTTGCCTTATAAATTCAAAAGTGAATTAATGGTCTAAAGATGAGGAAAAGATCCGCAGAAGAACTAAAGCACTGATATAGCTCAGCAAGTTGCGAAGCTGAAGACCGTTTTGTGTGGAAGTCCATGCAAGAAGCCCATGTCCAGCAGTGGACGTCCATCGGCTGATAGTCATGATGATAAATGGTCTAAAATTGTTAGTAAGCAGCGCCGGCCCCAAGTAAATTTTAGAATGGAGCGAGATCCAATTATGGCGCCTCCCCTGTTTGCTCCTAATAATAATAATTATATACCTGTGTGCAAAGTTATTAGTATGGAACGCAAAGATCTCGACCATACTCTGGAGTGACCAATTGAAAATCAGGCGCAATACCGTTACAGTCGACTTGGATTTTGTCACCAGTAACCAGATGGCGAAGCGATGTCAGCCGCGCACTCTATTTGCACGCGCCTCATTTATCTCTTCGCTTAAAATATAGATAATTGAAAAAAAAAAAGAAATTTCTTTTATTTTTCTTTACCATTTAGGATTTGGTGCCCGTATGGGTAGGCTGGCCCTGGTTGTAAGTTGTAACCATATAGAAAATATTACCAACAACAACAGATAAGGAGATATCTAATGCGGGATCTCGTATCAATCTCATCAAAGTTAGCCTACAGAACGTGGTGAAACCAAGCCTAACTCTTTAAAATTTTTGCTTGTTACAATTAATTACACAAATTTACATTAAAGCTTCAGTAAGCGTCTTTTTATTTAAATCGTTATCAAATTACGCTCAAGTTGACGTCCGAAAATGAGAAAAGAAGCGTAGGTATACCAATTACAGTGACGTTTTGGTAAATTGGTGCTTCTACTTGTCTCGGGGGGTGGGGGGAGAAGGTGGGTGGGGGACGAGGTAGCTGCGAATGTTTTGAATACTTAATGCGGCGCGATACTTCGCGGAGAATGAAATAATTACGTTTTAGAAGAATAACCCGCTAACTGACGCGGCCACCCGACTTATTATTGAATAATTTAAACACAGACACCATTTCTGTTGTGTCTTATTTTTATTTTTTGCCAAGAATATTGAATTAATATTTTCATTCAGTAACAATTTGTCAAGAGGATTTCATGGCTGTCATTGAAAATTTTTTGTAAGTCAACTTCAATACAATCTATTTGGTCAATTTCGTCTTCGAAAATACTCAACAACTTGTTGCATTTCATTGTTTTCAAAAATATTAAAAGCTTTATTCTATGTGGATCGTCGTCATTATAATCAACTCACTATCGGCTCAATATTGGCACGGATTACGTCCCAGAATGGGGTTTAGTACACAGTCCACCACGCTGACTTATTGACCAGCTACAAACCATTTAAATTAGCCACTGTGCAAGAGTACAACGCAAATCTTTCAATGCACGCTCTAGCTGTATCTGTTCCACATATGGCCACTACATCATTATCAACTTTTGTCCACAAGTTAAAATGTAAATTATACAGTCTTGATTTATTTAATTGAGACAGTAGTGAAAAGTTAAAGTCCACAAGATGTCTGCTCCTACATACAGGTCATCGCCAACATTATCATCATCTCAGTATTCGGATCAGAATGGGGTTTACTCATAGTACACCTTACACACGCAAGGAGACACGAATGTCACACGATCAGTCATGGGCAGACACAAATGAATGCAAACACACAAAACAGGCTCTTCCAAGACTCGATTCACGTTTGACCACAAAACTACTTAAACTAAACCGTAGCAAACTTAAAACTGTTACCGAACTAATGACAGGACACTCTTCACTAAACAAACACCTTTCGGTTCTAGGTATAACCGACAGCCCTCTTTGCAGAGCATGCATGGAGGAAGAGGAAACCCCGATACATGGTATGCTTAGATGCAGAGGTGTATCGGAACAACGCCCAGCACACATTGGATCCCCAGCAACACTCCATGAGGCGTTCGGCGACCTGGGCGGCCTGCTAAGCTTCTGGAGCGAGCTCGGTTGGCTGGAGTGACTCCGGCGGGGACCAGCACCGAAGGGACCTACGTACAACGGCCAAACCTTAGTGGCCAAGTGCGGATAAGGCCCAGGAAGAAAAGAAGAAGAAGAAGATAGTACACCTTGCTGATATTTTACCCAGTCAATAAAGTACTAGGCTGTCACCATTATGGCTAAGTCGTATTAAAGTGTTTTTGTACGTCTTACAGTGGCTGAGGCGGCGGAACAACGCAAAGCTTTCAACGCTCCAACTTTATTTGTTCCACATCTGTCCACTACAACACTATCAACTTTTTAATACAAGTTAAAATGTCATTTAGTCAGTTTTGATTTATTTTTAAGGCAACTGGATATGATAACCGATGAGAATATTTTACTTATTAGTTTACTTTTAAACTATGCACAGGAAATCCAACAAAGACAGACAGATGAGATAAACATATAGGAGACTGGTTCAATGCTGTTCCTTCAGTCGTCAACGTACCGATCACACACAGAACCTACTCTTCAATGTACGGGTAGATTATACTCGTATGTATGTACATTTATGGAACATTGCAATGCTGCTTTGCTACGTAAACAAGTATCAAGGTAATACTTTCCTGCACTACATAGGTAAGTACTAAAGACACGTACATAAAACAAATAAAGAAACAAAAAAAAAGAAACCCTGGCTGAGATTGCTGTGGGTATTCTCGAATCAGGCTTATAACTTGAATTTAAAATTTTCAACGTTACTGACACCAAACAAACATAACCTGACGCTTGTAAACTTAGTCTCATCATCATCATCATTATTATCAACCCATATTCGGCTCACTGCTGAGCTCGAGTCTCCTCTCAGAATGGGAGTGGTAGGCCAATAGTCCAACACGCTGGCCCAATGCGGATTGGCAGACCTTAGTCAAAGTTATACAAAATGAAGAATTTTGAATTTGAAACATCCAACTAGGTAATACCTTGGAAACAAACTAATAAACCAATCCGGTAATCAAATAGTGTATCCGGTAATCAATCATTAGCCGCCGTGGCGTGCGGCCAGCTTCCAGCACTGAATTAAACGGTGCACTTGAAACGTTAACCGACTCTCAACCATTTTCAACTTTAATTTGTTGGCAATAAGAATCAAATTGTGTTGGAAGATTTAAGTTAAATTGATTGGAGTAGTATTCGGTTGTTAATCATTTTCTATTTATGTAGCGTTTTTTTTTTATTTTATCCACAGTTTATCCACCGGCGAAAGTTGGACGACTCGATTTTTTTTCTTTTACAATATAATATACCTACGTATCTTTTTTAACTTGATTTTTTCACAGCTTCAAGGGATTGTAGACCTGAATAAGAATAAGAATAAGAATAAGAATCATTTATTTGCAAGAAACATTACATTTAGTTATACAAAGATGTTTTTATGTATTAGGTAACAATGTTTCACCATTAATAGGTATACAAATGTTTATTGTTTAATTAATTAAATTAAAATTTAATGACATTAAGTTTAAAAGAAATATAATTAATACTATTTTTTTGAAGCATCAGCAAAGTACTCTTCTATGGAGTAGTAACATTTTTCTATTAGAAACTTTTTTTATTACTTTTCTGAGTATATGTATTAACTTTGACTCGATACGACCGCGGATTCCCGAAATAATAATTGACAGATAGATGGATAGCTAAACAGTCATACAGACGGACAGACAGAAGGACAACAATGAACAAAAGTGTTCCTATAAAGGTTCTGTTTATTTCCTTTTGTGGTACGGAATCCTATAATAGAAACCTTGAGTCAGCTCAGAGTCTTCAATGAGACAGCCAAAGAGGAAATTGAAAAAAAAATCCAAGATACTGTAATATAGGAGCCATGGTAGCCCAGTGTATATGACCTCTGCTTCCGATTTCGGAGGCTGTGGATTCGAATCTGGTCCGGACATGCACCTTTTTGCAACATGCAACTTTTCAGTTGTGTGCATTTTTAAGAAATAAAATATCACGTGTCTCAAACGGTGAAGGAAAAACATCGTGAGGTAACCTGCATACCAGAAAATTTTCTGAATTTTCTGCGTGTGTGAAGTCTGCCAATCTGCATTGGAATAGCGTGGTGGACTATTGGCCTAACCCCTCTCACTGTGAGAGGAGACTCGAGCTCAGCAGTGAGCCGAATATGGGTTGATAATGAATATAATAGAACTTTATAATATTATGTTGGTACTGATAATGGAGTTGTGTATTACATCTTATTCACATACAAGCTCGTATAAGCACACCAAAAGCTCGCAAGCAACAAGATAAATGCACACTGTAATGGCGGCGCGGCAACAGCGTCGGCCGTTTTATAAAACAAACGGAGCTCTTATGTTAATAAATGAAGTAATAACCCCGAAATAGAAAGAAAAATGTGTGTGTTGTGCGTGTGCGGTACGTGCGGAAAAGTGCGGATGTGTGCGGCGCCGCTTGATTGCCGCACGAACGTTGCGCGGCGCGGAAAATGCGACTTGCTGTGTACACACGGGAGCACGTTTTATCGCATAACAATGCGGAAACACAACAGTATTTTAATTTAAAGTGTAATGGTATAGCAGCTATTCCTCAAGTTGACCGGCACAGGGCGGCGCATTGTATGTAATATGTTGCTCTATTATAGATGTCGGGTATTTACTTAACGTCAGGTGAGTCATTTGCTACGTTAACTATTTAGTATATTGTAAAGGATCAGCCTGGCTGTCAAGCGCGGAAATGCAGCCAGTATTCTTGCCACCATTCTACGTGGGCATGATTTGTATAGTTATTAGGATAAGTTAGCTTAAGTTCCATATTGTATTCTTTCTCAATAAAAAAAAAGTATATTGTTTGTACATACATTCATTGATAATTAAATTTTTACTTTCTTTTCAACTCCATGCTATTGAAAATAACTTAAAAATTAAACCGAATAATATATAAGTTATAAGTAAATATTTTTGATAAAGATAAATATACTTGACTAAGACCTAAATTCTGTGCCTGGACTTTCAGTTGAGTAGTAAGCTTTAGTTCGTAACTTTTGTATCAAATATTTCTTAAATCATAACAGAAAATGCTACTATCTTTGCTTTGCTATGGATTTGCTCATTCAATCTTAATCTTGTAAATTAAACCACAAAGAGATTCTTTTAAAAAGTCGCATGATAATCAATTCGCACTATATTCGAAAAGCTACAAAAACCGTCCACAGTCAATTTTGATTTTATAACACCCCACTTTTACGTCAGCGGTCAATAAAATAGCGAAACTAAAATGTTTTTCAGATGGCATGGGTACGGTAACAGTTGCCTTATCACGTCCAAAATACCTACTATTATCGCGAAAGGCGGCTAACTTGAGAACAGCGAAACGAAATATCACTCGCACCATGTTATCTAAAAAATACTTTACACGCGTCGCGCCCGTCTCAACTATATAGCCGTATGTTCGCAGGCGCACTAAATGATGACATTTGTCGCTGCCACGTTGCCCGCTCGTAGCGACCGCGAGCCGTCACTCCGGTATATTAGCTTCAGGCTCCAGCCACTCTGTACTGCTGGAGGGTACTCTCGAGTACATGAACTTGTGACTTGGTTCACTAGTACAGACGAATAGCTTTATTAAAGTTTCCAAACGGTAAGTATCTGTTAATGTTTAACTTTTTTCGTGTTTTTTTTTGTTGCTCAAATTATTTTAACATAATTTCTTTTTAGGATTCCGTACCTCAAAAGGCAAAAATGGTACCCTAAGAGGTTATCTTTGTTTGGAGTTTGGTGTGGAGTACAATTTAACCATATTATTATACTCATACAATTGTAATTTTTTTTTATTCACTACCAGATGGCCCATGACTACAGTCTCGTCTGATTTCACCTGCGAAAAACATATATTATTTCTATGCTAAAGGAAATCAAAATTCAAGGGGTATTTTTCGTTAAACTATAGAACTCTGCTGTACTTGAAGTGTAGAATATCATAAAAAAATGTATGAAACACTCGGTTGAGGGGACTTTTTTTAATTATATTTAGTTACCAGTTTAATACTGACATGTAAATAGAGAAATAAATTCAACCGTAATTTGCGTGATCGAATCGTTCGTCGTCGCTATCAACCCGCTATATTCGGCTTACTTCTGAGCTCGAGTCTCTTCTCAGAATGAGAAGGGTTAGGCCAATAGTCCACCACGCTGGCTGCGGATTGGCAGACTTCACACACGCAGAGAACTAAGAAAATTCTCTGGTATGCAGGTTTCCTCACGATGTTTTCCTTCACCGTTTGAGACACGTGATATTTAATTATCTTAAAATGCACACAACTGAAAAGTTGGAGATGCATGCCCCGGACCGGATTCGAATTCACCACCCTCCGGAATCAGAGGCAGAGGTCATATCCACTGGGCTACCACGTATCTCACGTGATTGAATAATATACATTAAATATACAGAGAAACAACATTATCAAACACGTACTGTGTTTGATAATGTTGTTTCTCTCTCTCTTTTGTTTCTCTTCTTATGACAAAAACTATATAAGCTATACCTGTCGATGGTTGTTCCTGGAAGCATTTTTCCATCCAAAACCCACGAATTAGTCTTGAGGCGTAAGTGCAAGCAGGTGAGTGATTAATCGCTACTGCTGCAGTGCAGCTCGGCGTCTAAGCCACTGAGTATTACGACGATCGGTCTCTCTTCCTGACTGCTCAGTCAGGGATAGAGGTGAAGACTGAAAATGTACTAAAAATATCTAAAATTAATTTATTTAAAAAGTCAAATTAGAAATAACTTCAGTTTTCAAGGTACATTTGTAAATGTAAAATAATTAGTGAACTATTTATTATACTTAAAAAAAAATTTGCAATAATATAAATAGAAGGTGAAATAGGGGTTTAAAGTTTAGGTACATCGATTTTATAGGGTTAGGGTAGGGTAGGGACAGGTTAGGGGTAGGGTAGAATAGGATAGGGTAGGTGTAGTGCAGGGGTTTGGTAGGGGTAGGGTAGGAGTAGGTTGATTCCGCGCCGGAGCGCCGTCGCGAGCGGTCGCGCGCACTGTTGCTTTGCTGTCTCATTTATGAAATTGGTTTAAAAAAAGTCTAAAAAGATAGGTGTTCGTACAGTTAGGTTGTTCGTTAGGTTGTTAAAAAAATCCTGGGGCGCTCAGGGCCCTTTGGGAGTCGTTGTTTTTTGTTAAGTTATAATATCTTCTACTATTATTATTGTAATATTACGGTTAGGTCGAAGCGTCCTCCTGCGCGCGGCGTATCTATTTATAGACGCCCGCGCGGGATTGTCGAGTGCGAAGTAGCTATACTTATTACTATTACTTCGTGCTTGACACAATTAAGTGTTTAAAGTCTTTGGTCGTTTTCTTGGTTTGGTTTATAATTCGAAATTTTGTTTTCTATTATAGTTTCTCAACATTTAACTAGTTTAAATCGTTGTTAAAATTGCCTTGTATATTCTTCGTTTTGAGTAAGTAGTTCTTTTCCATATGGCGGACTCGAGAGATACCTCTCGAAAACACGACGGTTCATCAGGATCGAGAGATGCTTCTCAGCCGCGAAACACTGCGGAGGGTCGCAGAGCTCAATCACGGACGCGAAGTCCGATATTTCGAGTGCCTCCACGGGACACAGATTCCGAATCTGAAGGATCTAGGATTAGGTCTGACATTGCAAGTCGGGGCCGATCCATGGTTAGAGGTCGTGGTACGGGAATCACGCGCGCCCGAGCAGAGTTAAAAGAAGCACGAGAGGAGGCCTATGAGGTGGCCTTTAACCAACTTCTTAGGGACAGGGCTTACCGGAAAGATTCACCTCAGGTTATTACTGACCCCGAGGAGACAGAGGAGAATGAGATAATATGCCCGGAGGTCCCTGCCAATCTTACTGCAGAGGAACTTAGGGCCCTTGGTGGGCATAACGTGGCCAGCATCATGCATGTCGCTACAAAATCGCGCAACCTCAAGGGAACGTGGGTTAAACGTCTTAAGGAGTCAGCCCGTGTGCTACAAGAGATTTTAGAAGCGTTAGCATCTAGGACGGAAGCCGATGAGACGCGAAGGTTGAGGGCGGACAACACACGTCTCCGTAATGAGATCGAAAGCCTCAAGTCCGATCTGAAGGCTCATCGTCGAGAGTTTTCGGAAATGAGGACCTCCATGGCGGCAGCAAAGAGCGGAACGGCGCCTAGCTTGAGCAAAGACGCTATGGAGGAACTAAAAGCCTCTATTGTTGCTTCTTTGAGTGTAATGATAGATGCACGTTTTGCTGGAATTGAAGAGAGGCTACTACCTGAAAGAGTACTACGCCCGCCTCTGGCGGCAGGTCAGGGAAGACGTGCGACAGCTAGACCCCAGCCGTCGTCTGTTACGCCGACAACCAGATCTGTCCCGGTGGAACACGACAATATAGTGACGGAACCTTCTGCCGGAACATCTGAAGCAGCAGCTGGCTCTAGTCAACCCAGCACTGCAACTGATGACTGGGCCACAGTGACAAGGAAGGGAGGAAAAGAAAAGAGTAAGAAAACAACCCCCTCCGCAGCCTCGATAGTTACTCCCGCTGATAAACAGGCAGCCTTACCCAAGCTTTCCCCACCCAAAACTGCCGCAGTCATGGTAACCTTACAACCAAAAGCGGCAGACAAAGGGATGACCTACGCCCAAGTTCTTGAACGGGCTGAGCAGAGTGTGAACTTGCAGGAGCTCGGTATCAACGATGGCATAAGGATCCGCCGGGCTGCTACTGGAGCCAGGTTACTAGAGCTGCCTAAAAATCAGACCCCAGAACAAGCAGAATTACTTGCAAGCAGGCTTCGAGCGGCTTTGGATGGTATTGCTAACGTAGTGCGGCCTACTCAATCAGCGACGCTCAGGATTATCGGGCTCGACGACTCGGTCACAAAAGAGAAATTAGTTGCTGCAGTTGTTCGCGCTGGTAACTGCACTACTCAGGTAGTTAAAGTTGGGGATTTGCAATTGGGCCCCAGAGGTATGAGCACTGCCACTGTGCACTGTCCTATTGAGGTGGCTAAGGTTTTGTCTGATGCTGGAAGGCTTCTAGTTGGATGGAGTTCCGCTGAGGTTCAGGTACTCGAACAGCGCCCCTTGCGGTGCTATAAGTGTCTTGGTATTGGACACACACGGCCTCTTTGTCCATCCATAAAAGACCGGGGAAATGTGTGTTTCCGTTGTGGTGGCGATGGACACAAATCAGCCGATTGTTCGCTTGAGATGCGTTGCATGGTGTGCTCAGATGCAGGACTTCCCGCAGGCCATATCATGGGGGGAAAGAGGTGTAACCCTCCCCATACAAAAGGAAAGACGTTCAGAGCGCATATCAACGTTGATGGTGGACGTAGTCAAATGCAGGAGGAAGCAAATATGTCATCATGAGCCAGCTACAACATATCAACTTCCTTCAGTCGAACATAAATCATTGTTCTGTGGCACAAGATCTGTTGCTGCAGTCCATAACAGAGTGGGAAATTGATTTAGCGGTCGTTTGTGAGCCTTACTATGTACCCCCACAATCACAATGGGTGGGAGATTTGGATGATTTGGTAGCCATTTTAGCAGGAAACAACTCTGGTCCTGTACTAATACCGGTTGAAAGGGGCTCTGGCTACGTTATGGTGAAATGGGGCATTTATTTAATTGTAGGGACGTATTTCTCGCCTAACCGTACTCTAGCCGAGTTCGAAACGTACCTGGACTCTGTTAGGGAGGCCGTCGGCAGACAATCAGAGGACAAGGTTATTGTTCTTGGTGATCTAAATGCGAAATCTCAGGCATGGGGAAGTCCTAACACCGATGCCAGAGGTAGAGCAGTGCAGGATTGGGTCTTCATTATGGGTCTATCCATACTCAATAGAGGATCGGTCAATACCTGTGTACGACGGCATGGAGAGGGAGGATCC
Source organism: Bicyclus anynana (assembly GCF_947172395.1). Lineage (NCBI taxonomy): Eukaryota > Metazoa > Arthropoda > Insecta > Lepidoptera > Nymphalidae > Bicyclus > Bicyclus anynana. The sequence goes on along the minus strand of NC_069089.1, from coordinate 3,673,881 downwards.
ATAGTAGACGTCTCGTTTGCTACTTCTGCAGTTGCGGGTAATATTTCTAACTGGCGGGTAGAAGCAGAGGTAGAGACGTTCTCAGATCATAAGTACATCAGGTTTGAGATCTCTGCCTTGCGAATCGCAGTGAACCATCCTAGGAGACAAAGTCGTTTTCCGCGCTGGTGTCTTAGTCAACTGGACCGGGAGCTGGCCAAAGAGGCTGCCATAACTATGAGGTGGTCATCATTTGGCAGAAACGAGAATAGCACGGCTGAGATGGCGGATCGTCTTTGTAGTGCCTTTACAGATATTTGCGACGCTTCTATGCCAAGAGCCAAACGTCGCCCCCGACGTCGTTGGGTATATTGGTGGTCTTCAGAGATTGCGGACCTTCGTAAAGCTTGCATTAGAGCTCGGCGAGAATACGTTCGATGCCGCAGGCGAAATGGGCTCGACCCAGATTTAGAGTACCAGCTCCAAAACTCCTATCGCGAAGCGAAGAAATCTTTGAAGGCGGCTATATACAAAGCAAAGGAACAATCTCGAGAGGAGCTACTAAAGACGCTTGACAAGGATCCTTGGGGACGACCATATCGTGTAGCACGAAATAAACTCCGCTCACAAGGTGCCCCAATTACGGAGGCTCTGCAGCCTGATCTTGTACAGCGAATTGTAGGTCAACTATTTCCTGAACCTCAGGTACATATTCCCCCAGTCATGGCCCCTCATTATAGTGATGTCCCGCTAACAATTCGTGACGTACCCCGAATCACTGAAGCTGAACTGGAAACAGCTGGTGAAAGATTGCGGCTCAAAAAAACAGCGCCGGGCCCTGATGGAATACCGGGCAAGGTCATCTTTCTCGCTATGGAGTATGCTGGACCGGTTCTCCGTGAGCTTTTTGATAAATGTTTAGTCAACGGAGAGTTTCCAAAGCAGTGGAAAGAGGGGAAATTATGCCTTTTACGTAAAGAGAGCCGTCCGATTGACTCACCCTCAGGATACCGACCGATAGTTCTTCTCAGTGAGTTGGGTAAACTATTCGAAAAGATCCTGGCTACCCGACTCACTTTGCATCTTGAGACAGTGGGTCCAGGTCTTTCAGACGTGCAATTTGGATTTAGGGCTGGTCGTTCAACTCTGGACGCTCTGGAAGCTCTGAGAGTTCTATCCTTGGAAGCTGTGGAGGCTGGAGACGTCGTGCTTGCAGTTTCGCTGGATGTCGCAAATGCTTTCAACAGTCTTCCTGTCGAAACATTGCTGGAGTCATTTCGTTATCATGAAGTACCACTCTACCTAAAGAGACTCTTAGAACATTATCTTCACGATAGAGAAGTTCTTTGGGAAGGAGCAGATGCGCACAAGCATAGGCATCGGGTAGGTTGCGGGGTGCCGCAGGGATCAGTGTTGGGGCCCGTCCTTTGGAACATGGGCTTTGACTGGCTCTTGCGGTGTCCATTACTTCCTGGCATGAAGATTATTTGTTACGCCGATGACACCCTCGTCACTGCCCGCGGAAAAACATTCGAGGAGGTGTGCCGATTGGCCGCTGTCGGCACGTCTTTGGTTGTGGACAGGATAAGGATGCTAGGTATGAGGGTCTCAATCTCCAAAACAGAGGCCCTCCTATTTCATGGCCCACGCCGCGGTCCTCCACGAGGTGCACATATCGCTGTCCAGGGTACAGTGATAGAGGTCAAGCCCTGTATGAAATACTTGGGTCTTACTTTGGATGGACGATGGAAGTTTGAAACCCACTTCAAACAGCTAGAGGTCAGACTCGTGAAAGCTGCTGCCGCCCTTGGCAGGCTCTTGCCGAATATAGGAGGTCCGGAGTCAGTCTGTAGGCGCCTCTATGGTGGAATAGTAAGGAGCATGGCCTTGTATGGCGCCCCAATTTGGGTGCACTCACTGACTCCCGTCAACAAGGTCCTCTTACGAAGGCCACAAAAGATAATTGCCGTGCGAGTCATCCGGGGATACCGTACAGTGTCATGGACGGCTGCAACATTGCTGGCTGGCGATCCACCCTGGGAACTTCAAGCCGAAGTCCTAGCTGAGGTGTATCAATATCGGGCGCTAATGAATGCACAAGGTGTGTTGGCAGGAGCAGACGAGGTAAGAAGAATCAGGACCCTTGCTCAGTCAGTCTTGGTTGAAAGGTGGAAAGAGGATCTGGAGTCTCCTATTGCTGGCAGTTGGACGGTTCTCGCAGTTCGTCCTCACATAGAACGGTGGCTAAAGAGAAAACACGGAACGCTTACGTTCCGACTGGTGCAGATACTAACAGGACACGGCTGCTTTGGCAAGTATCTGCACCAGACAGCGAGGCGAGAATTGACTCCGGTATGCCATCAGTGTGGGGCCACTGAAGACACAGCGCATCACACACTAGCTGAATGTGCAGCCTGGAGCCCGCAGAGGCACATACTATCATCCACTATTGGTAGAGCCGTCTCGTTGCCCGACGTAGTTGACGCCATGATAGGCAGTGAAACGTGCTGGACAGTGATGCTGTCGTTCTGTGAGGCTGTCATGGGTCTGAAAGAGGCTGAAGAGAGAGCGAGGGAAGAAGCTGCCGATGCTCCCCTCATACGCAGGCGGAGGCAGGGTAGAAGGAGGCGCCGATATGCGCACCTTCTCCCACCTTAATGTAGGGCGAACAGGGTAGGCGGCGACGCATAGAGACAAACGTCGGGACATCACAGTAGAATGTGCTAAATGATCCTGTGATGTCACCAAAGGACGAAGCCGGATCCGCTGGGTTTTAGTGGGTATTCCGAAGTTTCGGCGAGTCCCACATACCCTCTGGAGTAGGGATGCGTAAATGCATTTCCCAGCGCAACAAAAAAAAAAAAAAAAAAAGGGTAGGAGTAGGTTAGAGGTAGGGTTGAGTCGCTACTCATACCCTGTATGGTAGGGTAGCTGTATAGTGGAAGTAGGGTATGGTAGTAGTAGGGTTTCACGCGGACGAAGTCGCAGGAGACCTCCTATCCTACTAATATTATAAACGCGAAAGTGTGTAGGGATGTTTGGATGTATGTTTGGATGTTTGGATGTTTGTTACTCTTTAACGCCGCTACTACTGAAGCGATTTGTCTAAAATTTGGAATGGAAATGGATTAACACATAGGCTACTTTTTACCCCGAAAAATCTATGGTTTCCCGAGATTTGCGAAAACTGATAAACTGATTTTAATGAGCGTGAGTAAGCGCAGTGTTGGCCGACCCCCCACCAGGTGGACTGACGACATCAAGCGAGTCGCAGGGATTCGCTGGATGCAGGTGGCTCAGTATCGTGATGTTTGGAAGTCCCTACAAAAGGCCTATGTCCTGCAGTGGACGTCCATCGGCTGATATGATGATGATGATGATGATTTTAATGATATGAATGTTTGTTACTCTTTCACGCCTCGACTACTTAACCGAATTAGCTGAAATTTGGTATTGAGATACATTATACTTTTTAACCCGGAAAAATCCATGGTTCCCGAGGGATTTGTGAAAAACTAAATTCCACGCGGACGAAGTCGCGGGTGTTCGCTAATAGAATGCAAATCCATCGCTTTCTTAATGGTCACAATAATAGAAAAAGTATGTGACAAGTTGGATAGCTGTATGCTGTAGCGAGGCAGCGGCGGCCCAGTTATCGACAGCAGATTACGCGCTGAGAGCATTGTCTTGTCGCGCCGCCGCAGCCGGACGCTGGAACTTGTCACAATGGGAAACTCGAGCTGTCACACACATGCTACACACAGTCGGATACTGCATGATGGACCGCAACACACACAACTGCTACACACAGTCGGATACTGCATGATGGACCGCAACACAGCCTATGACTAACAGATTAACTAGATAATGCTTATTTATCATATTAATCCGTTATTTTGACGACCTCCGTGGCGCAGTGGTATTCGCGGTGAATTTACAAGAGGTCCTGGGTTCGATCCCCGGCTGGGCCGATTGAGATTTTCTTAATTGGGAGGCTTCGGCCGTGGCTAGTTACCACCCTACCGGCAAAGACGTACCGCTTTAGCTTAGCGTTCCGGTACGATGTCGTGTAGAAACCGAAATGGGGTGTGGATTTTCATCCTCCTCCTAACAAGTTAGCCCGCGTCCATCTTAGACTGCATCATCACTTACCATCAGGTGATATTTTAGTCAAGCGCTAACTTGTAAAGAGTAAAAAGCGCTAACTTGTAAAGAGTAAAAATACTAGTGGACGCCCGCGATTTCGTCCGCGTGAAATTTAGTTTTTCACAAATCCCTCGATTACCATGGATTTTCTTGGATAAAAAGTAGCGTGTATCCAGGCTATAATATATCTCAATACCAAACAGCTAATTCGGTTCATCCAAGCCTTAATTTTTAATTCAATTCATTATTAGTTTTTTCAGACTAGATAAACAAATATCCAATAATATCAATTTGATACATAGAAACAAAATTAAATTTAACAATATTAGGAGGATTACTTCTTTTATACTCAACAATACAAAAATGTAATAAATATACTACAAAGGTTATTTAATAATACCGTTTGTCTTTCCCCGTTATAAAACCGCAAGCTTGATTAAAAAACGCGGATTAACGCTGATAGCAGACTGTCGCAAACGACGCCACTCATTATTAGTATGTAATTTCGAATGAAAAATCATGTATCACATATCTCGCCTTAAACACGTCTATAACACATAACTATAGATGTACGAGTATTTTGACATTAGCTCTAATCTTCTAAACCAAATCTAATCTATTATGAGTGAACTTACAATAACTTTGAAAGTCTTCATCACTCTAAGTTTTGTCATTTTAAATTATTGTAAAGTAGTAATATACACGTAATATACAATTAAAATTATGGTGATCCCAAATGCACGCATATATTTTGTAGAGCTCTTAACTTCAGCTTGTTGTTTGTTTGTGGATTTTGAACGTCCGAAAACGGAAACCCTATTTTTTAAAATCATCCGTATTATCTTAAAGTAATATTACAGGCATTGAGTGCGGATTGTGTGGTTTTGATCGTGGCGAATCTCCGCGTCATTTCTACATTTGTAAAGTGTCAAGAGATTAAACTCTTGACACTTTTCTTCACTTCACAAATTATAATGCGGCGGCCGTGGCAATCTGCACTCGACTGGAAAAGGAAAACCGCATGTCACGATGATATTACCGGCGAAAATACAGCGTTGCCGTCAAGTGAGAGGAAAAAGTTAATTTCCCAACGCATTATAAATTCATGAACGCTTTGTGTTGCCCAAAAATAAGTTGTTTGTTTTGTGGAAGTTTTCCCTTTCAAAAGCTGGAAAGTAATTGGCGCCTTGATGCGAATTCAAATTCGCCTTTTTTGTATTGTCGGCTCGGGATAATGAAGCAAGTTATCTCGCGCGGCTGTTTGCACGATCAACCTTTTCGGCTTAATCTGAAATATTAAAAAGATCCTTTTTTTCATAATAATTCTTTTAATTCAGCGGTCTATGGTTCGACTTAAAATAAAAAAAAGAATAAGGTAAAAAGTTCTCAAGTTCTCAAGTGCTATTGCCGATTAAGCTCAGTTAAATTACAACGTAAATTTACAGCATTCAATCATAATAATCATTATTCGGCTATCATTGTGTTGTGTTTGTGTGTGTGTATTTAAGTAAATTACAGAAAACCCGATACTTATAAGTATACAAGTTTTATAATAAGTATGAAAAAAATTAAATAAAAATTATCTCTTCAGTTTACTTCCATAACTTCACTCAATATTTGAATCAATCAATCATTCAATCAATTCATACAAAACTAATCAACCAGATTAGATAAATAGATGTCCAGTTTTGGTGGTCATCGTTCACAGATCATCGGGTCAGCTTTGTTTCAACGATGCTTTAAAAGCATTAAATTCCAAATTAACAAAAAACCAAAATCGAACATAAAACTAGGCATGCCTAGTGGAAGTTCACCTCAGTTATTTTCGAAATTTAGAGTAACATTAACGTTAAAACTTAACCATTTTGAATCGTTCCTACGATCAGCAAGCTAATTCACTGTTTTTGACGTATGCTAGTTGACATATTATACGAAATTGAGATTATACAAAATGTCATCCGGTGCTTACTGGTGGATATGATCAGTAGGTGGATGACGTTTTGTAAATTGATTTGATGTTTATTTTTAATGTTGATAATAAAGACCAAAATAGAAAATGGTTAATTCACTATTTTTCAGGTATCCTATAGTTGACATTACGAAATTGAGTTTCTATGTAACAAATGTCATCCCGTGCTTACTAGTGGATATCATATCATATGTGACATATCATCAGTATGTTGATAATAAAGATCGATAATAATTGACCGTTTATAACGTAAGTTTTCAAAACGATAAATTGCTTTAAATGGATTTAAAAATACCTTCAAATATACAGCGAAACAAACGTTTTCGAGTAAATACAATAAACAAGCTTTATAAGGGCCCCAAAAGAATAAAAAAAAAACCCTCGGAAATTTGTAAGGGACATAACACAACAACAATAAACTTGGACAGCGCAAGACGTTTCCTCCGTTGTTATTATTGTATCAAATTAGAGTTAACGTCTCAAAAAGAGAACAACGCGGTTTTGAGTGACGTCCCGCAATTTCGTGTTTCACTGAACCTTCTGTTACAGAAATTGAGATTATTTCTAACGGTTTTGAATTTTTAATTTGCATCAAGGACAAATGTACACACAACGTGATTATTTGTTTTAATATTAATTTATGTTTCAAGATGAATATATGTAGATTGTAAAACTTGGGCACGAGGAATAATAACTCACTCCAATACAGTTTTATACTAGTTCAGGAAATATAATAAATTGTACCTAGGCTTCACACATCTTTATATTGCAATAAAAAAATGTATTTACTTCCTATTTAGCTACTGTACTGTTAAAAATAATTCGTACATGTAAACATTCATCTTTATTAATATTAGTAAAGATTTAGCTTAAGGTACACATTATTAACTGTAACACTTTTTGTATATTAAATAAATAAATAAACAACACACACATTGCCAAATCAGTTTTTTTTTATTCTTTACAAGTTAGCCCTTGACTGCAACCCACCTGATAATAAGTGATGATGCAATTTAAGATGGAAGCGGGCTTGTTAGGAGGAGGATGAAAATCCACTCTCCTTTCGGTTTCTACACGGCATTTTACCGGAACGCTAAATCGTTTGGCGGTACGTCTTTGACGGTATGGTGGTGACTAGCCACGGCCGAATCCTTCCACCAGCCAGACCTGGACCACTTAAGAAAATCTGCCCAGCCGGTGATTGAACCCAGGACCTCCGTCTTCTAAATCCAAGCAGTGCGCCACGGAGGCCGTCAAAGTTTTGTTCAACTCTTTTTGTTAAAAAAATCCATAAATCATTGGTAGTTAGTGTATAAATCAACCTCTTAATAATCTATGTTAACCTGGTACTATCTTTAACGCATTTGCGTTACATAATGATATCTAGTTCACTTTTACAAGTCGCAAAGAATTTTGTTCCAAAAATGGAACTCAAAATAATTCTTTTAGAATACAGAACAAATACCGTTCAACACGCGAGTGTACTGTAGAAGCTAAATGCCAAGATTTTTTCACCGGAATAAAAAGGTAACAATTTATGAGCGGACTCCACTGTTCTAATGTACGAATAGGTACTCGTAACTTGTAAAAGTTTATCTTTGCTTTGCCGTTCGTATTGTGTTTTGTTCAGCTTAAGCGGAGTTAATAGCTCAACAGTACTACGAAATGATTTATAGAATTGTGAAAGTTTTATGGGTATTTTGACATTTGGATTTTTTTTTCAATTATTAATACTAATCAGTTATAAGTACTTGTTTATGTATGAAAATAATGTACTAATATGTTACATCTTTGGAATCCTATTAAATAAAAATTAAATAAACAAGTATATTAATTAATATATAGGATGCTCGGGAGAATTTCCCATAACTTCAAGGCGTTGCAATATTTTTAAAACTACAAAATAAAAACTTTTTATATTTTCTTACAAGGTACCTACCTAATTCAAATAATTCCGACGATCAATGTAACACACGCCTTTATCACAGTAAAGATATTACAAGCAGTATAATAACTCGGCCGTATTTTTGAAATAAATACCTACAGCCGCGCGGTACGTAAACATGTCATAGGGCTGCCCGCATGCAGCAATTTAATTACATTTGCTAACTTTGTGTTTCCACTTAGTTTTGTGATTGTAAATAAACTTTTTTTATATAAACAAATAAAATACACAAAAAAGAAACGGTTTACAAATGACGGAAATATCGCTGTAAATACGATACGATTCTTTTTGGATGTCGGTTAAAATTCTTGTCACCAATGCCAAGCTGAGCAAAAGTTTTATGAGCTTGCACATTAAAGTGCATAAAATCCGCCATTTTGATTTTTTAAGAACTAAGTTACCCAGTGACACTCGGCCTATCTAGACGAGTCTAATGACATATCATTTATCAGTATGTGTGCTTGGCAAATTTGTTCGTAACACTCCCGAAGGTCGGCGCGGTCCGGGAGGGGGGTAACGATGCCCAGCGCGTACGACTTCACACCCGCGCAGTCCTTTTCTCCCGTCGCCCGCATACAACAACAAGTCATAACATTCAAACACATACTCCTCCTTTGGGCTTCGCCGCAGTCGGGTAACAAAACACAAATGATCCGAGCACAGTCACACAATACATTGTACAAGCAGTCGAGGTTTTAATACAAGCTTAGTACCTACTGTATCGTGATTCATGAACCGCGTATAGCTACATATTTCAATCGTGTCAATCACTTTCCTTTACTCTATTCACTTTATTTACTAATCCAGATACCTACCTTTATTCTGGAGATAAAAGGAAATACCTTATCCATTAAAAAATACAAGATTATATACCTACCTACTAATAAGTAAATTTATTTTAAAGTTAACCTTTCAGAGTTTCCAGGTAACTTAAAAAAAGTTATCTCTGGATGGGATAATTTTGAATTCATGCATCCAAAAACGGCACAGTATTTCCTACTGGTCATAATTAAAAAAATCTAATACTATTAATACACTTTACTCTGTTAATACACCGTGCGTTCGTTCGTCACCGCGGCACAGTCGCGACTGTCTTCACCCTACGATCACCCCATGTTCAAGGAGCGTAGGTATAGCTCGCGTTTCGACCTCTAGTATGAAGTCCAACTACTGGTTGTAATATCTTTTCTGTGCCTTTATCTATCTTTGCATTTTAAAATACGTAATCGTAGTGGTAATGCTGTCAATATCGACGAGATATTAGTACTTCACTAGTAAGCTACTTCATGATATTTAACAATGCATAAGTTTGGATAGGTATTGAATATAATCACAATTTAAGATCTATTTACAAAAAAAAATTTTTTACTTCGTAGGTACCTAATTTTTAATTTTAGAACACATGTTCTTTAGACATTTTTTATTAATTTTCCATAAAGCACCCGCTGATAATTATTTTGGAAATATATTTCATGTACAGAATTGACCTCTCTACAGAAGAAGAAGAAGAAATACTTTATTGCATACAAAAATACAATTATAAATTAAAACAATAAAAAGATAAATCAAACTTATTATGCAAAGGCGGCCTTATTACTAAAAGTAATCTCTACCAGGCAACCCCTGACGAGAGAACTTGCGAAGAAAGAGTATAGTAATATACGTATAGATAAATAAACCTTTAAATAAAATCCAAGGGTCTTCTATCCGCTATCCACTATCCGGTAAGCGCTATCCACTATCCGGTATCCGGCGATCAAACCGTGTATCCGGCGATCAATCATTTCCCGCCGCAGTGGCGTGTGGCCAGCTGCAGCCACTGAATTAAATGCTGCATTTAGTGGATAAATGTGTGGATTCCGCCCCTGCCGCTATTTGTACACGGTTCACACTTTATATAATACATACTACCATATGTCCCGCAATTTCACCCGTTCCCCGTTTCCGCGGGAATCCGGTATTCCTACACCTAGAGCCTATGTATACACATAGGCTCTAGGTGTAGGTGAACACCTATGTATACAAACAAATCCCTACTAATATTATAAATGCGAAAGTAACTCTGTCTGTCTGTATGTTACGCTTTCCCGCTTAAACCTCTCAACCGATTTTGATGAAATTTAGCACAGACAATCTTTAGACCCTGAGAAAGGACATAGGCAACCTTTTATTGCGAAAAAAAGGGATGAAGAGGTTGAAATAGAGGTTGAAAGTATGTATGGGATTTCTTAATTTTAAAAGATAAAACCATGAAACTTTATATTTAAGCACTTGTAAAGACAATTGAACTTTTGTTCTACCGTTTTTGAAATTTCAACCCGTGAGGGGATGAAATAGGGGTTGAAAGTTTGTATGAAGTTCGTCATTTTTGAAGATAAAAACATTACATTTTGTATTTAGGTACTAAATAAGAAACAAAAAAACGATTGTTCTAGCATTTTGAATTTTTTACCAGTGTGGGGGTGAAATAGGGGTTGAAAGTTTGTATGGGTTTTCATCATTTTTGAAGATAAAACCATGAAATGAAATTTGGTACGTAGGTCTCTTAGGATGTGCAGAGTTTTTCTACAAACAGAATTTCCGAAATTCGAACGGAACGGTACGGATTCGGAACGGGAACTAGGTACGAAGCCAAACTTTTTGTATACAAAATCTTAACCACTGAAACTAGGATTATAGGATATGATATTTTGAAGTTTTGGGTATATCAAGTTAAAAGAAATTTGGCTTTTGAAGTTAAAGTTCCTTTTAACTTTGCATCGTCGCTGCCGTCGGTCGTCGGTCGTCGTCGCGCACTTTCGCCGAAGTGTGGCGGCAGGCAACGGCGCTGACCGGTTCGCTATTGAATATATTTTGATTTTTTTTTATGGAGGGCATTAAAGTAAATCGTAAATCCACCGCGCGTACCACTGCGCTACGGAGGCCGTCAAAAACAAAACATTCTACACAAGTTGATTCTAGTAGAGACATTAAAATAAACAATGAAACTCTCTGCTCTCTGAGATATGGGATTTGATGTGATAATCAACGTTGACTTACCATTTCCTGGCTGCAGAATTTCTTGGAAAAAAGATAAACACCGTTACATAGCGTATTTAAATACAAGATAATTGTAGAAGCCATCGACCGTAGATCGTTAGATTGGCCCCGAAGCGTCGCAGAATTGTCATTGGTTTCACACTTTGAGTACGTTATCACTCGTCATAGAAAAATACTGATCAGAAGTGATAAAGTACTGGGTGATTGACCTACACAGTACTGTACTGGTATAATTAAGGGATTAAACAAGAAAACAGTAATTTTTTTTTCAAGACCACGTCCACTTACATGCGCTTGTTGCGTACCAAGATAAGATGTGCGCGTGCACCTCTTCGAGTAATGACATAAAATTGTGCGTTCTTTAATGTGGAGCGGCCCATCTATCGATTTATATCGATGGTAGAAGCAATAAAACGAACTAGGTGGCAGAGTTGTTCCAGTCTCGTTCCGAGTGTCTTAGCCCGGGGCGGGCGGGTGCGAGGGCGGGCGGAGTATGCAAGTGGCAGCGGAGTCATTTGTTAGGATAAGCCGAGTGCCGCGCGATGCGAGCTGCACTGTCGCCGTGTCGCGGTGTCGCTCTGCACGCGACTGTTTGAATACCAAGCACAGGTTTAGGGCACGACCACACCTTACTTTAACACAGTCATCGGTTGTAATCTGGATTTAGATTTTAAATTATTCCCATAAAAAATTATAATGATTTCTCAAATACTAGCGGACGCCTGCGACTTCTTCCGCATGGAATTCAGTTTTCACAAATCCCGCGGGAACCGTGAATTTTTGATGGGATGAAAAGTAGCCTATGTGTTAATCCAGATTAAAATCTGTTTCCATTCCAAATTTCAGCCAAATCGCTTCAGTAGCCGCAACGTAAAAGAGGAACAAACATATTTACACACTTTCACACTTACACACAAACATTCGCCTTTATAATATTAGTAGGATTTCAATTTTTTGGATGTTTGTTAGAGTTTGTCCTAATTCTCCTTATTCTTAACATCTTCTATCATCATCATCATCATCATATCAGCCGATGGACGTCCGCCGCAGAACATAGGCCTTTTGTGGGGACTTCCAAACATCACGATACTGAGCCACCTGCATCCAGCGAAACCCTCGCTTGATGTCGTCAGTCCACCTGGTGGGGGTCGACCAACACTGCGCTGAGGTCGGCAGATTCCAGCAATCATCTTCTATATAACATTTTAAAACCGGTCAACTTGAGAACCTCCTCCTTTTTGAAGTCGGTTAAAAATGATTAAAAGAGTTTTACTGTACTCAGTGGTTATTTTATATACTCGGTCACGCTAATTTATATAGTATGCGTATTTTTTGTCGTAAAACTGTTTGCCTGACAAGGCAAAACATATAGCACGATTATTTTTTGTAGTCCATCGGATAGGAAAATTTCCCTAAGTTTTCTGTCGGCAGGGCATGACTTACTTGTATGGACTAAAATAACCATCCATTAATTCAGTGGCTAGCATGGAACCGCTTACGATTTCTTCGTTCTGAAGTTCCTGATGTTATCTTTCATTATCTCTTTTTCTCCTTTCTCTATTTCTTCTTTTCTTTTCATGGTGGCTCTGAGCTTATTCTTGCCACTCTTCAACCATACGGGTAGTAAGGTTTTGCTTCTTTTGTTCATTTGACAGTTGTTTTGGCTGCAATTTTTCTTCGGAAATTAATATTTGTAACAAATTAGCGACATCATTGCTGTTAGGGAGGTATACCCTGCCATGTTGGTTACTGTAGTTCATAGAGTAACTAGTAGCGTATTCATGTGAACAATACTTTTGGTTCTACGTACGGTTCACACATATTGACAGTTAGCGGCTGACTTTACGTCTTGTGTAGATGCTGCCTTATTGTCACAGTACATGCGTTCACGTTCAGAGACAGTCTCTCTACAATTATGTTGTATGTAATGTTTAAGGCTCCATAGCTTAACGGTTTAGTTGGTCTACAAGCTGTAAGTTGTATAATTCAAAGCCATGTCTATTTCTATCCCTATAAGGTTTGTGGTTCAAACTCATCACATTGCTGTTATGTGGATTGGCATATTATAACATACTAGCTAAAGCCGCGCGGTTTCACCCGCGTGGTTCCCGGTCCCGTGGGAATACGGGGATAATATATAGTCCATAATCTTCCTCAATAAATGGGCTATCTAACACTGTAAGAATTTTTCAAATCGGACCAGTAGTTTTTTTTTTTTTTTTTTTTTTTACGTTATATAGGCTAGCGCTTGGCAGCAATCATGCTTGACAGTAAGCGATGATGCAGCCTATGGTGGAACGCGCTTGCCTAGAAAAGGCCTATTCACTCTTAACTTGAATACACCCATGTTGTAGGTGGTAGGGAAAACTGAAGCTGGAAGGGCATTCCATAATTTCGCAGTGCGGATCAGGAACGAAGAACCGAAACGCTTCGTACGAGTCCAGGGGACATCAACTACGTATGGATGCAGACCTCTGCGATGCCTGGCAGTTCTGTGGTAAAAAGGTGAAGAGGGAACTAGATCGAAAAGTTCCTGAGCGCACTCTCCGAAATAAATCCTGTAGAACACCGACAGACAGGCAACTTTTCGGCGATGCTCTAATGATTACAATTTCGCATTAGTTAGCGCCTCGTTACCGATGAGCCTTCTAGCTCGGCGATCCACCGAGTCCAGAGCAGCAAGCTGGTATTTGGCCGATCCATCCCATAAATGGGAGCAGTACTCCATGCACGAACGAACCTGAGCTTGGTAAAGAGTAAGAAGCTGTTCCGGCGTGAAGTAGCGCTTCACCTTATTTAGGATACCGAGCTTCTTACCAGCTGTTACTGCTTTGGACTCAATGCATTCTCCAAAGTTGAGCTTGGACGATATTGTAATACCTAGAAGCTCAATACTGTCGGTGATCGGAACAGGTGTATTCCGGAAAGTAGGAGTAAACTGGAATGGACTCCTTTTCGCAGTGAATAAACACGCCTGTGTTTTGGTAGCATTAAATTTGACTAGATTGGCGTCTCCCCAGTCGGACACCTTGTTTAAGGTCAAATTGACACGTTCTACCAATGTCTCTCTTTGCTCAAGGGTCTCAGCCCCACTAGCGCGAGGACTGGACATATATCTATCCGTTACAGTGCTGTCGTCGGCATACCCAAATAAACCTGGCTTGAGCAGGTCGTTTATGTGCAGCAGGAAGAGTGTAGCGGAGAGAACTGATCCCTGAGGAACTCCGGCATTGATTGCCATTGGATCAGACGAGCTGCCGTCTACGACAACTCGAAATGAACGTTCGCTCAGGAAATCTGATATCCAGCGACATAGGCTAGAGGGAATCCCGTAGGCAGGAAGTTTACTTAAAAGGCCATCATGCCAGACCCGGTCAAAAGCCTTCGAGACGTCTAGTGAAACAGCGAGCGCTTCACCATGCTTCTCGATGGCTTCACCCCAGATGTAAGTGGCATACACTAGAAGATCACCTGTCGAACGGTTGCGACGAAAACCGTACTGATGGTCCGAAAGGAGATCATTTTGCTCGAGGTATGCCAGGAGCCTGTTGTTCAATACACGTTCCATACTTTTACAAAGTATGGAAGTGATTGCAATAGGTCTGTAATTAGCCGGGTCGGCACGGCTTCCCTTTTTTGGTACAGGTTGTACATTAGCAACCTTCCAAGCCTTCGGAACCTGAGCAGACTTAAGGGAGAGACGGAACAGGCGAGTTAAAACAGGAGACAACTCAGGGGCACATGTTTTCAATAAAATTGCTGGTATTCCATCAGGACCACTGGCCTTATTCACATCCAAGCTGCGGAGCACCTTCAAAACCTCACATTGGCGTATGCGAATCTCTGGCATAACAGTGTCGCATGATGGAAGGTTTGGAGGGGAGGTGCTCCCAGCATTGAGCTGTGAATTTTCCGCAAAAAGAGTTGCTAAGATGTTAGCCTTGTCTTTTGAGGTGAAAGCCAGCGATCCATCCGGTTTCAGCAAGGGTGGAAGCGAAGGACGACAGAAGTTGGTTTCAACCGATTTCGCGAGAGACCAAAAAGCTTTACTACCCCGTGGATAAGATGCTAATTTGGCCCCAATGCGGTTGGTACGGTTGAAACGAGCCTTCTTTAGAACCTTCTTGTAGGACTTGGCAGCTAAGTTGAATGCTCTCTTCTTTGCAGAGATATCCGGAGCTTTAGTGGTACGGGCTTCAGCCCACGCTGCAAACGCTGAGTTTTTAAGGATTTCAGCATCAGCGCAAGCAGAGTTATACCACCGAGGAACCTTGCCATCCAGAGATATGTTAGCGTATGGAATAAAAAATTCCATACCCTGACGTATCACCTTTGATATAGCTTGTTCGCAGCTCGACGGATCATTAGAAGAGAAGCATATCTGCCGCCATGGGTAAGATGCAAAGAAGTGCCGCATCTCATCCCAGTCTGCCGACTTAAACCGCCATACCCGCCTAGTACCGGCAGAGCCAGACTTTGGAGGGTAATACATCGAAACCGACTTGACCACACAGTGATCGGATGTGCCAAGGGGTGCGGCAACTGACACTGTAATCTGGTCTGGGTCGGAAGTCAGCAGAAGGTCCAGACAATTAGGTGTGTGACCTTCAATGTCGGGTATCCGCGTCGCTTCATGGACTAGCTGAGAGAGACCTAATGACAAGGAGAATTTAAGAGCCTCTCTTCCAGCGTGGTCTGTAGTCTGGTATGGGAACAGCCAGTCTTGGTGATGGGCATTAAAGTCCCCCAGAAATACTATTTGAGCAGCAGGATACCGACGCAGGGCAATGTCAGCCGTCTGGGTAAGATATTGAAACATCCGAGTTGTCTCCTGATCACCGGTATGCGACCTATAGATGCAAGCATATACGATCTGCTCCATGCCCATATCCAATAAGCACCACAAGATGGAGAAGTTGGGCACCTCCAAGTTACGGAGACGTCGGCAACAGATGTCATTACGAGCAAACAAGCACACCCCAGCGTGAGATTTAAAATTGTGCTCCAACGCATATCCCGGGTAATGCAGGTACGCTGCATCTGCTGGACTACTGATTTGCGTCTCCGTCAAGAAGAATAAATTCGGCCTCTCAGTCTCAAGATGATGATGGACTGCAACGAGATTGGAGTGCAATCCCCTTATATTAGTGAGATGCACTTTGAGAGAGAGGGGGTGCAACCGCTGAACAAATTTACTCTTCTTTTTCTTGTGCTGCATAATTATCAAGTGAATAGGGTAAAGGAAGTGGAAGTTGTACGAGGCTCTGCAATCATAGACTCCACAATCTGATAAAAAAGATACACTAATGAAAGGCTCGAATGGAGACTGCGGGGACGCCCGAACCCCCCTGGAAATCGCCATCGGACCCTCTCTCCGGACGCCAACCGGCACGATGGAAGCCATTCCAGGATTTTTCGCTAGTTGGCGGGGCAGCCTTTCGTAGGTGGCTAACCTACAATTGGGCCCCCTACTAACTGCGGTCGGCCAGCGGAGAACCGTGCTTCGGATCCCGCTACCCTCCAAATCGAGACTTCCGGTGCATCTATTCCACAGATCAGGTTCTGTCACAGAAAGCAGAGCTACTGTACAGACCCAATTCCTTATGACGGCTTTTGCGACCAACGCGCCGGAACACGACTAATCGTAACAGTTACCTGCCATAATCAGTCATTTGGCGACGCGGCTTTGATCGCAGGGTGGTGGTTCCTGAGATTAGCGCGTTCAACCACACAAACAAACTCTTCAGCTTTATATATTAAGATAGATTAATGGTGACATCTGGGATCATCTAGGACCGACGGCTTAATGTGCTCCCAGAGACACGAAGGTGTAACCCACGTAATGGAGTTTTTATATTGAAGGTTTCTTAAAAATGAAAATCTCTTAATTTTTGTAGCCCAGCAGTTTTACCATGAGACCCACGATATATTATGTCGTAAAGACAAACTGTCGACCGAATTAGTAAATTCGCTCTCTTTCGTCGAGAAAAGAAACATCAATATTACCTTCAGGTTGGGTTTTTGTTATTCTTAACAAGTTAGCCCTTGACTACAATCTCACCTTATGGTAAGTGATTATGCAATCTAAGATGGAAGCTGGTTAACTTGTTAGGAGTAGGATAACAATCCAAACTCCTTTCGGTTTCTACACGACTTCGTACCGAAATCGCTTGGCGGTACGTCTTTGCCGGTTGGGTGGTAACTAGTCACGGCTGAACCATCCACCAGCCAGGCCTGGACCAATTAAGAAAACCTCAATCAGCCCAGCCGCGGATCGAACCTGGGACCTCCGTCTTGTAAATCCACCGCGTATACCACTGCGGCATGGAACCGTCAAAAACTTTTGGTGATATTGATCGACAATATATCATTTAGTCTTCACAAGATATGTCGTAGGCCAAGATCATGCGGGTTGCAGGAAGCCGCTGGATGCTCGCGGCTCGAGACCGTTTTGTTTGGATGTCCATGCAAGAGGACTATGTCCACGGCTGGTCGTCCATGGGCTGTTAATGATGAAGATGATGATGATGATCTCTTAGGCCTGCTAGATACGAACTCGGAGCAACAAGACATGCAACAAAATAATTATGCCTAGCAAAGAGTTTTTAATAGCACATAATAGTCTAAAACACAGCTCAACAGGAGTACTTATAATGAAGACAAAGTGCTCATTAGACAGTTGGCTATACGTCATGAGTTCAGTGCAGTAATGCACCTTCCAGTCGCCTGGAACTCGTTAACGGGAAAGCCGCGCGCGGCACGCCGGCTATTCGGGAGTCGCCCGACGACATGCCGCTGCGCTCCCTCCCAGGAATTTGAGACATTTGAGACATTATTGGCAAAATGAATGAGCGGAATGAGTGAGATATTTTTGTATCCGAGCGAATTTTGAGTTATTTAAATATTGATAACAGATTTATTGGGTTGACTGCGACCGTAACCAAATTGTTGTATACTGAGGTATTTACTCGTAATTCAGATACAAATGAGGTTTGTAACCAAACGCCTCATTGGTCACGTGGTTAGCTGAACCAGCTGGCTGGCCAGAAACTGGTCAAGTTTTGAATCTGGTCAGCCTGGGAGAGCACGTAAATCCGACGGTCCGGCGCCTAAAGGAGATGGTCCAAAATTGTATGGAGCCCAGGATCAGTCATTGTACCCTAGCGGAAATAAAAGAAGATATCTTTTTTAACTATTTTTGATTATTGAATTTACTTTAATTCTTTCGAAATAATATTCATTATCTCCCAAGAATCTCCCACACTATTAAGGGTAATAATGGCGGATAGATGACGTTTTCAATGCAGTAATCTATTTGACGTTTGCTGTCAATTGTCATTTCATAGTTGCTCTATGGGCGCTATCTTGATATAACTCAAAACTTGGGTTTTTATTTTATTTATTTCCGTTTTAGATATTTTTCTTAGTTAGATTTATTCGCTTTAAGAAATTTTAATAAAATCCTTGTATTTTTTAAATTGTAATGATACGGGGTACAAGAGTGGACCTGAAATGGACCATCTCCTTTTCTCCGGTTTTTCCGGAGGGTTTTCTAAAAATATCCTTGAGGCAATCTGAAATTCCTTTGCAGCCCGGGTCTCCCGAACCTCAGCTGATTAGCCCTGAAGGATTGGGAGAGAGCTGACTTGATTGTACAGAACCTACTACCTCACTAGCGTGTGTGACATAACCACCGTGAACACTTCACACGGCGTGTGGCGACCGCCAGCAATAATCATTAATTCCGTTCAACACAATCCTTAAGCGACGATAAATGTGGAATTTGTACAACGAACTGTGACACTGAGGATATTCAAACGTATTTTTAGCGTCAGATAAGACATAAATAAAATAAGCCAATTGGTAATTGTTGAGTGAATTACTAATCTAGAAGATTAGTAATTACGTGGGTCGTGAATATTTCGATGTTCGTAAATTGGCCTCTAAGCATTACAATGTTATAGGAATACGCAGGTGTCTTGGCAAGCTGCGTTTTGTTAAAACACAGCGTTTTCGATTAACTATTCTTTTTTTATTCTTTACAAGTTAGCCCTTCAATACTACAATCTCACCGGATGGTAAGTGGTTTCTACACGACATCGTACCGGAACGCTAAATCGCTTGGCGGTACGTCTTTGTCGGTAGGGTAATTAGCTACAGCCGAAGCCTCCCTAAAATAAATCGCATGTGGAATAATCAAAACCTGGAAAACTCCGTTGCATATCGAAGGATGATCAGGTTAATTGACAAACGCTTTCGTGTTAGTCATCTTTGTTGTCCTCCTTAATGTCCCTTGCTTCCACCAGTGTAGAAACCGAAAGGGGTGTGGATTTTCATCCTCCTCCTAACAAGTTAGCCCGCTTCCATCTTAGACTGCATCATCACTTACCATCAGCTGAGATTGTAGTCAAGGGCTAACTTGTAAAGAATAACAAAAAAAAATAGTGTGTGCTGCCCATAAAGGGACGATGCGATCACTAGAATATCTCCCCGTTACACCTTTAATGTGTTATTAAGCCACTCTATACTTCGGCTGGATATCCAGTATCAGGCGGTCACGTCGCAATTTGCGCCGCCGTATATCAAGCCCTCCGGAAGGGCTCAGTTTACAGAATGGGTCCTTCCGCCAACACTATTTAACGCCCCGCGCCTAATTATACGGAGCTGTTATAATAGTTTTACGTCATATTACGTCAAGTGTTTTATGGCGACCCGAAACGATTGCATTCATGATTTTAAAAGGGTTTCGTATGTTGTCGTCACAGGTAGTTGATT
This sequence comes from Bicyclus anynana, assembly GCF_947172395.1. NCBI lineage: Eukaryota > Metazoa > Arthropoda > Insecta > Lepidoptera > Nymphalidae > Bicyclus > Bicyclus anynana. The sequence continues at coordinate 3,654,028 of NC_069089.1, read as the reverse complement.
ATTTATTTATTTATTTATTTAATATCAAGCAATACCATACATTACATTATACAATATAATAATAATAATTACAAGTTACATTTTATTACATAATGCAAGTTATGGATACCCAGTTTGGGCGTAGCCTTTTGTCGAGTGAGTGATAGGGAGACCGATTTTATTTTTTGTTTTTATTTGTTATTCAAGTAGTCATTCACCGTGTAATAGCACTTTTCGACCAGAAAGTCCCTTAATTTCTTTTTGAAAGCAATATCTATCAATCAATGAGGCGAACATTACGTATACGGTCTGGAAGGTTGTTGTAAATTTTTATTGACATTGCGTATGGGCCGGAGCTGTGGAGTATTAATTTTGAAAGAGGGTAAATTAGTTTATTTTCGTTTTTTTCGCGGAAGCGCCGTGGTTTATAAGAGTTATCGACTTTTTCGTAAAAATGAAAATTTTTTCTCACAAATTTACATATTTCAAAAATATATATGCAGGGCAGGGTCAATATTTTTAGTTGTTTGAAATACGGTTGGCATGATTCAGTCTTACTTATATGTACGAGGATGCGTATACACTTTTTTTGAAGTATAAACAAATCTTGGGCGTTTGTGCTATTTCCCCAAAGGATTACCCCATACCTTAACCACGCGTACCCATAGGCATAAAATGCAGCTAATGCAGTTTTCATGTCAGTGGTTCTTTTTAATTCTTTAAGTCCATATATAAATTTCGATAATTTATTTTTCGTTTTGTGTATATGATTTTTCCAATTTAAATGAGTGTCAATTTCTATACCTAAAAAAGTTAAACTGTCAACACATTCAATATTTATGTCATTATAGGAAAATTTGATATTTAATTCTGTTTTTTGATATGGTCTGAATTGAATTATTTTCGTCTTATTAAAATTTATTTCTAAATTATGAACATTCATCCATTTAATTATGTCATTGAGTAGATTATTTAATTTGTCATTTAAGTTAATGTCATTTGAAAAAGATAATAATAAAGAAATGTCATCCGCAAATAATACACAAATTAAATGTTTTATAGAGCTTAGATATTTGAGCCTATTAGTCAGTGGTTGCTTTTAAGTTTCCCTGTTTTTATTATTTTACTAGCAGACGCCTCGTCTCACCTGCGTGATTTCCGTTCCCATGGGAATACGGATGTAGTTTCTTAAATCGGTCGAGTAGTTTTTGAGTTAAATCGTAAGGAATAATAAATCAAATCTCTATATAATATTCACAGAACGCTAAAGCTAACGTTAACTAATCAAGATTGGATATTATTACATAGATTATTATTTTACGTGTGTCTAATAGTGAGTTCAGCTGGCCTATTCACTATTTTGGTCTTTATTATCAACCTATTAAATTATACATCAAATGAATTAACAAAATGTCATTTACCTTCTGTATCATATCCACCAGTAACAACAGGATGACATTTTCACATAGAATCTCAATTTTGTGTATGTCAACTAGCTTATGTCAAAGATAGTGAATACGCCTGCAGTAAAAACATTTTGACAAAGTGAGACTAAGTAGAAAGTAGTTAAAGATAAAAAAAATTGTTTAGAAGCTTGAACAGCAGTTATATGGATCGGGATCAGGAATATTTACGATTCTTAGATATATGAGCAACATTTTTCTATTTAAAAAAAACATTTTCTTTACCACACAAGAACTCGCTTTGAGGTGAAACACTTAGGTATTAGGGTACTAAAATTCCTAACGTGTATTTTAGAAATAAATGTGTACCTACAAGCCCGCCCTGCGGAGGCCCAAGCACGCATACATTAACCGCTTAGTGCGGGCCAAGTTTGCATGTTTTATTAGAGCCACGCTCCCGAAGGACGTGTCGGGAATATATGGCGCCATCCACATACTGTGTTATCGCTATTCATACAGGTTTCTGTACTAATTACAGTATAATTGAGCAAGTTAAAGAGCTCTCCGTTCTGTACTGTGACTGTAAATACTCGTTTTCAGAACTACAACAGTAACTGTAACTCTAATGACAATATGACCTGGTGAACTTTGTATACAAACTAATATTATAAATGCGAAAGTAATTCTGTCTGTTTGTCTGTCTGTCTGTCTGTTACTTTTCCATGGTTAAACCACTGAATCGATTTGAAGTGCATGTGAAAGCGGTCCAAATAATTTCAATCTATAAGGTCGATCGAAATATAACCCATAATAAATGTGGCTAGAGCATTTTTTTACTTGATTACTTGGTTGGTTTTATGTTATGACTAGCTGACGCCGCGCGGTTTTACCCGCGTGGTTCCCGTTCCCGTAGGAATACGGTGATAATATATAGCCTTCCTCGATAAATGGGCTATCTATCACTGAAATAATTTTTCAAATCGGACCAGTAGTTCCAGAGATTAGCGCGTTCAATCAATCAAACAAACAAACAAACTCTTCAGCTTTATAATATTAGTATAGATGTATTGTTTTGCTAATCGTTAAACTTTCATTTTGATTTTAGTGACTACATCCCTATACCGACGGCTCGTATTTTTCGACACACGGGGGTGTTACACTAACTCAGGGCTGAAAATTTTAAGAAAGAAAATAAATTCTTAATGTTTTATATACCCAGTAGGTACTCGAACCTAGGATCCTCGTAATTCAAAGCATAAGTTAACCACTAGACCAACAAGGCAGATAAAATAACTAACACAAGAAATCTTGTATCCAATTAAAGGTTAAAAATAGATCAGAGTTTAATCATCATTACCAACCATATTCAGCTCACTGTAGAGCTCGAGTTTCCTTTCAGAATGAGAGGGGTTAGGCCAATAATCCACCACGCTGGCCCAATGTGGATTGGCAGACTTCACACACGCAGGGAATTAAGAAAATACTTTGACATGCAGGTTTCCTCAGGATTTTTTTCCTTCACCATTTGAGACACGTGATATTTAATTTCTTAAAATGCACACATCTGAAAAGTTTAAGGTGCACGCCCCGGACCTGATTCGAACCCACACCCTTCCGAATCGTAGGTGTAATCATATCCACTAGGCTATCACGGCTCTCAGGGTTTAAAATGTTTGCCAAATAATTGGATCCATTTTCTTTGAAATAAATAATTTCAATAAATATATTTGTAGAGAAGCAGCTTTATACATCAGGCGGTAAGTTTTGGCCGATAGTAACTTGCAAGACTTCTAGGATATTCTATATCCAAGTCTATACCAGTCTGTACTAGTCTGTACTTAGTCTATACCAACTGACAGACTAGAGATGCGAACTTTACTCTGAATTTCAAATTCGAAACATTGCAGCTGCAATAGATATCGAACTTCTGAGTAACAATAATTTACATCTAAAGCTACATTTTCACAGTAAACTTAGTAATCTGTTTTTTAAAAAACCGGCCAAGTACGAGTTGAACTCGCTGACCGAGGGTTCCGTACCACATAACAGACATCGCTTAAAGCTAACGCTGTTGATTCTTATATCTATGGTTGCAAAAAATTGGCACTTTTTTTTACAAAAAAATATTTACTCTAAGTCGCAAACCAGCGACTTGCGAAACTTCAATACCGAGCGTATCAAAAATGCGATTGAAAACAATCGAGGCTCAAAAATTTTCGCCAGAGATCTGTCTATTGGACAGACGCAGCTGACGCGTTTGAAGACCGAGCAGGGTAATCTGATTTCTTCCAAGCCCGAGTTATTAAGTGAGGTCGAGAAGTTCTATGGACAGCTATACACGACTACTCAGCAGCCTGTTGACAACTTGGCTAAAGACCCCAGAGCCAAGTTGACCCGACACTATACCGAAGATATCCCGGACGTCAGCCTATACGAGATTAGTGTGGCTCTCAAACAACTGAAGAACAATAAGGCGCTAGGTGAGGACGGATCGTCGTTGGTCTATTGTAGTCATCATCATCATCATATCAGCTGATGGACGTCATAGGCCTTTTGTAAGGACTTCCAAACATCACGATACTGAGCCACCTGCATCCAGCGAATCCCTGCGACTCGCTTGATGTCGTCAGTCCACCTGGTGGGGGGTCGGCCAACACTGCGCTTACTCGTGCGGGGTCGCCATTCCAGCACTTGTTGTAATTTAAAGAAGTAAAATAGTAGAAAAATGTTAAATTAATTACTCTACCAAGATATTTTCATTGCGAAAAATAATTATTTTTCCCGCAAGTTGTTTTCATTGCTCAGGAGGTACCCATTTCCGCGCGTGTACTTGAATGTTTTCAAATATTTTCCCAGCAATTACGCTGAGAAATTGTAGGGATTGCCTCAAGTTTTTCAATATAAGTTAGAACGATATTTCGGATGGAACGATACCGGTTTAATCATCTTTTTTTTTCTGTTTCGTTACGGTTCTACATCTATGAATATTGTTTACGGGAAAATGTACGGTTTTTCCGAACAAATCTTTTCATACTAAGATTAAACAGAGCAATAAGGATCTCATTACTATGTTCGATATAAGATTTCTTTAATTTATATTAGCTTTATCAGTATTTTAAAGACTTGCTTTGGGAACTGTGAAGTTTTTCTATAAAATATTTCAAGCATCATTGTCAGTTAATTAGTACCTACTACTAACTAACATAAATTAATTTTGGGAAATATATCATTAATAGATATAAATAACATTGAAGAGCCTGTCTGTGATTTTAAAATAACTGTGTTAACAGGATATTAAAACAAAAACGATTTTTTTATAAAATTCGTCTTTCTGTTCTGGCTAATCACTGGAAAGGTTGAACCGATTTTAATAGAGCTTTCGCTAGAAGATAAAAAACGTTATTGAACTTACTTAATATCCCGGTAAAATATGGCTCCTGATATGATTGATTAAAAACTGACTTTTACTCGGACGAAATCGCGGGCGGGATTCGTACAAATTATTATTTTTTGGTAACATATTTTAATTTAGTTAACAAATAACATATTTTATTTAGTTGTAAGCACTAATATTACTAATATTATGATATTGAAATAATTGATTTCATGATTTTTTTTATGAAATTAATTATCCGAAATATACATTACATTATTATCTATACTAATATTATAAAGCTGAAAAGTTTGTTTATTTACGCGCTAATCTCAGGAACTACCGGTCCGATTTGAAAAATGTTTTCAGTGTTAGAAAGCCTCTTTATCGAAGAAGGCTATAGGCTATATATTATCCCCATATTCCTACGGGAACGGGAACCACGCGGGTGAATCCGCGCAGCTAGTTATTAATAATCTTGACATGTAATTTAATATCAATCTTTACCGGTATTATTATGTTGTTTAATGGTTTAATTAGAGCCTCAACAGCTAACCAGTAAAGCGATCGGACTCCGGAGGGGTGGTGGTTCGATTATCGTTCGTTGGACTATTGTCGTATCCACTCTTAATACAGTCTTTCCCAACTAGTTGGAGAGGAATGGTAATATTGGTCATATAGCAATTATTCTTTTTTAAAACAAAAAAAAAGTGAGATCTTCGTCTCCAATACGTCATCGAGGCGGTCAGAAAAAATCATGGCCAGTCGTGAGGAAGACATTTGCATGTATAAATGATGCATGAGGCACACTGTTGTTCCACAAAACATCGGATCTGATCGCTCCACGGATCACGCAAATGGCTCTACGTGTTGACAAGAGATACATTCCAATTTTATTATAACGTATACCTTGAAGTTTTTCTAATAGCTAGGAAGCCGAATAGACGTTTAGACGTACATGAACCTAAGAGAAATCTGTCATGTTGTAGAGTACTTTAAAACAGTGCGTGTAATCAATGTCTTGTTCTCTCTGGCGTAGCTGTGTCCAGAAAAAGAGGCGTACTCATTTAATATACTATGAACAGGTAGTTTAAGGTAAAGCTACGTCGTCTGTCTATAATTAATCGCTCTAAGTGAAGCATGACAGACGTGATAGCCTAGTGGATATGAACTCTGCCTTCGGAGGGCGTAGGTTTGAATCCGTTTCGAGGCATGAACCTCCAACTTTTCCGTTATGTTCGTTTTAAGAAATCTAACCTAAACCTGCATACCTGAGAATTTTCTTAATTTCTGTGTACGTGTTTACGTGTATGAAGTCTGCCAATCCGCATTTGGCCAGTGTGGTGGACTAACATTCTGAGAGGAGACTCGTGTTCAACAGTGAGCTGAATATGGGTTGTTAATGATGAAGTAAAGCATTGAGTTTTTTTTATAGAGCTAGTGTTTATGCATTTTAAATTTAGTGTTTGAGTGTCCGTGTATTTCGTATAAAATTTGTTTCATCTTGGTTAAATTTTAATGTAATTCGTTCTAGTAAAATTCTAATTATTTAACATTTGTTTTTAAATCGACATTTTGAGTATCCCAAGAATATTATTTAACTTTTTTTTGAAAAGCTTTTTAAAATTCGTCCTATAAGCTACGTTCAACCGGTTTAATACCCGAAAATGTGACTAAAAGTAGAACAGATGGCAGTGAATTCAACCGCAAATGTCGTACACACGCTAACATTTGCGGTAATCGCAGAGGTGAGAGTTAACAAACAATTGAAGGTAAGAATGTTAAAAAAAGCATGCAAGGCGGGCGCGGGTGAGTGAGGGCGCGCGCGGGGGGCGATGCTCGCGAATTAGCATTTATATTGTCCTGTTGCGACGCACACTACGTCCGTTTGCTTTGAAAAGTTACCTACTACTACATTTACACCGTAATTCCCAATTCTGTATTTGAATTTCATGTTATTGCAACAAAGTTCTTTATCGCGCGTTACACGCTCTGAGCGGATTACGAGACCGATATAAATGTACCTAACAAGACTTGACAGAGGGCCTAGTGGCAGTTTGATACTGTTACCGTCACGTAACGTAAACGCGAATTTCTAAGGAATTGAAACAGCGCCATCTAGTGGCACTACTGCACAACTGTTTCAATTCCATATAAATTTGCGTACTGAGGGCCAAGCTGAGGATCATCAGCACCTATGTTCGTTCCCGATTGACGTATGCGGCTCCTGCATGGTACGCGCTGTGCTCCGCATACCAAAAACAGCGACTGCAGATCCAGCAGAACAAATGCCTGCGCCTTGCCACAGGAGCTCCGAGGTACGTCAGAAATGACATCATTCACCGTGACTCCAGGACGCCCCCCGTGGAGGAGTTCGTCCGAGGTCTAGCGCGCCGAATGTTCGCGCGAGCGGATAACGGACCGCACATTCATCTACATGGTATAGCACCGCACTGCGAAAGACCACCAAATGGGCGTCCTCTACCTCGTGAGCTTCTACAAATGGCCATCTCAGAAGACGTAGGCACCGGAGGCAGCGGAGACGACGATATAAATGACGCAAGCACCAGACAAGACATCGCCGCGCTGAAGGACAGTAATAAATAAAAAATTCAACTCATAGGCCAAAATGCCTCAGCCCCGAAAGGAGCTGGAAGAAATCACCGGGGGAGCAAGTTCCCCTGCGTCTTACTCGGGCAAGGAGGCAAAGCCTCGAGGCCCGTACCCCCTCACCCGACACTCTCGGGAGGAGACGACCCCCTCACACACAAATTTGCGTAAACGTCAACGTGATAATAACAGTATGAAAATATTGAAAACTCATACTAGGCACACAGCTCTTGTTTTTTCGGTTTTCTTTGGTTAAATGATACTCAGCTAATAATAATTCATGATTATTTTTAAAATTATAAAAGTATTGATAGTAAAACAAGATTTATACAGTTTTTATATTTTATTTTGTTACTAATGGATGCTCGTAATTTCGTCCACGTGGAATCCAGTTTTTCACACATCACGCAGTAATCATGGATTTTTTTGCCTATATGTTACCCAGTACCTTCCTCTATCTTCCAATGAAAGGTCATGAAAATTAGTTAAGCCGTTCCAGGGCCCAACCCAACCCAGATAAACAGATAAACAAAATAATAGAATTTTTTAAAAAGTTTGTTTGCGTTGTAATATCAAGTAAATTACTCTATGCACTTGACAAATAACAGTATTGTCAAGTCACAGACAGATACTTCCTTTGACTAACACTATACATGTGACTTACACTGTGACATTGCAAATACATTTTTACAGAATAGCGTTGCATGACGGTGTGACGGGAGGACAGTCCTACTGCAGCGGCTAGGCTGTGGCGGGCGGCTGCGGCTCTCGTTGGCGCCATTTTCTTTTATGCCGCCATCAAACAAGCGGCCGCTAATACAGCCGCGCAACTCATTCGACTGGGAAACTTTCAATTGCCTGCAGTTTAATCAAAGAGGTGGGTGCGCAATTGAATGTTGTTTTTTTTTTAAATAAGGTGCGACGACCTCTGTTCTATTTACGTTGTTTTTTTTATCTTTACAAGCTAGCCGTGGACTACAATCTCACCGGATGATAAGTGATGATGCAATCTAAGATGGAATCGGGCTAACTTGTTAGGAGGAGGATGAAAATCCACACTCCTTTCGGTTTCTACACGACATCGTACCGGAACGCTAAATCTAAATATTCTCTAGCCACGGCCAAAGCCTCCCACCAGCCTGACCTGAACCAATTAAGAAAACCTCAATCGGCACATCCGGGGATCGAACCCAGGACCTCTGTCTTGTATATCCACCACGCTTACCACTGTGCCACAGAGGCCGTCAAGATGTCGACTTCATATAGCTAAAACTTTTATAGAGGTGCTATATTAAAGTACTCAATATGCATTGGTCACCAGCAAAAATTAAGTTATAAATCGTCGTTTCACACCTACGAATTATAATTAACTTGTTCCTAAATTAATGAAATTAACTTTGATTATTAAGCTTATAATAATTCAAAAAAAGTAGATTATTAAGCGAACAACTAGAAATTAAGCTTGGGTAACTGGTTTTGAAGCTTTAGAGCCTGTTTTAACAAATAAATAAAAAATCAAATTATACCTAGTTTATAATATTAGCTTAGACAGGCAACACCCCGCGGTTTCACTTGCGTAGATTCCATTCCTGTGGTAGGTAATATAATAATAAAAAAATAATGCCCATGTGAAATTTTAGTTAATTAATAATCTATTTCTGTGACAAATTGCATCAAGGTGGAAAAAGAAAAAACAATTTACTTGACCATCCGTAGACAATAATCGTCTATAAAATCCACAAAGGTAAAGCTACGAGGACAATATTACGAAACAAGATAAGGAAAAATAAAAAAAACATTATAAAATATTAACGAAACAAAATTGACATAAAACCGCGAATGGCCGAACTTATCCGAGAGTTCATTTTCATTTAATATCGTCCGCGAAGGGCCTAAGTAACTCAGTTAACAAGATACTTGTGACTGGCGGCAAAAAGTTGGCATTCGCCATTGAGTTATAATGTACTAGAGAAGACTGTGGCGACATCGCCGCACTTTATACTTTTTGCTAGATTACTTTGTTAATAAATAATAAATAAAAAAAAAGAAATATTAGATTTTACTGTATCTTCCGATACACTGTTTTGTTGTATAATGAGTTCCTCGCACGTGATAATTGAACCGAAGGCTGTGTAACCATTGGCTAAATAACCATTGGTTATGTAACCACTGGTTATGAAACCACTGGTTATGTAACCACGGATTACTGACATGTAAATAGTTTTCTATAGACTTTAAAATACTGTGAAATGCATTATTAATACGGGATGTTTAGAATAAAAACAAATAACTGTTTTTCTCTATACTGGTCATTTAAGACATTAGTCAGGGCACAGCAGCATTGATTTAAAAGCTTATTAATGAAAATACCTATATATAATTTAAAATATTAATTAGTATAAAAGCTTACGTAATAAGTGTTAGACACAAAGGGGAGAGAGTACAAACTTCAGGCAGCAACGTCTAAAAGCTTTTATTCGGTTGATATAAAATATTCCGAAAGTGTGTAGTTAAATGTACGGGCGAGAACCCTTGCGAGGTGCGAACGAGGCTTTAAGATACATAATTTATTTCATTTAGGCTTGTACATAAATAAGTAGATACTTACACCGGAGTGACGCAGGCTTTATGCCCCTTTCGCTAGTTTTTGTAGTTCAAGTGAAATAGTTTGTACGGGCCCCACGATGTCCTAAATTAAGCAAGGTTATTTTTAACCATTGACGCAAAAAGGAATGTAATGTTTGACCGTGTAGCTCCTAACAGATGAGCCGATTTAGATGCGATACTTTTTTCTTCGAGCAAATTTTCCAGCCAACGTTCTAAGATATTTTAGAATTTAAACTATCGTGAGTGTTTATTCCCCAGACGGAGGCCTAAGTCATGAGCTGGTTCTTGCAACGCGGCCATATATTGTGTGAGTTTTAGCCGTTTTTCACAATCAATTATTAGTTCTAAGATATGTTCATCAAAATCGGTTCTGTTGTTTACGTGATGTCTGGGGTAAATGTGGAGAAGAACATTTAAATATTTTCAAATGTGTGCACATTATATGAATAAATTATTATAAAAACAATATTTAAAATTGTCCTGTCTGATTTGTTATGAAAACAGTCTGATTGTGTATTATTTTCTTTAATACAGCTTACATAGTAACTCCATTTAAACTTTTCTGTTAATAATGGAAACAATTTCTGACGTTAAATTCTTAGTAAAACTAAATGAATGAGAGATGCGTTTTCCAAAAAAAATAAATTTGATTAGTAATAAATACACACCTATTGGAATGTCAAAATAAGGCATCTCATACACTAGGTGACCACGACCAGTCTTTGCGACCAAGCTTTTATTGTTTGCTATGAACGCTCTAACGCACTAATTTTGTGACGTCGAATGCAGCCCGGCCAAACCTTGTATTCTGTAAAGCTACAGCGGTGTGGCATCGTTCGTTACCATGGCAATTTCGTTGTTAGTGACATTTTAATTTTAGCATCCTATATACATAAAGTTCAAATTCTTATAAGATAAGTTATGGCTTACAGTTCGTAGACGAGTGTAAAATATCGTATCATAGTATTCAGCGGGCTGAATACAACTGCAGTAGCCCGACAGTATTCACGACCACTTGCGGTCGTGACCGCAAACGTATCTACAACTAAACTTTTTGCTATTGCGACCACGGCCAACGACTGGTCGTAGTCATGGCTGCCTAGTGTGTGAGGTCCCTAAATGGCACCTAACGTAAGACATTTAAACACGTCTTCAAAATGAAACGTCAGAAGGATATTTATAGTGACGTCGCTCGCGCCGCCGACAAATGCATTTGCATGCAAATTGAAGTGTCAGCCGGTTATTTTATATTACTTAACCGTGCGCTGTGTTTGTGTCTATGGCTTACTACGTTTTTTGGGTAAAATGTTTCTTCTACGTTTTAGAGACGATATATTTTTCTTTCGTCTAATTCAATGTTTACCTATTGCATGCGGCAGGGTTACACTTTGACTATGAATGTTTGTTAGTATGTCTCACTGCAGCACTATAATCCCGACCTTAAATATTTAATAGTGGTCGTGATTGGTTCAAAAATTATCACTAAAAACCCGTCAGCTTGTATTGGAGTGGCGTGGTAGATCTAAACTGTATATTGCCTTTCCTATTAGGAAGGCCTAGTCTTGTAGTGGGGCGTTAAAATAATCTGATATTATAATTATTTATTTATTTTGCTATTATCCGCGAAAAGCCATGCGACAACGTCGACCAGGTCTGACAAAATACTCTCTACGTACGTTTCACCCCGAAACCGGAGCATCCTAAGGAGATGTTGACTCTACAACGTGCAAAGTAGGTTCTTGGGCTTTTCGCGGGTAATAGCAAAATAAATAAATTATTATATATTCATGATGAACTTCCGCAAAGTAACGCCTGCTTCTATCCAATATTTAATCTGATATTGACGACCACAGCTGAAAATCAGCGCAGTGTATTACTTGTATGTAGTGCACGGTGCTGAGCTGTACACCCTTTCTTTTTAACCGACTTCAAAAAGGAGGAGGTTCTCAATTCGGTCGGTATTTTTTTTAAGGGTTACAGACAATCACGCTGTCTTAAGGGTAAGGTACTGTCTGTAACTCTTAAATCTGAATAAATTTATTTTCTCATTTTACTTTTTCTACAATAATAATAATAATAATAATCACAATATGGTTCTTATTACCTTATTCTCTTCTTCACATAAGTTCGTAACTTGATCCAAATAAAACATTTTATACTTAGCAGACCTGCGAATTTGTAACAAAATTCATACAACTATTAGGAACGATGAAACGATGAATAAATGGACACAATATCATAAGGCCGTATCCGTATTAGAGTTTATTAGGGTCGGTGGAGGGTCGCATACGCCGCGCGTCACGACTTCGTACGCCTCTACGGGTTATCGTAAATCAGCATTTTATTTTCTCCACTTAAGGTGATCCTCTTTATCAGGCGTCGTATTATTATCATAAACGGATATCTTTCGTTTATCCACACTAATACTAAATTCGAATACAAAATTCATTTATTTCAAGGCGCAGTTTACAAAAACTGTTTGTAAAACCATGTCAAGATCATAAGCACGGTGTGAGTCTTTGCAAACTGAAGCCAGTGAAACCTATAAAAAAGCAAGATAACTGTATTTCAAAATTTAACACTAACAACAATTACATAAATCAATATAATAATCAATAATTACTAATAAAAAAAATACTAAATCCTTTTTCTTTATTTATTGAGAATAGTTTTTAAATAAAATATTTAAAAACATAAGACGCCATTTTTCTTGAATAATATTGAAAGTTACTGATTCGACGCTTCGTGTCGTACTGACTCGAGAATGTATTCGTTTTTAACTTTTGTATTTGTGACGGGTACGACACCGTCGTGTTCCGTGCGCTCTATCTGCGGATAATTGATTAATCTGTGGTGATAAGTAAAAAATCACCATAACAACATCGGAGAAGAGCCCACAATAAACTCGACGCTTTAAAAATTAAAAAAAAAAATATGAGAATGATATTTGTCATCGACAGGTCATGTGATCAAGTTGTCGAGTGGATCTCTAATTCCCATACATTTTGTTAGTTTTCGAAGCGTTAACGAATTAAAAAAAAAATATTATTAAGGGCGCTTGTAGACTTACGTTTTTTTTACCGGATATCGGACCGTGTTTTTGACGTTACAACGTCTTATAATTCGATGGAGCTACAAACTCGAAAAAAGATGACGTCATGCATCGTTCCCTCGCTATAGGGTTGCCAACTTTTTATACAAGAAATAAAGTTATAATATTCTGGTATATGAAGATTATTAAACAGTATTTTAGAAAAGCGAACATTTTCTTTTTAAAAATGCAACCATTCCATCAGTATTTTCATATGACGTTGTCACGTTCAACTATCGTCAGTAAACCGACTTTACAGACAACCGATTTTTTACCAGATTCGCGGTGTATGGTTTAAAATGAATGTGTGTACACGCACCAGATGTCGGTCCGGTCCTATAAAACATACAGCAGCGCGAAACCGGTCAGATATCCGGTAAAAAAAACGGAAGTCTACAAGAGCCCTAAGTACGCAGCCGTTTAGCGTAGTGGGTCTAAGCTCCATATCCTCTCTCGTATAAGGAGAGAGGCTGGACCCTGTAGTGGATCGTTATAATGATCATTATAAGTAGGTATACTGTGACTCCACCACTCTCCAGGTATTAATTTCCCGGTAGAGAGCAAGGCGGGGGAGGGATCCGCAGAAGACACACAAATTCACACCCTTTTCAAAAAGTTTGCCGGCAACATTACACTATGAAATACGCGAATAAAATATTATGTTTCAGTGTGGAAGTTTTAATTAAGCTGCTTGTAGCGCGCTTCGGGTTCGTGTATGCGATGTTTGTTGATGGAAAATGTTTTATACCAACCTGTGAACATAACACTGGCTTTGTCAAATGTTGTTAAGATCGATAGATAGAAGCAGGCGTTACTTTGCGGTAGTTCATCATGACTATATAATGATTTATTTATTTTGCTATCATCCGCGAAAAGTCGACGAACCCATGCGACAACGTCACCCAGGTCCGACAAAATACTCTCTACGTACGTTACGTCGCATGGGTTCGTCGACTTTTCGCGGATGATAGCAAAATAAATAAATCATTATATAAGATCGATGGAGTTTGAACGGTTTGAAGCGCTGTACCTACTCTTAGAGCTGTGATAGTCCAGTGGATATGACCTTTGCCTCCGTTTCCGGAAGATGTGGGTTCGGTCCGGTCCGGGGCATGCACCTCCAACTTATCAGTTGTGTGCATTTTAAGAAATTAAATATCACGTGTCTCAAACGGTGAAGGAAAACATCGTGAGGAAACCTGCATACCAGAGAATCTTCTTAATACTGTGAGTGTGTGCCAATCCGCATTGGGCCAGCGTGGTGGACTATTGGCCTAACCCCTCTCATTCTGAGAGGAGACTTGAGCCCAGCAGTGAGTCGAATATGGGTTCATGGGTTGATAACCTACTCTTAAATGTATGGTTTGAGTCATGTATTTTTTATAAATACATGTTTATTTATGTTATTTTATTTATTTGATACTGGCTAGCTAACAGCAGCAGGTTAAAATACACACAGAGGCAATCATCCGCCCACATTAAATACTCGCGTAAATTAAAGTGGGCGGATATTGGAAATTGTGCCTCTGTGTATATTTTAACCTGCCGATGTCCTTATGTTTTGCTAAACTGAAGGTTGCCTGGAAGAAATCGCTACTTAGCGATACAATATGTTTTTATTTCTCTTGTTTTTGTCGTTGTTTGCAAATAAAGTATATCTATCTAACTATAACAAACTTCCAACAATTAATCGTTTTCATCAATATTTAAAGGGCAACATCGAAGCCTAATGGCCTGCGCCGAATTATAAAACACCAGGAAATTAACATATTTTAATTTAACATTTTGCTATGCAAAATTATACGAGCGACAAATCGCTTTTGAATAATATCAAAACCGCTGACGTGATCGGCTGCCCGCAGCGCGACGCGGCTCTAAATAATTTGAACGGACAAACAAACTGGCTGATATTAGGTATATTATAATTTAAATCTATACTAATAATATAAAGAGAGAGTAAAGTAGTTACTGATAGTAAATGGAAAACCGTTTTTTACCGACTTCAAAAAAGGACTTCTCAATTCATGTCTACGGCCTCCGTTGCGCAATGATATGGAATGAATTTATTAATTTATTTATTAGTTTTATTTACAATCACTTACACTAACTAAAATAATAAAATGTAACTAAATTATAAATAAAAACGGCATGAAATAAAGAACAGTAAATAAAAGATAAATTAAATATCACAAATAAAGAACAAACACACTCGTAACTTAAAAATAAGAAAAAATAAGAGAAAGAAAGAAAATGTAAATAAGGTGAGCACATTTTAGTCATAAGAGTACCAAGTAGAGATGATTTTATTCGGAAAACTATATACAGATTCAGAATAAATGTTTACTTTAGAGCTGATATTATTAAAGGTCTTACATAATCTAGGAATAGGAGAATTCGAAAAATCCCTAGGGTAACCATGTTATACTTTTTTCAAATTTTTCTTTCTTAAATCAATTTTTTCAATGCTGTAACTGTTGTAATTAAGATTTTAAATATCTGTTTTTTCTTATACAGTGCGGATTAAATTACCAATGTACTTTAATACTATTTTTATAAATAATGTTTTAAATTAAAAAAAAACATTCTCCTTAAAAAAAATGTATGAAGCGGAAGTGTACAAATTATTTTAAAAACTTGTTCACATATCATGTTTTAAAAATTAGTATAAAACTTATGTCTATTTTTTGTAGTTACAAAGTTGCTGGTAAAAGTGTAGGTGAGGTGCCGAATTTTCAATACAAAAAAAAGTTTTTAAAGTGTGCACATTTCAACTTTTTTCTTTAAAATTTATTAAAATATCTGCCTACTTGCCTAAATTTAGTGGACACCCTGTATATTATCAGTCTAAGAGTCCAAGGTGTGTTATAAGGGAGCGTTGGGTAGAGATGTAGGTCCATCTCGTAGCTCAAGTGTATAAACTCTCAAGAATCGCTTCAGCCTCTAAGCTGTTTGGAGCTGAGCCAATCGAGACTCACTACTGAACTTTTAATGTTCTGTTTCACTGCAATTTACTTCGTTACACTCTTACTATCGGCCGTTCTAACGTTTTATATCTGCAGAATATACACAATTTATTTTTCTATAAACTTTAGAATATCTGGTTCAGGAGCTTCTATTTAAATACAAATATTTTTTTTTTAGTTTTAGAGTCAGTGATAGCAGTGGATGACCTCGGCCTACGATTCCGCAGGGCGTAGGTTCAAATCTGGTCCGGAGTATGCATCTCCAACTTTTCAGTTTGAAAATAAATATCACGTTTGTTAAACGGAAAAGGAAAAACATCGTGGGGGAAACGTACATACCTGAGGTTTTTCTTAATTCTCTACGTGTGTCAAGTCTGCCAATCCGCATTGGGCCAGTGTGGTGGACTATTGGTCTAACCTCTCTCATTCTGAGAGCAGACAACAGTGCTCAACAGTGAGCCGAATTATCCGCCCACTTTAATATCGCGTCATATTAAAGTGGGCGGATAATTGTGCCACTGAGTATAGTTGTACAATTGTAAGAAGTCTTAAAACTAAACTTTGCATTAAAGTCAAAGGGAAAATGGATTCTCAGAAAATATAATAGGAGCTTAATATGTCTTCAAATATAATGGATATAATATTTCGACAATCTGTCAAAGCTTCACATAGAGGTCATATTATTAAAAGGTTCTCAGAGTCGATCCTAATCCATTATATAGGTACTTAACATTATTAATTCCACGACCCTCAACCGATACCGTCTTAGCCTCCACGTCGCGACATCATAATGTAGGAGCAAAAAATCCTCATAAAAGTATCCGATGATTAAATTGATAACGGAGACTTCTGAGAGATTGGCCCAAACAAGTCTTATCAAACAAAGCCCTTCCGAGGACCTGTGGGCGGCTTAGACGCGAACCCTTTCAGCGAAAAAGATCAATGAGCGCCGAGAGTGGTACAGGGCACAA
Source organism: Bicyclus anynana (assembly GCF_947172395.1). Taxonomy (NCBI): domain Eukaryota; kingdom Metazoa; phylum Arthropoda; class Insecta; order Lepidoptera; family Nymphalidae; genus Bicyclus; species Bicyclus anynana. The sequence continues at coordinate 3,637,031 of NC_069089.1, read as the reverse complement.
GCTGAAGCGATATTTACTCGTATATATACAACGCGTTATTTAACACGCTGAACAAATATTGACTTAACGAAAAGGAGAATAAATACCAACATAACAACATGCGATATACCATAGAATAGTATTTTTCATGTACTTTAATTAATTATAAGGTCAAAATCTCCTAATTACTGTGTGGAAAAAGTTATGGCTCAAAAAAGAACAACATTATTTTTTCTTAAACCGACCTAAAGTGGTTTAACAAGCTTTACGTTATAACTCGGTTATTTGGCAAAAATATCAACCTGTTCAATACAAATAGTATTTCTCAATATTTATAAAAATATATCCAAAATGTTAGTTTTAGTCGTAACTTGTAGGCACGATTTATTTTTATTTAAGGCGAGGGCATGTTAAAACATCTTTGAATGACTTTTTTTGCCATAACTTTTTTCACACAGCACTTAGGTACTTCCTGCCGTTAACAAAAATTAAAGAACATAAAAAAACCTATTCAACGACTATTGTTTCATGTCGTTATTGGTATTCAGGCAGGCTACCATACGTTTTTGCCGGTTCTCCTAAATCAATGATGATGAAAAGACAAATTATTATCTTATGTATGAATGTACTGAATGGAATTTTCTTTATTACAAATTAAATTATGTGTATTTATGTTTTTATGCAGATTTGTTAAATTAATATAATATTGAGAAAGGGCGAACATTTTATAACGAAACTTTGGGGCGTTGAAATAGCTACAATATTAAAAATTGATGTTAGGTACCTAACACACTTAATTTTGCTATATTTATGTAGAATATTTTTATATAAACTTCATTCACAGCCCGCGTGGAGAGAAACTGAATTGTTACTTCTACGTTCAACGTTGTTTGCAGTGCATGTAACTTCATAGCACCGGGTAGATAGCAGGCAGTAAATCCTGAATATTTTCTGCGTGGTGGTATCTTACAAACGCTGCGTAAAATGGAAATTCTGTCTGTGCGGGCCATAATGATCGCTTTCCGATCGTCGCTTGTCCCAAGCTCGTCCGCGATCAGATAGGCCGCGGCTCACAAATAAAACCCCAACAAAGTGAAAAGTCGAAGCGTTCGACCGCGCGCCGCACGCCGCACTCCGCACGCCAAGCGTCGCCGCACAACTTTTAATGTTGTGCGGTTCACTTTCCGCACCGAAACCTGATTTATAACTTTGATTTATCGTCGCCTGAAGCGCTTTTGTTTGCTGCGCGCGGGTGTCTGTTAGCAATTCAGATTTACCGCACAAGCGCTGCGGGCGCTGTGACGTTCGAATCGTAACACATCGCTTCGGTTTGTGACGTCACAGCTTAATAGCGTGTACTTCTATTCCCCTATTTTTCATTTGATGGTCACAGAAATTTCAATGTTGCTCGTTAAGTACCTTATTATTTAGAATTGTTGTACCTAATTACACTTTATGAAAATCTGCGACATACTACAAATTAAAACAACATTAAATGATTTTAATTTGTCGATGAGTACGGTTGATGTCCTGACTATTTGATAGTAAGTACATAAAAATACAAAAATGACGTCATAATATTTAAAAGACAAAATAATATGCTGTAATTTCTGCGTATCGATCTTCGCGTGCCAGTTAAAATTTTATAATATTTTCATTTTACGTTTGACAATAGCGAGTGAATATAAAAGTTTGATGGCCCATAAACGCCGATATCAATATTGCGCGACGCCTTCACTACGAGTATATCTCAAAATTCACCTTGTAAAATTTATTTAGCATCGCCATTTTATTATAAAAGTTCAATTTATTTATTGAGCGCCTCACAATACATATTGAGGTTTTGCCCTATATATGACAAATAAAAAACAGGTTTGTTTGCTTTTTAGAACGATGTTCTTTCATTTAGAAAAAATACAAAATAACTTAGTAATAATGGTCTCTGAACGGGTTACGGCGCAATACCCGGGTCCAATGACTACTAACTAACTGAACTGAATATTTCTATAATTACACACACTGTACAGAAAAAGCATGTTTTAAAGCTATATAAATTCGAATCAATAAACGTTAGTGCGAATCACACCTTTTATACCGCCATCTATCGAGAACTGTAGAAACTATGCGAACAGTCTCATAAAAAGAGTCAGTAGGCATGAGGAGTAGCAGAGTATCTCTGTGTGATTTGATCGAATCGGAAAGAAAATGATTTGCAAAGGAACCGGAATCACATAGCTCAAAGAGATGCAAAGTTAAAGTGCCAAGGATTGGGGTTATTGTTCGAAGAGCCGATAAATGTTGGTGTTCCAACTTCCACGATGTACGACAGTATCAGAGCGTAACATATTGTTACGAACTAGGGTTCGAAGATTCGGAATGAAACACCTGGTAACTCGTATAAGACTTTATTCCACTCCTTAATCCAAGTATCAATACACACTTCCAAACGTAGCTAATTCGTTGTCCAAAATCGTAGCCGAGTTCACTTGTATCGCCTTGTATCACATAATGTTCACTTCACTCCGTTTCGTCGGCTCCATCGCGTATTTATACCCTCTCAGAACGCTTCCAGATCTTTCTAGGCTCGCCAACACGCGTGTTGTTTATTCCACGGAGTTCGCCAGTTCAAAACAATAACAAAAGCGATTAAAACAACTCGAAAGGGCGACCGATTACGAACCCTATGTCTCTAGTAATAGGGTTCTCCGTAACAATATGTTATATTTGATCGTCATATTCTCACGAGTATAGCGATTACGCAGGTGAAATCGCGGGGTTCAGCTAATAACAAAATAAAATTAATATTGTAAAACAAACTCCTTCGCTGCATTAGTCTGTCTGTGTGTTTACGATAAACTCGAACACTACTGAACTTTTCATGCGATTTTTACCAATCCATCTATAAGGAAGTGCCGAAAAACTCAAGCCGCCTAGGAAGTTCAATCAAAAACGCTGCCAAATAACTTTGAGATATTACATGACAATGCATTATGTACAGTAGTATAATAGTTATTTGATTCCGAGACTTGGTCGCTAACTATGGGCCTCATAAGAAAACTCAGAGTCACACAGCGGGCGATGGAACGAGCTATGCAAGGAATATCTCTGCGTGATCGAATCAGAAAATAGGAGATCCGCAGAAGAACTAAAGTCACCGACATAGCTCAACGGGTCGCAAAGCTGAAGTGGCAATGGGCGGGGCACATAGTTCGAAGAGCCGATGGCCGTTGGGGTCCCAAGGTGCTGGAATGACGATCCCGCACTAGATTTAGATTACGCAATTGAAGTAGAAAAAAGCGTTAACAGAAGGGTTCCGCGGGAAATGTAGGTCTCTGCTAGTAAATTATTAATTTAGAACAGTATAGAAATGGTGTGAAATTATAATCGAAATCAAAACGTAGTAGTATGTATTCAATCTGCCATAAATTTTCAATTACAAATTCGATATTCCCGAATACCCTCGAGTATGGTTGGAATTCAATACCAGCACACGCATTCAATTAGCTATGAAAACTTAGACTAACACCAAATTAATTACAGATTCTTTCGCTTGTTAATTAGTTCGGCGGTTTCGGTGGTTTCAGCCGAAATTGTGCGTCGAGACGCCGACCCGATAATTTAATTAGCACGCAGAATACAATCCGCTGTCTGCTAGATATTGTTTCAGCTATGATAATAGGACATTTTCACGACTTCAATATCGGTGTTTTACTCTTAATTATGATTTGAGCAAAATAGAGTATTTGAGTTATAGAATATGTGAAACCTTAATAGCTCAACAGTAAAGAGATTTATTTATTTAACAATCAAGCAATACCATACATATTACATTATACAATATATTGCAAGTTATGGATACCCAGTTTGGGCGTAGTCTTTTGTCGAGTGAGTGATAGGGAGATATTTTTTGTTTTATTTATCATTCATGTAGTCATACCGATTTTATTTTTTGTTTTATTTATCATTCATGTAGTCATTTACCGCGTAGAAGCACTTTTGGACCAGAAAGTCCCTTAATTTCTTTTTGAAAGCAATATCTTTCTCCTCATTACGTATATGGTGTGGTAGGTTATTGTAAATTTTTATTGACATTGCGTATGGGCCGGAGCTGTGGAGTGTTAATTTTGAAGAAGGGTAAGGTAAGGTAAGGGTAAGGGTGTTCTCGATTCAATAATTTGTCTTTTATATCCAGCTCCTTGGGACTCCAACGTCCATCGGCTCTTCGAACTATGTGGCCTACCCATCCCTAAAATCTACAATTCTAGTTTTTATTTTATTTTACATAACTAACGGAGACGTATACACAGTGTACAAGTAATATTATGCGCTCGGACGCCACAGTTTCCGCTTAGAATTAGAACTCTGAATACTAAACTCAACAAATACATTTGCATGCAAATTGAAGTGTCAGGCGGTTATTTTATATTACTTAACCGCGCGCTGTTTCTCTCTGAGGCTTATTACTCTTTTTTGGCGGAAAATGTTTTATTCAGCGGTTTTTTAGACAATCTATTTCTTTCCTGCATTATTCATTATATGAATAACTGCGACACGTAATGTTTCTACGTGTTGGTGTATTTCAATTGGCGTTGATGTGTTAAAAACACACACAAAGTTAAAAATTAAGAAACCGGCCAAGTGCGTCGGTCTACGCGCAGTGGTAGGTTCCGTAGTTGTATGTTAAGTAAGTGGTTTTTTTGGAAGTCTATATTTTTTTTTCTGATGGTGTAAGTGCCGTAGGCTCCTTATGGGACCTCAGCGGCGTCACCGGTGGGTTTGGGCGACCGCAGAAGCATCGCCTGATGGGGCGCAAAGGCAAAAGCAGCTGGGCGGAACGACTCTCTAAGGGCGTCTCCTCTGAGGTAGTCCATGCAAGAGGTCTGTGTCCAGCAGTGGAACTCCATCGGCTGATGAACCTTTGAAATCGGTTAAATTTAGTAAAAAAGATTTTATTTTTCTCTTTTAGTGTGCCCTAGCATTATGACCATAAACACCACCATATGGGCGAGCATAGCAAATCTGAAAAGCATTTGCACTTAAATCATATAAATTATTTAAAGTACATCGTGAGGAAACATGCATACCAGAGAAGAGGAGACTCGAGTTCAGCAGTGAGCCGAATATGGGTTGATAATGATGATGATGACGATTTAAAGTACTTAATCAATGATCAAGGTAATTGTTCAACCTTAATCATTGATTAAGTACTTTTAATCATGACGAAAAACGTACTCGCTGGGTAAACCCGACTCACACTTGTCCAGTTTTTTATGTAAAGCGAATATAAGAGGAATCAGTGATTAGATCAGACGCGGGCGGCGGCGCGTGTAAGTGCAGACCTTTCCCGATAGGGTTGTTTGCTGGGCGACTTACTTCTTTATGCATACAGCTTTAGGTTTCGGAAAGCCTATAAATATTCATAAATAAGGATATAAGGGATGATACACACGATATAGATATAAGATCAACTTGTCGGTTCAGTAGCAAACCTTTTCAACCGGCTTCAAGAAAAGAAGAATCTCAATTCATCGAAATCTTTTTATCTATAAGGCAGGGTCGCCATGAAATGTGGGGCTCTAGGCCTTTTGTAGGTTTTACAGGATATTAATTAAACACGACTTGGTTTGTGGAAGGTACGATGTATTCTCTCTTAAGTAAAATGGTCATCACATCAATGGAATGTGCTATGTTGCATTTTTAAACAACAGAAGGCGGCTGGTGATACACCGCGCTTTATTATAAATATATGATAAAACTTGAACTACACCGAGCCTCACTACACAACGGTTTAAAAGCGCAGTCAAGCCAAATGACTATCAGGGTTTCTAAAACAATTATCTGGAAACAAACTCATCATCATCTTCATTATAAAGTCATATTCGGTTCACTGTTGAGCACGAGTCTCCTTTCAAAATGACAGGGGTTATTCCTTAGTCCACCATGCTGGCCCAATGCGGATTGGCAGACTTCACAGATGCAGAGATTTAAGAAAATTCTCAGGTATGAAGGTTTCCTCACGATGTTTTTTCCTTCACCGTTTGAAACACGCAATATTAATTTCTTAAAAACTTACTAATTTTCTATAATAAAAATATACTTAAATTTTTTTTATAATCATCGTTTGGTGATTGCTTCATTAAATAAACTTATATTACAATTTTCAGTTTAATAATATTAGCTCTGTCTTGATGAATGAGTTAATAACGCAGTCATTTAATAGACAATTAAATTAGCCAGAGAGTGTTTTGAGATGTATAAAATATCTTCATAAAAAAAATCTACAAGAGTATGTTTTCTTTACAATTTTAGAACAATTAAATAATTATTATCTAACTCCATATGTTGGGATAGATTGTCGCGGCTCTACATTTTAAAATAAAGTTGTCTAATTCACTTTCAAGCTGGTTTATTGCAAAAGAAAATTAGCTGATACATTTATTTTAATACAAACAAATTTTTAAACTACGGACTTCTAAGTTCTACTAATGCTGAGATTTCTCCTTTTATTTTTAAACTCCGTCGGAATTGTTCCCTCTTATAGATGCGCCATGGTTGAATGCCTTGTTCTTCTTTCTACGTTGAATCCTGAGAAGGGAAACAATCAATACGTACATATAAATAAAATTTAATGGTCTGTCTGTGATATCAAAATAACTGTGTTTCCTCAAGTGTTTACAGTTTTTTTGAAAAGCCATGATAGCCCTGTGGATATGACCTGTGCCTCCGATTCCGGGGAGTGTGGGTTCGAATTCAGTCCGGGGCATGCACCTCTAACTTTTCAGTTGTGTGCAATTTAAGAAATTAAATATCACGTGTCACAAACGGTGAAGGAAAACATCGTGAGGACACCTGCAAACCAGAGAATTCACTGCGTGGGTGAAGTCTGCCAATCCGCATTGTGCCAGCGTGGTGGTCTATTGGCATAACCCGTCTCATTCTGAGAGGAGACTCCAGCTCAGCAGTGAGCCGAATATGGGTTGATGACGACGACTTGCAATTTGCACGATACCAAAACACAAACAAGCTTTTTTAAAATTTTTGTCTGGCTGCTTGTCTGCTTGTCTTGGCTTAACTCTGGAACAGCTAAACCGATTTTAACAGGAGTTTTAGTGGCAACGACGCGAAGACCAAACAAAACATATTTTTTTAGTCACCCATTTTGGGCTCACTGTTGAACACGAGTCTCCTCTTAGAGTGAGAGGGGTTAGGGCAATAGTCCACCACGCTGACCCAATGCGTATTGGAAAATAATTAAGAAAATTACACGTAGATAATTAAGAAAATTGTCAGGTATGCAGGTTTCCTCAAGATGTTTTTCCTTCATCGTTTGAGACACGTGATATTTAATTTCATAAAATGCAAAAAACTGAAAAGTTGGAGGTGCATCCCCCGGACCGGATACACACCCTTCGAATCGAAGTCAGAGGTCTTATCCACTGGGCTATCACGGCTCTAAGCAAAACAAAACAGTTAGGTGGTTTCACTTTGCTTTAGCCTAGTAATAAATAAGCTTCTTAAAAAGTCTCACAACTTCAAGCGGTAAATGAAATAATAATTAATATACCTGTGATAAATAACTTCACAAGCTAAAATGAGCAGTGAGAATAGTCCGACTTGAGCGAGTATGGCGAAAGCGGGCGCCGCTTGCCCGAGCGCCAGCGCTCGCGGCGTCTGCCCTGAGCATCTCGGAGTGAAACCGCTTGCGCGAGCGCGCGCTGCCGAGACGTGCCCTCGTTCGTTTAGCCGCATGAGACTGTTGAAAGTTAAGTTTTATTTATTTACTAGTAGACGCCGCGCGGTTTCACCCGCGTGGTTCCCGTTCCCGAAGAATACGGGGATAAAATATAGCCTATAGCATTCCTCGATAAATGGGCTATCTAACACTGAAAGATCCTGAGATTAGCGCGTTCAATCAAACAAACAAACAAACAAACTTTTCAGCTTTATAATATTAGTATAGATACTAACATAAAAAGCTGAAGAGTTTGTTTGTTTGATTGAACGCGCTAATCTCAGGAACACAAGTCCGATTTGTAAAATTATTTCAGTGTTAAATAGCCCATTTATCGAGGAAGGCTATAGGCTATATATTATCCCCATACTCCTATGGGTACGGGAACCACGCGGGTGAAACCACGCGGCGTTAACTAGTAATTTATATTACCAAGTTACTTCTTACAGTATCAGCTATTCGTCAATAAATCGGTTCCGCTATTTCAAAGCTCGATCAAAAAGATAGAAGACAGGCAGACTAAAATTGAAAAATAATTAACTAACTAACTTTAGTAAAGGTAGCTTAACTTGCTCTGCGTGGCACACCACCACCTTCCCAGCACCGAAAACCAACTGAGAATTTTCGAAAGCAAGGAAATCTAATAATTCATAGGCAGTCCAACGAAGAATCTAGTTCAATAGCAGACACCCGTGCGTTTCACCCGTGAAGTTCCCATTCCAGTAAGAATAAGTTACTGTACTTTACAGTAATAAAGCCTGTGTTACTCGATGATAATGTAAGCTACATTATCATCGAGTAACACAACTCCATTGGTGTAAACAAAATTGAAATCCAAATATCGGTTTCGTAACAAACAAACAAAAAAATCAAACATTTACTTTTCTATAATATAAAAATGACTCGCAAAATAACAACGCTTAGATAAATTTGGGCAATTATTTTTTAAAAATGTTCGTTGAAGTTCTAGGATAGTTTTTACGGCGAGAAAAATTTAAAAAGACTAAAAAAAAAATTATAGTCCCATACAAACGATTCGCAATCATTTGAATTTTAATATGTATAGGGTAGGGGTAGGGTGGGAGTAGGGTAGGGGTAGGGGTAGGGTGGGGTTAGGGTAGGCGTAGGGTAGGCTAGGGTATGGGTAGGGTAGGGTATGGGTAGGGTAGGGTAGGTGTAGGGTTGGACTAGGGTAGGTAAGGGTATGGAAGAAGTGCATAAAAGTCAAAGCGAAGCTTGACTTGACTTTTATGTACTTTTAGTTTAATATAACTGCCAGAATATCATTTACCTCCAAACGAAGAATTGTTTGTATGGGCTACGCTTCTGTGCCATGATGTACACGTTTGCTGGCGGCATCATCTGCAGCGAGCCCAGCTCACACAGCTCCTTATCTCGGAACTTCTTGGATATTACTTGGTAGGCTGTGTACGGTTCCGTGTGGTACGCGTATTCTGAAAATTAAAGTCATCATCATCATCATCATATCAGCCGATGGACGTCCACTGCAGGACATAGGCCTTTTGTAGGGACTTCCAAACATCACGATACTGAGCCATCTCCATCCAGCGAATCCCTGCGACTCGCTTGATGTCGTCAGTCCACCTGGTGGGGGGTCGGCCAACACTGCGCTTACTAGTGCGGGGTCGCCATTCCAGCACTTTGGGACCCCAACGTCCATCGGCTCTTCGAACTATGTGCCCCGCCCATTGCCACTTCAGCTTCGCAACTCGTTGAGCTATGTCAGTGACTTTGGTTCTTCTGCGGATCTCCTCATTTCTGATTCGATCACGCAGAGATACTCCTAACATAGCTCGTTCCATCGCCCGCTGTGTGACTCTGAGCCTTCTTATCAGGCCCATAGTTAAAATTAAAGTGCTTGTGACTAATCACTTGGACACACTAACAAATTAAAAAAAAATACTAGATCAAACAGTGAGAGAGTGAGAGGCGTGTTAGTCCAGTGGATATGACCTCTGCGTACGATTCCGGAGGGTGTAGGCTCGAATCCGGTCCGGGGCATGCACGTCCAACTTTTCAGTTGTGTGCATTTTAAGAAATTAAATATCACGTGTCTCAAACGGTGAAGGAAAACATCGTGAGGAAACCTGTATACCAGAGAATTTTCCTAATTCTCTGCGTGTGTCAAGTCTGCCAATCCGCATTGGGCCAGCGTGGTGGACTATTTGGCTTAAACCCTCTCGTTCTGAGAGGAGACGCCCCGTTGGTCTATTGTCGTACCCACTCCTAGCACAGTCTTTCCCGACTAGTTGGAGGGGCTTGGGAATATTGGTCATATTATAAAAAAAATATGGCAAATATTTAAAAAAAATATTCCTTACTGCCAGAGCGGATAAGGTCTATTCCAGTAGTAACGGGCTGCAGTAGTGCCGTCGTACGTTTCGCCTTTACTACCTTCTTGGTCCTCAAGATGTCTTCTTTCGGGTTTTTGAAGCCACTGTAGTAAAAGAATCCTGGATTCTACAAACAAACAAAACCTTCTGTGTCTGCTACGATATCTGTCAAAACTATTAAGTCTACTTTTTCACCAGGAAGACAATTTCATATACATCTCATCACCATCATTATTAGCATATCGTAAAGAACCGTTTCAGGTTAAGCCTCCTAGAAAAGTGGATAGGGATCTTAAGCCCACTCCAAGCTTTTGCAGCTTTAGAGTGTACCAAAATTCGACGACTTCCGCGGCGTTGAGGTTTTTGTGATTGGTACAGCTCTGGTTGTAGGGGTGCTTCGGCCGTGGCTAGTTACCACCCTACCAGCAAAGACGTAGCGACAAGGGATCGGGAAGGGAAGCGTTTCGGTACGATGTCATGTGGAAATCGAAAAGGGTGTGGATTTTTATTCTCCTCCTATCAAGTTAGCCCGTTTCCATCTTAGATTGCATCATACTTACCACCATCACACCTGATGGAAAGCTATGGTGGACCGCGCTTGTCTAGAAGATGCGTATTCACTCTTGACTTGAAAATACCCATATTGAAGGTGGTGTAAACTTACGTCCAACCATCCCCTGGTGTACCCAATGTCCTCAAACACCAGCTCGAGATCTGTGTTGATGAGAGCGTCCATGTCAGCCAGCGTTGGAGCCGCCGCGTTGAGCAGCCAGGAGACCACGCTGCTTGTGTAGTAGTTGTAGAGCAGCATGCTCATCAAACCCACCACCAGCAAAATCATTCGACGACCTAAACAAATAACATAACAGTTATCAGCTAAAGACTGGCTAATAAGTAGCCAAAGACTGGCTAATATGACCGATTAATGGTGGTATAGCCATCAGTTGTCTGATCAGGTATCAGACAACTGGTCAGAAGAAATTGTAGTGACCTTGGGTTCCCAAATATATTCTTAAATATCTAGCGCAGAAGGCAACAGGACACCACTGCGCTAATTTAGCCATGAGTAGCAAAGACGAAAACAAAAGATATGAGTGTTTGCCTTGTGACCCGCGTAGCGACCGGCGTCCTGAGTTTTCCGGAGCTCAGGATATAAAATTGACTGCCAGCCATGGAGAAGCAGCGACCAGGCTCTCCACGGAAAATATGCTACAGGAAGAGTATTCCCATAGTGCTGCGAATCACGCAAAAGAACGTCGCGAAGTGTGAACGTAAACGCCGCGAACGGCCTCCACACTTCACGCCACAGCTCGATCGCTGTAAGTTTATAGCTGGGCTTAGAAATTGTCAGTAAAATTCTCAGACTGGAGAGAGGAATTCGGTGGTGTTACGATCCCGTGAATCCTTCTGTCCTAGATATATGTATTCGTCTACATTTGCGAGTGCAGCGTTCTCAACTATAACTGGGTGGAGCGATACATGAGCATTAGACATTATTTTCGTTTTGGCCATGTTCATTTTCAGGCCCACCTAGTAAGCGCACCCCCACCAGGTGGACTGACGACATCAAGCGAGTCGCAGGGATTCGATGGATGCAGGTGGCTCAGTATCGTGATGTTTTGAAGTCCCTATAAATGGCCTGTGTCCTGCAGTGGACGTCCATCGGCTGATATAATGATGATATGATGACGATCCCGTGCTTTGGAAAGCACATTAAACCGTTGGTCCCGCTCATTATCATTAAAATCAGACAGTGAGTGAAAACGGCATCGGCATGGTGGGCCTAAGCTCCATTTGTCCTTTCCTGTAAGGAGGTGGACCTGGCCCAGAAGTGAGCTGTTTAACTAAGCTAATAATGATTACACTTTAATCTTACCTTGACTAGAAGAAATCTCATCAAACAAATTTATTCCATCTTCATAGGCTGAAATAAAAAAGCTGTCTTTAAAATTTTGCGTAACATGAAATGTTGATGTATTTTAGACAATGACCTTGGTCGACTTATTCTGTAGGTATGTTTATAATGATCTATATAGAAAATGTTTAAAAAGCTAAATTAGTCTCGTTAGAAGTTTTCTAACATTACTAAAAGTTTTTTATTTATAATGAGCCCAAAAATAGTAATTGAATAAAAAATAATAAGTTCTCAAAATTGTATTTAAAAATAGTAAGCACACTCTTTTCTGACATTATAATAGATACAACATTAAAGGCAGTAATTGAATAAAAAATAATAAGTGCTCAGAATTGGTGATAAAAGATCTTTCATGGTGGATTCATCGTGTGGCGGAGAGAAAAACTCTGAATATTTTCCTAAATACACCCTGGACTTGTGACCAATGGGTGTAGGGTTACAGAATTTCTTGACAATCGATTAACATTCCCCTTCTTTGCTAGTTTTGTTCTTCCTGCTTAGCCAAATTTGAGACTAGACTAGAGCAACTTAGATTGAATATAGAACTAGCTGCAATTCTAGAGAAGTTTAGGCTTCTTTTATAAATGATTATATAATGATTTAATTATTTTGCTATCATCCACAAGAAGCCGACGAACCCATGCGACAACGTCACCCAGGTCCGACAAAATACTCTTTACGTAACGTACGTAGAGAGTATTTTGTCTTACCTGGGTGACGTTGTCGCATGGGTTCGTCGGCTTTTCGCGGATGATAGTTACATATATAAATTTGTTTTTACCTACCTTGTTGGCAGATTATAGCGAAAACGCTAAACGCAGCGTATAGCCCTGGCTCCGTCCTCTCTTCTAGCACGGCGGTAAATGCCAAGACCAGGGTGAAAGCCACACACGACGCTATGGTCCACCACCACACGCCAGGAGATAGAGGAGTTAGGAAACGGTTTTCATAATCACCAACTCCCTTATCCAAAATAAGGTAATAGAACTTCGTTCTGTGAATTGAATTAAATAAATAAAACCTTGGCTATCAGAGGGTAGTTATTTATTTTTAATATTTGCCATATCTTTTAAAAATGACCAGTATTTTTATTCCCTACTAGTCGTACTAGTCGGACAAGACTGTATTAGGAGTGGGTACAACAATAGACCATCAGGGCGGGGATCGAACCACAACCCCTCGATGATGAGATCGACCCCTCTTACCGTTGAGCTATTGAGGCTCTAAAATCTTAATATATAAATGCAAAATGTCATTTATTCATTTCGAAACCTCGAAAACCGCTTGACGTACAAAAATGGGCAGGGAGGTAGTTTATAGACAGTAAACGTCTGCTAAGAACGGATTTTGTGATAGGGCCGGATTAAGGAGATCTAAAGGCGGACGAATTCGTGGGCGCCCGCTAGTCATAAATAGTATATAAAATCAATAAGTGTAAATGTTAATAAGATTTTTGTGTAATTTTCTGTTCTTTAAAGTGCTTCGTACAAATTTTCCATATTTTTTGTCGTTTGAGGCTAAAATAAATTTATTGTATGACCTCACAAGATCTATACCTTATCAATCGATAGACATCCACCGCTGGACATAGGTTTCTTACATGGAGCTCCAAGCACAACAGTCTCGAGCCGCCAGCATCCAGCGGCTCCCTGCAACCCGCTTGATATCCTCGGTCCACCTAGTGGGGGGCCAACCAATACTGCGCTTTCCGGTGCGGGGTTGCCATTCCAGCACCTTGAGACCCCAACGTCTATCGGCTCTACGAACTATGTGGCCCTCCTATTGCCATTTCAGCTTTGTGACTCGCTGAGCTATGTCAGTATGACTATGACTTTGGTTCGTCTGCGGATCTCCTCATTCCTGAATCGATCACGCAAAGAAACTCCAAGCATAGCTCGCTCCATCGCCCGCTGAGTCACTTTGAGCCTTCTAATAAGGCCCACAGTCAGCGACCAAGTCTCAGATCCGTAGATCATCACTGGCAACACGCACTGTTCGAAGACTTTCGTCTTCAAGCATTGAGGAATTTTGGACGAAAAGATGTCGTGGAGTTTTCCGAACGCCGAATCTAGCTCGGCTGGGCAGCGAATCAACTCTTTCTCGAAATTGGACCTACGTTTCTATTTGTCTCATTTTCAATAAATAAAGGAAAGTATTAACTGTAGTTGAGTAGCCGGCGGCAGGAACACATCAACCCAGTCCAGCCAGTGGGGGAATATTCTGGCGCATGTGCACGACACGTCTTGCTGGCGCCAGTACAGCGAGTTGGTCACCGCCTGCATACAAATTATATTATTTACAGAACACAGAAAACGCTGACTATGTTTTTATAGACACTTGAACGCTTAAAAACTTAAAAAAATAACAATATCCAGGACAATAAGTAGCAGGTAACTAGGAAACAGAACTTACCAGAGTTGAATTTCTTTCCGGTGAACCAATCCACCTTCCAGCAATAGTATAGTTGAATCTAGAAACAAGTTTATCAATTTTAATATAAATATTGAAGAGTGATATTTTTTTAATATTTAGGTACCTGAAATTATGCTCATCCTTGAGCGTCCATAGTAGCTGAGTAGTAATTTTAGTCATCACAGAGACGCCCGGTGTGTAGCCAGGATCCGCTAACATTTCAGGCTTAAATACTTTTGGTTGGTCCAAAATCTAAAAATATAAAATATAAAAAAAATGTCACATTTGTCTCAGTGACTCGGTTATAAGCCTGATATAAGAAACACGTCCACTTGCGTCAGAATCTGCTGTACGACTGTGACTCAGCGCGCGACGGCGTCAGTATAAACTTAAGTGTGGGTAGTTATAATAAAGACCGTACCTTTCAAATAAATTGAATCCGCAATAGAGTGCGCGCACAATAAGTCTACGCGCGACTGGGGGTGCAATTATATTGCCAGCTATCTCTTTTACCCGCCAAGAGATAGATAGAGATACACGCCAAGATTGTGGCACTTTGGATTAGTTCCGATTAAGCGCGTGGCCGAACGCGCATTATTTATTATGCGCGTAATCTAGTAAAAAATGTTAAAAGGGCTGGACACGATACCGAGAGGTAGTCGGTTTGGACTCCGTCCACTGGACTATTTTCGGACCCACTTTTAGAACAATATTTTCCCTCTAATTGGGCTATCGGGCATATTTTAAAGATTAAACAAATATTCTTTTAAAAGAAACAAATAATTTATTATTGAAATTGAACGCTTTAAGAAATAATTTATCAGCTAAATATTTACGAGTACGTCAAATAAATTAAATACCGTTTTCATTATTGTGTACCCACCACAGTTATTGCTCGTAGCGTCAAGTTGTTGAAATCCCAGCGATCGTAATATTTGAAGCTGTTCCGAGAAACACTTAAACCTGAAATTTAGAATTACATCTTCAAATACTCATTATATCACTTTGCAAGTTCTTAAAAGTTAATCTGAGCCATGAGTTGCGGACTCTCGTCCTACGTTATGAGCGGCAGCGTCAAGCGTCGAATAGAGTGTTTAATAACAAAGATCATGAAACTGCGCATTAATTCGAGGTGATGTTTATTAAGTACAGGCTTGTATGAAACTTGAGTGGTTCGATGTGCAATTATATATAGACTACAAGCCCTACTAATATTATCAGCTTCAAGCCACAATATGCTACACTGCTTAGGACGATCTCTATTTAAGTAGCTAGCTCGTGTAGCCAGGTACATGAACTGACTACTTTAACAGACCTCGTCCGGAGAATTTAGGTCACAATGCTTATTTTGTCGCCAAGGATTGATATGTTACGTTCCAAAGTGTCATGTCAGTGGTTGTGATTGATATTCCTACAGGCACATGAGGCTTCATGTTATGACAATACCAATATGACAATGCTTGAGCACGGGGCAATGCTATATAGCAATATGTAGCTACTGCAAAATTTTGACGCTAACAAATGTCGCAGTAGATGTTTAGCTAGTAAAGCGAGAGTATGACGACGTGGTCATGGCCCAAGCGTTACTCTTAGTTAATTTAGATGTTTTGTCTAGGCTGTGTCATGAATACCTTTTTCAATATCCCATTCTCCAATAACTTTCTTCTCTAGCTTGTTGCCCTGAATATTCCCGAAGTTAAATATATCCGTTAGAACAAAGCGGCTGCCTACAATATGAAAAGAAGCTGTGAAACTGTAAATCATATCAATCATATCAATCACGCACACAATATTAAGAGGCTAAGATACCATGTTTAAATATTATGTAATGTCAGTCCGATAAAACTGATCGTGTGTTGGTCGCAACCAATACACGATCAATTTTACCGGCTGTCAAACCAATCGTCATCAGCGCAGCTACCGTTTTTGTGGGATTACGGGGACAAAATATAGCCTTTAACACTCACAAATAACCTTCGACCAATGTTATTACTGTGATCGAAGCAAATAAGTTGACTTTCTATTGGTAAAAGATTTTTCGAAATCAATTTAGTAGACCTAGAGATAAACCCCTACCTCACAAACATTCAAACTTTATCTCTTTAGAACATTATTAGAGATATGGATTTATGCACAAAATATAATATAGAATAATATATAATTGAAAATATATATTTACCTACGTTTGAAGCCAAAACCAAGTCAGCATCTACACTCAGATTCAAACCTTCTAATACTTCTTGAATGTTCCATTGATTGTTAAAATTTTCCACAATGAGCCACATGTGCATCGCATCAAACAGAGATTCCATAGATGCCTCAAATTGAATCAAAAACAAAAATATCATAAAAAAATACTTGCTATTATAAATACTAATCGCATCAAACAGAGATTCCATAGATGCCTCAAATTGAATCAAAAACAAAAATATCATAAAAAAATACTTGCTATTATAAATACTAAATCTGTGGCTACTGATAACCCTTCGTGGATATCATACAGTAGGTAGTTAACGGATATTGCCCAGTTGATATTGTGATTATCGTTAACAATAGGCTTTATGGAATACAAAAAATGCGGTTGTTATTGATTTGATGTTAATTTTATAGGGTGACTAGTAGACGCCGCTCAGTTTCACCTGCATGGTTCCTGTTACCGTAGGAATACGGGGATAAAATATACCTAAAACTTTCCTCGATAAATGGGATATCTAACATTGAAATAATTTTTCAAATCGGACTAGTAGTTCCTGAGATTAGCGAGTTCAAACAAACACAAACTCTTCAGCTTTATAATATTATAGATTAACATTAATCAATGTTTTAATATCACTTAAGGCGTCGTAAACCCTATCTTTACTCTGACCTTGCGATTTTAAAACCACATATGATAGCCTGGCGCATTTGATCCGACTACCTTCTCCTAACAATATTAATTTCAAGTTAATAGCTAAATGAACATACTTTTTCAAGAGCGCTTGCCGCCCCCTCGCAACTCCCCTCCAGCAGTACTCCAATAGGAGTGGTCCATTGACGCAAGATTGCCTCCAACTTGTCAGTGCCATTCGCGTCTATTAGCAGCATTGAGAATCTGATTCCTTTACGAATGAACTGCAGTGATAGCTCTTTGTTTTCTGAAAAAAAAAAAATGTAAGTAACTTTTTTTTTTTCATTCTATACAAGTTAGCCCTTGATTACAATCTTACCTGATGGTAAGTGATGATGCAATCTAAGATGGAAGCGGGCTAACTTGTTAGGAGGAGAATGAAAATCCACACCCCTTTCGGTTTCTACACGGCATCGCACCGGGACGCTAAATCGCTTGGCAGTACGTCTTTGTCGGTAGGGTGGTAACTAGCTACGGCCGAAGCCTCCCACCAGCCAAACTATTTTAAAAGTATAATAAAATGCGTAATTGTTAATAACTAGCGGATGCCCGCAACTCCGTTCGCGTGAAAATCTGTTTTCGCAAATCCTGCGGGAACCATGTATTTTTCCAGAATAGAAAGTAGTCTATGTTGTGCTCAATATTTCAATTTATCTCTATACCATGTCATTGAGTATATCTGGCTTCAGCCGTGGCTAGTTAACACTACGGGCAAAGACGTAATACGGCACCAAGCGATCTAGAGTGTAGAAACCGAAAGGAGTGTGGATTGTCATCCTGCTCCTAACAAGCTGCACTTACCATCAGGTGAGATTGTAGTCAAGGGCTAACTTGTGAGAATACAAAAAAAAACTTACCGTATCCAGAACCACATCCCAAATAGCATACAAAGCGAACACTTTTGCTCTCAAAATAATCTGTAGCAAATCTAGCATTCACACATACTCCAGCGCTGAGTTGCGTAATAAAACATGCTAATAGTAAAGACCACATGATAACCTAAAAACTGTTTTTCTGAAAAAAAAAAATGTTTTTTTTAATCACAATTTTATCATATTACTAGCAGACCCGGTCAAGCTTCGCTTTTACATATTATGTGCACTCCTTCCTTACCCGTACCCTACTCCTACCCTAACCCTACCCTATCTCTACACTACCCCTACCGTACCTCTTGCGAAACTTCGTACGCGTGATATTCTATTTACCCCAAATACCTAGGGAAATATGTATTTTTTAGGATAAAAAGTAGCCTACATGTTGCATAACCTTCTCTAATCTAATGGGGTTTCTTTTAGGGAAACCCCATTAACAGACAAACAATTTTAAAAATCTTGATAAGTTTTAGTATTGTGTACATAAGTTTTATGCACTGGTGATGTATGAGTATTGCGAATATTAAATTGATTTAGTTAGTTATACTTACTTACCAAACCAATACTGTGGCTGACACAAGCATTCGTAAACGAATGTTTCACCCTGCGTGACTATTGCCAATAAAAATCACTCCTAAACACCAATTATATGGTGTTTTTCATGTCAATCATTTTAATAATGACCGTATTCATTATTCTAGTGCAGCAATCAGCTAACGACACGAGAATTAAGGACGGAAATTTTACCTCAAAGATAAGTGATAAAGATTGTATGAAGAAGATGGTCATCTTTATGATCTACATTGACAAAATGGGGAACCATGGCGTGAACGACTCACAGTATAACCATGCGTACTGACCTCTTGCAGCGACCTCCTGTCACACAGCAGGTATTTTTATTATGTTCAAAAATAAATCTTAGTAAGTAGTACCTAATTGTAAAACTTTAATATGGATGGCTACAAAAGACTGCCCTGTAGCAGTAGCAGTTTGACGGCCTCCGTGGCGCAGTGCTATGCGCAGTGGATTTACAAGATGGAGGTCCTTGTTAAGATCCCCGGCTGGGCCGATTGAGGTTTTCTTAAATTTTGCAGGTCGCTAATTACTTGCAGCTACAATAGAACTTTCTTTTCTAACGGATTTTTTAAATATGTCAATGGATTTAGATTTCCGAATGTCGACTGGGAGTGCATTCCATAGCTTAATAGCACGTACAGCAAATGAACTCTTGTAAAATTTACTCCTATGGAAAGACAGAGCAAGAACACGACATGTTCTTAGCTCTGATTGCACTCCCAGAAATGTGAATTTCTCCTTAAGATAAGGAGGATATTTTGGATTAAAGAGCATACAGTACAGAAGAGAAAGTACATGCAGATCCCGGCGACGGATGCGTATGTGAAGTCTGCCTATATGTCAGCCAGCGTGGTGAACTATTGGCATAACCCCTCTCATTCAGAGAGGAGACTCGAACTTAACAGTGAGCCGAATGTATGGATTGATAATGAGTGAATAGGCCAGCTGGAGGGTCAACCATTTTTTTTTATTAATTTGTAATGAGTGTCGGTGTAACAGACAGTTCTTCGGTTCGTTCAAACGAACGTAGAGTGTTTCGCAATAGGACAATATAAATGCTAATTCGCGAGCATCGAGCCGTCCGGACGTCCCGCGCCCGGACAGCGCGCTTTTTAAACATTCTTCTCGTTAATTCTAGTTTCCTGGTACAATTTCACTTAGTTTACTCCTGTCTATTTGTCTGTCTGTACCATCTATTTATCATATTTATTATGAATAATTTAATAATAAATATTATAAAGCTGAAGAGTTTGTTTGTTTGTTTGTTTGATTGAACGCGCTAATCAGGAACTACTGGTCCGATTTAAAAAAATCTTTATGTGTTAGATAGCCCATTTATTGAGAAAGGCTATAGGCTGTATTAAGCCCGTATTCCTACGGGTACGGGAACCACGCGTACAAGTAAAACCACGCGTCGTCAGCTAGTTTATTATAAACTAGCGGATGTCCGCGACTTCGTCCGCTAAATTTAGTTTTTCACAAATCATTCAAGAACATTATTTTTTCCGGAATGAAAAGTAGCCTATGTGTAAATCAAGAGCAAAATCTATTGCCATTTCAAATTTCAGACAAATCGGTTTAGTGATTTCGGCGTTTAAGAGTTACAAACATCCAAACAAACATACATCCATGCAGACTTTCACGTTTAAATATTTGTAGGATTAGAGGACGTGAATGTTACGCGACTTTTTTTTTTATATTCTTTACAAGTTAGCCCTTGACTACAGTGTCACCCGATGGTAAGTGATGATGCATTCTAAGATGGAAACGGGCTAACTTGTTAGGAGGAGGATGAAAATCCACACCCCTTTCGGTTACACGGCATCGTACCGGAACGCTAAATCGCTTGGCGGTACGTCTTGCCGGAGGGTGGTAACTAGCCACGGCCGAAGCCTAGTGTAGCTGCCAAACCGTGAAAGAATTTTTGAAATCAGTAGTTTTCCTATTCAATGCAAACAAACAAACAAACTATCAATATACGTAGATGTATTAATGAACGAGATTACGGTCTGTTTAGAAAGCGCTGCATCAAATGTGCCAAAATTAAAATCTGTGGCCTCAAAAACGTTCAAATAAAAAAATCATAAACCAACCATGTAGATTCAATAAATACAATAAACGCGACGGGTGGGCAAACTCGCGAGCCCGTGATTGGCATCTGAAATTACTCATACATTATTTGCGCGATCAACTTTGAGTAATCGCCGTGTTTTGCCTGTCAATCAGAGCGAGCACTCTGAAAGAGGTTTTTCCAATAAAAAGTTCGATAAAAACTCATTTTTTTATTACCTCCTCGTAGTCATTGTGAGCGGTGATGAGTTTTAATTCAGCATTGAAATTGATTCATATACAGGAATCCACAAATCTGTATTAGAATTTGTGTAGTTATGTTTGTTTCTTAGTAAGTTTATAGGTATTTGACGCGGTTTCACCTTATTTCCCATACCAGTAGAAACTAGACAGTTAATTAAGTTTAAGGTTTATGTTACTCGTTGATAACGTAGCTTTCCATTGGTAAAATAATGTATTAAATCGGATTTTTGAAAACGTAACAATCAATCAAATTTACTTTCGCATTTATAATATAAACCTACTAGGATATAAGATGTTTGAAGCGTTAAAGAAAACGACGAATGCATAAAAACGTCTTGCAGCAAACAGTCAGAGGCGAACAGGCAGACACATCATCAATCATCAACAGCCTGTATTTGTCCCCTGCTGGACATAGGCCTTTCCGAGAGCGCGCCACCACACGATCCTCCGCCTTCTTCATCCAGCCACTTCCTACTACCTTCTTGAAGTCATCGGACCATCTAGCTAGAGGGTGTTTTACACTGCGCTTGCTGGTATGTGGTCTCCACTCCAGAACACGTCTGCCCCAGCGGCCATCTGTTCTACGATAGATATGGCCTGCCCACTGCCACTTCAGTTTTCCATCCACACATAGAAAACAATAAAATTAAGTTTATATAACATAATAACAGCTTTTTAGTGTCTTCTAGTTAATATTATAACTAACTAGTTAATATATTATTAATATTAATATTATAACAATTAAAATCCATCTTTATTAGCCTGTAAATAATTACGGCCCAGAACAAATGACAGCAATGCTATGTCAATTTGTACAGCACAATCTGTGTCATATCTCCTTTAAAATCTTTCACTAAAATCTTGAAATAGCTTAAAGGGATAAACTTCGGAGCGCAGTTCGAGCCGAGGATATTCAATAAGGGTCCTGGAGAGTAAACAAGAACTGATCGCGTCATTTATAACGCGCCATTTAGATAGCCGCCGACGCGCTCATCACTCACCGCCGAGAGAACCGCGCGCACCTCACACTAGCGGCGTTTTATGTAACGCGCGGTGTTATTTGACCAGACCTTTAAAACCGTTGCAAAATATGCGTGTCTATAACTCGGGTAGTATATTACAATTTATAATATACTACGAGTAATCTCATTAGTTTAGGAACTAGTGATAGCTCTTCGCACATTCCAATTTCAGCTTTGCAACTCGTCGAGCTGTGTCGGTGACTTTAGTTCTTCAGCGGATCTCTTCATTTATAATTTGATCACGCAGAGATACTCCGACCATAGCTCGTTTCATCGCCTGCTAAGCCTTTAGCCATGTAAGCATTTACCAAACAAGCAAGCATGGCCTTATTTGCTTGTAATTACACCGGCAGCCATGCCCTTCATAACGGAGCACTGTAATGATTCTTGGCAACAGAAATAAACATTACAAGTACTTTCCTGAACAAACATTGTCACAAGAAGCTCAACTACTACATAAACAACTAACTACATGTTTTGTAAGTCATAAAAATAAACGCCGTAGAACGTCGTTTGTGTGAAGGACTCTTACCAGCGTTCAGGAGGCCGCCGACCGTCTTTCCCTTTATTGTTTTTTTATGCTCGGAGAGATCCTTGCGCTTTACGTGCGCCATCATCGACTCGCCGATCTGTTTTTTACTTTAATTCCGTGAAAGATGAGTTAATAATTTACCTTTGAATTTGAATCAATATTTCATTTGTTATGAATTTTGTTGACTAAGAGTCTGCGAATTAATATCACGTGTCTCAAACGGTGAAGGAAAACAATCGTGAGGAAACCTGCATACCACAGAATTTTCTTGATTCTCTGCGTGTGTAGTCTGCCAATCCGCATTGGTGAACTATTGGCTTAACCCCTCTCATTCTGAGAGGAGACTCAAGCTCAGCAGAGAGCCAAATACGGGAATGATGAATGAATGATGAAGAGCGATAGCCAAAAATACCTCATTTTCTGAAGGCAGCTTACTTTCCTACCAGAAGTACCTAATTAGGAGTTTGGAGTGTTGTGGCTTTGGAAGGTATATGTATAAAACAAAATTTGTTTGATATTTTGTACGGAATCGGAGTAATCTCTGGACCTACTGACTAACTACGTTATGTTTGAGTATCATAGGCAAAATTTTAACCCCGTTTTCTCATGGGTACGAGAACTACGCGTGTAAAACCGCGGCGCGTCGACTAGTATGTTATAACTTGGAAAGTTGGAAAGTGGTTTACTATATTTACAAATTGGTTTAGCAAAGTTATTATATTTCTTTGCTTGTTTCTGCGAACAAATTTAATTCCATCTTCACTGTCTGAAACACAAAAAGTAATTTGTAAGATAAGACTGGTTGTCTTGATTTCAAGGTAGATTGGCAACATTCAATAACATTTGTGCCTTTAATCATTTTTTACCACCTTTTTGTTTGATAATATTCTCAAAAATTGTTTTTCGTTCATTTTATTTAGCAAGCTTTTTATACTTTGTATCTAAAGGGTGTATAGGTAAGAAAAAATATATAATTTTATCTGGAGGCCTATCATTAACAACTTATTTTACGGCGCACTACAGAACCAGGCCTTCCTTATAGGAGAGCCTGGTCTCTTGATTTCACCATCATATAATATTAGAGATTCTTTAGATAGTTAATACATAATTTCACATTATTTCCAAACGTAACACGATTATTATTCGTAAGTCAAAACAAACATTAACTTCGTATTTAAAATATAGACAATTGTTAACTTAATTTTTCAGCAAGATAGATTAATAATCGTTTAGCCGCCAACATGACATTTTTTTGTGTTGCCACTAAAGTTATAATGCTATTTTATATACGTCCCCATTATGTTGGTTAACACTAGGTACCGTTTTACTTTTTACCCGACTGCTAGAAAGGTTGTTTTTCGCGCGTATCTTGTATGTATGTATGTATGTGTCGCCGAGTAAGTTATTTGAATTATTATTCTACGTTAATTATTGCGATAATATTAGAATCAGGTTTTATGTAATTGGGTTTTAATTATTTACTGTTTAAATAAATAAGACTGTAAAAGGTTTCCACCATGCCGGACGTGGCGGCGCTCGAATAGGAAACGATAATGATATTGCTTTAAAATGGCGCGTAGGCGGTGCGTTTACAGAGTGAAGGCGCTCTGCCACTGTGTAGCCTGTTGGTTGAGTAGTTCAGTGTACTCAAGTTCTTGGAATGGATACTCGTCTTCCATTTGTTAAGCACAGTGAAATAGTGATAGTGATATAGAAGCTAATGGGTGAGTTAATAGAAGTAAGGCCAATGCATTGTTAATTAATTAGCTGGGAGCCAACGCGAGCGGAGATGGAAAGCATTGACTAGTCGTAAAGGGGCCCCTCAATCCAACTGACTTCATATCTTTCAAACCACTGAACGGATTTACGTAATTATTGGCATAATGACGATGTAAGGAACCCCAAAAATTATGACGATGATAGATACAAGCACCTCTTTTAAATGTGTAGATATTGGTTTAATAAAATTCACGGCCCGCGGCGTCAAATTGTGCAAATCCCAGCGATCATAACATTTGAATCGGTTCAACGAAACGTTCAAACCTGAAATTGGAAAACACGAATCACGGATGCGACTTCTTTGAATATTTCATTTTCAAAGCGGCAAATATTCGCGATTTGCCTCAAAGAATTCAATACTTAAACCCATAATATAAATTTGAATGAATACTTTAAGTGGAGATTTGTACTTTACTTAGAATCCATTAAAACAAATTAGAATTTGTTTAGAGAAATTTATCAAAAAAATACGATTAAAAAGTAGGCTTCTTAAGAAATTTCCATAAATTATTATTTGTTAACCTTCATTAGTAGAAATATTGTCTGCCTATTTGTTTCGATTCATATTTCTCAGTGCCTGAAGACAAAACTGGGACCTCATAAGAAGGCTCAAAGCGGGCGATGGAGCGAGCTTTATGCGAGATCCAATCAGGAATGAGGAGATTCAAAGTCACTAATACAGCTCAGCGAGTCGCGAAGCTGAAAGTGATAATGGGCAGTGCACATAGTTCGAAGAGCCGATAGATGATGGGCTGGAATGACGACCCCGCACCGGAAAGCGCAGTGTTGGTCGACCCTTACTAGGTGGACTGAAGACCTCAAGCGGGTTGCAGGGATTCGCTGGGTGAACAATGTTCGCGACTCGAGAGCTTTTCGTTTGTAAAACCAAGAAGCATATGTCCTGCGGTGGTCGTCTATCGGCTTAATTATGATGATGATGAATCTTCAAAATTGATTACCAATGGTTGCAAAAGTAAGGAACATTGAACGCGATAGATAGAAGGGAGTACAAACCCCGTCCTTTCCACATTTAAAGACATAGACGAGTCCTTGAGGAAGTTGTTTTTTTTAATTCCTTACAAGTTATCCCTCGATTACAATCTCACCTGATGGTAAGTGATGATGCAATCTAAGATGGAAGCGGGCTAACTTGTTAGGAGCAGGAAGAAAATCCACACTCCTTTCGGTTTCTACACGGCATCGTACTAGAACGCTAAATCGCTTGGCGGTACGTCTTTGCCGGTAGGGTGGTAACTAGCCACGGCCGAAGCCACACTCTCAAAACCTCAATCGGCCCAGCCGGGGATCGAATCCAGGACCTATGTCTGAAAATCCACCGCGCATACCAATGTGTAACCATAAGGTGTCCCAAACCTCTCAGTGCCTTAGACTTGAGCCTTAACCTCAATTACCATCTTACCATACAATTCATATAAATAACTATTATTTTAACATTAAGTTGACCTTTTTCCGAATTCCGTATTCCAATGCGTTCCTTCTACAAACAGTGGCTTGAAGTGAAATAACGTCGTTCTAACTAAAAAACGTAACTACAAAACGGTCTTCTACGAAATAAAATCAAACGGTTATAGCTATAGGCTGTTACAAAGGATTTTGCATTGTCCTATTATAATATAATAGATGTGTCCCGCGGTTTTACGCGTTTAAATACCCTTTTGTGAGAATGAAGGGATAAAAAAAAATTAGGTGATGTGTACGTACAGTTTGTTTAAAGATACTTAGCACACTGATGTTTCTTAACTGCTTGTATTCGGATAATTGTGTTAAATTTTACTAACCACAAGCCTATTTTAACCAGGCTAGGCATTCCTAGCCTGGTTATAAAAAAGAGTCGGAAGTTTTGTCTTTATCATTTTACTTAAAGTAATAAGTGTGAAGACTTGTGATGAACAAACATAATGAACTTGTTTAGATTGTATTTATATTTTAGCGATAATGTTTAAAGGCATTCTTTTATTTAAAAAAAAATACAAAATGGCATAATACGAGTATTATGAAACACTACCAGACGCCAGCGACTTCGCAGATATCGCGGAAACCAAGGATTTTTTCGGGATAAAAAGTAGCCTGTGTGTTAATCTAGAGTAAAATCTATTTTTATTCCAAATTTCAGCCAAATCGCTTCAGTAGCCGCAACGCAATGGAGGAACAAACATACACACTTACACACACTTACATACAAACTTTTGCCTTTACAATATTAGTGTGATATTTAATGTTTGTTACCAACAATAATTCATACAATTTGAATGGCTCCAGTACCTACTCGAAGAACACGTTAGAAATGTTTTAACTTTACGAATGCAAACTTTTGAAAGTCCAAATATTACCCGCAAGGGAAATTAGACGCTTAGTTAAAAGTCATTGTCGAAAACAAACAAACAATGCCAATGTTATATCATTTACTAATATTAATTATAAAGTTTAAGCGTCATTTTATTTAATTTCATTTATAGCGTCGTTTTTTTTTGGCAAATGCACCAAAAACAGCCAGTATTACTAATAAAGTAAATTAGTATTTTTGTTTTTCTGATACAGACATTTATTGTCAAAACTATTTAAATTAAAGAATTAAATGTTTTTTTATTATATTTTACCTCACAAAGTTAATTTTATTTATAAAATATCGAGCACTATTCTGACATAAAAACTCATTGCCAAAATTTAAAAAAGTACCGCTCGTTATTATACGGATGATAAAGGTTTTATATAACATTACGGCACGTGTGCATTTTTCTTTACATTACGGCTCATGTGCGTAATGTAAAGAAAAATACATTACGATATTGAAATTGGTTAAATAAGCGTTACTTTACGAGCAAATGTGTTATAAAACATTAGGTAAATAGAACGGTCGCCGGTTACTGTAAATGTAACAACCCAAACTTGTTACAAAATATAACAAACAGTTTAGTATAATTAGGCGGGCGTTAAATAGTGTTGTCGCAGCCATTAAGTGAACTAAGCCCTTGCGAGGCTGATTTACAGCGCACGCGGCGGCGGCGACATTATTTATACAGATGTCGCGGTTATCCCACTTTCAGTTGGCTCGGACCGGTCGTAATAAATGGAACTTTAGATTATCATTATGTTTCCAATCTAACTAATATAGTCAAATAAGGAATATTAAGCTCGGAATCAGATATAATTTATACAAGCTTGTATACACCTTCATTTTGGTGTTGTAAAAGTTATCTCAAAAGTTTAGAAAAATCCTGTAAGTAAGTTTTTGAAGGTCATAGGTTACAAATCTTTTGATACATAAGACAGAGAGATCACAGCGTAATATTTTTAATAAACTTAAGTTAACTAAGCTCTTGCTAGGCTGATTTACAACGCACGCGGCGGCGGCGACATTATGACAAACAGATGTCGCGGTTATCCCACTTTCAGTTGGCTCGGACCGGTCGTAATGAATGGAACTTTAGATTATCATTATGTTTGCAGTCTCACTAATATCGCCCAGTCAAATAAGGAAAATAAAAAAGTCAATCTTGTAAACTCATAAACGCCTTCATTTTAGTGTTCTAAAAGTTATATCAAAAGTCTTATAAAATCTCGTGTCTGCGTCGTAGTTATTTATGGTCAAAAATCACAATTTTCGAGATAGAGAGAGAGTAGTTACCTTATTTAAACTTAAGTAAACCGAGTCCTTTCCGGTGCGAGGTCGCCATTCCAGCACCTTGGCTGAGGACCTTTTAATGTTGATCGACCCCCCACTAGGTGGACCGAAGACATCAAGCGGGTTGCTAGCGGCTCGAAACCGTTTTGTTTGGAAATCCATGCAAGAGGCCTATGTCCAGCAGTGGACGTCCATCGTCTGATAATGATGATGATGAAACTGAGTCCTTCCGAGGCTTATTTACGTAATGCGTAGAAATATCGAGTTAAAATTAGCGTTATAAAACCATGTACTCTGGTCGCTAACTTTTTGCGTCGGAGTTAAATACGAGTCACAAAGTGTTGTACAAACCGCAAACACCATTGAGTCCATTTCACTGTGACGCGTACGGTAAACCTGTGTTATAATTAAAAGAAAATCTCCACCCGACGTGTTAAACAACATCCACACAAAAGCCGCCTCTCCGTCAACACAAACACGAATCTCAAACAAAGCAACATGTTCCCAAAGTTTGCAGCCGCCGGAGTTAATTATTGCGAGACGCGCTCCCGATAACTTTGGGAACAACATGTACATGGATGAAATATTATACGGTTTTTATAGACAGCAACTTGGTTAAAGCGACAGATGTCTGTATTGAGAGAACATTATGGGTAACTAAAGCCTTTTCTGGCATTTAGGCTCGATTGTATATTAGAGCTAGAGCTAGTTTTGTGTGCAATTCACAGTAAAGTGGCGGGAAAAGTAATGACGTTAGCATTTTTGTAACTGGGTAATACATGATAGTTTCGCTAGATGGGTTACAAGATAGGTAGTAGATAGGTAGATAGTGTACTCAATGTCAAAATAATTATTTTATTAAAAGTCACAAGTGGGTATTATAATATTATAGACATAAGACATTAAAGACTGATAACGCATACGTTAATATGTGCAATTGATTGAATGCCAAGAAAACTAAATGTATTGAGTTTTCATTGCCAAATGTTAAAAAATTAGATAAGTCTATAATGATCGATGGTGAAACACTGGAAATGGAGAGTTCCACAGTTTTCCTGGGAGTGACCTTGGATTGTAAACTTCAGTGGGGTGCTCATATAGAAAAACTGTCTGGTAAACTTAGCTCAGCGGCATTTGCCGTGAGAAAAATAAGACAGTTTACTGATGTTGATACAGCTAGGCTTGTTTATTTTGCGTACTTTCACAGCGTAATGTCTTACGGTATTTTATTGTGGGGCAAGGCTGCCGATATACAATCTATATTTGTTCTTCAAAAAAGAGCAATTCGAGCAATATATCAATTAAAATCACGCGAGTCCCTTCGTCAAAAGTTTAAAGAAATAGGTATACTAACAGTAGCCTGTCAATATATATATAACAGTATAGTATATGTAAGACAAAATATTAATTTGTACAAACGAAAAGTAGATTTAAACCCACGTCTTACTAGACACGGGCATAAGTTAGTTATTTCTGCATATCGTCTCCAAAGAGTAAAAAAATCTTTTGTAGGTTTGCGTGTACTCTTCTATAATAAGATCCCCAAGACTGTGATGGACCTGCCAATGCATAGCTTTAAGCAATGTGTTAAAAAACATCTACTTAGTCGAGGGTACTACAACATTGATGAGTTCCTTAATGATAAAGATGCTTGGAGGTCGTTGGATCAGCTTCCACCTTCACACAGAAAGTAAAACTATAAGAAATGTAAACAGTAATTGTTATTAATTGTAAATTATAATACTGTATGACTTTTCAAAAGAGCAACTGTTGAGTTTCTTGCCGGTATCTTCTCAGCAGAACCTGCCTTCCGAACCGGTGGTAGAATCTTTACAAATAGTCAACTGACGTGTCAAAAGTGCTTGTAAACTGAGCCTACTTGAAATAAATGATTTTTGATTTGATTTGATTTGATTTGATTCAATTCAGATTTTCATATAGAAAGAAAGAAAAAAGTTTTTCAGAATACACATTACACAAAGAAAATAATTCAAATACTAAAAAATATTTTAAAATAATTTAAATACTTTAAAATAAGCATGATGTGGTCCATATGATTTTCGCATGGAAGTATGGAACAATAGAAATGTAAACAAAATGAAACGGAAGATTTATTCATTCATTCACATGCAGTAGATACGGTTTTTTAGAGAATTCTTAGGAAAATGTAATATGAGGTTTAACACTTGATTACCTAGTGAGAGAAAACGAAGATAAACGAACTTATTTCTTGTATTCGTTATCAACCCATATTCGGCGCACTGCTGAGCTCGAGTCTCCTCTCAGAATGAAAGGGGTTAGGCCAATAGTCCACCACGCTGGCCCAATGCGGATTGGCAGACTTCACACACGCAGAGAATTAAGAAAATTCTCTGTTTTACAGGTTTTCTCACGATATTTTCCTTCACCGTTTGAGACACGTGATATGTAATCACTTAAAATACACAAAACTGAAAAGTTGGAGGTGAATGCCCCGGACCGGATTCGAACCCTACACCCTCCGGAATCGGAGGCAGAGGTCAAATCCACAGGGCTATCACGGCTCTTATATCACGCAGTGGATAGGTACGTTTTTTTAGAAAAAACCAATATGGGTTTTAAAATTTGATTACCTAGAACCCTAGTGAGAGAAAACGAAGATAAACGAACTTATTTCTTGTTACTATTGGACAAATTCTGTACTCAGATGGGATAGCTTATCAATAGCCGTTATATAAGATCGATTTATGAAAAAATGCAATTCACAAGTTTTACTGCGAAATGTAAACATTTAATTTAAATATTATGGACGTTTAGCAAACGTAATATAAGCTTATTGCCGGAGTGAGCCGTAAAAATGGGACCGGCAATAAATATCGCAGACGTGTCGCTGTGGGGAAAGCGAGGCCTTTCCGACGTGTTGCCGAACCAAATACTGAAATATGTTATCCTTCTAGCTTTTAGCATATTGTGGGGCGGGCAGACAGCGCGATTGACCGCTGTATAGGATCGGTTGCTTGATGTATATTTATACAGAATGATGTAAGATATTTGCTATATATAAACTTATACCCGCCCTAGTTTTGCACAGCCGTTATGTAGATACAAATGTGGGGAGGTAAGTGTTGAGTTATTAATAATATATTTCTCCACGAAATAAACCCCGAAGACGCGGCGCTAATGTCTTAATTTCGCTTATTGTCATTTGGTAATGTCGTGTCATTTGTGTAAGGCACTGTCAATTTTAGGGCTCCCGCACACGGGCCACCGGCCACAACCACAAAACGCCGCAACCGACATATTTCCTGTAGTTATCATACACTTTATATGGACTCGCCGTACGTAATTGAACCGTCTGCAGCGACACTTAGTCGTTCAGGTTTTAGCCGCGGGACTTCTTTCGTGGCGCGGAGTCTAGTTCATTTTACAGGACATCTTTACGGCACATCCTGCGGCCCGCTAGCCGCTGTGCCTCTGCTTTTTAAAACTCTGAAATTTTTTCTGAACTGCAATATTATGTAAGTATATACCACCTATAATACATTAAACCATTCTCTTGAATGGATCATTTAAATACCATGAAGAGGTAATATTTGTGACTTTGTTAGATTGTAATCTCTGGATCTCGAGAACCGATTTAGAAAGTTCTTTTACCAATAGAGCTACGTTATTTGTGAGTGTAGTGTAATTTTAACGGCTTTTATGCGCGTTAGTATGCGCGGTGGATTTATAAGACGTAGGTCCTGGGTTCGGTCACCGGCTGGGCCGATTGAGGTTTTCTTCATTTGTCTAGTTCTAGCTGGTGGGAAGCTTCGGCCGCGGCCAGTTACCGTTACCTACCGACAAAGACGCCAAGCGATTTAGCGTTCTGGTATTATGTCGTGTAGAAACCGAAAGGGGTGTGGATTTTCAACCTCCTTCTAACAAGTTAACCCGCTTCCATATTAACTTGCATCATCACTTAGCATCAGGTGAGATAGTAGTTAATGGCTAACTTGTCAAGAATAAATAAAAAAAAAATAAGTATCCAATGATAAGCGGTATGAAGCTCTCCAGTCGGTTAAACATTGTATTCAAATATAGTTCGGCTAATTATTAAATAAAATTTATGTTTGCATAGTGACCATGATTGAGGTAAGCAGTAACTACATGCATGAACCTGCCTATTACTAATAATTGCGGTCCGTAGAGCGTGCCTT
The DNA here is from genome assembly GCF_947172395.1 of Bicyclus anynana. Classification (NCBI taxonomy): domain Eukaryota; kingdom Metazoa; phylum Arthropoda; class Insecta; order Lepidoptera; family Nymphalidae; genus Bicyclus; species Bicyclus anynana. Next base: position 3,604,837 of record NC_069089.1, on the reverse strand, counting down.
GCGGGGGCCGAGCACGCATACATTAGCCCCAGGCACAGTTTACATGTTTTATGACAGCTCCCTCAGGAGGTGTCCGGAGTACAGCTCTCTCGTGTCACGTTACGTCACTAACGTTTATGACAGTGCCACGATAATAATTTTATGACAGCATCTATAAACATTGATAAGACAATGCTTGCGCCTTGACTGCGTTAACTGTTTCCGGGGGTTTACGTTCTCGTGAAAGGTACCGTGTAGGTGTGTATCTATACCTACTATTTTTCATTTAAATATCAAGTTTACCGTTCCATATACCTGAGTTCAATACATCTTAAAGAAATAGATATCTAAATAAAATATTGAAAAAAAAAATTAACCGACTTCATAAAGCAATGTATTGAACACAAACGCGAGAAATATTATCGTACATACGTCATATCTTATTTACTGATCGGTTTAAAGTGTCTATGTCTTATTCGCAGACTTCAAAAAAAGGATGAGTTTCTCAATTCGAGACCATGTTTTTTTCCAAATATTTTCAATTCAATGCGAGTTCATGTTTTTTTTCCTATTATTTTCAAGGCAACGCTAAGCGAAATAAAAAGTGCTCTTTACTGATTTCTTTATCGTATTCACCTCTATCGTACTCACCTTATGGTAGGAGCACGGACAAATTATGCGGTTTTATATTAGCTGTATTATCTTTTTAAAGTGACCAAGGTTTGGCTAATACAGATACCAAAACAACAATCTAAATGAATATAGTGTACATACGGGATCTACTTAGAAGCGAAATAAGGCCTGAGGCCAATCCAATGCGTATCTTGTTTGTTAGTAAAAAACTTCACAATACGTCAGTATTGTAAGAACCAAACAATGTCGCGATACAAAATACTAACAGCGCCATCTATCGGCACAATGGGGTGTTATATACAAAGGTTGTGTGCACTTGTCATAGATGTACGACTGTACGTAAGTTAATGTGAGATATTTATGAATATTATCTATTTGTGCTTGTAGCTATATGTATATTGTACGTGTATGTCACAACAGATATGTCAAGTTTTTAGCGGAGTATGGCAAAATGACTCGTCATTCACAGTACGTTTGTGTACAATCTTATATTAAAGGCAGTGATCCAAAACATGAGCCATGAGCACTGTTTACTAATCGTAATGTCGCTCTTTATCGTCAGCCGCATCTACATGTTAGCAGTTAACGGTTAACCGGCCAGTAAACAGATAGTTAACTCTGATTAACAGTATCTATGCCCGGCCACGGCGCCACGCGATTAATTCCGATGTTTTCTCGGACAACAGCGCGCATGAATCATTTATGAATGCGAGCGGCCTGTGACAACTACGCGCCGTTGTTCACGTTTGGTTATCGGTGACGTATTGGAGCGATTTCGTCCGATTTATTTGAGTAAACGTGTACTTTTATTATGGAAAAGCCGTTTTATGGGTTCCGTACAAACGGAAGCCTTAAAGAGTCACTTTGTTTTCAGCCTGTCTGTCAAGACCCTTTATCTCGGAAATACCTAGAGGTATCGAGCTGTGATAGCCCAGTGGATATGACATCTGCCTCCGATTCCGGAGGGTGTGGGTTCGAATTCGGTCGGGAGCATGCACCTCCAACTATTTCAGTTGTGTGCATTGTAAGAAATTATATATCACGTGTCTCAGAACGGTGAAGGAAAAACATCGCGAGGAAACCTTCATACCAGAGAATTTTCACAATTCTCTGCGTGTGTGAAGTCTGTCAATCCGCAATGGGCTAGCGTGGTGGACTATTGGCTTAATCCCTCTCATTCTGAGAGGAGACTCGAGCTCAGCAGTGAGCCGAATATGAGTTGATAATGATGATGATGATGATCGAGTTAATGTCTATACTATGTTTAATGCCAGCTAAAAGCACACTATATTTCACTTACAAATATGTACGTACAAGTGAACATAAATTTAATCCTTCGAAGAGTATCTAGAGCCATAAAAATGGCGGGCTCGGCGCGAGCTCGGAGTGCCCTCACTCTGAATCATGTACTCATTCTTACATCTACTCCTGGATACTACCAACCTGTTACCTTTAACTTTGTCTATAAAAAATGTTTTAACTGTAGGCGAATACAATTTTAAATTTGGAAGTTCAATCCTCAGGTGCAACATAAGTCAAAGTCATAGTTCATTTATTAAAATTAGGCTTAGTTTACAAGCACTTTTGAAAGGCCAGGTAAAAACATTATTAGATATTGGTGATAATTATTTAAAATTAAAGTTACTAGTGTTCCAAATTTTGGTCCGCGAAGAGTTCACAACAATCTCAACCAGGGTTTATTTTTGTTTATCATTTTACATATTTATCTAACTAAGTACACAATCGTATAGTGCAATTCAGTACCAAGATTGTTTATCTAAATAATCCTTAACAAGGATAAGATTTATGCCGTTTTCAGAAAAACTAAAGAAATAAGATGGAGTATTTTTTCCAATGATTATTATATTAATTTACGTAAATATTGTTAGTGTTAAATTTTGAAATACAAATTATGAAAAAAGTTTGTATAAGCGGATGTTATGCGGACGCGTGACGTATGTTTTTTAAGGGTTTCACCGCCTTTACTATGCTGTATGATCTTTACTCTGTGACTATTAGGTACATCTAAAATCCAATGGACTTCCAGGAATAGATTGACATATAAAACTAAGTGTCCAGCCATTTCAGTAATCACGACGATAAGGTTTACACCAAAACCATTTAAATCTTGTAAACCCAGGTATCACGGATACATAATAAATACAGCAAATGTTGATTTTAGATAACGAACATAAACAAACAATACGTCACGAATGAAAACAAATGGCGCCCCGCGACCCGACTCCAATGCGTCACAGATAACCAATCGTGAGTGATCGCGGCCAGATGTGGCGGCCATTTGCATTTATAAATGATTCATGCGCGCTGTTGTGAGACAAAACATTGAATCTCATCCTCACCCTACATCTCGATTGCTTAAGCTAACTGTAAAATATCTAAGTGTTTTTTAATGTGAAGTGTTTAATAAGATAGTATTAAATCATCTCGTATCATAGACTATCTGACACCACGCGGTTTCTCCAGCGTGGTTCTCTTTCCCGTAAAAATACGGGAATAATATATAGCCTATAACCTTCCTCGATAAATGGTCTATCTAACACTGAAAGAATTTTTCAATTCGGACCAGTAGTTCCTGAGATTAGCGCGTTCAACAAAACAAACTCTTCAGCTTTATAATATTAGTATAGATAACCGTAATAATTAATAACCGTAGACGGAGAAAGAAATAGACTACTGATTGGCGTGCTGTTAGTCTAAAGATTTTCGATTTTGAGGTGATTTTCATTCATTTCATGTCATCTAAATAATGCATATTTTCAGTTGTGATGCTGTAATTTTATGCCCTTTGCCCTACGCCCTACGCCCTACGTTTATTTTATATATTTTTAAATTAAATCATATCATATTAATTTATTACTGCATATAAATTGTCAAAATTGTGATCTTAAAATGTATCTTTTATATATTATGTATGCTTATAATAATGACGTAGCGAAACTTATTCATTGATAAATATCACGAAGAATAAATATCTCGTATTTATTAATTATATACGATTAGGTATTTTAAAATGTAAGAATAGATAAAGGCGTGTGTTAGATTATTTGAATTTATTAATTGGATATATTTGAATTACTTTGTATGAAAGCATAAAAAGTTTTTCTTTTAATTAAAAAAATAGTTATGCACTTTAGCTTTTATAAGTGGACTTGTCAACACCTTGAAGTTATGGAAAATACTCCGCAACATCCTGTATATGAAACAAAATAAGTATTAATAAAATTTAACACACGATACAAACATTTACTTTCACAAGTTTCCTTAAATTTAACTACGTCAATTCAAACCAGCGATTCAATAAATTCCATTATGTTCAGTTTTCATTGATTTATTGGATTGACAATAATTTTTAGAATGGCATTCTTAAACCGGCAATGGAAATCAAATTTTCTGTGAGACTGTTACAAATTTGTGTCGTAGAAGAGGAAAGGCCATTCGAAAACATTTCCTTACTCTATCACAAAACTTATTGTCGGTACATATTATATGGACCTTAACCATTGACTGTTAAGTACAGTGTTGCGTAAATTAAGTGAAGACACAATGGGCGATCGACATCGAAATTTCTGCGGAACGTTTCTAATTCTCAATCGCAGTAGAGGCCGAGTGATTGAGACATACAAATGTTTGGCGTTGGATTACTTTCCAATTGGAACGTGCCTACGAAGACGGACCCGGATCGCGGTTATTTGAGGTTCAATTATCCGAAAGCTGTGAGCAAATGCTGATAGGAATGAGCTGTGGGTGCAATGCCGTAGCCGCCTGTTAAGATACGGCAAGTATGCCAATGACAGAACCCCATTGTATCCCTTTACCAGCTGGCCTATTCACTAACTATGGTCTGTTAATGACCCATGTAATTAACATCAAAATAAAAACAACCGAATTTTTCGTATTCCGTAATGCCCATTGTTAACGAAAATCACAATGTCAAACACACTGATTGTTTATTTTGATCAGTTAGCAATAACTAACAACTAATAGTGAAATAATGTGACTTAAGAATTCCTGACATTTTTTTTAAAATGAATATATCTGTCTGTATGTAATAGGATCTGTCTTGCAAAAAAACCTTGAGGTTGTAAAATTATTTTTTTTTAAATCTGACCAATATCAGAAACCGAACCGAAAGAAATATATTAATTTATTCTTGATTATGTTTTGGAAGCAATCTCAGAGCAGGACTATGATTTTATGTAAACGCTACGCTTTAGCCTTTGTATACGCGCGTTGGTCTGTGAGACAGACAACACATTTTCAATCATATTTTATTCCTGGAAATCATATTTTATGTCATGTTATTGCGGTAATATTTGGTATCAAAATAAATAAAGAACTAATCAGACAGAGATTCACGACAGGAAACTAAAAATGCTGAGGAAGGAGATGACGAAGAGAAAAAAGAAATAATTAAAATCTTATCTATTCACGATCCATCCATCCCTGTATTTGGGTTATAAGAATTGATATGTGTACCAAATTTCATTTGGATTGGTCCAGTACATTAGGAGAAAATAGACAGACCTTAAAATGTGCGCGAGTGAGATTATAAGGGTTCCGTTTTTGTACTTACGTTCGGAACCCTAAAAATGAAATGAAAAAGAAATAAAAATGAAACAAGGTTCCAAAAATTGGCGCGGTTATAGGTAAGTTAAATTGAGAATGCTTTGTTTTTTTAATTCGGTTAAAAAAAAGCATTTCTTAACCTCAACCTGGAAACGAACTTGTTAAATTATGCAACTTAACCGCAGTGTTACACTAAATTGGCAACCACTTCATTATATTACAAGTTCTTATGAATATTAGATTTTGTGGATGTGACCTACTTGGCATCTACTGCCGTCGCAATTGGAGGTTCCGGGTTTGACTTCCGCTCCGGTGAAGTTTGTTTTGATTACCGCGCGAGTTTATTGCACTGCGCATGTTATGTTATAAACTAGCTTTTCTGCACATTAAAAACCTAATTAGGACTCAAGAACTTTATCTAACACTAGACGTCTGTGACTTTGACTGCTGGAAACCCTTGGTAAAAGTAACCTTTGAAATATATACATACTGTAGAGCACTTTTTTTAAACTTCATAAGGTTATATTGTTCATTATTTTTGCGTAACTTTAACTGTTTACGTAGTGCGTGCAAAGGAAGCTCTTGTAAGAAATATCTTTTTCTTTTTACCACATTTTTTAATGATGCTCCTATCAGTCATAACGTAATGAAAAAAAATTATTAAAATAGAGTTTTCCTCGATTAATTAACCGTTTTCTCAATTCGAGCATCAATAGCTCAACAGTAAAGGGGTCGGACTCATCACCGGTCGTGGGTTCGATCTTCGCCCGCTGGACTATTGTCTTATTTATTGTCGTAGTATACATACTGTCGTACTCCTAACATCGTTTTTCCCAAGGGTAAGGGTAGGGTAAGGTGTAGTTGGAGGGCAATAAACATATTGGTCATATATAAAAGATGTGGCAAATATTTAATGTATGCTCCTGATTTTTTTTTTTATTATCGTCAGAGTTAGCACGGAACTGCATGGCATTACATCGTGCAAGTTCCTGATATAAGTGCGCTTAAACAATCAAACCAACAAACAAACAAAGCTTTAAAACATCTGTGTCAGTTTTTTTTTCTACTGTATACAAGTAAAGGTTCAAAACACAACTGGGTAATGATAAAACCAGCTGATTTGCATACAATCGATGTTGTAAATCGTCAGGCATTGATTATTCAACAGTTCTAAGGATTAAAAAAGCCCTAATTGGCATTCTGAATAATTTGATCGGCAATCAAAATATTTTGCACAAAATGTCTGCCGCCGAATTATTTGCATTTTGTTGTGCGAATAACTTTTAGTTCGATGATAATTTCATGAATTTAAATTTTATTGTGACAATAATTTTCCAGTGTTTTGTATTCTTAGTAGAAGTTGTTCTATGGTTTGACATTAGGTTGTCATTTCTCTTTTCGTAAATGTATGGTTGGTTTAAATAGTAATTAATTCTACAATTCAGATGGTAAGAAGTTATAACAGACACGATGAAATCGTTTATAGTATTGATTGTCTCTGTGACACAGTGGTATGCGCGCTGGATTTACAAGACGGAGGTCCTGGGTTCGATCCCCGGCTGGGCCTATTGAGGTTTTCTGAATTGGTCCGGGTCTGGCTGATGGGGCTTCAACCGTGGCTAGTTAACACCCTCCCGGCAAAGACGTACCACCCAGTGGTTTAGCGTTCCGATACGATATCGTGTAAAAACCGAAAAGGGTGCGGATTTTCACCCTTCTCTTAACAAATTAGCCCGCTTTCATCTTAAATGGCATTATCATCAGGTTATTGTAGTCAAGGGCTAACTTGTAAAGAATAAAAAGAAAAATATAGGTATGAACGATTAGGTCTGTTTTGATAATAATTGAAAATATATTATAAGTTGGATTTAGGAGATAAAATACATATATATTTTTTGTGATTATATAATGAACCTACATTTAAAAATGTAAATACAAATCTGTAAATAACTTTCGTAACCATTCAATTACATCCTATTTATATAAAGAAACTCATAAATTTCAAAATATTTAATATGTCTTATAGATTGTTTACAACGAAATTAAGTACTAAACATTTTCTGAAGGCAATTTTCTAAATATTTAAAGACAACGGCTTGCTACAACTGCTACGACGTAGCACAAAGCAACGTGTGTTCTACGAAATTGTAGCAATTATATTTTGATTGCTACAAAAAAATGACATCGTTAAAATTTATCACATTTGTATATTGTGTGCATCTCTTTATTTATAATCACGCACTGTAAATCCTTTGGACTTACGACACCTAGTAAAAGGGAATATTTTGTGAGAGTTTAATTAAAATGATGTAAAATAGAGAAGATCCCAAGAATTGCAGGGCCATGGCCTTGTTTAAAAGCGTTAGTTTAACATTTAACGGTAACTTTCGAGTTTTGTACGGATTTTCAACGTCTATAAATTGTAAAAAGACGATTTGTGAAACATGTTATAATTTTTATCATTAGCATTGGTTACCCAACTTTCGGAACTTAATTAGGTATTTGATTGTGGCAATATTAAGAGATGTTTATAGTAAATTCTTAGTCAAATAAAAAACAAATATAAAGACATACCGATCAATTTGAGAATCTCCTCCTTCTTGAAGTCAGTTAAAAATATTGTCCACTAGTTAGTGTAGTTGGGTTAGATGACTCTCAGAGCTATCAGACAAGTCCGTGGCCCGACACTAAGGGCCGGACCATTGTCACTAGGATATAAACTTGCTGATGACGACTGTATGCGAAATTTAATTTGGCGCACTTACCCCTTGCCCCTTACCCCTCGTCCCGCGCCCCGCACCGTTTAGGCGCAAACAGTAGATACGTAATGAATAAAACATGTGCTCATACGTCGCTTTAGCCTTCCGGGTGTGGCCACGCGACTAGCTATACAAAGAATTATTGCAAGAGTATAAAAATGGAACGATCATTTAAGATTTAATAAATCTGATTGAATGGTAGTAGATTTATCAAATCTTAATCTTAATCTGAAATGTTGGTATAGAGAAATACAATATTTATTGTAGAAAAACATTTAATATTTTGTTAAGCAAATACCAACTAGGTACTTACAAAAATACCAATAGTGAATTGAATTAAATTGACTGACATGATACAAAAATATTTTCATATCATGTTCTAAGTTAGCTTATATTTTCGTTAATAGTTTCTTTTCTCTCCTTTTTTGTGTTATGTGTAATGTAAGTATGTAAACTTTTCTTTCTTTCTTTTTTATATTACACCATATAAAAAAGAAAGAAAGAAACTTAATAAACTTTTACTTACTCTTAATAAACATTTTTGCATGGGTGAAAAATTATGCCAGTTAATATTTGTAATTTCTTTTATTTTGTATTGTTGATTTTTTCAATTCTTCGATTAAAAATATTGGTATAGATGATTTTATTATTTTTGATTAGATGGCGAATACTATGTTTTTATATTAATGTGTTGATTTTTTTCAATTCTTGAATTAAAATATTGGTGTAGATGATTTTATTATTTTTGGTCGGATAGCGATTATTATGTTTTTATATTTCTGCCCATAGTAACATAAACCGCAATTTTAATGGCCCCGATCGGCCAGAGGCAATATAGAGCTTTGACGATTTTCTTTTCAGAATTTCAAGCGGTTCCAAAGTCCTTCAGAGTTGTATAGAGTCGGACGGTTCATGGAGGCTGCACTTTATCTATGTAAATACGTGTTCGCTTAAACTTATACCTTATTGAATAAGGTTCTATACAACCGCTGTCCACTTTACGTGGAAGTATAAAGTATTGAATACATTTTTAAACGGAAGCTTATGGAGGCTGGGTTTTCTTTGTTGTTAAAGTTGAACTTTATTGAAAAATACCTCATTTGTTGGTAAAAAGTACCTAATACCTCAGACAAATTATAGAAGGACCTGTATCGCACTCATAGTCACGAACAAAATTGTCTGTCATTTTCTGAGGAAAACGAGCTTAGATTTTGTATATATCTTATACTAAACTAGAAGTTTATGCCCGTTTTTTACACAATTCAATTACACAAAATGGTATTTTTACGGAGTTCTTTAACCGACGAACACGATTACAACTATTTGACATCAATTCTATAGAGACAGTTTTTATAATCGCATCAGATCGTTGATCATATACTTTGACAGAAAAGTAACGTCTAGCGAGGCAGGTCCTATACAATAATTGGTCTAAGACCTAATACTAACTGACTAACTTTTACATGTTCTTTGTTTATAACTGTGCCCGAAGATTTACTCTGCTTACATATTTTTTCGTAAATCGGAATAAAAAATAGTGTAATATGCAACGAGCATTTAAGATCTAATAGATCTGATTGACGAACATACTTAAGTTTTAGTAACCAAATTAACTTAGAATAATAACATAACTCTGTAAATTTATGCAAGAAATAAAAGGCTTTTTTATTTTAAGTTTTTTTTATTTTTATTTTATTTTATTTATTAGATCTTATTGAAGATAATACTAGTCGACGAAACGCGGTTTTACCCGAGTAGTTCCCATTCTTGTGAGCATACGAGGTAAAATTTAGCCAATGATAATAAGTAGCCACAAATAACATGACTTTCTAGTAGTAGATGAATTTTCAAAATCCAGAGATTACCCCAAACTTTACCTCTTAATAATATTTGTATACTCGTAGTTTTTTTTTTCTCTACAAGTTAGCCCTTGACTACAACCCCACCTGATTTTAAGTGATGATGCAATCTAATTAATTAAGTTGATTAGGTGTATTTTACAGTGTCGATCGATATAATAGACGTTAATATGAAGATTCCTTATTCTGTTTCTTAGTTAAAGGGTATCTACAATTCTACATATACTTACTTTGTAGCTATATGCTTCGACCCACAGAGTAAGTTTGTGTAGACTTGTTGTTTGAAATTTCTGATATACAAGTCTCTACAAATTTATTCTTTTAGTTAGTTATATTGTTCATATAAATTAATCATGGACCAATAAGACTTTTGAAATATCATTTTTGTTCAAAAAACATGTTGAAATATAGACAAATCTATTTATTGAATATATTTCTAAAATAACTATCAGAGGGTGATTAGTGATCGATACTGATGCCAAAAATGCAATCAGTAAAATTTTAGTCTGTCTGTCTGTCTGTTCGTTATAGAAACAAAAACTACTCGTCGGATTTTAACGAAATTGGTACAATTATTCTTCATACTCCTGGGCAGAGTATAGTATACTTTTCATCACGCTACGATCAATAGGAGCAGAGCAGTGAAGGGAAATGTTGGGAAAACGGAAGAAGTTACTCCATTTTTACAGCGATACTACTAAGGGCTAGATTAAAGAGGTCTAAGGGCCGACGAAGTCACGGGCGTCCGCTAGTAGGAAATAAGATTTGGAGTTCAGACCCACAACGCCGTTCCAATTTTTAGTTCAATAAAAACTCAGTTTCAATTTTTAGTTCAGGCATAGAGAGTAATTTGATTTGAATTATCATACCTTTTATATGGATCATTAACGCAAAACTTAACCTATAAACTTACTTAAAAAATAATTCGATAAGGCCGCCTATTGTGCATTTTCTTTCTTTCCATTATTTTTCTGTATCGTATGTTTCTGTGTGGTGTACAATAAAGTATAGTTTCATTCATTCATTCATTCGTTCATTCATTCACTTTATTCATACGAAAGGCAATTTAGAGTTCAAACCCACCACGTTGCTCTATCCTTAGCTCAAATTAATCATTGAATATGCTTGAGTTTTTTAATCATGACATAACATAATCAATAAATGAGTAGTAACACTTTCTTCTTTCCTAAACCGAAGGTTGCCTGGAAGAAATCGCTACTTAGCGATAAGGCCGCCTTTTGTATGCTGATCTCTTCTTAATATGTTTTTATTTCACTTGTATTTGTTTTTGTGGTGTGCAAATAAAGAATATCTATCTATCTATCTATCTATCTATCTAACACTTTATTTGCCGTTCACTAAGATAAATTTTCGTCAGGATACTCCCATGCATGTACTGCATGCAATATTTTGCAAACGGTGTCCGAAACCATATAGATATATTAAGTGACTCAATTAGTTTTAGATAATTCTTTACATTTTGGTAAAATTATTTGTCCTTTTGTCTTTTAAGACTAAAGTAATAATTGTAAATATGTAGGTACCCAGCGAAAATGCATGTTATGTTTGCGTCGAATAGTCTCTGTAAGCGGATAGGCTGTTCATAACGCAGGTAATTGAATCTCTCTCGAAGGCAATCCGCTCGACACAGTGAGCGTGCATTTGTATGCGGCGCTTGCAGCGGCAGATACGTTGAGCGGAAACGCTTATGCGACGATTAACTACTGATACCTCTTGAAACTTGCAACAATGGAGTATCACAATATACTGTAGCTTGGCAACTTCGTTCGTAACACACCCGATGGCGCGCGCGGGCCAGGCGACGTGTAGCGATGAATGAAAACCCCACGACTGATGCACCTCTTGTAGCTTGGCAACTTTGTTCGTAACACACCCGATGGCCCGCACGTGTAGCGATGAATGAAAACTTCCCCGCACTTCCCCGCACACACGATTTCACACCTGCCCAGTCTTTCCCCCCGTCGCCCGCATATCATGGGAATGTCATAAACGAACTTGCCAGACTGTACCGTCACTATTACCATTGGAATGCAAGACATCAGTTTTCATCCCATTTGTCCTTGGACTTAGAAACAAATTGTTTATTTATCTAGCACCCGCACGGTTCCACTCACGTGGTTTCGTACGAATACGGACATAAAATAGCCTATAATAGCACTCAGGGATAGTGTAGCTTCCGAAAAGTAAAATAATTTTTCAAATTGGTATAGTAGTTTCAGAGACGCAAACAATCAAATCTTTTATCTTTATTATAAAGGTATAGATGAATATAGTACTCATACTTAAAGTACAATACTCTCTCTCTACTCATACTTAAAGTTTTTTCTTTTTCTTATTCTTTACAAGTTAGCCCTTGACTACAATCTCACCTGATGGTAAGTGATGATGCAGTCTAAGATGGAAGCGGACTAACTTGTTAGGAGGAGGATGAAAATCCACACCCCTTTCGGTTTCGTACCGGAACGCTAAATCGCTTGGCGGTACGTCTTTGCCGGTAGGGTGGTAACTAGCCACGGCCGAAGCCTCCCACCAGCCAGACCTGAACAAATTAAGAAAATCTCAATCTGCCCAGCCGGGGATCGAACCCAGGACCTCCGTTTTGTAAATCCACCGCGCATACCACTGCGCCACGGAGGCCGTCAAAGTACAAGGTACATTAATCCAATTGGCAGTCAAAAAGTGGTTCTAACGTAGCGTCAAAGGTATTTTGATCCACGTTTTCTAAACGATTAGTTGAATAAAATTTTGTAACAACTAGATTGCTCTTAACTGATAATGGACCAATTTTTATTGATGACTGTATTTATCAAACTTAGTGTATGTATGTGATAATCATGACTGTCTTAAAATAATGAACGAGAAGCTTGAAGGTAAAGCATTTTCCAACTCCCAGATATGTGAGTCAGATAACAAATACGCTGATGAAGCTACTTCGGAGATTGAGAGTATTTTGTTACCTAGTACCTCCCAAAGCCACTTTGTTTCAAAATCTATTCAAAACTGCTTCATGGTCCAGTAGTGACAGTCTAATCAATGAGACAATTTTGGTACAAATATACAAGTAGCTGACGCCACACGGTTTCATTCGCATGGTTCCCGTTCCCGTAAGAATACGGGGATAATATAATAGCCTATAGCCTTCTTCGATAAATGACCTATATAATTGTGAAAGAATTTTTCAAATTGGACCAGTAGTTCCTGAGATTAGCGCGTTCAAACAAACAAACTCTTTAGCTTTATAATATTAGTTTATATAGAAATGGCCTAAATAAATTGCTTCAGCACTTTAAAAGCCCTGCAAACAGCTGCCTTATTAGGAAACGGTAACGGTAAACGGCAAAAGAGTTTATTGGAAAATAATGATATCTTTAAACATAACTTTTTATTGTGCAGAATAAAGCCCCGTAGCCGGCTCCGGTATTAATCTCCGCCGATACCGATAACTGGGCGCATTTGTTCCAACCAGCCTGGTACACGCTTAATCCAGGCCATTGTAAACAGATACAGTGAATAAGTATCGATTATATTTTTTCATTTCAAATGTAAACTTATTACGTTAAGCTTACAGCAGATGCACATAATATTATATATATAACACATTTGCTCGTAAAGTATCAATTATTTCACCAATTTCAATATTGTAATGTATCTCATTACGCACATGTGTTATTACATTCATCCGTCTAAAAACGAACGGTACTTTTTTAAATCTTAGCAAAGAGAATGTCAGAAAAGTGCTCCTGAACACTTTACGAATAAAAGCTTTGTGAGATAAAATACAATAAAAAATAATTTATTTCTTGACAATAACCATTTATGTGTAACAGAAACACAAAAATACTAATTTACTTTATTAGTAATACTGGCTGTTTTCGGTTTTACTGGCATTTGCCTTAAAAAACGCACCCACTTTGCTATCTGTGCAAAAATGACAAGCGTATCAAAATGTCACCATATGGTAAATAGGCAAAGATGCAAATTCATTTTCAGAAAGTGCGTTTCCTCGCAAATGTGTTATGAAACGTCGTATGACATACGTGAGCTTTGATAATTACAGCCTCTGCTTCCTCACTATAGCAATTACTATTAAACTGCAATAGTACATCATAATGTACTACATAATGCAGTCTAAGATTTATTTATTTATTTATTTAGAAAGGAAAACTTGGCCAGCAACCAGCACCTTGGGACCCCAACATCGATCGGCTCTTTGAACTATGTCGCCCGCCCACTGTTACTTTAGCTTCACGACTCACTGAGCTATGTCAGTGACTTTGGTTCGTCGGCGGATCTCCTCATTCCTAATACGATTACGCAGAGAAACTCCAAGCATATCCATAATAAGGTTGATGCCAATAGAACTACATTTGTCATTCGAAGGGCTGGATTTTGGCTGAAAAATCTGGAATGTGGTGTAAAGGGGCGGCTAGTACCAGTCAGCCTCCTCTAACAGTCAACCTCACCCGCTCGTGGCTCACCCTGCAGATTGACCGACGAGGCTTTGGCGATCAACGAATGTCGGTTTAACTGGCTGGAATCAACTGGCTGCATTTTATTTTGAAGTTATGCCACCATGTTAACCTACGAGTTAGTTTTCTATTAGGTAACCTTTATTCTTAATTGGGGTTAACACGGCGTGGCGTCTCAAGGCGTTTAAATTATGCAAACACTGCGCTCTTCGGTGCAATGAATCAAGAATTGAATTAAGCCGACGTGGAGCCTGTGAATGATTCATGAGGTAAATGAATTGACACTCCGTTAATAACTCCTCACTGTCGCGTTAATAATTAATTAAATTAATTTATTAATTGCCGAAATGACGCGTTTCACGAAGTGATTGTTTCGCTCAATGAAAATTACTTGCAATCAAAATAATTAAATCAATTTTATCTTTACCTCCTGTTGACCTGGTTTAAACCATATTTTTATATACGATCTCTTTTCCTCTTTGACTCCAAAAAATTCTCTAAAAAAGAATGGGTATTGGGCGTAGATCTTTTATTTTAGAGTAGGATATGTTGAATATTCTTTATAGGCAACTGTACTCAGTTGCAGATGATAAGTCATTACCATAGTCTATGAAAGCAACAATCAAGACACTTTTTTTCATTTCCGGGACTTGAGAGATTCTTTTTAGAACACTGTAAGGGTCGCAGTGAGAAGTTGTTGCCACGAGTTGCTTGAATAGGAATATGCAACTGTCATAATTATCATCCGATGGACGTCCACTGCTGGACATGCCTCTTGCATGGACCTCCAAGCACAAATAGCTCGAAATCAGCTTTATACCTCTCGATGATATAGATAAAGAGAGATAGAAGCTAATACAAAGCTTAAACTATCCAGTTATTAGAACATCGTAACAGAAATGCGTTACTGGACTTATATCCAGGTTTAGTTCACTGAATCTCTTTTTTTTACAAGTCAGGCCTATGAAACATGGAAATGGCATTAATCATCCAATCGATCGACACAAAGCCTGTACATATCTACGAAACTTCGTAGATATGGCTTTGTGTCGTGACGTATCCTTAAACGAAGACAACTCTGTAAACAACTGTTTACAGAGTTGTCTTCGTTTAAGGATACGTCACGGTACATAAACCCCCTTGCTCCGTATAAACAACGTCATAAGACGTCACGTGCCGGTCCCGGCGCGAGACCGGGCCGCACCCTTCCCGGTTTCTGTAAATATTCAAGGTTACATATCCGCGTTCATATTTTTGTGAATTTTCTGTTGTTTGGTCGGGCCATGAACTTGATAAACTTTCAAAATTAAAATCGACGAGCAATAAAAAATAACCTATTGCTTTCGTTTCTATCTGATTTTTTTTTGTGTATCTACTACACTATTAAACTACTCGACAAATCAATATGCTTTTAGTTGTACACTTTTGTGAAAACATTAATTTTGTTGTATCAATTTGAACTGAAGTGAGTAAATGAATGTTGAAAGTTTAGTGCTTTAGTATTAGTCGTAGTCGTCGACGGGGAATATTGGTCATATTATTATTTAATATTCTTAAGTACTATAACAAGCATTTTGACTGTGTTGTCTAAAGAAAAATGTTTTGTAAAAATTGTCTTGATAGACCGATATACAACAAAGATAGAAATAAGGACTATATATTTAAAACACTGAGTTTTTTCCTTTTGAGATACAAGTAGGAACGGATAAAAAAATAAGTCTTCCTCGCCGTTCCCGTGGCCCGACGTTAAATAAGTTTGTATAATATTATCATTGTTTTCGCCCCTCGCCCCTCGCACCCCGCGTCCCGCCTGGTTCTCTCATTTGAATACACCCTGTTTATTGTTGCCGACTTTTTTCTTCGCGCCGTTTTGCGAAATATCGAATGATCCACGCATATTATGATAAATGGAATAGTGTGTCTGTTTGATACGTTTCTAGATTAGGTACTAAGCGCATGTCATGGCCAGACTTTTAAATCTTACTAGCGGACGCCCGCGACTTCGTCCGCGTGGAATTCAGTTTTTCACAAATCCCGCGGGAACTATAGATTTTTCCGGGATGAAAAGTAGCCTATGTGTTAATCCAGAGTAAAATCTATTTCCATTCCAAATTTCAGCCAAATTGCTTCAGTAGCCGCAGCGTAAAAGAGGAACAAACATACTTACACACTTTCACACTTACACACAAACTTTATAATATTAGTGTGATGTGATAATAAAGGTAATTAACTCATGCTCCTATTATAAGTAAGTGCGGTAGCAACTGTTTGAACCGTGGTAGCTTTGAGAGGGTCTAAATCCTAAATTGCAGTTAACCAATCATTTGGATACGTCTAAGATGAATGACGTGCG